>NC_053494.1:178823402-179423402 GCF_905171775.1 Rana temporaria | reverse complement strand
AAGGAGGCATTTTCCACGCTGTACGCGGTAGAGAGGGCGCACCGAACGCCTCCCAGACCCCTTCCCCCTGGCGGCCCCCCCAGATCCGTCCTAGCCAGGCTCCTAAATTATAGGGACAAAGAAACCATCCTGCGGCTGGCCAGGGAGAGGGGATCGGTGCACTACAACGGTGCCAGAGTGTCGTTCTACCCCGACTTCTCAGCTGAGGTGCAACGCAAGAGGGCCAAGTTTGTGGATGTTAAAAAGCGCCTGCAAAGGATCCAAGTTAACTACGCCATGCTGTTCCCGGCCAAGCTGAGGATTACGGTGAGGGGTCAAGCCACGTTTTTCGAATCTGCCGCGGAGGCCGCACAGTGGCTGGACCACAACGAACAGGACTTGAGGAGACGCCGCGAGGAGGACAGGGGGGACTGAGGCCCTAGGGACACCCCTACATAGCCGCTAAGTTCGCCGCAGACCAGTTTTGTTGTTACCTGCAAGCCGGAACTTTACCTGATTTCACTTTGATAGCGTTACCTAAGAGCTTCGGAAGCTGAATCGCATCCCCTCTGGACTCCATGCTACAGGGGGGGGCCTACACGTATGAGCTATTTGGTACCAGCGACGAACCCCGGCCGGGGGAGTCTTCCCTAGTTTTTTGGGGCCCTGTTGGCACACAGGGACTGCTGGATCCACGCAACAGGATATCGACCTCTGCCCCGGACGGGGCCGAGAGGCGGACACGTATGTTTAATTGTTTTTTCTCCTTTTTATTATTGGTTACTTTTGATACTCTGCTCACAGACTTATGCCACATGATGCATGGTTACTTGATGGACCAGACCCGGCCCCGGCTGGGGCCTAGCTCTTCGGAAATGGCCTCGAGGCCTTATACCCTGGACGGTAACTATTTTCAGACTCAGCTATGGCCACCACCCCGATAGTGACTTGGAATGTGCGCGGGGTACATGATCCACTGAAACGGTCTATGATACGGGCGGGCCTGAAGAAATTTCTCCCTGCTATTGTGGGGTTGCAGGAAACTCACCTTACCAAGGACACGGTTGGGTATCTGGGATTTTCCTGGGTGGGCAAGGCATACCACTCCACTCACACCTCATATTCAAGGGGGGTGAGTGTGCTGGTACACGGTTCCTTGGCCTACCAGGAAATAGACGCACAGGTTGACCCGCTCGGTAGATATGTCTTTCTATATTGCAAAGTATTTATGGTAACGATGGTTATTGCTTTTGTATATATTCCCCCCCCTTTCTCGAAAGAGGTGTTACAGCTTCTGCTGTCATACCTGGGTGATAAGTCGGATGTCCCCGTGATGATTATGGGGGACTTCAATGCATGTATGGATCCGAGGGAGGATAGGCACCCACCGGTTAGGATGCCCCAGGGGAGTAGGGGGACAGCCCTGAGCAGATTAATGGGAGAGGTAGGGTGGCTAGATATTTGGAGAGCTAGATACCCTGCGACCAAACAGTTCTCGTGTTTCTCCAAAACGCACGGCTCACTGTCCCGCATCGATCTATGTGTCGGGTCCCCGCAGGTACTTCATATGATCCCTAGGGTGGAATATTTTCCACGGGGGGTCTCTGATCACTCCCCACTTGTGGCCCACCTGGTCACGCGCCCGGTGTCCTCTCTGCCCAAGGCCCCGTGGAAACTAAACGCCTTCTGGCTAAAATTGTTCACCTCCCATGACCATATTACCCGCAGAATAGAACAATACTTCCGAGACAACTGGGAGGGGGCGGAGAGGGCCCTGGGCTGGGATGCCTTTAAAGCATGCCTGCGGGGAACGTTCATTGAGGAGATTGCGTCCATAAAACACAACTCCTCTGCTCTTATGGAGCAGGTGGAGGACCAGGTGAGACGGTTAGAATTGACCTATGTTGTTGACCCCTCAGAATCCGCGAGGGAGGGGTGGATTCCGGCCCAGGACGCCCTGGACCGGCTGAGATCCTCCACCGCGGAGAAAAAGCGATTCTTTACCCAGCAGGCCTACTATGAGGAAGGGGAAAAAACAGGCCGCTTGTTGGCCAGAATAGCGAGGTCACAACAGGCGTCCCCTGGCCATAGGAGCAATTCGGGATACAAAGGGTAGGCTGGTGAATGAACCTGAATCAATCTTGACCGAGTTAGCGGCTTTCTACTCATCACTGTACAGTTCAAGGGATGACTTCACGGACGAGGAGTTGCAGCGCTACATGGATGCGATAGCTCTCCCGGCCCTGAAAGAGGGGGCAAGGGCCGAGCTAGAGAAGCCGTTGACTCTGGAGGAGCTGGGGGAGGCGGTGGCCTCGTTTCCCACGTGTAAGGCCCCGGGGGATGACGGCCTACCCATGGAGGTGTATACTCAGTATGGGGGGGTGGTGCTGCCTAGGTTGCTCGAGGTGTTTAACGCCTCGCTCGACTCGGGGGCCCTGCCTCCTTCCATGACAAGGGCGAATATTATCTTATTACTGAAGGCGGGCAAGGATCCTTTGGATCCCGGATCGTATAGACCCATTTCTTTGCTACAGAGCGATGTCAAAATACTTGCAAAAGTCCTGGCCATGCGCGTGAACAAAATTATTCTGTCCATCATACATCCAGACCAGGCAGGATTCATACCATGCAAATCCACGGCGACGAATCTCCGGCGGCTGTACCTGAACATGCAGACCCCCTCGGAGGCCGTCGGCAGTAGGGCACTGTTGTCGCTAGATGCCAATAAGGCCTTCGACAGTGTCGGCTGGCGGTATTTATGGGCGGTACTGACCAAATTTGGCTTCGGCCCTAGGTTCCAGGGATGGGTCCGGCTTCTGTATGCTACACCTCAGGCGGCCATACGTATGGCGGATAGGATGTCCCATGCCTTTGCTCTGGGCAGGGGGACTAGGCAGGGCTGTCCCCTGTCCCCCCTGCTCTTTGCTCTGGCCATCGAGCCCCTTGCGGTCCTGGTGAGGAGCTGCGAGGCGATTCGGGGGTTCAGATATGGAGACATACATGAGAAAATCATGTTATACGCAGATGACATGCTCCTCTTTTTGGAGGATACGGAGGGATCTCTGCAACAGACCATGGCCATTGTTACTGACTTTGGCCGCTTTTCGGGGCTTACCATTAATTGGACCAAGTCAGCCCTGATGTTCCTGGATGGGGCACCCGCGCAGGGGGGTGGCCCCGCGTGCTCAGTACCCGTAGTGTCATCTTTTAAATATCTGGGGGTCTGGATATCCCCCACGATTACTGACTTCTGTAAATTAAATATATACCCCCTGTTATCCAAATTCAGAGACAAAATTCAAGTGTGGAACAAACTAAAAATGTCCCTGGCAGGCAAAACTAATCTCATCAAAATGATACTAATGCCCCAGTTGCTGTATTTCTTGCACAATGCTCCTATGGTGATCACCCTGAAAGTATTCAGAGTGGTCAACTCTCTCTTCAGGCAGCTGCTGTGGGGCACCAAAACCCCTAGGATCAAACTTGAGCAGTTGCAGCGCCCGAAGGAGGGGGGTGGGCTGGCACTACCAAATCCCTGGATATATTACTTAGCGGCCCAACTCCAACATTTGATAGGAACCGCGGGGGTGCAACCCGATGCCTCGGCGGCTCTACTTATGCTGCGGGGATCGGGGGCAGCCTTGATACCAGAGGGGCTGGAGGCGTGTAAATTTCAAAAACCCAATAGGAGAATGCCCACATATGCGCTTGTCCAGAAGATATGGAACAAGGCTAGACAGCTCCAGGGAGTAACCGGGTTCACAGAATTCAGTCCCATTTGGGGGAATGACGCCTATGGGGAGCTGGCCAAGCTTGAGCAGGGTCGCAGGTGGAGCTCCTGTGGGGTCACGCATCTCAAACATATCTTTAGAGGGGGGGCCCTACTTCCCTTCAGTGAACTACAAAGTAGATTTAACCTGTCGCACAATATGCACTTTTATTACATACAGCTACAGCATGCAGTGAGAGCGCAGGGGACAGCGGTTGAGTGGGTTCAGTCCCCCACTCCGGTTTTCCGAACGTTGTTTCAAGCGCAGGATACCAAAGGCATGATTTCGCAATGCTATAATATGCTCCTGTCGTCATTGTTGGAGGGGCATCCTATGAAGGTGGCAGAGCAATGGGAGACAGACTTGGGGCCGATTGAGGGGGAGGTATGGGAGGAGGCCCTGCTGGCGGTGAACGGGTGCTCGCTGAATGTGTCGCAAAGGGTGTCTCAGCTCTACATCTTGCTCAGGGTGCATTACACTCCTGTCAAACTCTTTAGAATGGGCTGTGCCCCAGACCCACTGTGTGGTCGATGTAGGGCAACCCAGGGAGACTTGGTCCACTTGCTTTGGCGGTGTCCAAAGCTCCACAGGTACTGGTCGGAGGTTCTGGCGACCCTGAACTCGGTATTTCAGACTAGTGTCCCATTGGACCCACTTTGCTGCCTCTTGGGCGTGTTGGAAGGGGCGATAGCAGAAGAAACCACTAGAGTGGCGTTTGCCAGGGCTCTATTCCAGGCGAGAAAGCTTATCCTTATACATTGGAAGTCAAGGGAGCCCCCGTCTGTTAAGGTCTGGGTACAACATGTGGGCAAGACTTTACTGATGGAGAAATACATCTACCAGCACAGGGGCAATGCAGGTAAATTTTTCAGACTGTGGGACCCATGGCTCGCAACGCCGGGGCTGAGCCCCGTGGAACTAGTTCAAGAGCGGTTACTTGGGGGGATGTAGAGACAGGGACTGATTTGCGGAGCCCCGGGCCTGCGTACATGTGCGGACAAATGAAGGGGGGAGAATGGGGAGAGAGGGCGGGGGTGGAGTGGAAGGGTCGGTGCCCAGATGGGTCTGTTGTCAAAACGATCGTGCATAAGTGACCTTACAAAATGCATCTGATGGTTGAACTGTATTCTTGAAGATATACTCTTTTGCAATTTTAAATGTACAATGTCATCTGTACTATGTTTATCTGTTGTGTGAGCAATAAAAACCTTTTTGATCAAAAAAAAAAAACAGGAAGAGACGTTGATCAACTTTTCCTCACTCATGCTGCTCTCCTGACAGGGGGGGGGGTCTGTGCTGACTGTTTATCAGCACAGCCCCACCTCGGATGTCCACCCAGGACCACCAGGATGCCGCCAGGACCACCAGGGACCACCAGGGATGGCCACCACACTGAACCACCAGGTATGCCATCCTAGACAACCAGGGAAATTCCAATCAGTGCCCAGGCAGCTGCCAATTAGTGCCCATCCCCAATGCCTGCCAGTGCCATCAGTGATGCCTATCAGTGCCGCATATCAGTGCCCATCAGTGCCACGTATCAGTGCCCATCAGTGCCGCCTATCAGTGCCACCCATAAGTACCCATCAGTGCAGCTTTTCAGTGCCCATCAGTGCCACCTATCAGTGCCGTACTAGCTATGACTAAGTACTGAAGCTACAGTGCGAAACGTTAGCTTTTGTTCCAATTTTTTTGCTGTGGCATGTTTATTTTGTGATCGATTTTAATTAAAAGAACATTTTTGGAGTGCGGCTGTCCAAGTTTCCTTTGTATTTTTGTATCAGTGCCCACCAGTGCCACCCATGAATTCCCATCAGTGCTGCCTATCGATGCCTATCAGTGCTGCATATCAGTGCCACCCATCAGTGTCGCCTATCAATGCCCATCGTCAGTGCCCGTCAGTGCCACCTCATTGGTGCCACCTTATCAGTGCCTGTCAATGACGCCTTATCAGTCCCCATTAGTGATGAAAAAAATGTACTTATTTCCAAAAAATATATAACAGAAACAAAAGAAAAACTTATTTTTTTCAAAATTTTCCATCTTTTCTTAATCGTTAAGCAAAAAATAAAAACCGCAGAGGTGATCAAATACCACCAAAAGAAAGCTCTATTTGTGGGAACAAAATGATAAACATTCTGTTTGGGCACAGTGTAGCATGACCGCACAATTGTCATTTAAACAGCGACAGCCCTGAAAATTGGCTTGGGCAAGAGGGGGGTGTAAGTGCCTGGTATTGAAGTGGTTAATCATTAGGTAATGATTAAGCACAGATCAGAAGTGTGAAACGCGTCTACGTGACTAACACCTGGTGTCCCTGGTGTATTTTACCCGTCTGCAATAAAAGGCACGTTTGTAAACTTTGGATGTGCAGCCATTACTATTTTTCTCAAGTTTTTACGGAGGCGGGCCGGGGCTAGCACTCCTACTTGGTTCCAATCAAGATATTGCACACACCTGGAGCAGCGGATTCCTCTTTTTTTTAAGGTATGTTCACCCATCCATGTTCCCTTGCTGCCTTGCAGGAGTCTACCTGTAAATAGGCTTCTGTGTCAGCTCTTACTTAGGTGGATGACATAACTGCTCCTCACATGAGTGTTTTAGGGACTAGCAGTTGGCCAATCAGGTTCAAAGCACTGTCACATGGTCCACCCTGGAAGCTCCTTTTTGTTGCAACGTGGGCTCTCCAAGAGCTGAGATGTGACAAAAGATCATAGATTGATAAGTCTCCCTACCTTGAGTGACTTCCAGGAGACGTTGGGGGTTATTTACGAAAGGAAAATCCACTTTGCACTACGAGTGCAAACTACAAATGCAAAGTATACTTGAAATTGCACTGAAAGTGCACTTGGAAGTGTAGTCGCTGTACATCTGAGGGGTAGATCTGAAAAGAGGGGAAGCTCTGCTGATCTTATTATCCAAACATTTGCAAGCTAAACTTCGTTTTTTTTTCCCTTGCATGTCCCCCTCGGATCTACAGCGACTGCACTTCCAAGTGCACTTTCAGTGTAATTTCAAGTGCACTTTGCACTTGTCGTTTGCACTTGTAGTGTAAAGTGGATTTGCCTTTAGTAAATAACCCCCAATGTCTCTCTTCCTTGAATGGCAGAATCTCTTTAAAGCATGGAGAGAACCTGCACATTAAAGGCTTGTGAGTGAGTGAGAAACTTATATAGCGCAACACATGCGAACTGAATCGCCTCTGGGCGGTTAGTATCCATTCCCTACTGTCCTTTTGCCTTCAGAAAAGATGGGTTTTGAGTTTTTTTCTGAAGGCCAGGTGATTCACCTCCATTCGGATGCTGGTTGGTAGAGCGTTCCACAGTCTAGGTCCTTGGACTGCAAATCTTCGTTCTCCTTTGGACTTGTATCTGGCTTTGGGTATCTGCAGTAGATTTTGGTCGGTGGATCGGAGAACGCGATTGGGGTTGTGACTTTAAATTTTTTCGCATAGATATTGGGGGGCATTTCCTTGAACACACTTATGCGTCAGACAGAGTGTCTTAAAAGTAATTCTGTCTTTTACTGGCAACCAATGAAGGGATCTCAGTGAAGGCGAGATTGATTCCCATGTTTTTTTCCCAGTCACGAGTCGAGCGGCCATATTTTAAACGACTTGCAGATGAGAGATTTGGTATTTTGGGAGTCCGAGGTAAAGGGCATTTGCATAGTCGAGTCTGGAGTTGATAATTGTTCCCACCACGACTGGCTGCTATGTCTTCTTTCGGGATAAAGGGAACGAGTCTGCGTAGTAGGCGCAGCAGATGGTGCGATCCGCTGACTACTGACCCTATTTGTGCACCCATTGTCATGTGGGTGTCAAAAATGACTCCGAGACTTTTGACTTTGGTGCTAGGGGTGATAATTTGTCCCAGAATGGGCGGCGGTGTCCATGTTGTTGCGGGAGATCTCCTTCGGTTGGCGTGAAACAGGAGAAGTTCTGTTTTTGAGCCGTTGAGTTTAGGATAACTCTTCGAGCTTGTAAGGATCCCATACTGTCACATTATGAAAGACTTGCCTCAAAATGAAGCCCTCCAGGGTTGCGCTTTCATCGTTGACAGGACTTCCATCTTCACCGGTCTTCCTTTGCAGAATGGTCGAGCTGCGATGACGTCACTCCCATACACGAACATGGGAGTCACGACCACAGCACAGAGCTCAGTACTCCATCTCTTCAGAGCTTATTGCATATGCACCAATGACATCACCAGCTGCAGAAACAGTGAATATCTTCTAAATGGTGCACGCTCAAAAGATATTTTTCCTACTAAGCTTTATTATAAGCTTTCCTGTAGGTACAAGTCACCAAGCAGTATTTACTTATGCTTTAATTATTAGGAAAGTATGTTGTATTAAATATTTACTTGTAATATATGGATTTAAACTGATGAAATATAATATTGCTTGCCAACTTGTAAACTTCAGATTGAACAAAAAGTGGTAGTTTCCCTTTAAGGTGATGTCCCCTTGGAATGGGATGGAATTTCTCTCCAGTCTACTGTATTATATAGAGCCCAGCTTCAATTTTCTAGGCATTTAATGTTCAGAAATATTGATGTACAAAATGCTTCTCCCTCGCATTACAAAGTAACCAGCAGTTGTAGTAAAATCAATACCGGGGTATGCTACTAAAATGATAAAATGACATATTTCAATGTCTAAGAGCGACCTGACTGTCAATATCCCCAACTTGTGCTGAATTCAGCCGATGCTCACTGCATGAGGCCATTGTGCCGCTGTACATTGCTGTAATTGATTCATATTTGAAAGGAAGCCATCAGGGTTTATTCAATAAAGTGGTTGAAAGAGCAAAGCTAAAGTGCAAAGAACTGTAACCCATATCAGCCAATCAGATGTCTGTCTACTGATGTCAGATCTCTGAAGAATGTCGATGAATTGCGATTAGTGTACTGCACTTTGTCCTTTAGTGAAAGGGCCTGCATGTGAGTTATTCAAATCAGTGAACCTGTCAGGGTTTGCTAGGTGTTTGGCGAAACTCGCTTTGATATGCGAGTGTTTTGGATTACAAGCCCTCTCCTGGAATGGATTATGCTCGTAATCCAAGGTTCCACTGTATATCTATATATATATGTAGCACTACCCCCAAAGAATCTACTGGTTTGTTTTGGGTGGCATGTTTCCTCATGGCTCTTCTGCCGGCCTAGGGGTGTATGGTGTATATAGCAGTAACGGATTGTCCACGACAGGTGTCTTTTTCTGTGCTCTTTATTACCCCGACCGGGTAAAAACATTAAAACTTGTAATGAAGAGTAGAGGTGAAGTCAGGGATGGACTGGCCATTGGGACTACAGGGAGTTTCCCGGTGGGCCGATGGCTCAGTGGGCCAGCTTCAGTGACAGCGGTCCGCCGCCCCCCTCCGCTCCTCTATCTCTCCCTTCCCGCAGCGCTCACCTCCTCTCCCTCCCCACAGCGCTCACCTGGGGGGAATAAAGAAGCAGGGAGGACCAGAGGAGCGGGGGGGGGCAGAGGAGCACGGGGGAGGGGACAGACAAATGACTCAACAGCTATGGCCTGGGAGTTTCTCACTTCTGCCTAATCTTGTCCCATAAGGGGGGGCACCGAACTGATCCTTTTCCCCCGGGTGAAATAATGTCTAGCTTCCCCGCTGGTACTGCCTATAAGAGTACCAGTACCAGCTGTTTTACTCTAATAAAGAACGGCTAGTGGCTAGTGAAGGGAGAGAGGGGGCTTGGGTGGCTGGGGGGGCGGGAGTTGTCCAGCCGCCATGGGTGAGACCTGTCAAAGTGTGCCAGTCTGGATGAAGTCCAGGGCCAAATGTTTGTCCCAGACTCAGGCACAACAATAGGGAAACAGTCCTGCTTCCAACAATGCTTTGTATTCTTCACCACTCCAGCCAGAGAGGATATAGCGTACCTGGACAGGCCCACTCCCACTGACCTGGCAGCCAGAGTATCACTCGGAACTTAGAGGAAAAGTCGCTGCCACAGACCCTCCTGAAATGGACTCTGCCACAGGCCTTCTCTGTGATTGTGATTACGGAGATGATCCTCCTTGATAGAATTGCGTCTGGAACTCCTTCAGATAGTTTTCAGGTACCGACTGAGAGGTGACCAGTCTCTGAGTGTCCGGCTACCTTGATCCCCGGTGGTTTGTCGAAGACCCTATTGGATCGCCAGCCTCTCATTGGCTCTCCTCAGATTGACTCCCCACCGAACAGCTATCCCACTTGGGATCTTCAGGATTGGGAACCCAGTCGACCACTGGGCTCCCTGCCACAGCTCAAATGTTCCAGAACAACATGGTCCCGGAACCAGGTATATAGCATGGCACGTGCACTCTGGCCTGGAAGGACATATCGCCGGGGCGCTGTGGTGCACAGTCACCTTTTAGGTAACCAGGCGCTACACACACACATATATATATATATATATATATATATATATATATATATATATATATATATATATAAAATATATATAGATATATATAAAGATATATAGATATACATACATATTAATCTGCAGAATAGTGTCCTCTTAAATTTTTAAATGTGTTTCTTACATCATAATACATCAAATGGGATGTAACCTAAACCGAGATATTTTCTTCTTTAATATCTTGCCAAACAGGAAGTTGCATGGAGCCAAATGAATCAAAGGAACTCTGGTAGGGGGAAAGGGAATCCCTTTTATGTAATGTGCAATGAGACCAGACTGATTCTTTTTTTTTTAAAGCAAATAGAAGAGAAGCAGCAGCATGAGGTCTTGTTTGGAGCCTTCAAGGACTGGAGTATGAATAATTACTGGAGCCATATAATTGTCTCATTCCAAGGAAAATATTCAAAGCTGAAGACAAGGGTAATTAAATTCTCGAGATGGCATTTGGAATTCAAGTATCTGTTGAATAATGCCCACCAAGACAGAAAAGACAGCTAGTTAGAACAGACATAAAAACAAATAAAACATATTTAGAACCAAAAATAGGACTAAAAATGGAATGCAATGAGTTAGGCATCTAAAAGATCATTTTTATTTATAAAGTATAAATGCAGTAAAAAGGAATGGCATGTATAAAAATACGATACAGTGATCGGGTCTTAGTTTGACATCTGGTTTTAACAAATGAACGGATAGGTGGGGTGGTATGGTGTCCCCATTGCGGCGGTTCCGTCTGTCCCTGTGGTTTTCTGTGTTTCTGCTTTGGCCTTATATATATAGCTGACACAGTTAATTGAATGACACACGATCAGAATTTCTGATGGGATAAAATCCGATGCAATTTTCCGTCGGAATTCCGTTCAAGCTGTCTTGCATACACACTGTCAGACCAAATTCCGACCGTCCAAAAGGCGGTGACGTAAAACACTACGACGAGCCGAGAAAAATTAAGTTCAATGCTTCGGAGCATGCGTCGACTTGATTCTGAGCATGCCTGTTTTTTTCTCCGTCGGAGTTCCACACAGACGATCGGAAAAAAATAAAACATGTTCTATTTCTAAACTCTGACGGAAAAAAGTCTGATGGGGCCCACACACGGTTGAAATATCCGATGAAAAAAAATCCGTCAGACTTACAGACTCCTGTGTCCAAGGCATTAGAGGCGGGACACACCCACCTCCTAGTCTTCAATCTCCTTCAATAACAAATCCAGGGCTAGTTCCAGGCAGTCCTTTGGGGATGTATCTGGAATAATAAAGTTTCATTAACACTGAAATTCTTGATGAGCAGCAGGTTTTTTATTTGCAGTCTTTACTGTAAGGAGCATAGACAAGCTCCATTTTGGCACTGGCACGTGACAACCAGGAACAGCTGCGGCGCTTGGGAGCGATGGACATCTGCTACAAGTGCAGGACGAGTGCTGGACTTTCTTTTTTAGGGAAACCAAGCAATTTTTCTAACTTAAAGGTCCACCGACCATTCCCTTTTTTTTTTTTTTAACCATTTAGACACTTAAATAATGACAATGTTACACTCACTTTTTTGGTGAACTATCTCCCCCTGATGTCCAGTTTTGATTTAAAAACAAACTTAAAAACAATTGTGGATGGCCGGTTTCATCTTGTTGTGGGCATGTGAAGCCCACAAGCATTAACTTCCAGGATGCAGTGAATGCTGAACTACCAGCATTCACTGCTCGTTCCTGCGCATGCTCAGTTTTACGGCGTGGAGCGCTGTAAACTTCCAGGTTACCACCATAACGGGCGTCGTCGCGTTTTGAGATCTCTCAAGATTTTGCGGCGGCGATCCGCACTGACTCCTGGGAATACTGACACTTAGCTCCCAGGCGACAGTGCGCCGCTATGGATGAAGAAGATACACGCCTACTCTCGCGGGGGTCAGACACAGGAAGTACACCAATAAAGACTGCTAGAAAGGTAAACACACAGCAAATATTTTTTTTTTCATCTGTTCATTGCGAGGATGGGATTAAGGTGAAGTTAATAATTTGTGAGGACCTCCACTTTAAGCATATTTGTGCCCTAAGTAGTACTGGGAGTTTACCGTTCGAGTACCCATCTTACTTCCCCACTGGCTCACAAGCTTTGCCTTTTGGTTTGTTACTGACAAGCAGCGGCGGTCCGTCCATAGAGGGCGCTGGAGCGCCGCCCCCTCTGGCTCCGCACCGCCACTGAAAATAACATACATTCATGCATTGCATGAATGTATGTTATTGTTGCCAGCTGCCGCTGGTCTATTCAGGTGGCCGGAAATTAAGCGCCGACCACCTGAATAACGGCAGCTAAGGTTGGCTGTGCGGAAGTGCCTATCAGAGCCAGCGGTTCTGATAGGCTTTCCGAGTACCGCCCTCGTCTCCCGGATGTCTTATCCAGGGAACGTACAGGGTGTGTTCCTTGGATAAGACTGACGGCCGTCTCAGCCAATCAGGTTCGCTGATTCACCAAGGCGGGAGAAGATATCGAGGGATGCCGAAGGATTGAGGTAATAGCATTTTACAGGGCACAGAGGCGACAAAAGGGACAGTGACATCAATGGGCACAGTAGTAACAATAGGCACAGTGGCAACAATTAAAGGGCAGTAGTGACAATGGGCACAGTGGCATCAATGGGCACAGTAGTGACAATGGGCACAGTGGTGACAATTAAAGGGCACAGTGGTGACAATTGGCACAGTGGCGACAATTGAGGGGCATAGTGGTGACAATTGGCACAGTGGCGACAATTGAGGGGCACAGTGGCTGCGTTTGATGGCATGGCACAGTGGTGACAATTGATGGCACAGTGGCTGTGTTTGATGGCATGGCACAGTGACTGTGTTTGATGGCATGGCACAGTGACTACGTTTGATGGCATGGCACAACGGCTGCGTTTAATGGCATTGCACAGTGACTGCGTTTGATGGCATGGCACAGCGGCTGCGTTTGATGGCATGGCACAGTCACTGCATTTGATGGCATGTCACAGTGGTGCGAATTGATGGCATAGTGACTGCATTTGATGGCATGGCACAGTGGTGATAATTGATGGCACAGTGGCTGCTTTTGATGGCATGGCACAGTGACTGCATTTGATGGCATGGCACACTGGTGCGAATTGATGGCATAGTGACTGCATTTGATGGCATGGCACAGTGGTGATAATTGATGGCACAGTGGCTGCGTTTGATGGCATGGCACAGTGGTAACAATTGATGGCACAGTGGCTGCGTTTGATGGCATGGCACAGTGGTGACAATTGATGCCACAGTGGCTGCGTTTGATGGCATGGCACAGTGACTGCATTTGATGGCATGGCACAGTGGTGACAATTGATGGCACAGTGGCTGTATTTGATGGGTACAGTGAGGCTGGAATTTTTTTTTTTACGTTTGCGCCCCCCCTTGTAAGTCTCCTACGCCGTCGTATCTTAGAGTGCATATTTACGCTGGCCGCTAGGTGGCGCTTCCGTTGAGTTCGGTGTAGAATATGTAAATGACTAGATACGCCGATTCAGAAACGTACGTGAGCCCGGCGCATTTTTTTACGTCGTTTACGTACGGCTTTTTCCGGCGTAAAGTTAGTCGAACAAATAGCTGGCCTAGTCAATGTTAAGTATGGCCGTTGTTCCAGCGTCGAAATTTGAACATTTTACGTTGTTTGCGTAAGTCGTCCGTGAATGGGGCTGGACGTATTTTACGTTCACGTCGAAACCAATACGTCCTTGCGGCGTACTTTGGAGCAATGCACACTGGGATATGTCCACGGACGGCGCATGCGCCGTTCGTAAAAAACGTCAATCACGTCGGGTTACAAGTAATTTACATAAAACACGCCCCCCTCATCCTCATTTGAATTAGGCGCGCTTATGCTGGCCCATTCACGCTACGCCGCCGTAACTTAGGAGGCAAGTGCTTTGTGAATACAGCACTTGCCTCTCTGACTTACGGCGGCGTAGCGTAAATACGATACGCTACGCCGCCACAAAGATATACACATCTACCTGAATCTAGCTAGTAGTTTGCACTTGTAGTGCAAAGTGGATTTTCCTTTCGTAAATTACCCCAACAATCCAAGGGATTGTGTGATGACAATCTCTTGGCCTAAAATCTAACCGTTAGTACGCTCCTTCAGACAATCGTTGTCCAACGTTCGGCCAACTAATGTTGGATGGCATGCTAGTAAATTTCCAGCGGACAACGGTCTGTTGTCAGATTTTCGTATCTCTGTACACAAGTCCAAAGTACAAACAAGCATGCTCGGAAACAATGCTCACCAAACACGACATTCGCAGAAGGTGCCCAAAGGGTGGCGCTTAACCTCCCTGGCGGTATGATTCTGTCTGGAATTACGTACCAAAAGCGGTACAATTATTTTGCAAGAAAATTTGGTGTTTTATACTGTAGGCCTGTAATTTTTAGAAATAACTCACTTAAATCTGACCAAGCAAGAGTCTTGTAGGCATCCCGGGTATGATTTTTTTTTAAAACAAAATTATAAATTATAATATAATAAATAATTATAAATAATTATAACAAATAATAATATAATTATAATAAAAATTATTCAATAATGTAATCAACTCAAAATCACTGAAATTTGCTCAGTTGCAGAATTGTCGCTGTCATTATTTTTATTTTTTTATGACGAATTTCCCCACAAATCACTATTGCACATTTCTGCAAGTGATTATAATTTATTATCGCTGTTTTCTAGCTAATCTAAAACCATTTTTGACATAAAGGGACACTTTTGGACAATCTACAGTTTTTAGGCAGAAATGACATTTTTTATTTTTATAAAAGTACATGTAGGGCACTGGGCAGACCACTAGGGACAAGGGGGGTGTGTATTTTTTACATACAGTACTGTAATCTATAAGATTACAGTATACTGTATGTAAAGTGTTTGTTTACTTTTTTGAATTTGGCGCCGTTCTCCGCTCCCGTGCGTCGTAACGTCGCAGGGAACGGAGATCGGCGGCACACGGGGAGACTGTGAATTGAGCGAGGAGGTCCCGCTCGCTCACACAGCGGGGTGGCATCGCTGGATCCAGGGACAAGGTGAGTAACTTGCCTGTGGATCCAGCGAAAGGTAAGCCGCGCCGCTGCACGTCCACCCCGAGCGTGACTCGGGGATACCGATCTTAGCATTGAAAACCAACCCCGAGTCACGCTCGGGTTTACCGCCAGGGAGGTTAAGGGCTGAAATTCCACTACATTCGTGTTTGTTGGCCGACAATTGTGTGCCGTTAGTATGCAAAACACAATCCAGGAGCACGCCCTTTTGACAAAAGTCTGTTGCTCTGTTGGCCAACAATCTGATCGTGTGTACCAGGCTTTAATCTTAACCCCAATTCTAACAATAACGCAAACTGAACCCACAGGTATGGTGGTGTGATAACGACTGTCAAGTGACAGATTGGGCAATGCTATAAAAAGGACCTGGTCATGTGATACTCATAGAATAAAAAATGCTGCAATGAAAAAAAGAGGACAGCCTGGTTTCTTTTTCCCAAAGCATCAAGACGGATGCTGTACATTATGAGCTATTGCTAGCTCCCCTTGTTTCCATTAATACCAATAATCCTCGATGACTGTGCAGAAAGAACATATGCGATCTGTGCCAAGTACATCAATAATAGTATGTCTGCAAGACACCTTGAAATGTATACACTTGTACGCTCAGAGTAGCTGGTATTTAAACATTAATAATGGTGCATTTAGTGTTCTGTACTCTTACATGAGCAATATATATATTTTGATTTTGCAAGCCAGTGTTTAATGTTCTTGTCATAATCCGCACAAGCTTTTTTCATGAAGGGGGCCCTGTTATATTAATGTAAAATATTTTCCTTGTTTTGTTAGATGAATATGTGGACTGTTATAGAAATATATTGCATTGACTGCATGCCCCATACTGCTACCCCCCCCCCCCCCCATCAATCTGCTATGAATCAATTGTATCATTAAAGGAGTTGTAAAGGAAAAATATTTTTTTGCTGAAATTACTGTTTACAGGGTATAGAGACATAAAAGTTAACTGATTCCTGATTAAAAATATATAAAAACCAATCATATAATGTACCTGCAGTTTCTAGTTTCGTTTTTGCATGTTGTTTCCTGCTTCTGTGATGTCCAGAGCCACAGAGCCAATACAGGGCAGTGATGGTTTGTAAAACAAAACTGATTGGTGCTGAGGGGTTTTAGACACACAGTAATCACACCTCCTTGATTAGTGACCACAGAGAGAAAGCTCCCAGCACTGTGGTTATCAGGAAACAGACAACCAGGAAGTGTGGAGATCAGAAAAGAATTACAGCAACTTGAGAGCAAAAACGAACAATGAGGACATGAAAACATCACTGCATTAAGGTAAAGGAAGCTATTAAGATAAAAAAAAAATTCCTTTACAAACCCTTTAAATTACCTTGGAATCTTGGACATTTGTTTAGCACTCTCATTGGATTGTACAGTATGTGCGTGGATCCCGCATCAATGACCTCACAAACCCAACCTCCCCCAGATGAGAGCAGCAATCTCCCATTCTGCCTACACAGTCTTCAGTCAGGACTTAATTTAAACACAAAAGTAAATAAGTCATCACTTATTGGGCAACTCCATCCAAAGTCTCAATAAAAAATATTATGCCGCGTACACACGATCATTTTTCGGCTTGTAAAAAACAACGTTTTTTTTAAAAATGTCATTTAAAATGATCGTGTGTGGGCTTCACATCATTTTTCGGGTTCTGAAAAACGAAAAAAACAAAACAAATTCTAACATGCTGCATTTTTTAAACAATGTCATTTTTCGGGTTGTAAAAAAATGATCGTGTGTGGGCTTAAACGACGTGAAAAACCTGCGCATGCTCAGAAGCAAGTTATGAGAGGGGAGCGCTTGTTCTGGTAAAACTACCGTTCGTAATGGAGTAAGCACATTCATCACGATGTAACAGACAGAAAAGCGCGAATCGTCTTTTACTAACACAAAATCAGCTAAAGCAGCCCAAAGGGTGGCGTCATCCGAATGGAACTTCCCCTTTATAGTGCCGTCGTACGTGTTGTACGTCACCGCGCTTTGCTAGAGCATTGTTTTTCACTATCGTGTGTAGGCAACATCATTTTAATGATGAAGTTGAAAAAAAATTGTTTTTTTTCTAGAGGCTGAAAAACGTTGTTTTTTACAAGCCGAAAAAAGATTGTGTGTACGCGGTGTCATGGACCTTGAGATATTAAAGTGTTTCTACTTGACATCTGTTACACAGGAGAGGGACATTCAATGCAAGGCTTTTGAAATGCTAAGTGGAACCAGCTTGCGAAATACCTTTTATTGTGTTCTGCAGGTTAAGAGCGGGTGTCGGAGTCAGTCCGTCTAGCTAGAACCGGGTTATTGTGTACATTGATTACCCCCTGGGGCTTCTGTCTCAATACACTAGTCTTTCTATCCAAGCTATTGGACCAATCCCTGTTGACAATTTCAAGTCCTCATTTGCATGGTCAAGGGGGACCTGAGTGAAGACTGCATATACTTTACAATTGACCAATAGGAAAGCGGTTGTTGGGAGTGGGATGTTCCAAATTCTGTATAAAAGTGTGCTGTGTAATTGAAAATAAAGAGTCCTGTTGGAACTTACATACAGCCTGCCTGGTGTTTGTTCTCAATGGGTCCGAATGGCACATAGCTGTAATTCGGATCCCGGAACCTTGGATGACTGGACCATCAGACGTTGCAATCTGCAAGCTGACTCACTGGTAGCAGAGGAGTGTCGGGAGAGCAGGACCTGGGCGAGAAAGGATCTCGTCACATTGGTTGGCAGCGGTGGGATTTGCTCTCCAGTTACTGGGACAACTCCAAACCACCACCATGAATGACCAGCTATGCAGCCTGGAGGAGAACCATGCTAAAAGACTTGCTTGAGAGCCGTGGAGGGACCGGTGGGAAGAACAAGGCCACCCTGATCATTGCGCCAGCCGAGATGGATCAGAGGGATGGTGATGCAGGACCCCGGTCAGTTGAAGACTTGTTCCAGCAGCGAGTTCAACAGCGGTTGGCATTATATGGTGCGAACCCATCAGAGACCGCCATACAGAATACCATTAGAGACCTCCAGCGGCAGGATGAGAGAGAACGAGAGCGACAACAGAGAGAACGAGAGCGGCAACAGGAGCTGAGAATTGCAGAAATACGGCGATCGGTGACAACGCCTAAAGAAGCAGCACCAAATGAAAGAAGAGGAGAGGTACAGATATCAGTAACCATGGAAGAGGAATTCAGAAGGAGGTTGCGAGAGAAGCAGATACAGCGCAGAGGACCAGTATCAGAGGAGGTCCTGCTTGGATGGTCTGATTCGATCCGCTGCGAACTCTGGAAAGAAGCGCTAGCCCGCGAGCAGCGACACCAGGGAAAAGCTCTCCCCTCCATCCATGTAAGGTACTGGTCACAGTATGAAGTACGGATGCTGTTATTGGGGGGACAACCAAAGCAGGAGTGGACAGCAGAGTTAAGCAGGCTGATCCGGGAAGAGATGCGGTTGGACGAGAGCTACAGAGCCCTCCGGTGGTATGTAGTCCAAGAGTGCCCGTGGTCAGCGGATGACAGCCCCACGGAAGGCTTTGACTATGATGGCCTGGGATTGTTGTATTGGAGGATGTCCAGGGATCCCAATTTTGGGAGCGATCGGGAGTGGCGTTGGGAGGAAATAATGGAGCACAGAGAGCGAAGACTGAATGTCCCGGAAGTGCACTGGTTACAGGAAGATTTGGAATTCCTGGCCGCTCAGGAATGGGAACTGGAAATCGCCTACAAACAGCTGCTAGACTCCGCTCAGCAGCAGGGTGAGGTTCCCTTTACCTGGGACTATGAGGAAATATCAGCTGACAGTGATGAAATCCTGGCTGATGAATCAGCAGTGGAAAATCGGGAGCTTGCCATTCCCAAAGCTGAAGTGCTGACCGCAGGGCCGAGCTCTGCTAACCTCTGCTCAGTACCCATAGCATCTTCTGGGTTCCATGGACAGGAGATGGTGAACCTCTATCCCCAGACACCAGTTGTAGAGACAGGGGATTTGATAGACTTTTCTGCTGAGGAAGAACAACCTGGGGAGCCTCCAACAGAAGAGCTGGTATCAGGGCCAAACTTCACTGTGCTCTGCCCAGCACCAAGTACAGTATTTGTGGAGTTACAAGGAACTTCCCCAGCTGAAGCGCTGGTCACCGGACAGAGGGATCAAGACCTCTGCCCCACCCCTGTGGCAGTTCCGGAGGCTCAGGGTGAGAAGATGGCGATCACTCCCCAGCCACAGATTACAGAGTGTATGGACTGTTCAGAGGATGTTATGGATTATGCACCCCCAGCAGAAGTGCTGGCAACAGGGCAGAATGCTAGCCATCTCTGCCCAGCACTGGGACCAACTGTGGAGTTCCAGGGAGCCGGGGCGGTTGGCCCCCCTCCCCAGCAACAAGCTGAGGTGGTAAAGCTCGTACTCCCAGCTGAATCACTGGCAGCAGGACAGGATGCTACTGGCGGCTGCACCCCACTACAGCTTGAGCGGATATCGGTGGATGGGACTGTGGTCTCCACTCACAGCAACCCAGCGGAAGAGCTGGCAACAGAGCAGAGTGCCCCAGGCCTCTGCTCTCAACTAACAGGAGAGAGGGTTCCTGTGGTAGTGGATGGGACTCCGATCTCCATGGACACAACCCCAGAACATGGTGCGGCACTGAGACAGGAGGATGTCGGCTTTGCTTTGCAAGCACCGGGGGATTTTTACCTAGCATCAGTGGATGGGACTGCAGTCTCCACTGGTATACCCCAGGAATGGTGGCCAGTTGGCCCAGATTCCCAACGGCATGATGAACTGAGCCCAGCCACCCTGTCTTCTCTCCAGCGGCTGAAAGGACTCCAGGGAGAAGGGCCAGTCCAGGCCTCTCCCCAGCGGCAGGCGTGTTCTCTGAGAGAGGCAGAGATTGGCTGGGTGAGTAATGCTCTGTTTGGGACAAGTTATCTGGGGTACTGGGGGGGTACCGGAATTGGGGTCTCTCCCAGTGTTAGTCTCCTGCCAAAGGGGGAGATGTGTGACAGACCTAGCCGGGACAGGGGCTTTTGGAGAGGACTGAATGCAAGCCTCTTGCCGTTCGATTATGGGCCAGGACCTCAAAACAGGAAGGCAGATGGGTCATCCCAGCAGACAGTCCTGGAACTTTAAGACTACTTTTCCAACATCCTCGAGTTGACCCGTTTGGGTCCCACTGCGGCTGTTGGACTGGTTCCCAGGGGAAGTAATGTCATGGACCTTGAGATATTAAAGTGTTTCTACTTGACATCTGTTACACAGGAGAGGGACATTCAATGCAAGGCTTTTGAAATGCTAAGTGGAACCAGCTTGCGAAATACCTTTTATTGTGTTCTGCAGGTTAAGAGCGGGTGTCGGAGTCAGTCCGTCTAGCTAGAACCGGGTTATTGTGTACATTGATTACCCCCTGGGGCTTCTGTCTCAATACACTAGTCTTTCTATCCAAGCTATTGGACCAATCCCTGTTGACAATTTCAAGTCCTCATTTGCATGGTCAAGGGGGACCTGAGTGAAGACTGCATATACTTTACAATTGACCAATAGGAAAGCGGTTGTTGGGAGTGGGATGTTCCAAATTCTGTATAAAAGTGTGCTGTGTAATTGAAAATAAAGAGTCCTGTTGGAACTTACATACAGCCTGCCTGGTGTTTGTTCTCAATGGGTCCGAATGGCACATAGCTGTAATTCGGATCCCGGAACCTTGGATGACTGGACCATCAGACGTTGCAATCTGCAAGCTGACTCACTGGTAGCAGAGGAGTGTCGGGAGAGCAGGACCTGGGCGAGAAAGGATCTCGTCACACGCGGCATGAGATCTAAAATGGAGATACTTTTGCATGTCTCTTTAGCTAGCTCACATTGCTCTAGGAATCCTTTGACATGTATGAAATATATATGTATATTAGACATGTGCACGCTCGAAATTTTCGTTTTAGATGCATCTGTTCATTGAATAATTTTATTTAGTTATACCTGTTGACCCAATTTATTTTCCAAATAAATTTCATATCTTTGCCATTTCTTTCGTATATGGAACAAAATTCGGATCCATTTGTTATCCAAATCATCAAACAAATTTGAAAAGTGAATTTATTTCCCATGAGCTCGAACTACTATCGCATCATGTGACGTCATCCGTGTGAAACAAATGCACTAGTAGTTCATTTTGTTATACATTTTTTTTCGGATTTGTTAATATTCGTTACTATGTCCATTTAGAGATTTGTATAAATCAGAATCTCCAAAAATGAAATTTTCACCTGAAAAACATATTGAAACAAAACTAAATGCACATGTCTAATGTATACAGTGGTACCTTGGATTAAGAGAATCATTTGTTCCAGAAGAATACTTGTAATCTTAAGCACTTGTATATCAAAGCGAGTTTCCCTATAGGAGTCAATGGAAACTCAGATAATTTGTTCCACACTGACTGCTATTTTATGCAGTCCGCATGTGGCCAGAGGTGGGGGCGCCAAAGACACTCGGAAACACTCAGAGACCGATCGGAGCTACTTGGATGCACTCCGAGACACTCGGAAAAGCTCAGAGTGTCTCCGAGCGGCCTAGAGTGTCACCGGTGCCCCCGGAACCTCTGGCCAAATGTGGTACTGCACACACCAGAGTCTCGATTTCTGCTCGTCTTGCCAGACAACGCTCGCAAACCGCGTCAGGATTTGAAAAAAATAATAGCTTGTATTGCGAAACGTTCGTAAACCGTGTTACTCACAATCCGAGGTATTACTGTATATTGTACAGGAGAAAGGCTCAGAATATTGGCAGCAGAAAACTATGTACAAGACAGGGGCACCCGGAGCAGTCTAAGAAGGTTATGTGCAGAGAGGCAGAACGGGGATCTTAGCACTGATCACTGCCCATGTAAACAAGGCGGATACCTGTTCTGACGGGGGACAGCACTGAGATCTGCTGTTCCTAGTGATCAGGAACAGCGATCTCTGTGTTTTCCCAGTAAGCCCATCTGCCACACAGTTAGAACACACCCAGAAAACAGTTAACCCCTTGACTGCCCCTAGTGTTAAACCCTTTCCTGCCAGTGTCATTTATACATTGATCAATGCAATTTTCTTGGCACTGATCACTGTAATAATGTTACTGGTCCCTAAAAAGTGTCACTTGGGGTCAGATTTGTCTGCCACAATGTCACAGTCCCCCTAAAAATCACAGAGCACTGCAATTAACAGTAAAAACAATAAAAAAATAATAAAAGTCCATAAATCTATCCCATAGTTTGTAGACGCTATAACGTTTGAGAAAACCAATCAATATAATCTTATTTCGATTTTTTTTTTTACACAAAGTATGTAGAAGAATACATATTGGCCTAAACAGATGATGTTTTTATATATATATATATATATATATCTAATACTGAGAGTTGGTCTCACTATAGCAGGGGACACACACTAGAACCTCTGGAGACTAGAACATTTCCTGCCCAGTTTTGGGTCCCCTTTCTCTTGAAGCACTGCTCTGACACTAAAAGCTGGTATCACTACAGTAGGGAGTGAGATAGACAGATACAGCCTGTTCTCCCCAACTCAGGTGGCGCTTCACCAAAGTGGCAATGCAGAAGGGGAAGGAAGTTGGGAGGAACTTGGTTCTTCTAGGACTTCCTGTGGTCACAAGGAGACAGCTATGCGATTGGACGCTGGCAACCCATGAAACTTCAGTGGCCATTTTGGGTCAGGTAGAGTCTATTTAAGACTCCGGTTTGGTGCACTTCATGTGAGTGGCTAGTGTAGGAATGTATTCCCCATCTAGTAGTGACAGTACTAGAGGTAGGGAAAGGTTCCCAAAGAGGAAGGACAGTGCAGGTGCATGTCTACTTGGCTTCAGGAAGCCTCCCCTTTGGGTGTGGACCAGTGTGAACCAGCCAGGATGCATTCTGCTATTGGCCTTTTTAAAGCCCACAGACCACTGTTACAGTCCGTGGTTGTCTTCAGATGGTCATGCCTACTCACTGGGCCTAGCTGTATTGTGTTGGACCTTTCTACAATATATTGCTATTGCCTAACTTGGACGTTGTGTGTTTACTGCCCACCACACCACGCTGCACCTTGCTCTCAGGTGCACACTGGAACTTTTATTTAGAGTAGAAACTCAATGGCCCAGGTGATGTTCAGAAAACACCTGTGCTGTTTTTTGGGGCTCATTTCTCTTGATGCTGGTGGCATGCTATCTAGCATCACTATATTAGAGAGGGGGCAACATCTACAAAACATCTTCTCGGCTGGCTTAACCCCCCTGGCGGTATTCCCGAGTCTGACTCGGGGTGAGATTTTTTGGCTACAATCGGTAACCCCGAGTCAGACTCAGGCTCGCCTCGCTGAATCCACAGGCTTGGTTTACTTACCTTGTCCCTGGATCCAGCGATGCCACCGCGCTGTGTGAGCGAGCGGGACCTCGCTCGATTCACACAGTGTCCTCCTGTGCCGCCGATCTCCGTTCCCTGCGACGTTACGACGCACGGGAGCGGAGAACGGCACCAAATTCAAAAAGGTAAACAAACACAATACATACAGTATACTGTAATCTTATAGATTACAGTACTGTATGTAAAAAATACACACCCCTTTGTCCCTAGTGGTCTGCCCAGTGTCCTACATGCACTTTTATATAATAAAAACTGTTCTTTCTGCCTGCAAACTGTAGATTGTCCATAGCAACCAAAAGTGTCCCTTTATGTCAAAAATGGTTTTAGAGCAGCTAGAAAACAGCGATAATAAATGATAATCACTTGCAGAATTGTGCCATAGCGATTTGTGGGGAAATTCGTCATAAAAAAATAAAAGTAATGACAGCGACAATTCTACAACTGAGCAAATTTCTGTGATTTTGAGTTGATTACATTATTGAATAATTTTTATTATAATTATATTATTATTTGTTATAATTATTTATAATTATTTATTATATTATAATTTATAATTTTGTTTTTTAAAAAATGTCATACCCAGGATGCCTACTAGACTCTTGTTTGGTCAGATTTAAATGAGTTATTACTAAGAATGACAGGCCTACAGTATAAAACGCCAAATTTCCTTGCAAATAATGGTACTGCTTTCAGCACCTTTTTTCTGAAATAATCATACCGCCAGGGAGGTTAATAAAGGCTCAGGAAAATGGAAAGTGCATTTAAAAAATATGTATTAAAAATACATTTAATAATGGTGGTCCAGGCCCAGTGGATTTGTTGATATTTGAAGATGTCTATTGTTGGCTTGATCCAGGTCAGAAACAGAGATTCTTAGGTAAGCCCCTGCCATGATATGTATGTCTTGCTGTTTTAGCACATATACAGTTAAAGATTACAGACGTGTCATCTTCATGAAAGAGCAACGGACCCGAGAGGACGCTAAAGAAACATCGCGGTCACGGGGGCTGAAATCACATTTCCAGCGAGGAAATTCTGTCCTGTTTACATTGAAGTTATTCAAATAGACAAGGGTAATTTGCTTTGCCTTTCATTTTAAAAGGGATATTTAAGAATGTACAGGAGTGTAAAATTGAGGATAATGTTACTTGCGCTTGTTAAACATTTCGGACATAATCTTATTTGGCAGCATGAAAAGGAATGACTGTCTTTATTTATACAAATGCATCATTTGATACAGTGTGAAGTTTAGGGTTATCATGATATAGCAGGTTAACTCTTGCCATTCTGGATGTATGCTGGCAGATAGCAATTTTTAAAAGACAAGGTGAGTGTTTACATTGTGTAAAATGTAATTGCAATATTGAATAAAAAAATCAGTTCATTAAAAGATAAATTAACCTAGGCTTCTGCAGGCTGACAGGTTATTAAATTTCACAGCATGCTTGAAAAAAAATGAAAAAACTAATTTGTAAGCAGAATTTACTCATTTTTACATTATCAAATTTTAAAGAGCGATTCCAGACAACAAGCAAATCCAGTGAGTGAACTGCTAATGCTATTCAGCCAACACTGCAGCTGTGCTGAATTCAGACATTTGACTCCATTTATTTTCATTTGCACTCTTTCTAATCCAATTAAACTACAGAGATTCACACATTTGAGGTGAACGTGTCTATTTTCTGAAGCCTGTGCTTCTTTGTGATTGGCTTGCTGTATCCGATTCACAAGACAGGTAACTGTTTTACAAACAGATACATAGGGCCAGATTCACGTAGATGGGCGTATTTTTGGGCGGGCATAACGTATTTGATTTACGTTATGCCGCCGCAAGTTTTTCAGGCAAGTGCTTTATTCACAAAGCACTTGCCTGTAAAGTTGCGGCGGCGTAGCGTAAATCACCCGGCGGAATTCAAATTCGACGGTAAGGGGGCGTGTTTCATTTAAATGAAGCGCGTCCCCGCGCCGAATGAACTGCACATGCGCCATCCCTAAAAAATCCCGGCGTGCATTGCTCTTAATGACGTCGCAAGGACGTCGTTGGTTTTGACGTGGACGTAAATGGCGTCCAGCCCCATTCACGGACGACTTACGCAAACGACGTAAAATTTCAAAATTTTGATGCGGGAACGACAGCCATACTTAACATAGGATACGCCACCTAGGGGGCAGCTTTATCTTTACGCCGGCATACCTCTTACGGAAACGGCGTATCTTTACTGCTACGGGCAAGCGTATGTTCGTGAATCGACGTATCTACTAATTTGCATATTTTACGCCAAACTCAATGGAAGCGCCACCTAGCGGCCAGCGGAAATATTGCACCCTAAGATGCGACGGCGCAGGCCGTCGTATCTTAGGTAGGTTTAAGTGTATCTCAGTTTGAGCATACACTTAAACATGCGACGGGCTTAGATTGCGAGTTACGTCGGTGTATCTACTGATACGCCGGCGTAACTCTTTGTGAATCTGGCCCATAGAAGGGATTCCTACTTGAAGAAGTAGTTTGAGTGTCTGACACGCAGTTCAGTATGCTATTTTTTTATAGGAGCTATTTTATTATTTTTTCAACTCATTATTGCTGATCTTCTTCACCCTAGAACAGCCATTTCCATACCTCCCAACATTTTGAGAGAGGAATGAGGGACACCTACTAGCAAATGTATGTAGGCATAGGACATAGGACTTAACCCCAAAAAAAGGTTAATTGAATCCACAAGGCCTTTTTTTTACTACTACTATTTCTTTATATTGGCTTTTAAAATTTACAGATGAAGCAATTTAAAATTTGGATGAAAGGTTTAGCACTGGGAAATACTTTTTGAAAGATACAAAAAGTGCATTTTATATCCAACTATATAGATCAAAATAAGGGACAAATGAGGAGGAAAGAGGGACAGGGGGACTTTGTTCCAAATCAGGGACAGTCCCTCGAAATCAGGGACAGTTGTGAGCTATGCATTTCCTATTTTCAAGCACTCACCCTAGAATCAGTTTACATCATTGCTCTGGACCAACTTCTTGATAATGACAACAGTGGAACATGCCTGTGCAATGTGTATTGAGCATGGCCACTTGTAGTCTACTTTAAGGTCACATTCAACATTGTGACAACACAGATTGGAAGATAGTTGTCACCCCATAACAAGAAGTAATGTTGTGTGGTAGGCGTAGCCTGATAGGGAACTCTTATGCCACGTACACACGATCGGAAATTTCCATCAACAAAACCGTGGATTTTTCTCCCGACGGAATATTGGCTCAAACTTGTCTTGCATACACACGGTCACACAAATGTTGTCTGAAATTCCGAACGTCAAGAACGCGGTGACATACAACACTACAATGAGCCAAAGAAACTGAAGTTCAATGATTCCGAGCATGCGTAGGATTTTTGTGCGTCGGAATTACATACAGACAATCGTAATTTCCAACAAGAACTTTTGTTGTCGGAAAAATTGATAACCAGAATATCCAACCAAAAGCTCACATTGAACATTTGTTGTTGGAAATTCTGATCGTGTGTACACGGCATTAGAGTAGTTCCCCATCAGGTCCACTTCCATTGTGATTGACAGCAGAAACCTTAACAAAACTGGCTTTCCTGAATGGTTGTTTTAAGCACTTCAGGCCCAGAAGGATTTATCCACTTCCTGACCAGGCCATTTTTTGCGATACGGCACTGCATTACTTTACTTACCCTATAGACTTACAGTGAGAATATCCTCTCCTCAGAGGTGACCTTCTCACTTTACCAATCCCTATCACTAATCATCACATAGAGATTGCATATGTATCCAGCCCCCTAAGGGCAACTCTTGACTTGTTGTCCTGTAGTATTCTTGTAATAGATAAACAGAACAACATTCTAGTCTGACTAACTGGACACATTTCACATTTGAACCATATGACTAGCAATAGACTCTCAATCCCTCTCAATCACCAGGGTACTGACTATTGTCTATCCTAGTCAGACCCACAAGTTAGGATAAAGAGGTGCGGAGTCCAGCTGACTGATGCCCGCAGTATGACTTCCTCTGCGGTAACTAGGCAACATGACTTCTCCTGGTGGCCTGCTATTATTGCTGGAGCCTGAGCAATAGCTGGCCTACTTGAGTGTTTGTAGAAATTCTTCAAGGGAGCCCTTTCTCTTTGACGCTTTCCTTCTCAGTAGAAACCTCTACCTTCTTTTTTTTTTCACAGGGTAGCAACTCGTACACATTACACTGGCCCTCTGGCCCAAAGGAAACTTCGCAAAGTGTCCTTGCAGAATGAAGTATCTTCGCAAAATGTCCTTTCTCTTTTCTTTCCCGAACAGCACTTGAGTAAACATAAGGGCCCTTTTAGTCAAAGATCTTCACAAAATGTCCTTTGCAAAGTATTTTCGCAAAGTGCCTCTGGCAAAGTGTCTTTGTGAACTAGGGATTTACCCCCTCCAGGTAGCAGCCCCTGGTTTTAACAGGAGAAATCCTCTGTGGCAAAAGGATTTTCCTCCCAGGTGATGAAACATTTGTAGCTTCAATAGTTCCCTCCTTCATTTGCAAGGATAGAAGGGAAGGGGAAACTTGGATGAATAGGGCCTTCAGCCCTGTGAACAACAGGCCAACTGTGGCAATCCTTCGTCGAGTCTGAACATAGGTGCGGGGTGGGGATAGATCTGGGACCCTTGTAGCATAGGCCTTGCAGAACCCCAGATTCCTCACACACCTCATGCGAACGACTCCCGCCTTCGTCTCTTCACTGAGGGAGCTGGAGTTGAGAAGCTTTTCCTTCTATCCTGCCTCCAATTCCCCTCAGTTTCTGCCTCTGATCTCTAATCATTGATTCCCTCTTCCAGGGACCCAAATCGGTTCTCAAATCTGGGTGACCCCACATCAATGATCCCTGCCTCCTCTGTCTCTTTACTGACCGAACTGGAGGACTTCCACTTCTGGATCAATATTCTTTGAATTGGTATTACACTTAAGCATCACATTTTTCCCTACATGTAAGCTTATAGTACGTCTTACCTGTAGGTACCATTTTATGGTCTAGCCGCCATAATTATCTACTAAACTTGTGACATTCAGTAGATATTCACATCGGCTTTAGTCAATTATGACTCTGAGCACATAGGAAACCATCAGTCCCAACTTTGTGCAGTTGAGTAAAAATCTCAGTCCCCCTGCACTTGTTTTACTGCATGTTACTGCAATGTACAGCACTCTGTGTTCTGTTCAACTAAATGGCACTCCAAACAAACAGTGCAGCAGGTACAAAATTAGCCTCACTGTAGGGCACCACAGCACACAACCAGACCTAATTTTTTTCCATTACTATGTATTGGCAGTCCATTCCAAATGAAAAATGCTTGAAATACTGCACATTGATGTACTTGCAGTAACACAATGCAATGGAATGAACAGAGACGAAGGGGCCCTTAATGATTAATCACTAGCAAATTTGTCTGTGAAGGTTCTCATTTATCCAGGTCATGGTATATCTAGTAGTAGTTAGTCACATTCAAGCCACTTCTTCAGTTCTAATAAGTGTCCTCAGCATGCTGGGGTATTTCATGACACTCTGGAAATGACTGGAAAGTCATATTCTAAAAGAAAGACATAAAGGGTAAATGGCACTTATAAAGGGACAATACAAATGTCACCTTTGTGTATTTCACAGAACCATTAGTATGCTAAGTGGTGTGCTGTGTATACAATTTTGGAAAGAGATTCTGGTTTGCAGCTACCATGCGTAGAATGAATGAAGGTAAAAAACCGTCACCCTTTAGAACCACTTTAATGCATTGAATGCATTAAGGTAAAAAAAAAAAAAACGTCTGCCTTTAGAACTAGTTTAACTTTCTCTGAGTGATCAAACCCTTTGCTATCTTTTTTTATTTATTACCGGGGGCTTTTTTTGTGTTTGATTTTAAGGCAGTACATTTAGCTGCTGCCCCATGCACAGCAAACTTTTTTGCTGGTTTAAAATTTATGTTGATAGGGTGTTTTTTTTTTGCTGCAAGGCTTACCTTTAAAAAAAGAACATTTGAGTCAATGGTTAGAATACTACTCCTGTTGATAGAGTCATTCTTTTTCATGCTTGGGTGCTTAAAGAGGATCTTCACCCCCTTCTTTTTTTTGTAACACCTGCTTATCTTGTTGTCGGATCTCCACAGTTTGGATACCCACCCACCCAACAGATCCAGTGTTGTCCTGCCGAAAATCCTCAACAGCCACCACTCGGCTGCATATTTGTGTGCGTGATGTCATCGGGAGGCTGATGGCTCCTCTGGGTTCAGATGGCCCGCCCTGATCTTCCTTTGTGAATAAAAGACTAAGGACTCTTGGGATATGTGACAGTGAGCACAGTTTATAGGAGGAGGGACTGAACCCTTTTTCAGGAAAAAGAAACAACGATATTGATTTAGTGGATAAGGGGTGGAAAAGAAGGGAATTTGGATTTGCGGGTGAAGATCTGCTTTAGTGGATCATTCACTTGATATTGACCATCTGTTTTTGTAAATGTATTTTGTTCACAGCATTCTGTTGCATTTGAAATAAATAAAAGTGCAGAAGAGAAGTGTTCACCTAAAGCATCTCACATTATATTACACACATTCAACATACCCACATCAGAAATAATATAAAAGTTAGGCATACACCAGTTTGGCCTATTATCCCTGAATATTACACTGCTATGTCATCTGTGCTGTGTTAATTATTTATTGTAGTAAAACACCCACCTGTTTTCTTTTTCTCTGGTACATTTTGTCCAATTCACCTTTATTAAAAATGTCTGCTGGGCAGTTTTACACTGCTGTATCATCTACAGCAGGGGTATCCAAACATTCTAAACAAAGGGCCGGTTTATTGTCCTTCAGACTCTTGGAGGGCCGGACTTTGGCCAGTGGGAGTGGAAATTTTCCTGGCATCAGTGTTATTAAACATCTGGTATTAGGGGGAGGAATAGTGCCCCATTGCTGGTATCATAGGGAGGAATAGTGCTTCATTAGTTGTGTCAGTGGGAGAAATGGTGCTCCATTGTCGGTGTCAGATGGCAGAATAGTGTCTCGTATCAGTGGAAGGGATATTGCCCAAAGGGCCAGATAAAGACAAGCAAAGGGCCGCATCTGGCCCTTGGGCCGCAGTTTGGAGACCACTGATCTACAGTCTTTTAATTCCCAATGTGAGCCTAACAGAAATTGGCCAACAGCGTGACAGTTTTGCATCAGTGAGAACGGGGACAGCCATATCAACTTACTGGCCAATTTCTATACGCAAGTCAAAGCAGATCTATTACTGTTTGATGAAAGCGCATATGTCACTACTAAAGCGACCTGAAAAAAAGCCTTTTTTCAATCGGAAACTGATCGGATTGGAGTGCCACTGCTGTATGTAAGCCAAGATAATTTTAAAAGAAAAAAATCTATTCCCTAGTCAAATATGAGCTGCTATTATGTATGCCATCACTGAGACCAGGGGTCAAGTCCTGGGGAAAAAAGTGTGGGAACTCCCACCCAAGATCCACTCCCCCACCAAAAAAAATAAAAAAATGATACGCTCATATGCATAATTACTAAACCGCATGTTTTTTTTTCTTTTCGATCCAATGTACCTTAGTAATCCTTTATGTTACTGGCCGCTTTTGTTATACCTGAAGGGTTCCACATGTACTGGCACTTTAAGGCTGGCTCCACCCAGCAATGATGACAAGGGTCAAGGGGCATAGTAGCCATCTTAGAGAGAGCACATGTAAGAAAGCAGAGATATGTACTGTCCTGAGATGCATGTTCCAGTGTACAGCCTGTACTGAATAAACATCCATTGTTCCAGACCAGAGTCTTGTGTCCCTCACAACACAGAGGATATAACAGTGGCGACGAGGATGGGATTTACAAAGTGTCTATCAGTCTGAGAGATAGAGAGAGACAAAGACATTGTGGATTGTCACCTGGATTAAAGCAATCACAGATCCCAGCAGGAAAATGTCATTAATCGGGACATTAAGTGAGTTTGATGGAGAACAGACATCCTGGAGTTCCTGGGTTGAGAGACTGGAACAGTATTTCAGTGCAAATGACATCACAGACAACAGGCAAGTAGCAGTGTTTCTGACAGTGGTTGGGGCCAAGACATATGACACTCTGCGGGATCTGCTTTCCCCTGTAAAACCAGCAGCTAAGACATTGGCAGAGCTGCTGACACTGCTAGAGGATCACTTCCAGCCTAAACCATTAGAGATTGCAGAAAGATTTCATTCTATCAGAGGCAGCAGCAGACAGGTGAAGAGATTAAAGCTTATGTGCTCGCCCTTCGCAGACTAGCCTCTACCTGTTCTTTTGGGGACTACCTACCTACTGCACTGAGAGATAAGTTTGTCATGGGACTGAAATGTGAGTCAACACAAAAGAGACTGTTAACAGAGAAAGACCTTACCCTTACAAAGGCAATTGAGATAGCTTCAGTGATGGAAATGGCTGTGAAAGATACAGAGGAATTGAACCCCCAGAGCAGAAGGGAAGAGGTGAAGCAGGAAGTTTTCAGAACAGCAGTCAAGCCAACTGCCGCAAACTGGAACTACAGACCCCCACCAAGCCGGGAGTCAGCTTGCCACCGTTGTGGGAATACAGACCATGATCACAAAGTCTGCCGGTTTAAGGATCAGACCTGTCATAATTGCGGTAGGACCGGCCATCTGAAACGAGTTTGCCGTAGCAAGAAGGTGCGAGATAAACAACCTCTGAACCCCAAGACTAAGACATATATGGTGGGAAGATATACATCATCATCTGAGTCAGAGGATGAGGAAGTGCTCCACAGGTTAGACATACATCATATGCATTCAGCACCCTCTGCAATGACTGTAGATGTAACCATTGAGGGAAAGAGACTCAAGATGGATGTAGACACAGGAGCAGCAGTTTCAGTTATCACCCAGAAACAATGGAGACAACTTCAGACCCGAAAAACTGTCCGCCCAACACCAATCAAACTGCAGACATACTCAAAACAGATACTCCACCCACTGGGTTACGCAAAAGTAAAGGTATTGTACAAGGGTCAGACAAAGAGACTGCCATTATATATCCTAGAAAATGGGGGACCCCCTCTCTTTGGGAGAGACTGGATTGCTCACTTTGGTATGCCAGACATCGCCATAAGTCCCTGTAACACCGTTACCATTCCATTAGGAGATAATGAGGGATGGGTGGTGTCCCTGAAGCAGCAGTTCCCAAAGATTTTTGATGACCAGTTGGGAAAAATAAAGCATGACTGTGTGAGACTCAAGCTGAAACCCAATGCTCAGCCTAAGTTCTTCAAAGCTCGGACAGTACCTTTCGCACTCCGAGCAGGTGTGGAAGCAGAACTAAGTCGGCTGGAGGAACAAGGTGTCATCTCAAAGGTAGAGCACAGCGAGTGGGCATCACCAGTTGTACCGGTAAAGAAATCGAATGGGGACTTGCGCATTTGTGGCGATTTCCGCATGGCACTGAACTCTCAACTGGAAATAGACCAGTATCCCCTACCCAGAGTAGATGACATTTTTGCCTCTCTTGCAGGAGGTCAAAAGTTCACCAAGCTTGATCTCAAACAAGCATATTTACAGTTTGAGGTCCATCCTTCTTCCCGCAAGTTTCTGACCATCAACACCCACAAGGGACTGTATCAATATAATCGGATGGTGTTTGGGGTAGCCTCTGCCCCAGCCATTTGGCAACGAAAAATGGACGAGATTTTGGCGGACATTCCTTTCACTCAGTGCCTGCTAGATGACATGCTCATTACAGGACGGACCGACCAGGAACACAAGCAGAATGTGGAGCTTGTGTTGGCGAGACTCCAAGAACAGGGTCTGAAAGTGAACTTAGCAAAATGCCAATTCATGGTGCCTAAATTGGAGTTTTGTGGCCACCTTGTGGATGCAGAAGGTATACACACCACAGAAGCCAAGGTTGATGCTTTAGTCAAAGCTCCAGCCCCAACCAACGTCCAGCAGCTGCGATCATACCTTGGCTTGCTGAACTATTACCACAAATTCCTGCCAGATCTGGCACACACCTTGTTTCCGTTGAACAAGCTTTTGGAGAAACACTCCAGATGGGACTGGTCGGCTGCATGCCAACGTGCTTTTAAAGTTTCTAAGCGGAAGCTGTTGGCATCACGCATGCTCGTGCACTATGACCTCCAGAAGCCTCTCACCTTGGCTTGTGATGCCTCACCCTATGGTCTGGGGGCGGTACTATCTCACATCTTACCAGATGGGTCAGAAAAACCAGTGGCATTTGCCTCCAGGTCTTTGACAAAAGCAGAAAGCAATTACTCACACATTGACAAAGAGGCTCTTGCGCTGATATGGGCAATTAAGAAGTTTCATCTTTACCTGTATGGTAGGGAATTCACCATACTGACGGACCATAAACCACTCCTTCAGATCTTTAGCCCTGACAAAGGCATCTCCCAGACTACTGCGGCCCACCTCCAACGCTATGCCCTATTCTTGGGGGCATACAGCTACAAAATTCAGTATCGTGGTCATGATGCCAATGCTAATGCGGACGCTATGTCCCGACTGACAGGGAGGTCCATGGACTCTTCTCCACCGGTCAGGAGTTGTCGTTACACCAGCCTGTCCTTCTTGTCTTCTGGGGAGATAGCAGCCCATACAACCAAGGATACCTTTCTGAAAACAATACTCTCCTGGGTACGGTCCGGTTGGCCTGCAACTGTCACACAGGTGTATGAACCTTATTTCCGTAGGCGTATGGAATTAACTGTGGCTGGCAACTGTGTTTTATGGGGAGACCGAGTGATCATTCCACAGACCCTCCGGAGACACATTCTGGACTTGCTACATACTGGTCATCCCGGGAGCACACGTATGAAACAAAAGGCCAGAGGCTATGTGTGGTGGCCAAACCTAGACTCAGATATCACAACATATGTGAATGCTTGTGCTGGATGTGCACAAACGGCAAGAGACCCTCCTCGAGGGTGCGTCCAGCCCTGGACTTGGCCCACGGTTCCTTGGTTTCGCCTACACTTGGACTTTGCAGGCCCGATCAGAGGACACACCTTCTTGATCATAGTGGACGCCCATTCAAAGTGGCCTGAGGTCATTCCTGTTACTCAGCCAACGACTAAGGCAACGGTTTCCGTACTGTTACATCTCGCTGCTACGTTTGGATACCCCAGAGAAATCGTCACAGACAACTGTGCACAATTCACCAGTCAGGAGTTTCAGCGTTTCCTGACTGCCCACAACATCAAGCACAAGTTGACCGCACCTTACCACCCGGCTACAAATGGTCAAGCAGAGAGGTTTGTGCAGACTTTTAAACGCTATTTCAAAGCTACAGTGGCTGCAAGTAAACAACAGTCCCTGTCACCCCAGCAGCTGGACTCCTTCCTTTCTGCTTACAGAAACACACCACATGCAACCACTGGGAAAACTCCAGCAGAACTCCTTCTGGGTCGGCAGCCATGGACTGTTTTGGATATGCTCCGCCCTCAAACAGTCCAGGAACATGTACTGCAATCCCAAGACAAGATGGTCAAACACAATGAGCTCCCCCGATTCACAGCCCAACAAAAGGTATGGGCCCGATCTTATGGGGCTTCCAACACCCGTTGGCTTCCTGCTGTCATTGCAGAGACTTTGGGACCCAAGATGTACAAGGTCCGCCTGGAAGATGGTTCCATTTGCAGATGTCATGTGGACCAACTGCGTCCTCGTTCTCAACTGCCCGAATCCCTGATGCCAGCTGAACCACCAGTGTCGCAAGGATCTTCTCCCAGCGAATCAGGATGCACAGACACTGATGATTGTGGGGACTCTGAACTTTTGAACTCAGCTCCAACAAAGCCCTCCAGCTCTGGTCCGGAGGTCTGTTTACCCTCTGAGCTGGGGGATCCCTTCTTGGCCCCGCCGGTACCCATTCCGGCCAGCCCTGTTTCCTCCGGTCCCGAATCGCTGGATGCCCGGCCTCAACGACACTGTCGCCCCCCTGACCGGTTTCAGTTGCAAGAGCGGTTACGAGACTTTCGACGGGGCAGACGGAAGTGATCCGATGACAGATTAACCCAGCAACTGTTCCTGGAAGCTTGAAGTCCGGTAATTCTCCTGTGTTTGGAGGACTGTTGATGGACAGTTATCAGTTAATGTTTTGTGCCTGTTATTGTTTTGTTGTGTTTTTTTTTTTGTTTTGTTTTTTTCTTAGGGATGGATGGAAGGTGTTATACCTGAAGGGTTCCACATGTACTGGCACTTTAAGGCTGGCTCCACCCAGCAGTGATGACAAGGGTCAAGGGGCATAGTAGCCATCTTAGAGAGAGCACATGTAAGAAAGCAGAGATATGTACTGTCCTGAGATGCATGTTCCAGTGTACAGCCTGTACTGAATAAACATCCATTGTTCCAGACCAGAATCTTGTGTCCCTCACAACACAGAGGATATAACAGCTTTAGAAAGAAGTTCTTTCTAAATCCTGCGATAACTCGCGGCAGATCTCCGCAATGTCTCCTGGGAACAATGACAAAAGCTCCCAGGAGACATTGCGGCATCGAGGAAGTGACGGAATACCCGCACACTACCCGATGAATCCATATACAGGAAGCAGCCAGTAACATAACGGTTTACTAAGGTTCGCCTTCCCCTGACAGGGACTCGAGCTGGGCATCGCCGCTTAGTGAAGGATTGGCTCGGCTGCTCTAGTCCTGCAAAGGGAACTGAGTTCCTGCTGTGAAAAAACTGCAGGAACTCCGTTCCCACGCATTCCCCGCAGAACTTGAGCCCTGACTGAGACTGTCTGTGAAACCTGTACTGTTCTGTAATACCATGTGTAGCTGTAATGCATTCCCCAAGCATGCATGTATGTGGGTATTTTAAATGTTGCCCTTGAAGTAGCTGAAAAAGACTCCCCCGTCCCCGTCCCCTGCCCGCTGTCGTTTTTTTTTTATATTGGTACATGTCTCCCATGGTAGTGCTCTGCTTCCCTTTTTGTACAGTAATTTGCCCATTCGCTCTTTAAATTTGCAAGAATTTAACACAATTCTTTCATTATATTCTTCAGTGACATTTACCTTTTGGTTTGCCGAATTTTGAACAAGATTTGCAGAGCCCTTGGTGTAGTACCCATCACTAATACAGATGAATGTTGCAGCTATAACATAGATCATTGACCAGTCTAAAGCTCAGAGTTATGAAAGACTGTTTAGAGGCTTGAAGGTTATTTAAATGTCTTTTGACAGTATATATCATTTTGATCCAATTCTGCTTTCTTGAAAGACACAGGTATCCAATATTCAATCTTGCCTGCTGTAACAAGGATATGGGCTAATATAATTTAAGTCATCCTAATTGTGTAGCAAAAAGTGCAAGACATGTTTTCAAAATGTCATTGACTGTAACAGGGATCAATAGTAAATACTTTACACAGGAAGTAGACTTTCATAAATGGGTCTGAAACCTCTGTGTAAATCCTACCGTCATTATCAGTATGTGCTATTATGGCCTATCTCCCATTTAAATTATTTACACAGCACAAGAGCCAAATGCCATTGCCATCGCTCTCAATGTTGAATTCTACTTTGGCTAAGGAAAAAATACTAACATATTTATTTGTTAGCGTTTATATTTTCTATATTTATTCATCTTTATATTTTATATTTACACGGTATATGCTACCATATTTATGTATATGTTTATTATATTTTATTTAATTTATTTATAATTTATATTTATTAAATGTTTGCATATTTATATGAATGTTAGCATATTTATAGAAATATATTTTACTGTTATTTCTAAAAGCAACTTTTCCCTTTAATTATGTTCTCCAGAATAAAGTATATGTTAACCCAATCATCAAAACTTCTTACTGTAATCCTAAAAGTAAAGGCCTATTCACACATAGTAGAGTGATCTACGTTTTTCATACTGGATCAACATAGATCACCGCTAGAATGCATAGAAAACACAGCCAGGAGGTTTAACTTTCATTAAAATAATACCTGGTGATCTTGCCATAAGGTTCCCATTAATCTACGTTCTATTCTATAGTGAGAATACTTTAGGATCATTTACTAAAGCTGGAGAGAGCAAAATCTGGCGCAGCTCTGCATAGAAGCCAATCAGCTTCCACCTTTTATTGCAAAGCTTAACCTCCCTGGCGGTATGATTATTTCAGATTTTAGGTGCTGAAAGCGGTACCATTATTTGCAAGGAAATTTGGCGTTTTATACTGTAGGCCTGTAATTCTTAGGAATAACTCACTTAAATCTGTCCAAACAAGAGTCTAGTAGGCATCCCGGGTATGATTTTTAAAAAAAACAAAATTATAAATTATAATATAATAAATAGTTATAAATAATTATAACAAATAATAATGTAATTATAAAAAAAAAATATTCAATAATGTAATCAACTCAAAGTCACTGAAATTTGCTCAGTTGCAGAATTGTCGCTGTCATTACTTTTATTTTTTTATGACGAATTTCCCCACAAATCGCTATCGCACAATTCTGCAAGTGATTATAATTTATTATCGCTGTTTTCTAGCTGCTCTAAAACCATTTTTAACATAAAGGGACACTTTTGGTTGCTATGGACAATCTACAGTTTGCAGGCAGAAAGAACAGTTTTTATTATATAAAAGTACATGTAGGGCACTGGGCAGACCACTAGGGACAAGGAGTGTGTGTATTTTTTACATACAGTACTGTAATCTATAAGATTACAGTATACTGTATGTAAGGTGTTTGTTTACCTTTTTGAATTTGGTGCCGTTCTCGGGAATACCTCCAGGGAGGTTAAATGAAAAAGCTGAATTTAGAAGAAGATTTGCTACCATGCACAGCTGCACCAGATTCTGATTGCACTAGTTTTAGTAAATCTACCCATTTGTCTCCCAATTGTGCTCCAACTTTCTTACACAGGCTTTCAGCACACATTTTGTAGGCATATTGTATTGTTGTCATCATCAGGAAACATTAAAGCGCCAGTGTTGGGCTTCACCAGGATGGTGCTACAGCTTACACAGGGTTGATAATGTCCTCCTCTTCACGTGGTCTGACTTCTGCCTTGTAAGAAGAAGTAGCATGCTCTTCCATTCCCAAAAAAAACAAGTAATAGTGACAGCTCCAATGAAGTCACAGAACAGAAAGGGGTGCCCTGAGAAAAGGAGTATAAAGGAGTTGGGTGGGTTGAGCTAGCAAAAGACAATGCCAAAAATTGTGGACATCTGACCATGACACCTATATGAGCATGTTGGACATCCCAATCAAAAATCATGATTGCGGCTATAACAATCTCCACTACTCTAGGAAAGATCTCTGTAACATTTTGAATTGTGCCTATGGTAATTTGTGTCTATTTTTCCAAAATAAAATTTGTGAGGCCAGGTACTGACGTTGCACTAGAAGACCTGGCTCACAACCAGCATTACAATTCATTGCAAAGGTATTCAGTAGAGTTGAGGCCATGGCTCTGTATAGGCCACCCAAGTTCCTCTACACCAAACACATCAAGCCATGTCTTTTTAGACCTTTATGGATCTCTGTAGACCTGGCTTTGTTCACAGGAGCACAGTCATGATGCAACAGAAATGGCCGTTTTCCAAACTGTTGCCAAATGTTTGGAATCACCCAGATGTCTAAAATGTCTTTGTATTTTGCAGCAAGAACAGCACCCTTTACCACTTTTGGTCATAAAGTGGTGTGATGGTCAGGCATCCACAAACTGCAGGCCAAGTAGAACATGCCACTCTGCACAGAATGAAAGAGAGTTTTTTTTTCAAAATGGCACTATTATGCCACGTACACACACTCGGAATTTCCGACAACAAATGTTCGATGGGAGCTTTTGGTCAGAAATTACGACTGTGTGTAGGTCCCATCGGACATTTTCTGTCGGATATTCCGACAACAAAAATTTGAGAGCTGGTTCTCAAATTTTCTGCGTGTAAATTCAAAGCGTGTGTAGACAATTCCCGATTGCACAAAATTCCACGCATGCTTTGAATCAAGTACGAGACGGAAACACAAGATTAGCAGAAGGAGCCCAAAGGGTGGCGCACTTGCTATGGAACTTCGGTTTTATTGTGCTGTCATACGTTCTGTACGTGACCGTGTTCTTGACGTTCGCAATTTCCAACAACATCTGTGCGACCGTGTGTATGCAAGACAAGTTTGAGCCAACATCCGTCGGAAATTTATCCACAGTTTTGTTGTCGGAATGTCTGATCGTGTGTACGCGGCATAAGAGTAACAGCAATAATAATAATAATAATTATTATTATAATAATAATGTGTCTCCTCTCAGTAGGAGGGACTTATTGGCAATTATATTTGAAATAACAAACTAGAACTAACCCCCAGTTATAAAAAGGATACAGCCTTCCTGTAAAAGTAACAAAAATGACAATGAAAACAAGTCCTGCAGTTTTAGAAGCAAAGATTCATGGTTGCCATGAAGACATTTTCAGTCACATTACGGGAAAGCCAAGTAATATTATTCCGAGAGCTTCCAAGAAAGGTGTTAACATAAAGACTTTTCTTGAAGTGAAACATTGATTGAGATGCTTTCCTGGTTAAATAAACTGTATTAAGCTGTGCCCGAGCCCAGACCAAGAAAGGGTGGCTGGAGTCCAAAAATGTATTCTCCGTAGATTGAAAGCCAGCATTAAGGTTAAAATAAAGAAATGTGCAGACTTTATTTCCTGGTTTAATATGCGTTAACTTATCTCCAGATCTCTGGAAATTACCCTAGGTATAGTTGTACTAATAAAAACAATAGAAAAACCTTTCCATATTTGTGTATGAATATGGTAGACAGATAATGTTAGAAAAATAGGTTTTCCAGCAGGTCACCTCTAAGTCAGATATTCCTTGACATGCTAAACCATTGTATCGGGTGCCGGTCAGCTCGCTTACACACCTCGCCATGCTGCCGCTGCCTCCAGGCACAGGGCAGCAGCACTGACAGACAGGCTCTGAGGAGAGACAAAGCCTGTCACAGCTGCAGGGGATTTTCCCCCCTCCCTCTCCTCTACTGCAGCTCACAGTAGGCGAGCAGTGCTCGCAATGTATACTGCTGCCCACTCTGCTTCCTTCCCTGCTTCCTCATTGGCAAGGAAAACAGATCAATGACTAGAGAGGACTGCTGCAGCAAAGCATCTTGGGACATATAGTTTTGAAGACAGGCTGCCCCATGTTAATCTCCTGGGGACAGACTACATACCCCAGCATGCCAGGAGGGAGAGAACAGGAAGGGCACCACAAGGTTGCCTGGAAGCAGGGAGAGATATCACGAGGCAGGGGAGAAAACCAGACACAGGAAAAGGGTGCTGCTCTTCAGGGACTGTGTAACTGCTTTCCCGTCAACAGCTCCACAGTCGGTCGCAGACACCTTACCAGCTGAGGGCCCCCGAGTCATCTCCAGGTGCATCTATACAGATGTTGAGGGGCATTCTGATAACCAGGTAGCCAGTGGGCAACCTGAAAGAGCCTATTCCAGGATATATCTCCCTTGGTCCTTCTTGCCGCAGGATTGGTGAGCGGGCACTAGCCCATCTTTTCATAACAAATGACACTGCATGCAGACACAGTTATCTTGTCACTCTAACTAAGCTTGAGAGAGACCTAGTGCTACACTTACTCTCTGCTGAGCAGCAACAGGGTTCCTCCTGCTTTCCAGAACTCCATAAGCATACTTTGTATCACCCTGATTGCCAGGACACCTTAAACATACTTGATTCCACTCTGCTTGTCAGAACAGCTAAAGTGGACCACTAAAGAGCTAGCTGAAGATGCAAGGCCTTCCTTTCTTCTGAGAGACTACAACATGGTCCTCTTACAGGGGATTAAAGCCATTGGTGCCATAAGGGCCCATACTTTCACCCAGGACTTTATCTACTAAATGAGCAGGTCTAATAACTTAAAGGTTAAAATATTTTAGTTAAACTCAATACAGTGTTTATACGGTTCTTTGGGACTGTTGTGTTGAAGAAGTAACCGGTTTATATTGCTAAATTTCATTTCTATCGATCCTTTCAGTGAACTGATTTATTTTGGGCTATATTTTACGACTACTTGTTTATATTATTCCTTATTGCTTTATGCTAAAAAGCGTCTCAGTAAAAATACTTTTGGGTTCACTACAACTGGTGTCCATTTACTGTTGTGTTCACAATAATTTGTATTTGCCACTTGTGCCAGAGGGGCTGAGACTGTTCTTGGGGTTGAGGAGCAAAGCATAGAACCTAACATTCTCAGAGGCTCCTTCGGGGGTGGTGCTACATCATTTACGTTGTCTCTTTTTATTCCACAAGCAGGGGTTCTACTAGATTGGTTTGTAGGACAAATATAAAGTATGAAATTGCATACAATATGTTGCTATGGGGAGCTTTGCTAATGGAAGTGAAAACTAATATCTGGTGCCTACATTTCTGAAGAAGGAATAAGCTGGAGAATAAGCTGAGAGATGCTGCCCAGTGTGAAATCTAAATACTGTAAAAGATTTCTTCTATGTACTCTTGCCCTAATCATTTTCTAGGCTTTTAAAGTGGAGGTTCACCCGAAAAGTTAATTTTTAAGATTAGATTGATGCTCATTTTGTCAAGGGGAATCGGGTAGTTTTTTTTAAATCGAAGCAGTACTTACCGTTTTAGAGAGCGATCTTCTCCGCCGCTTCCGGGTATGGGCTGCGGGACTGGACGTTCCTATTTGATTGACAGGCTTCCGACAGGCTTCCGACGGTCGCATACATCGCGTCACGATTTTCCGAAAGTAGCCAAACGTTGGTGCGCAGGCGCCGTATAGAGCCGCACCGACTTTCGGCTACTCGTGACGCTATGTATGCGACCGTCGGAAGCCTGTCGAAAGCCTGTCAATCAAATAGGAACGCCCAGTCCCGAAGACCATACCCGGAAGCGGCGGAGAAGATCGCTCTCTAAAACGGTAAGTACTGCTCGGATTTTAAAGAAACTACCCGATTCCCCTTGACAAAATGAGCATCAATCTAATCTTAAATTTTTTTTTTCGGGTGGACTCCCGCTTTAAAGTGGGATAGGATGGAGAGAAGAGATATTGGAGTACCATGTCTAGGTATCTGTTTCTCTATTAACTAGTATCCCTTACACTCTCAATTTATTTTCCTCTACTACTACTGGGCCATATTCTCTTTTTTTTTTTTTTTTTTGCCACGTTAGACATAACCACAGCAAGAGACCTGCTCATGATTTTATTCATAATTCCGTCTCTATTTCGGGTATAGCATCATTTGTGGTAGTTTTTTTTTTTTGTTTTTTTTTTACCCTCCACACTTAACTTCTTTCAGCCCTTTAACAATTTAGGCGGGCTAGAGCGTTCCTCATAAATACAAGGTCCAACAAGCTATCAATTTGTGGTAACGTGGCGCAGCACCCCTCCCTTATCCCTTCTCTCCCCCCCCCCAGCTACCCTTCCCACCCCTCCCGGACCTTCTCCCGACTCCACCTAATATTTTTATTTCCTGTACTACTGCATTTTTATTCCACTCTCATATTTTCTGCGTACTTCCAAGACTTTTTAAATTCAGTCCATGTTTCCCAAATGTCCTTGTTTCCTGCCTTGTTCTTTTCGACGCCATATTTTACTTTCTCCCTCCTATAAGTACCCTCTACAGAGTCGATCCACTCCCATATTTGCGGGCTTACCGGGTTTCTCCATTTTAGGGGTATCAATCGTTTCGCAGAGTTCAACAGATGCGGAATCAGTGATCCCCTATATTCGTTCACTGGCGTATCTCCCCCATGAAAGAGGACTACCCAAGGGTTGTCTTCCACTTCTTTTTTAGTTATCTCTTTTATCAAAGCCAAAACTTTTCCCCAAAACGTTTTGATTTTTATACAGTCCCACCACAGGTGGGCCATCGTTCCTCTTGCCTCACATCCTCTCCAACATTCCTCTGACTCCCCTACTCTGAATTTAGCGATTTTATCTGGGGTAGTGTACCATCCTGTCAGACATTTGAAGTTCATCTCGGCGGTTTTTACATCAACCGCCGAAGTATGAGTCAAGTTAAGGATTCTCCCTATGGTCGTCTTCCCCCTTGGAACTCTTAGGTCTCTCTCCCATTTTTGTATATAGTTTAGCGTATCCGACTCGTCTATTTTCTGCAAATATTTATAAACTTTGGAGATATTTCCTTTTGAGCTTTCGGTACTGCACATATGTTCCAGTGTAGTGTACTCCTCTCGTGACCTCAATGGGTGTGGGAGGCACTTAACGAATGACACCAACTGAAGGTATCTCCACTCGTTGAGTGCCTCAATTTCAATCCTGATTTCGTGAAGGGTCATAATTTTGCCCTTTGATATTATGTCTTTTAACTGTGTTCTATTTTTAATCCACTTACCACCTACCTCTTTAGTCCCGGGTGCAAAGTATTCGTTTTCTTTCAAATCTATAAGGGGTGAGTTAAATTTAGTTTTCAATTGTTTGTGTAGTCGATCCCATATCCTTAAAGCGTTATGTGTAATTGCGTGTGTTGACGTGTGTAAGGTTCTACAATGTGGGGGGTTCCAGATTATTTTCCCTAACTGTGCCCTCGCTAAAGTGCATTCAATACTTATCCACCTTTTATCCTGTGATTCTTTAGCCCATTCTATAACCCGTGTGAGGACCGAAGCGTTATAGTATAATCTAATGTCAGGTACAGCCAGGCCGCCTTTTTTCTTGGTCCGTTTTAGAGTTTGTGCAGAGACTCTGTGTTTTTTATTGTTCCAAATGTATTTCATTAGAAGAGAGTTAATTATTTTGATATAGGACGGAGGCAAATAAATTGGGACCATTTGGAATTTATACAAAATTTTGGGGATAAGCACCATTTTTACCACATTTATCCTCCCGAACCACGAAATTGGTCTATTGTATATAGTTTTAATTTCTCTTTTAATTTCGTCGAGAAGGGGGACAAAGTTTATTCTATATATTTTTTTCAAAGTATTTGCCATTTTTATACCCAGATACTTTATCTCTCTTTGCCAGGAGAAATTGTATTTCTTCCGCAAATATAGTTCTTCTTCTTTGTGAATATTAATATTCAGAATCTCCGTTTTTGTTGTATTCATTTTGAAATTTGAGACCTCGCCATATTGTTTTAAGGTATCTATTAACTTCGGGAGAGTGATTCTTGGGCTGCTTATGTAGAATAATAAGTCATCTGCGACAGTTTGTGCTCGTCTTCACCTACTTCTACTCCATAGATTTCTGGGTTTTGTCGGACCATTGCCAGGAGGGGTTCCAATGATAGGACAAAGAGGAGGGGGGATAGGGGGCATCCTTGCCTAGTCCCATTTTTCATCTCAAAAGGTGCGGATAAGGATCCGTTAATTTTGATCCTTGCACACGGGTGGAAATATAGGGTTTTGATCCTCCTTATCATCCCTGGGCCTATTCCTATGAATTCTAGAGTTTGTATCAGGAATCCCCAGTCTACCCTGTCGAAAGCTTTCTCAGCATCAACCGACAGGAATAGACCGGGGGTCCCACTTTCTTTGATCTGCTCAAGGAGGAGGAGCGCCCTCACACCATTGTCTTTTCCCTCCCTCCCAGGTATAAAACCTACCTGGTCTGGGTGGACAATGGCTGTCATCGCTCCCTTCATTCGTTCCGCTAAAATTTTTGCATACAGTTTCGTATCTGCATTCAGGAGTGAGATCGGTCGATAACCTGAGCAAGTCGTATTATCCTTTCCCTCTTTTTTAATCACTGTAATCGTTGCTGTTAAAGCCTCTCTACTCATTTCATAGTCAATTCCAAGACCATTGAAGTATTGGGAAAGTCTGGGGATTAAGATGGTGCTGAACTTTTGTAGGTAGGCAGATGTAAAGCCATCTGGCCCAGGACTTTTCCCCTTAGGAGTGTTTTTTAAGGCCTCCCTTATTTCCTGCTCCGTTATTGAACCTTCCATCTCTTCTACCTCCCCTTCTTCTAATTTTGGAAGATTAGCTAGCTGTAATATTTCCCTATTCTTATCCATTTTTTCGCGTGGACACCTGATCTTTTGTTGGATACCGTAAAGTTCTTCATAGTAGCTCCGGAGTACTTCTGCTATTTTATTTGTCGCATGTACTAAGTCACCATTCCTGTTTCTGATTTTTTCTATAAAATTCCTAGTTTTCTTTTTTCTTACCATTCTGGCCAAGTTTTTACTAGGTTTGTTTCCCCAGACATATCTTTCTCTCTCTGTCCGGTCTATATATTTCTTGGTTTCTTGTTCCGCCAGAGCTCTATATTCATCCCTTCTTATACTCAACTTATGAAGTATTTCCCTCTTTTGCCCCTGTGATTTATGCTCCTGTTCCAGCCGATATATCTCCTCCCTTAGTGTTTTTAATTTACTCGTTCTTATTTTATTTTTCCTTGCCCCTTCTACAATAAAGATTCCTCTTATATATCCTTTATGGGCTTCCCAAAGGGATGCTCTTGAGATACCCTCCTTATCGTTCTCCTGAAAGTAACATTCCAATTCTTTCTGTATCCTCTCCACTACCTCCTCATCCCCCAACAGACTCTCATCCAATCTCCATTCTGGTGGTGTGTCTTTTTGTATAGAAGTTTTTATTTTTAAGGTTATAGGGGCGTGGTCAGACAACGTCATGATCTCACACCTTGCTTCTATCACACTCTCCAGAAGTCTGTGGTCGATGAGGACATAGTCTATCCTCGAGTACGTCCCATGCACAGGTGAGAAAAACGTGTAGTCGCGGGCCTTCGGATTGAGGATCCGCCATACATCCACCATTTGATTTTGTGTCATTTGTTTTATCAGTATCTTTAGTTGCTCACGATTTGTCCCCTGTACACAGGACGTACTATCGAGGCTTGGGCTCATGCAGAAATTGAAATCTCCCATCAAGACTACATGGCCCTCTTCAAATTCCTTAAATTTTCTCATGATTTTACTAATATATTTAACCGAGTTCACATTGGGGGCGTACACATTAGCCAGGGTATAAACCTCTCCTCCAAGTTTTATTTTCAAGAACAGGAATCTCCCCTCCGGGTCTGTTTGTCTATCCACCAATGTGAATCGGATTCTACAAGCAAATCCAATAGCGACCCCGCGGGATCGAGATGAGATTGTATCCCCGTAATACCATATCGGGTATTCTGATGAGTAGAGCTTTATATTGGACTCCAAGGTAATATGGGTCTCTTGAAGATAGGCAATATCTGTTTTGTACTGTGTTAATTCACAGAGAATTTTATGTCTCTTAATATGGGAATTTAGCCCTTTTACGTTATATGAGAGAAACTTGACATCTGTCATATAACTTTTTTTTTTTTTTTTTTAAAGCGTTTGGAATAATTTCTTGTGGAGTCGGTCAGATGGTCCCCCTGCCTCCCCCCACCCCCCCGCTCTCCCCCTTCCCACCCCCTCCCTCCCCCTGCCTCCCCCCACCCCCCCGCTCCCCCCATTCCCACCCCCTCCCTCCTCCATCCCATCCCCCCTCCCTCCCTCCTCCCCCCTGGCCTATTCTTGGCCTATGAGCCTTGGAAGGGCGATTCCTCGCCTTCACCCTCAACTCCTCTAATTGTGGTGGTGCTCGGGCACTCCCTTGACTCCCCCCCCTCCCCCCTCCCCCCCCCGGTCCATGATCCCGGAGATCCAGGCAATTCAAAGCCCCACTAATCCACCCAAGCCGATAAGTCGGGGGGTACTAGCTGCATTTTAGAGCAGAAATCATTCAGTTCTTCCGGAAATCTTAGTCGAGCCGTTTTACCTCCCTTAATGCCTATAAGGCATGCCGGGAAGCCCCATTGGTACTTTATATTTTGTGCCCACATCAGCTCTAAGAGTGGTTTCAAATGTCTTCTCCTTGCCAGTGTTTCTTTAGATAGATCGGAGAATATTTGTAAGTCAGTCTCTCTATATCTCAGGGGGGGTTTCCCCCTAAGTCTTCCCCAGATTTCTGCTTTATCAACAAAATTCTTGAACCGGACAACCACATCTCTTGGCCCGTATCTATCTATCATCTGAGGATTCCCCACTCGATGCACTCTTTCGATTTTGAGGGGCTTCGTTTCTGCTGGTCTCTCAAGTAAGGGGCAAAAAATTGTATTCATGATCTCCATGAGGTCTTCCTCCTTTTCCTCTACTATCGCTCTAATTCTAAGGTTCTGTCGCCTGTTGCGATTCTCCTGGTCCTCTATCCTGTAAGCCGCTACTCTCTGGCTCTCGGTCAGGGCCTTAACCTGCCCTTTCAGGGCGTTTATTTCTTGATCCTGTTCCTCTAATCTCCTTTCTGTCTCTACTACTCTTTCTCTGAGTCCTCCAAGGTCCACTCTCACCTTATTGATCTCTGTCTTTATGGCATTTTTCATCCTTAATAGCATAGCGTTCATTTCTGCCTTTGTAGGGGGCTGTGTGTCCTGTAAGTCTGGGGCCAACACTTCAGTGTTATTGTGGTCTTGTTCGCTTTCTATTGTAGTTTCACTTTTAGAGCTCTCCGCACTATTCGCTCCCTTTTTTGATTCGTTCTTCTTCTTTTCAGTCTTTTTTGCGAGACCCGGACTTCTAAGGCTCCCCTCTTGGGTCATATATTGTTGTATAGAGCTATTCCCTGAGTTATTCTTAGTGGGTTTTAAGGTGACACCTCTCGTTGACCTATTCATTTTATTGGAGGGTCTGATTCTCTTCCCCAGTTTGAATGAGGATTTTTACAGTCTACTATTGATTTTTTTTCTCAGCCTTGCCTTAGCTCCTCTATGTGGGGATAACTATTCCCCTCTTGCTATTCTCTCCTCTCCCTTTAAGGGGAAAAATGAGGCGCAAAGGGGCAACAGGCGACAGAAAAACGAAGGATATGGCCAGGAGCACCAGAGAGGAAAGAAAATACAGGGGAGGAGTCCCCAGTATAGAGCACAGGGAGAAGGGGAGACCAGACGGAGAAGAAAGAAGACAAATAAAGGACCCGGAGTGGGGGCACCTCCTCTCCGCCTCCCTATTTAATCCCGTCTACTCCCCGTCCGCTACCCAGCTTTATTGTTACAATGGACAAACCAACTGTTGTTTTATCTTCTTATATCAGGGCTGTCTTCCCTATGATTTTAGATTTTGAGCTGCGGTATTTTCTCTGGCTTGTCCTCCTAACCCATAGGGGCCTTTCTCCAGGTTGGATTTCCCAGGCCTCTAGTAAGGTTTTATATGTGTATCTGTGTTTAGGGTGAAAGTTTTTTGCGACTTCTTGTCTATTTTAATTGGCTTCACCCAGTTAAACACTGTATATAGTTCTGAATGTTATCTGGCGAGGTGTTGGAATCTTCTATAGGCACCTGGTGGTTAAGCTCTATTCAGCGTCTCTTGACGCGCTATTACCTTCAACCTGTGGTTACATTGCCGGACTAGTTATCCTGTGTGTCCACGTTATTTGATCGATACGGCCCTTTTACATATAAGGTCTGACTGCCCCTCAAGTTACTGGTAGCTAGGTATGCTCACCCTACTGCCGAGATACACGGAGGGGGACCAGGAAGGGAAAAAACACCAATAAAGGGGAGAAAATAATAAGGAAAAAAAAAGAGAAAAGAAAAGAACCACATATCAGAATCCGCTTCGTATCCAATAGGATTTCTGCCACAAGTCTCTTTCCTAGAATGCAGGCAACTTAAGTCCCTTAATCTTTAGAAACACTTGTCAGCTTAGCACTTATTTAAGAATCGCCCATGAACATTCAACCTCTTGCTTTGGTAATCACGGATGGCAACCCCTAAATAATAATGGTAATGGTCCTGCTATCTCAGTGCATCAAGACTATAGCTCAGTCCTTATTCCCATATATACAGCATTGGCTCATTGCACATATAGTATAACACTTATACCACTTAATCAAAATTTTCCCATTTGTCTCCTGGGCTGCGGCACCTGTAGAGAGTCCCAGCGTAAAAAAACACAGTACCGGGGGGATTGGGGGGGGGGAACCTCAGGGAGGAAGGGGGGGGCGCGGGGTGGCACCCGACCCTGCTCGGCTCTACTGAGCGTCTCACCCAACCTCAGGACCTCCTTGACGACCTGTTGCTGCCGCTGCCAGTGCTGCTGGGGCTCCGTTTTCCTTCCTGTATCATCCTCGATCGTAGCACCGCATCCTCCGTTCCCCAGCTGCTCCCGGCGTGGTGCTGGCCAATCACGTGGCTTCTTCCAGGTCACGTGGTATCCCTCTGGGTCCCGTCTGTATGGGGGTTCTTTCGTCGAGCCGTGCAGGGCAGGGGTGAGTCTCCGACTCGGTCGCCGGGGGTGTCAGCCTCTCACACTGGCATCCACCGGTCCGCAGCTGGATCCGTCGGCTCTCCGCTCCCGCTACCACACGCCATGGAGCGCTCCGGCACCTCCCACCTACACGTGCGCGCGCGTCACGTCCTCATCCCCGTCTCCGCTCCGCCGAAATAGCGTAATAACCGTGGGCCATATTCTCAAACAAGTTACGCCGGTGTATCTACTGATACACCGGCGTAAATCGAATTTCCCGCCGGCGTATCATTGTTTTGTATGCACAAAACAAGATACGCCGGATTTAGGCTAGGATCCGACAAGTGTAAGTCACTTACACTGTCGGATCTTAAATGTTATTCGCCGGCGGCCGCTAGGTGGCGTTTACGTTCAGGTCTCATTTGTTTATGCAAATGAGCCTGATACGCCGATTCCCGAACGAAATCGCATCGCGTAACCGTCGCTTACGTCGTTTGCGTAAGCGTAAGGTTACCCCTACTATATGAGGGGTAACCTTACGCCAGTCGCACGTATGCCATGTTAAGTATGGCGTCGGGTCCGCGTCGTCTTTTCCCGTCGGGTACGTCGTTTTACTAAGTCGTTCTTGAATATGACTTTACGTCAATGACGCACACGTCAGCGTCATTGACGTTTTCCGTCGAGAACTGGAGCATGCGCACTGGGCTATTTTAAGCCCGGCGCATGCGCAGTTCGAACGGCACAGGGGCGCGCTTAATTTAAATACAAGCCGCCCCCTTGGAATTACGCGGGGATACGCCGGGCCAATTACACTACGCCGCCCCAAACTACGGAGCAAGTGTTTGGGGAATACAGCACTTGCTCCTGTAAGTTGGGGCGGCGTAGTGTAAATGGCTTACGCTACGCCCGCCTCAAATCTACGAGAATCTGGCCCACTGTATATATCATAGATAAAATTAGTACTGCTAACAAATCATAAGACAAATCTCCACATGTTTCATCAATACGTTGGCTTCATCAGGGTAACAAGTGCAAAAGAAAAAAAGGAAAAATGGCTTAGACATTTTTCTCTATTTATACCCTGCCATTAGCCACAGGAAAGACTACCGGAGCTAACCATTGTAGAAATGGTCCCAGGATGATGTCAGTTATGACGAAACACGTAGGGAGGAGCAACGTGCTGAGGTCACCGCGTACACGCAGGTCCCGGTGTGACGGGCTGCAATCGAGAGCCGGCCGGCTCTGTATTTTTTACTGCTATTTCTATTCACCTTAAATGTAAGTGCAATACCACCAAAGATTTTATACTATGGAAGTTTTTTGTTTTTTCATGGGGATCAACTGACTATATATAACTTTGGGGGACACCATGGGGGAAGATGCTGAGACCCTTGCTCTGCTTCTTAAAGGCCCAGGCTGTGTAGTAAATCAAAAGCATGTGTGATCTCCCGTAATAGGAGATCATTTGGAGCTGGTAAGCGGCAGTGTGTGCAAAGGTGGAAGTCACCACTTTTCCTTGGGTGCATTGTGTGTCCTCGTGTGTCATTTGCACATCGGAAATGTATTCATACTAAATGGACTTTATTGTGTGACACTATGAGATAACTAAAGTTCACAATTTGAGTTATTATTAATTTTTGTTTGCACTGAGTCACTTTACATGTAAGTTTAGTATACATCAATGGTTTTGCTATATTTAGACATGCTGCACAGCTGCTGTAACAGCAAAAGTAAAGGTACATTTATAAGAATGGAGGTTTTCTGTCTTATTGCATATCTATTTCTGTAACTTCAGTTGGGCTTACATTTCCCAGAGATCGAGACTTTGATTATTTTCAGTATGTAATCTAGTAGAGTACCGTAGTTTTGCTGGGTGTGATGCAGGTTTATACATGTATTTAAGCACAAGGAGAGGAGGGCTAGAATTTCTACAGATATAACAATGTTTATTCTCTTCTCCTAGCATATGGTAATGGTTTCCGAGAAGATGAAACCACAGGAACTTATGCAATTACTGGAGGCATTGGAATGGGCTATTTATGTTTACCTAATATTATGTTTATGGAACTTGTACAGTATATGGATGTATGAGAAGCATGAGAACTACAGTAGGAGACTGACTATGTTATAGTAATTAGTGATGAACGAAAATTTGACGGGACGGTTCGCGAACGCCAACCGCAAACTTTCGCAAATGTTCGCGAACCGCAAGTTTACGGCGGGCCCCATTGACTTTAATGGCAGGCGAACATTAAAAACATGCAGGTCATATTTGCAGCCACAAAATACTTACTAGCTGTGCACAAATAGTCCCACAACATGGACACTGACCTACCAGAAGTATTAAGCGAAAAACCGAATACAGTAGTAAGTGCCAGCCATTACAGGCCCCAAAAATTAGCCGACAGGCGTTCACCTGACAACAAACAACGTTGTATTCTGTGGCTGGAGGTACATTAAGCTATTCACCGGATACAGAAGTAAGTTCTGGCCACTACAGGCCCCAAAAATTAGCCCACGGCGGTTCACCTGACAGCAAACAACTTTGTATTCTGTGGCTGGTGGTACAATAGGCATTCACCGGATACAGAAGTAAGTGTCGGCCATTACAGGCCCCAAAAATTAGCCCACGGCCACAGGCGTTCACCTGACAGCAAACAACTTTGTATTTTGTGGCTGGTGGTACAATAGGCATTCACCGGATACAGAAGTAAGTGCCAGCCATTACAGGCCCCAAAAATTAGCCCACGGCCACAGGCATTCACCTGACAGCAAAGAACTTTGTATTCTGTGGCTGGAGGTACATTAAGCTATTCACCGGATACAGAAGTAAGTGCCGCCCATTACAGGCCCCAAAAATTAGCCCACAGGTGTTCACCTGACAGCAATCAACTTTGTATTCTGTGGCTGGTGGTACAATAGGCATTCACTGGATACAGAAGTAAGTGTCGGCCATTGCATTGCACCATGGTCACTTTCACTCTCCCTCATCTTCCTTCTCCCCACTCTCTTTTTATTTACCCCTGTGTTGTCACTTTTATGTTATTTTTGTTTGGTGTAGCACGTTTGTCACAGTGTGATTAGTAGGGTGTAGGTCCTTGGGCCTGCCCTGAACATCTTGGGAGTGGGTGGACATGGCCTTCTGGCTTAGTTCGCCTGCTCTCATGGGTTCTCCCTTCGGGGGAGCCCCACCTAGTACTTGGGTGGGTCTGTTTCAGCCGCCCATTACAGGCCCCAAAAATTAGCCCACAGGCGTTCACCTGACAGCAAACAACTTTGTATTCTGTGGCTGGTGGTACATTAGGCATTCACCGGATACAGAAGTAAGTGCCGGCCAGTACAGGCCCCACAAATTAGCCCACATGCGTTCACCTGAATTTGAATCAAACATGGCCTACTGGTCACATGTGTTGAATTCCTCCGAGATCCATGCCTCATTAATTTTTAGAAATGTAGTCAACACTGTTGTGAGCTAGGCGAGTGCGCTTATCGGTCACGACCCCCCCTGTTGCGCTGAACATCCTTTCGGACAGGACACTGGATGAGGGGCAAGCCAACAGTTTCAAATTGTGCAAGCTCTGGCCAGAGGTCAAGCCTGCCCACCCAGTAGTCCAGGGGTTCATCACTTCTCAGTGCGTCCACATCGGCCTAAACCCGATGTAGTCAGACACCTGTCGGTCTAGGCGGTCTAGGCGCTGCTGTCAATCTAAGTCAGTCAGCCAGCCAGCCAATGAGGAGAAAAAGGGGGTGGGCCTAGGACATGGCTCCATGTCTAAATAGACACAGGGAGCTGCGGCTTGGCTCTGGTGCCCCCATAGCAAAGCTGCTTGCTGTGGGGGCATTCAACAGGAGGAAGGGGCCAGGAGCACGGAAGAGGGATCTGAGAAGAAGAGGATCCAGGCTGCTCTGTGCATAACCATTACACAGAGTAGGTAAGTATAACATGTTTGTTATTTTTAAGTAAAATAAACCACGAGACTTTAGTATCACAGAGGCCAGTGTTAGTAGGATTTATGGTTAAATGTGGCACTCAAGCCAAAACTTTGTTAGTTTTGTATAGATTGGGGAACAGCTAGGTCGCCTGTTTGGAATTTACTGTTACACAATACTAACACTCCCCACACATTTTCCTGCCAGTCAGCAAAAAAAGTCTTATTAAACTACTTGCATGATCTTGTAAATACATGTTAAGCCACATTGCCATGTCAAGGCACCTCTGCCTTATGGTCCTTAATTGTAAAGAGACATTGTTGCTAGACAATTTCAACAACAATTTTCCCATAGCATTATATGCACATTTAACATATTATATGTTATTACATATTATAATGTCATTTAATGTACTTGAACCTGAGACTTTACTGGGTACCACCATCTTGGATGTAATTCCATTCTCCCAGAAGACTCAAAGTCCATTTTGTTCACCTTTTCTCCTTCCCTGGGCATTTACATAAACTGGTCAACACAGACAGTAATAAGACACTCCCAGAAAAAGGAGAGGGCTATGACATAGCTTGAGGGAGGGGGAAGTCTGGCCTTGTTGGCGAACAAATTCTTCGTTAGAGTTGTCAAATTTCCAAGCATGTTCAAAGGCATATTTGAAAGTGAATAAAACATTACTTATGGGAAGGAGGAATGTTGCAAGTGAGAATTTAAAATACTTTTTGTGCCTTTATCTGAAAAGTTTTAAGTTGGTGACAGGGTTTCTTTACGTCTGATAGTTGCTACCCCTTCAGATGTCAAAGCTTACACACTATCTCCAAGCTCATGTTCAAATAGCAGTATTAAATACCAAAGCTCTATGTTTGTTAAATTTCTTCGACTTATGTTCAGGCTTTTTTTTTTTTCAGAGAATAGGTACAGTAACTCCCCCCCTTCTAAGTCACTTTGTGTCTCCGCCCCCTACCCACCTCCGAGCACCGACCATTGTTTCCACCCCTACCCACCTCCAGGTACCAACCCTTGGTTCCACCCCCTACCCAGCTCCCAGTACAGCCACTTTTAGAGAATATAGAGTCAAGTATAATTTTGTAGTGCTAAGTCATTTGGAATTTAGCATTAATGACAAGAAAAGCAGTAAAATAGATTCCTCACAGCCAACAGCGATAGACCCCCTCCCCAAGCAACAATACCCCCCACCCAGCAACAACAGATCTCCCAGCACCCAGCATCAGTAGACTCTACAGCAGCCAGCAGCAGTAGACCCCTCCATAAACAGTAAATCCCTTCCAGCAACAATTGACCCTAAAGCAACAAAAGATCCCCAACAGCAACAATAGATTGCAATGCAAAAATAGATCCCCTCAAGCAACAATAGACCCCATCACACCCCAGCACCCTCTGCCATTGCCTACATTTAGTGCTGAAGGTTCCGGCAATGCATTCCAGCTGAAAAAAAGCCATGCTTATGTTAATCAATACTGTTATCCGTACTAGTATTTGTGGTCAATCAGTGGATATGGCAGCAGATGACCTCACTCAACTTGAAGGTTTAAATAAGTTAAGTAAAGCTATATACAAGTGTAAATATTCATTTTCCCTATGCAAACCTGAATAATTATTATTTACTGATCATTCTGATTCTTTTGCACAAGTCTAACTCGGCTGGTTCTCTTTGCTACCGTATTTGTGTTACTTTACTGATAGCCAACATTAACACGGCTAAACCAGCATTCTATTTTCAAGGGCATCGACTCAGCAAAGCAGAATCCACCAGGCGATTCCCATTTCCTGCACTTCTCTTCGGTATACAACTAATTATGGAAAACGCCAGGGGCAACATTCTATCATCTCGCCTTCTTTATTAACTGTGATATGATTAAGATCTGAGGATCAAGGAACGAGAGACATATGCTGGCCAACACCTCGCTGCGCCACTGAATTGTAAATTTCTTGTCTACGACAAGGTGTGCTGAAAATTCCCCATGCATGTCGGTGAAATATTAAAACATGCGGAGATCAGATACACGGCCCTCATTACACGCTAACAAAGACTATTCTGCCTTTCTCAGCAAAAGCAGACATATCTCTCTAGCACCACACGTGAATGCTAATCTGCTGATACCAGGAGCATGCAAAGGAATAACTAGTGCCAGGAAGATATTGCAGCTCCTACGGATGGACATCTCTAACCTACTTTAATAAATGCTCACGGTGGGGCTATTTTATGTTCATAATGACTTTAAAAAAACATCCTCCTTTTTTATGTATTTTTTGCAGTTCTTATAAACATCAGTAACCGGCAATCTCAGCAGTTCTTAGCGGTAGTCGATTCCTGCTGAGGTTTTTAAAATTCAGCCTATGTCCATGTAAATTCTACATTTTACAGGCATATAGATTTATCTCACCAGATGGCAAAATGGCTTCATGTAATGGGCAGACTTCTAAATGCCTGGATTGGCCTACGTTCTAGAATTCAAACATAGTTATTACATACAAAGCATGAGCGTTCAGGCAATTCATGACTGAAAATTGTATGACCAGAAACTCTACTGTATTTGTTAGGGATGCACCGATATATCGGTGATGATACATATCGGCCGAAAACAGCTGTTTTGGCGACATGCCGAAACAACTTTAAAATTGGGTGCCGTAAAAAAAATGGTCGCTGGGCTGTCACGGCTCCGTCCTCTGCACGAGCTAACGAGTGTCACTGCCTCTTGAGTCCTCCTGACTCGATCGGCTATTTAAAAATGGCGCTGGGTGGCGCCATTACGTATCTGCTTATGCGCCGCCTGGCCGAGCGGATACAAGCTTTCCCGAGCCCGGCCGGCTTCGGGCTCGGGAAAGCCCGTATCCGCTTGGCTGTGCGGCGCATAAGCAGATACGTAATGGCGCCACTCTGCGCCATTTTTGAATAGCCGATCGAGTCAGAAGGACTCAGGAGGGACACTATGGCAGTGACAGTCGTTGGCTCGTGCAGTGCACTCACCAAAGGCAGAGGACGGAGCAATGACAGTCCAGTCCAGCAGAGCCCAGCACAGCACAGAGCCCAGCACAGCACAGAGCACAGCACAGGGCCCAGCCATGTCCAGCACAGAGCCCAGCCATGTCCAGCACAGAGCCCAGCCATGTCCAGCACAGCCCAGCCATGTCCAGCACAGCCCATCCATGTCCAGCACAGCCCATCCATGTCCAGCACAGCCCAGCTTTAAGGTAATAAAGAAGCTGGTGGTGGCAGTAGGTGATGGTGGCAGGAGGTGGTGGGGGCATGAGGTGATGGTGGAAGAAGGTAATGGTGGCACAGTGGCAGGAGGTGGGTGAGGTAATGCTGGCAGGAGGTGGTGGGGCAGGAGGTGATGGTGGCAAGAGCCGATTGTGGCAGGAGGTGGTGGCGAGAGCAGGAGGTGATGGCGGCATGAGCTGGCAGGAGGTGATGGTGGCAGGGGGTGGTGGGGGCAGGAGTTGATGGTGGCATGAGCCCATTGTGGCAGGAGGTGGTGGCGAGAGCACAAGGTGATGGCGGCAAGAGCTGGCAGGAGGTGATGGTGGCAGGAGGTGATGGTGGCAGGAGGTGGGGGTGGTGTTTTAACATACAATTATTAAAAAAGAAAAGTCATTTTCGGTTTCCGTTTCGGCCTGACCTTTTTTTATTTCGGTTCTGAAATTTCCATTTCGGTGCACCTCTAGTATTTGTAGCTGGTAGGTTACTATACACATTATATAGGATTTATATAGTGCCAACAGTTTGCGCAGCATTTGCAAAATTTAAGGATTTTTCTTACTCCAATGTTTACTTAAAATATACGTTGATGTATTTTTATTCTATTCTCCTTTCAGTTTTCATACCCCTTGAAATTGGCCACATTTTGTCATGTTACAACCAAAACCTAAATTAATTTTGTTGGGATTTTATGTGATAGACCAACACAAAGTGGCACATAATTGTGAAGTGGATAATAAATGGTTTTCTAAATTTTTACAAATAAATATGTAAAAAGTGTGGTGTGCATTTGTATTCAGCCCCCTGTACTCTAAAAAAAACCTAATCTAGTGGAACTAATTGCCCTAAAAAGTCACCTAATTAGTAAATAGAGTCCACCTGTGTGTACATTAATCTCAGTATGAATACAGTTTTGTGAAGTCCTCAGAGGTTTGTTAGAGAACCTTAGTGAACAAAATCATCATGAAGGCCAAGGAAAACACCGGACAGGTAAGGGATAGATTTGTGGAGAAGTTTAAAGCAGGGCTAGGTTATAAAAAAAATATCCCAAGCTTTGAACATCTCACGGAGCACTGTATAATCCATCATCCGAAAACTGCAGAACTGACATGTCCGTCCACCTAAACTGACATGCTGGGCAAGGAAAAACATAGGGAAGCAGCCAAGAGGCCCATGGTAACTCTGGAGCAGGTGAAGAGATCTACGGGTTTAGGTTGGAGAATCTGTCCACAGGACAACTATTAGTCGTGCACTCCACAAATCTGGCCTTTATGGAAGAGTGACACGAAGAAAGCCATTGTTGAAAGAAAGCCATAAGAAGTCCTGTTTGCAGTTTGCGAGAAGCCACGTAAGGGACACAGCAAACATGTGGAAGAAGGTGCTCTTGTCAGATGAGACCAAAATTTAACTTTTTGGCCAAAAAGCAAAAAGCTATGTGTGGTGGAAAACTAACACTGCACATCACCCTGAACACACCATCCCCACCGTGAAACATGGTGGTGGCAGCATTATGTTGTGGGGATGCTTTTCTTCAGTAGGGACAGGGAAGATGGTCAGAGTTGATGGGAAGACGGATGGAGCCAATTACAGGGCAATTTTAGAAGAAAAGACTTAAGACTGGGGCGAAGGTTCACTTCCGGCAGAACAACCGCCCTAAACATACAGCCAGAGCTACAATGGAATGGTTTGGATCAAAGCATATTCATGTGTTAGAATTGCCCTGTCAAAGTCCAGACCTGAATCCAATTGAGAATCTGTGGCGAGACTTAAAAATTGCGGTTCACAGACGCTCTCCATCCAATCTGACAGAACTTGAGATATTTTTCAAAGAAGAATGGACAAAAATGTTACTCTCTAGATGTGCAAAGCTGGTAGAGACATCCCCAAAAAGACTTGCAGATGTAATTGCAGAGAAAGGTGGTTCTACAAAGTATTGACTCCGGGGGGGCTGAATACAAATGCACGCCGCACTTTTCACATATTTATTGATATAAGGTTTAAGGCTAGGTTTGCACTTCTGCGATCTGATTTTGATCCAATGTTCAGTTGATTTAAATTTAAAGTAGTGCAAATTGGATGTGGTTTGCATATTCTATGGGGACAAAATCGTGTTGAAATTGCACCAAAGTAGTAAAGGAACCTTTTCCTAAATGGTGTTATGCTAAATTACATTGATGTGAATGGACACCCTTGAAAACAATGGGCCAGATTCACAGCGGAGATACGACGGAGTATCTCAGATACTCCGTCATATCTCTCAGATTATCTATGCGACTGATTCATAGATACAGTTACGCATAGATATTCCTAAGATCCGACAGGTGTAATTGTTTTACACTGTCGGATCTTAGGATGCAGTACCGCGGCCGCCGCTGGGGGGAGTTTGCGTCGTTAACCAGCGTCGGGTATGCAAATTAGCAGTTACGCGATCCACAACGTTTTTTCGCGTTCGCTATGTCGCCGCTAGTCTAGTTTCCCGTCGCAAAGTTAGTCGTCGTATTGCTGTCTAAAGTATGGCCGTCGTTCCCGCGTCGAAATTTAAAATTTCACGTCGTTTGCGTAAGACGTCCGGGAATACGGAAGTACGCTACGCACGCCGCCGATCGAAAAAATTACGCCAGTTCGCGCAAAGCACGGTGGGAATTTCGAAACGGAGCATGCGCAGTAGGTCCGGCGCGGGAGCGCGCCTAATTTAAATGGTACCCGCCCCATTCGATTTGGACCGCCTTGCGCCGGACGTGTTTACGTTACACCGCCGCAAGTTTCCAGGTAAGTGCTTTGTGGATCGGGCACTAAAACTGAAAACTTGCGGTGGTGTAACGTAAACGGCTTACGTTACACGGGCGCAATTGTACCTGAATCTGGCCCAATGTGATTTCTATTGTCACGCGATTCTGTACAACTCAAGTTGCATCTGAAATCGTACTGTAGTATACACTGAGCCTAAAATGTAATTAAACTCAGAAAACAAACTTGTTGTTGCATATATTTCTGTAATGTTACACAGTTTACATTTTTATATTTAATGTGTTTAGTTAAATCATATCTGGTGATCCTACAAGCTACAGGCACTTCATAAAGAGTCAACACTTCAGCTGTTGCATTGTCACTATCTGATTTCATCTGATTTGGACTACAAGCAGCCATGCCAACCCACAGAGTTCCAGCAAGTTCCATCAGAGTCACAACATTAAAAGCATGATGCTGGAGCATGCATGCGCATGCAATTGGTCTACAGAGCTAAGTGATCTTTTGAGAGATTTTAGTTCTAAAAGCAGTAACACCAATCTAGTTGACTCTCCTCTAAATATGACCACTCTACACCTGTTCAACTGCTTGGCAACGCAAATTGCTACCCAGCCAATCACATGGCAGCAACTCAATGCATTTAGGAATCTAGATGTGGCAAAGACGACTCGCTGAAGTTCACGCCGAGCATCAGAATTGGGGAGAAAGGGGATTTAAGTGAATTTGAACGTGGCATGGTTGTTGGTGCCAGACGGGCTGGTCTGAGTATTTAAAAAAATGCTGATCTACTGGAATTTTCACACACAACCATTTACAGAGAATGGTCCGAAAAAGAGAAAATATCCAGTGAGCGAAAGTTGTGTGCACGAAAATGCCTTACTAATGTCACAGGTCAGAGGAGAATGGGCAGACTGGTTCTAGATGATAGAAAGGCAACAGCAACTCAAATAACCACTTGTTACAACCAAGGTATGCAGAATACCATCTCTGAGCGTACAACATATCAAACATTTGAAGCAGATGGGCTACAGCAGAAGAAGATCACACCGGGTGCCACTCCTTTCAGCTTAGAACAGGAAACGGAGGCTACAAAATTGGACAATAGAAGATTGGGAAAATGTTGCCTGGTCTGATGAGTCTCGATTTCAGCTGGGACTGGTGGGGTCATAATTTGGTGTAAACAACATGAAAGCATGGATCCAGTCTGCATTGTATCAATGGTCCAGGCTGGTGGTGGTGTAATGGAGTGGGGGATATTTTTTTGGCACACTTTGGGCCCCTTAGTACCAATTGAGCATCGTTTAAACGCCACGACCTACCTGAATATTGTTGCTGACCATGTCCATCCCTTTATGACTACAGTGTACCCATCTTCTGATGACCCCTTCCAGCAGGATAATGCTCCATGTCACAAAGCTCAAATCATCTCGCCACTGGTTTCCTGAAAATGACAATGAGGTCACTGTACTCCAATGGTCTCCACAGTCACCAGATCTCAATCTAATAGAGCACCTTGGTGGAATGGGAGATTTGCATCATGGATGTTCATTCGACAAATCTGCAGCAACTGTGTGATGCCATCATGCCAATATGGACGGAAATTATTGAGAAATGTTTCCAACATCTTGTTGAATCTATGCCATGAAGAATTAAGGCAGTTCTGAAGGTTAAAGGGGGTCCAACCCGGTACTAGCAAGGTGTACCCAATAAAGTGGCAGTGAGTGTATATTGCCTGCCTATAGAACAAGGTTCACCTATGCCTAAGCATCCCATGGTAGTCCACAAAAGCTGTTGTACAAGGCTACATTTTACCTGTACCAACCTCCAAACAAAAGCAACGAGATTTGTTTTTTTGTTTTAAGAACTATAGCAAGACTTGAGACATAAGGAGGTAGCAAAAAAGGAAAAAGCTTTCACAATGTAGCCCATGAGTATCATTGTGGTTAACCACTTCCCTACCCGCCCATAGTCATATGACGTCCACAGGTGGGATCTCCCATCCTGGGTGGACGTCATATGACGTCCTGAGCTTCCCGGCCATCTAGGGGGCGCGGGAACCGATGCACGTGCCAGGTGGCCGCGATGTCTCCCGGGCACCCGCGATTGCCCGCAATCACAGCAGGACTGTCGATCTGTGTGTGTAAACATACAGATCCACGATCCTGTCAGGTGAGGAGACCGATGTGTGTTCCCAGTACAAAGGAACACACATCAGTGAGTCCCCTCCCCCTACAGTTAGAATCACTCACTAGGGAACATATTTAACCCCTTCAGCCCCACCTAGTGTTAAGCCCTTCCCTGCCAGTCACATTTACACAGTAATCAGTGCAGTTTTATAGCACTAATCGCTGTATAAATGTGAATGGTCCCAAAAATGTGTCAAAAGTGTCCGATATGTTCGTCGCAATGTCACGGTCACATTAAAAATCACAGATCGCCGCCATTACTAGTAAAAAATAAAAATGCAATAAAAATATCCCCTCTTTTGTAGACGCTATAACTTTTGTGCAAACCAATCAATATACGCTTATTGTAATTTTTTTTACCAAAAATATGCAGAAGAATACATATCGGTCTAAACTGAGGGGAAAAAAAATTATAGATTTTTTGGGGATATTTATTATAGCAAAAAGTAAAAAATATTGAATTATTTTCAAAATGTACGCTCTATTTTTGTTTATAGCGCAAAAAATAAAAACCGCAGAGGTTATCAAATACCACCAAAAGAAAGCTCTATTTGTGGGAAAAAAAGAACGTCAATTTTGTTAGAGGTGGGGCAAAGTCGCACGACCGCGCAATTGTCAGTTAAAGCGACGCAGTGCCGAATCGCTAAAAGTGCTCTGGTAAGGAAGGGGGTAAATTCTTCCTGGGCTGAAGTGGTGAACATAACCCTGTACATGTTAATGATGTATACAAAATTGTAGTATTTATAAAAGAATGAAATATGGGGTAGTTTGCTATCCTAAAATCTGACTGTCCTACACCTATATTGTCCCTCTAAACCAGGCTCATCTATGTCTGAGCATCCCGCAGACATCCACTAAAGATATAATACATTGGTTTCTCCGGCAAATTCAAATTCTTGCCATTTTGTCAATGATAGCTGCATTATCCTCTTGTGCCCCCTGGTATGACATTAAAAGCCAGTACGTTTGCCTGAAATCCCTCCTCTTACTTTATTACATTTAATATATCCAATTGTAGAAATTCTTATGAATAAGTTATTACTTGCTTCCCATTTTAAATATTAAAATGCTCCACCTAATCCGGACCTATATAAGAGCTCATAAAAGTTTAATTCTTCAGGAGCCGAGAGGAAATGCAGAAGTACTCACCTAAGATGTGGAGTGTTAACAACGGTATAGCAGCAGTCAATTACAGCCTGCACATTTTAATATGGATGGGCAAGTTTTCAATTCACCCCATTTTGCCAATCAGTGAAAATGGTATTGAATTCAAAAAATATTATAAAATCCAGTATTATTAATGTGTGCCTTTCTATTTTATATGAAAGTCACACTTTGTTCTGTACATTATATTACAAGGATTACTGGTGGCACAACTGCTAGACCTAAGGTTAGACAGGGTCTCCTCTGCTGCAGAGATTTATTATTCTCCATGTGATATTGCTGATTAAAATATGAAGAAGAAGATCCATGGGGCAATTGGATGACATTCAGGAATAGACATTTGTTATAATCTAAATTTCTACCCTTGATTGATTTCTTTTGCTATCAAAACAATTCTGCTGACTTGACTTTCATGCGTCCTCCCCCACAATGTGTGTAGGGAAAAGGCTCTTGGGAGGTGTAGTTCTTGGGGGCATTCTATACACCAATACAAACTGACCCCTCCGCTCAGCAGCTGTCCCTGCAAGAATGATCAAGCCTGGTGGTGCCATCACAGGGAGTAATAATATCTTTCAGAAGTAAGACAGCACTATCACAATTTAAAGAGATATTTAGATTACTACATATGCTTCTCTTTAAAGGGGTTGTAAAGGATTATTTTTTTTTTTTTATAATAAGCATCCTTTACCTGCAGACATTCCTCTTTTCACTTCCTCATTGTTCGTTTTTTGCTCAGAAGTTGCTCTATTTCTTCTCTGTTCTGTTCACTTCCTGCTTGTCTGATTGTTACTCACCACCGTGAAGGGAGGCTTTACTGCGGTGGTCAGTAACATGCTCGCCCCCTCCTGGGAACTACATCTGTGTGGCAGGACGCTCTCTACGTGTTAGAGACTTCAAGGAGGTGTGAATTACTGGGCGTTCCGCAATGCATACTGGGAAATTTAGTTCTTACATGAACGAGCGCAACAAACCAGGAAGTGAATGAGAGAACAGAAACTAGAAGGCCGGAGGTGATATAGATGAAGGAATTTAATAGGTATTTACTCGTTTTTTAACAGAATCATTACACTATTCTGTCTGTCTACCTTGCAGACATTAATTTTAGGCAATTTTTTTTTTCCTTTACAACCCTTTAAGTAGAAAGAACAAAAACCAGACAACATGCATGAAGAAAAATGAATTTTCATGTATATACAGATACCTAAAATTTATTTATACAGACAAGCACACATAAACAGGCATCAAGAAAACTTAACGCGTTTCACATGGCTTCCACTTAAGGTCTGCCCTATAGTTGTACTGCTACAGGGTGCCACCTGTGCGCCAGATTACATACATATACATACATTACATACATATACGTGATCCGACACTTCCAGGTAGAGAGCGCGCATGTGATTACACAGCTGGTGGGTGCAGGTTACCCGATGTCCTCCAGGACCCGCTGATCATTAGACAGAGAACCAGAACTGCAATCTGCCTATGTAAACAAGCAGTGGCATCTTAAGAGCATTATAGGCCCCCGGGCAATACAGTGCACTGGGGCCCTGTCTACACAATCGTGCAGGACAATTTACTGACAAAAATCATGAAATTTACTGGCAGAACCGCATTTATTTTACTGGCACTGCAAAAAAATGTACCTAAAATTACAGTTTTACAAATTTCTTCATTGACATGAAGGTTAGGTTACTATAACCCAGCCTTTTCAGAGTTTCCTCTTACATCAGAGTCTGCAGGATTCCCCCTTACAGTGAAAGGGAACTCTTATGTAAAGGGGAACGCTGCAGATCATGATGTAAGGGGGAACTCTGATGTGGAGGGGGGCTCTGGTGACCAGAGACTACCTTATATCAGAGTTCACTGCTTTCTCTTTACACCAGAGTTCCCACTTACATCAGGGTCCTTGCACTGTGAGGGGGAATCCTGCAGACTCTGATGTAAAGGGGAACACCAGGAACTCTGATGTGTGGGGCACTCTGGTGACCAGAGACCACCTTCCGTAGAGTAAATACACTAAGGTAAGGGGGGGTCACTAATATTTTTGTATTCACTCCCCCCTTACATCAGCAACCACCTGCCCCTTAGACTGGCCTGGCGCTATTACTGACCTCCTCTCAGGTGCAACATGCACGGCTCAGTCAGATGGCTCCAGCTTGGCTGCTCTGGTTTTATCCTACTGTCTCCTCATGTCTGACTTCTCCCGTGACCCCCATCCCGGAGGCGCTCCCACTCTTGACTCCTCTTCAGACTCTTCCTCAGAGACTGTAGTACAGTTCTACAGTTCTGACCCGCTGCTCTCCACCATTTTTTACTGGGGTTGCTGGGCAGCCGATGGGGGCCCCCCAGGCAAGTGGGGCCCCCGGGCAACTGCCCAGCGTGCCCAATGGAAAAGACAGCCCTGTAAACAAGGCAGATCGCCATTCTGAGAGGAGGGAAGGGATGGAATTTGTGTCCCTGCTAAGCAGGGAAAAAATTCCATCTCTTCCCCTAGTAAAAGCACCTCCCACAGTTCACATAAACACTGGCTAGGCACACAGTTAACCCTTTGATCGACCCTGATGTTAACCTCTTCTCAGCCAGTGTCATCAGTATAGTATAGTATATTTTTAGTATCTTAGTGCAGACTTCTGGGAAAATAAGTGAGGAAATCACACAAGCAGGAAATTATGTTTCTGGAGGGTTTTCTGTACACATTCTGTGCACAGAGCACCTCCAGGTAGCCAGATTGTATTACATTTTCAGAAAATTACAGGGGCTGCAGATTAAAAAGGAAAAATCATTTTTAATATTATTTAATTACTATGGGCCAGATCCACAAAAACCTGGCGTAACTTAAAAAATCCCATTTAAGTTACACTGCCTTAAAGTTTCTACCTAAGTGCCTGATCCACAAAGCACTTATCTAGAAATTTCAGGCTGTGTAACTAAAATTCCGTCGGCGCAAGGCGTTCCTATTCAAATGGGGCGAGTCCCATTTAAATGAGGCGCGCTCCCGCGCCGGCCGTACTGCGCATGCGCGAAGTTACGTTACGCCGAATTTTGAGGATCGCGACGGCTTAAAAAAGTTGCGTCGGGGAAAAAAAAAAAAAAATTACAGCGTCGCTCGGCATGCATTCCTGAGAGGGAGAACTCCATGCCAATTTTCAAAGAAAAAACCGGCATGGGTTCACCCCCCAGGAGCATACCGGGCCCTTAGGTCTGGTATGGGTTGTAAGGAGACCCCCCTACGCCGAAAAATCAACGTAGGGGGTCCCCCTACAATCCATACCAGACCCGTATCCAAAGCACGCTACCCGGCCGGTCAGGAATGGGAGTGGGGACGAGCGAGCGCCCCCCCCCCTCCTGAGCCGTGCCAGGCCGCATGCCCTCAACATGGGGGGGTTGGGTGCTCTGGGGCAGGGGGGCGCACTACGGGCCCCCCCACCCCAGAGCACCCTGTCCCCATGTTGATGAGGACAGGACCTCTTCCCGACAACCCTTGCCATTGGTTGTCGGGGTCTGCGGGCGGAGGCTTATCGGAATCTGGGAGTCCCCTTTAATAAGGGGGCCCCCAGATACCGGCCCCCCACCCTAAGTGAATGGATATGGGGTACATCGTACCCCTATCCATTCACCTGTAGGCAAAAAGTAAAAGTTAATAAACACACAACACAAGGCTTTTTAAAATATTTTATTATTCTGCTCCGGATGCCCCCCCTGTCTTCGTTATTAGCTCAATTACCAGGGGGGGCTTCTTCTTCCGCTCTCCGGGGGTCTTCCACTCTCCGGGGGTCTTCTCCGCTCTCCGGGGGGGCTTCTCCGGACTCCGGGGGGGGCTTCTCCGGACTCCGGGGGGCTTCTTCCATCTTCTCCCCTCTTCCGCTGTTGACTCGGCGAACCCCGGTTCTTCTGCAGATGTCCGGTGCCTTCTTCTTCAGCGCTGGCTGCCTGCTATGTTTGTGTGTTAGCTCAATTTCTAACAGGCAGCCAGCGCGGTCTTCTGTGGCGTCAGGGTCTTCTCTTCCTTTCTTCCGATGTTGCCTCGTCGCCTGTTGTCGCTGTAATGATGGAAGCGCGCCTTGCATCCCATTTATATAGGCATCACCGTCCCATCATGCTCCGGTAGGTACCCACGTGGTGGGTGCCTACCCACGTGCACCCACCACGTGGGTACCTACCGGAGCTGTCTAGAGGACCTACGGCTGGGGAGCACCGATTTTTCAAACCCGGGCACCCCTCCCTTAGACTCCAATGTTAAAGGTCAGTCTAGTCATGGACACAGTGAGGCATGGACACAGTGAGGCACAGTGAGGCATACACATGGACACAGTGGGGCATGGACACAGTGAGGCACAGTGAGGCATGCATCGAAATTTAAAAATGTTTTGTTCTTGCACGTGGGTAGGCACCCACCACGTGGGTACCTACCGGAGCATGATGGGACAGTGATGCCTATATAAATGGGATGCAAGGCGCGCTTCCATCATTACAGCGACAACAGGCGACGAGGCAACATCGGAAGAAAGGAAGAGAAGACCCTGACGCCACAGAAGACCGCGCTGGCTGCCTGTTAGAAATTGAGCTAACACACAAACATAGCAGGCAGCCAGCGCTGAAGAAGAAGGCACCGGACATCTGCAGAAGAACCGGGGTTCGCCGAGTCAACAGCGGAAGAGGGGAGAAGATGGAAGAAGCCCCCCGGAGTCCGGAGAAGCCCCCCCCGGAGTCCGGAGAAGCCCCCCCAGAGAGCGGAGAAGACCCCCGGAGAGTGGAAGACCCCCGGAGAGCGGAAGAAGAAGCCCCCCCTGGTAATTGAGCTAATAACGAAGACAGGGGGGGCATCCGGAGCAGAATAATAAAATATTTTAAAAAGCCTTGTGTTGTGTGTTTATTAACTTTTACTTTTTGCCTACAGGTGAATGGATAGGGGTACGATGTACCCCATATCCATTCACTTAGGGTGGGGGGCCGGTATCTGGGGGCCCCCTTATTAAAGGGGACTCCCAGATTCCGATAAGCCTCCGCCCGCAGACCCCGACAACCAATGGCAAGGGTTGTCGGGAAGAGGTCCTGTCCTCATCAACATGGGGACAGGGTGCTCTGGGGTGGGGGGGCCCGCAGTGCGCCCCCCTGCCCCAGAGCACCCAACCCCCCCATGTTGAGGGCATGCGGCCTGGCACGGCTCAGGAGGGGGGGGGGGGCGCTCGCTCGTCCCCACTCCCATTTCTGACCGGCCGGGTAGCGTGCTTTGGATACGGGTCTGGTATGGATTGTAGGGGGACCCCCTACGTCGATTTTTCGGCGTAGGGGGGGTCCCCTTACAACCCATACCAGACCTAAGGGCCTGGTATGCTCCTGGGGGGGAACCCATGCCGGTTTTGTTTTTACAAATTGCCGTGGAGTTCTCCCTCGGGAAAGCATACCAAATGCCGTCGCTGGAATGGGCTTTTACATGGTGTGACTAGTTTACACTTTGTAGAACCAGCCCTAATTTTACACTTGCAAAATAACACTTACGGCGCAAAAACGAAGCTGGAAAGCTTTGTGGATCGCCTTAAGTGCTAATTTGCATACTAGAAACGGCATTTCGACTCGAAATGCCCCCAGCGGCGGATGCGGTACTGCATCCTAAGATTCGGCAATGTAATTCAATTACACATGCCGGATCTTCTGCCTAACTTTGGAAAAAGCCTTTTGAGGATCGTTTCCAAAGTTACACACAGACTGAACAGCAGTTAAGTCGGAGTATCTCTTTTGTGGATCTGGCCCAATGTGACTTGTGTCGCAATTGTATACACTATATTATTTTTTCTTTATTTGCTATTTTTTCCACCTCGAAAGTGGAGTTACCCTTTAAATTTGCATTAGTTAAAATATAGACATACATTGTGTATATAAATATATATCTATATATAGATATATATCTATATAGATATCTATATATCTATAGATATTTATAGATATATAGATATGTATATATACTTGAGTATAAGCCAGGTTTTTCAGCACATATTTTTGTGCTGAAAATGTCCCCCCCCCCCCTCGGCTTATACTAGATTCACCTTTTTGTGCCTGATCTTCCAGACTTTGGGGACACACAATCTTGGCACACATGTAACACCACTCTACCTCTACAAGTGTGCACAGTTTGTTGTCTAGAGCAGTGTTTCCCAACTCACTCAGTCCTCAAGGCACACCAACAGGTCATGTTTTCAGGATTTCCCTCAGATGAAACGGCTGTGGTAATTACTAAGGCAGTGAAACTGATCAAATCACCTGTGCAAAATAATGGAAAGCCTGAAAACATGACCTGTTGGTGTGCCTTGAGGACTGGAGTTGGGAAACACTGGTCTAGAGGACCTATGGCTGGGGAGCACTGATTTTTCAAACCCAGGCACCCCTTCTATAGACTCCCATGTTAAACGGTCATTTCTCCGGTGAATTTGGGGACCTGGTACCGGCCGGTCGTAGGTCCCCTGGACCCGGAACTTCGCACACATGTACCCCCACTTCTCCTCTACAAGTGTGCAACGTTTGCTGTCTAGAGGACCTACGGCTGGGGAGCACCGATTTTTCAAACCCGGGCACCCCTCCCTTAGACTCCAATGTTAAAGGTCAGTCTAGTCATGGACACAGTGAGGCATGGACACAGTGAGGCACAGTGAGGCATACACATGGACACAGTGGGGCATGGACACAGTGAGGCACAGTGAGGCATGCACATGGACACAGTGAGGCAAAGTGAGGCACAGTGAGGCATGCAGATGGACACCCTGGCCCAGATTCACATAGAACTGCGGCGGCGTAACGTATCGTAGATACGTTACACCGCCGCAAGTTTTCATCGCAAGTGCCTGATTCACCAAGCACTTGCATGAAAACTCTGGCGTAAGCCCGCGTAATTCAAAGGGGCGTGTGCCATTTAAATTAGGTGCGCTCCCGCGCCGGACCTACTGTGCATGCTCCGTTTTGAAATTCCCGCCATGCTTTGCGCGAAGTGATGTGATTTTTTCGAACGGCGACGTGCGTAGCGTACTTTCGTATTCCCGGACGTCTTACGCAAGAACAAAACATTTTTAAATTTCGACGCGGGAACGATGGCCATACTTTATACAGCACATACGTGGGCTGTGTAAAGTTAGGGCAGCTAAAACGACGACTAACTTTGCGACGGGAAACTAGACTAGCAGCGACGTAACGAACGCGAAAAACCGTTGTGGATCACCGTAACTACTAATTTGCATACCTGACGCTGGTTTACGATGCAAACTCCCCCCAGTGGCGGCCGAGGTATTGCATCCTAAGATCCGACAGTGTAATTCAATTACACCTGTCGGATCTTAGGGCTTTAGCTTCTATGAATCAGTCGCATGAAAAAAAGAAAAACAGGAAAAAAGCGCCTCTAGGTCATCTGATTTATTTATATAGATGGGAATAAGTCTCCAACACTTACATGTAATATTGCAGGAACAGGGGTGCAAGTGAGGATGTAGATTGCTCGTGTCTCAATCCTAGTGATGAATCAGTCGCATAGTTAGGAAGACCCTAAAACAGAGATATGACGGCGTATCAGGAGATACGCCGTCGTATCTCTTTTGTGAATCTGGCCCCCTAGGCTTATACTCGAGTCAGTACGTTTTCCCATTTTTTTTAGGTAAAATTAGGTGCCTCGGCTTACATTCGGGTTGGCTTATACTCGAGTATATACGGTATATATTTTTTTTCTCTTTTTTTCATAATAATATTTTTGCAGCCTGTTTATACATTGTTGACTTAAAACGTATCAACCTTCTTTTTTTTTTTTTTTACACGCACACATTCATTTTGAATGCTTTTAAATTGTGTTGTATATGGTGTTTTTGCTTCCGAATATAAAATTGTATTTTATTGATAATTGAGCCTCACCTCCCTATGAAACATTAGGCGCCTCTGCTTCAGACCTACCAGGGGTTATTGCCGCATCTGCTATGTGATATCATTATGTTGCTCTCAGGATGATGTCACCAGTTCTGCTATTCAGCCACACAGATATATTCTTGAGTTAATGATCTTGAAATAAAAGATTGTATATCTTTATAGATTGGATGTGTAAAGCAAAAACATGGAGCCAGAGCTCCGGAATGCAGACTTGTAGGACTGTCAGCCACAGTGATACTCATGATTAGTGAATATAGCCAGTCCATGTATACCAGTTTATAAACACTATGGCCTAAGGCACCGAGATCTATTCCACCCGCCTTCATGCTGCATGCCAAGCCACTAGCTGCAATGTCAGTGGGGTCATTCCAAATCCTGGTGCATGTCAGAATGTAATCAATAGACAGAAAGAAGGATGGAGGATGAACAGATGAATAAATGAAGCAATGGCTGGGCAGCTAGAACTGGGTTGTGGGTTCAATTACCACCAAGGACACCAGGTAGTTTGTGTAGGTTTCCTGCTCAGTATACTAATAGGTTAATCAGCTTCCACCTAAAGTGTGATTGTGATAGGGATTTTAGATGTAATCTTCTTCTTGGCTATTGACTGGTTAATCATATAATCTGGAGAACCATGTAAAATGTGTTATCACTATTTAAAAATTATGAAATGATATAAAGTATATCTAAAGCCAATTTATTTTGGATAAAGTAGGGAAGAGTTAAAACAACTGTGCATTTTTTGTGACTAATTCTAGATATTTGCTTCCTGTAGGCTCAACAGGAAGTGAGAGGATTTATTTTAGACATGTGCACTGCCCAAAAATGTGTTCTTTTTCATTTCATTAATTTATATATTATTTTTTTTCGGGTCATTTGTTATGATCAAAATGTGTTACTTCGAATACATTTTGTAAATTCGGAATTCAGAAATTCTAAAATTGAAAATACCAAAAATTCTAATTTGAAACTTCAGAAATTTGGAAATTCAAAAAAATCTGAAAATTCGAAAATCCGAGGATACGAAAGAAAATCTGAAAATTTAAAAGAACAAAAACATGGAAATCCAAAATGATAACTAACTAACTTGCTAATAATGACTATTATATTATAGTTATTGGAATTTCCTTTCAAATTTGGCTGTTAGTGAACGAATATGAATTGATCCAAAGTTACGAATTATCCGAAATAACGAATGCCGCATCTAAACGAATGGAACGTAACTAATTAATAATAATATATAATAATAATAAAACGTTTTTATTACTATTATTATTTTTTATTATTATTATTAATTTGTTATGTTCCGTTCGTTTAGATGCAGCATTTGTTATTTCGGATAATTCATAACTTCGGATCAATTCGTATTCATTACGTTCACTGACAGCCAAATTTGAAAGGAAATTCCAATACCTATAATTTAATAGTTAGTAATAGTTATTATTAATTAGTTTTTCGGGTTTTCTAATTATCTGATTTTCGTTCTTATTTTCGGATTCTCGTTCTTTTGAGTTTTCTGATTTTCGAATTTTCGATTTTCAGATTCTCGAATTATTGAATTTTCGAATCTTCAAATGTTAAAATTTTAGATTTTCGAATTTTCAAATCTCCAATTTTCTGAATTTACGATTTTCAAATTTTTGGAAACATTTCTTAAACAGGTTTTTGTTCATTTGAATATTTCCGAATGAACGAATTTGTCGAATTTCATTTAGAAATTAAACGAATTGCACAAGTCTAATATCTTTTAATGAAAATCCGCTTTTGCATAGTTGTCATGGAAAGTAGAGTCCCCATTGGAAGATTTCCATCAACTGAGAGAGAGAGAGAGAGAGAGAGAGAGAGAGAGAGAGAGAGAGAGAGAGAGAGAGAGAGAGAGTGAATTGTCCCAATAGGGGCATTTTTTTTTTTCCACATGCATGTTGGACTGTGCATGTGGTACTGTGGACTCAATGTCCGCCGGCCACTCACGCTTGCGGTCAGGGCTTAAGTCCTGCGGGAACGCGTGGGAACGGAGTTCCTCCACTTTTTTAACAGCAGGAACTTGGTTCCCTTTGCAGGACTAGAGCAGCCGAGAGCAGCCGAGCCATTCCTTCACTAAGCGGGGATGCCCAGCTCGAGTCACTGTCAGGGGCAGGCGAACCTTAGTAATCCTTTATGTTACTGGCCGCTTCCTGTATATGGATTCTTCAGGTAGTGTGTGGGTATTCCGTCACTTCCTCGATGCCGCAATGTCTCCTGGGAGCTTTTGTCATTGTTCCCAGGAGACATTGCGGAGGTCTGCTGCAAGTTATCGCGGGATTTAGAAAGAGCTTCTTGCGGTTTAGTAATTATGCATATGAGTGTATCATTTTTTTATTTTTTTTGGTGGGGGAGTGGATCTTGGGTGGGAGTTCCCACACTTTTTTCCCCAGGACTTGACCCCTGCTTGCGGTGAAGAGAGGCAGAATGGGGATCTACTTAGGTAAACAAGGCGGATCCCCGTTCTGACAGGGGAGGAGAGAGAGATCAGCTGTCTCTAGTAATCAGGAACAGCGATCTCTCTCTACTCCCAGTCAGTCCGCCCCCTAACAGTTAGAAACACCTCCCTAGGGAACACTTAACCCATTGATCGCCCCATATGTTAACCCCCTTCCCTGCCAGTGCCATTTATACAGTGCATTTTTATAGCACTGATCACTGTATCGGTGTCACTTAGGGTCAGATTTGTCCACTGCAATATTGCAGTTTTTTGTAGTATTGGGGGGGGGGGGGGGGGGGAATTACTACAAAAAAAAGTCCTTAAAAATGTTCCCCTATTTTGTAGATGCTCTAACTTTTGCGCAAACCAATCAATATAAGCTTATTGCAATTTTTTGTACCAAAAATATGTAGCAGAATACAGGGACAGTTCCTCAAAATCAGGGACAGTTGGGAGCTATGTGATATATCATGTAGTATTGTATTTTTAATCACCACTCCTACACTTCATTACCAAGGTAGCTCAGGGGTATCACTCTAATGCAGGGGTGCCCAACCTTTTGAAGAGCAAGGGCCACCTAAGCGACTTGGTAACCGGTCGTGGGCCACAATGAGCAGAATGGGTGGATGGCAGCCCACTCGGCTCTATAGAGGCCACTCTACTCTCAGCACACCAAACTCGCAGGTAATAGAAGTCTATGGCTCAGTGCAGGGAACCCGCAGATGCACTTCTCTGCACCTGTGGATCAGTTTGAAAGCAGCCCAGTAATCACAGCAGAACAGATATGCCCATATATCACTGTGATTTTAGTAATAAATTTACCTTTAATAACAGTATTCTATTCTATTTTATTCCATCCCAGAGCAGGAGGTCGCCGGCCACATCAGAGGGCTCCGCGGGCCACATGTGGCCCCTGGGCCACTGGTTGGTCACACCTGCTCTAATGCAACACATTACATCACTTCCAAATTGTTATTCTGTCGTACACAGATCTTCGTAACTTTAGTATCCTCTTCATTTTCGCTAAGGAGACTAGCATGCAAAAAAATATAATCTCGATAATCTCATCATGTCTAGTGTACCAGGCTTTAACCACTTGAGGACCCCTTCACGCCGATATACGTCGGCAGAAGGGCACAGGTTGGCACAGGCACATATAGGTACGACCTAGTCCTGACCTGAGCTCCGTGACCGCGCCTGCGAAACCCGATCGCCGTCGATGTCCCGCGATCGGGTCACAGGAGCTGAAGAACGGGGAGAGGTGAGTGTAAACAAACCTTCCACGTTCTTCTCTGTGGGTTGTCACTGATCATCTGTTCTCTGTCATAGGGAACGACGATCAGTGATGTCACACGTCCAGCCACGCCCCCTACAGTAAGGAACACACAATAGGACACACTTAACCCCTTTAGCGCCCCCTAGTGGTTAACCCCTTCACTGCCATTGTAAATTTTTACAGTAATCAGTGCATTTTTATAGCACTTTTCGCTGTGAAAATGACAATGGTCCCAAAAATGTGTCAAAAGTGTCTGATGTGTACGCCATAATGTCGCAGTCATGATCGCCGCCATTACTAGTAAAAAAAAAATATTAATAAAAATGCCATAAAACTATCCCTTATTTTGTAAACGCTATAACTTTTGCGCAAACCAATCAATAAACGCTTATTGCGATTTTTTTTACAAAAAATATGTAGAAAAATACATTCGGCCTAAACTGAGGAAAAATAATTTTTTATATATTTTTTGGGGATATTTATTATAGCAAAAAGTAAAAAATATTGCATTTTGTTTTAAATTGTTGCTCTATTTTTGTTTATAGCGCAACAAATAAAAACCGCAGAGGTGATCAAATACCACCAAAAGAAAGCTCTATTTGTGGGGGAAAAAGGACGCCAATTTTGTTTGGGAGCCACGTCGCACGACCGCACAATTGTCAGTTAAAGTGGATGTCACAATGTAGAGAATAAGATTTCCTATCATCTGTGCCCAGTCTTGCCACACAGAGTTAATCCAGCTCTGAGCAATCCTCTTTTATTCTTCAGTGAAAATTAACAGACTTCCAGATAAAAACCTGTCTAAATAAAAAGTCCTTTCCGTCCCCTTGCTTCGAGTAACATACATTACCTCTCACAATGAACTGTGGATCACCCCCCATATTATGATAAACATGTAGGAATGTGCATGTGTCCAAGCTAGTGCACGAGATATGTAAAAACCCTGTCACTCGAAGCAAGGGGACGGAAAGGACTTTTTATTTAGACAGGTTTTTATCTGGAAGTCTGTTAATTTTCACTGTACAATAAAAGTGGATTGCTCAGAGCTGGATTAACTCTGTGTGGCAAGACTGGGCACAAATGATAGGAAATCTTATTCTCTACATTGTGACATCAAATTTTTTTTGGGGGGGTTTACATCCACTTTAAAGCGACATAGTGCCGAATCGCAAAAAAGGCCCAGGTCCTTTACCTGCATAATGGTCCGGGTCAAGTGGTTAACAGAACTATTATTTCTCTAGTTAACCTCCCTGGCGGTATGATTCTGTCTGGAATTACGTACCAAAAGCGGTACAATTATCGCTCGGGTTTACCGCTAAGGGGGTTAAACAGTTCACAGGAGTTCAGATACAAGAAACAAAAATAAATATAAATGCTACTTTAATAATTAAAATGAGTGATTGTATTACACTGATTTACAGTAAACACCCAGCAGGTTTCGACACTGCCCGGGTTCAGATAAAATATCACACAAAAGGGGCTCTGCGGGTCGCACTGGACTGTTGTGAGTCCCTGAACCTAAATGTGACTTCACACGATGGGCAAAAAAATACTGTGCACTATAAATGATTTTCTTACATAACAATAACATATGCTTTTCATGCTGACATGTGATCGGTCCAGTATTCTGCACAGTAATAGCAAACTGAGGTCATCTCAGCTACTTAACACTGAGCAGCTTCATCCATCAGGAGTCATGTGGCTTAGCTGAAGGTCAGGAAAGCTTGAATCATCATTCTCTGAATAATGTAATTTGGGGGATGGCAGACCAGCTCGCTCTGTAGTATTTTATCATTCCCTGCAATAAACTAGGGAATAAAAAAAAAAATAAGAAGAGTCAAAAACAAAGAAAAGCCTTATATCAGGCAAATGTTAAAAGCTTTGCCTATTCCTCATCCACTGGTCTCTCTCTGTATCTATGTACAGCATTTGCTGAAATTTCATAGCAGGCTGTTATAAAGAGTGCACTTTCTGCTGAATAAGAGGAAGAGCACGAGCAATTGACGTATAGGGTATGGTCAGGGCTGCTGTTCCCAGATAGCAAGCAATTATGCTCAGGGACGGATTTGCTCTCCCTGCCGCCCCAAGGCCAGGTTCCACAATGCACCCCCTCCCTGCCAACCGAACCCCCCCCCCCCCAAATCAACGGAGAATGTGCAGCACAGTTAGTTCAAATATGTTTTGCTTGTTTTTTTTACTTTTTTTATCACTTTTTTTATTTTTATTTATTTGTAGCTTGTCGCTTACTTTTTTAAATTTTTGTATAATTTTCTTATTATTTTTCTTATTCTTTCCTTTTTCATTTTATTAATTTAATTATTATTTCTTATTATTTATTTATTTGTTATAAAAAAAATTTCACTTAACTTTTTTGCTATCACACAGGAGAAAAACATTTTCTCTTTATTGACCCTGTCACCTCCAAAACAGGAGTCCTAGCACTGTGCTAGAACTCCTGTCACAGCTGAGATGGGAAGAGCACAGCTCTCCCCTCTCACTTCATACATCGGCAGCAGGGACAGGAGACAGACTCGGTGGCCGGGGGGAGGACAGAGTCCCAAAGACAGAGCCAGCAGAGAGAGGTATGTGGGGTGGGGGGGGGAGAGAGGAGGATGGATGGGAGCACATATTTTACAAGTGATTTCGGCGACATCGCCACAATCACTTGTTAACGAGCGAGCAGATTCCCCCATAACTTACCGCCCTTAACTGTATGTTCCGGGCGTCGGGGGACTCCATGACACTGCTGCCCCTTGGAGCCCTGCCGCCCCAAGGCCTGGCCTCAGTGGCCTTGTGGGAAATCCGGGCCTGATTATGCTGCAAGCTTGAAAATGACTTGCTAAGCTATTGCTAGACTCGCCAGGCTTCACAAGTTTGTTGCAGAATTGCAGCAAGTCCGCATTGCATGACTTCAGATCATCTTTCTTTGCAAACATTCTGCAAGTCTGCTAAAAGTTCTGGTTCAGTTATGCTGTGCAATAGTCATCCCACCACAGGGGGCACTGTGACTTGCAGAGCTCTTGCTGTTGACTCACCACTGCAACTTTGCTACAGGCTTTCCACGCAAATTTGCTACAAATTGGAAAAGTGTCAACTAGAACTTGTTCTCCAAGTGCTCTGCAAGTATACAACTTGCCAGTGAAAATGTGCAGAAAGTTAATAAGACTCACAATTTAACACTGCCACATATTTGTGGAAAGTTCTCCTTGTTATCTGGTTTAGAAATCACGGGGCTCCGTGCAGCCTACCTGACAGCCCCCCCCCCCTTTTTTTTCTTTAATTTTTTTTTTAACAGCCTTTACACACACACAGTAAACACATCGTAAACACAGTTTACTATGCTTTAGTGATGCATGGACACAGTGAGTGATCAGTGCCAATTGCTCACTGTGTTCATTCGGGAAAGCTGATAAATTGCTGATAAATAGGATATATTTACCGCACACTCCCCATTCTCCATCCTGAAACATCCCCCTGTGTGCCCTCAGTGGCTTCTGGTGGGAGAGGAGAGGAGGGAAGCTGGCAATGCTGCAGGGGAGGAGGGCACACAGGGAGTCCCGGACAGCAGGGGAGTAGAGATGCAAATACCAATCCCCTGCATCCCAGCTGTAGTAAGAAAAAGGAGGAAAAAACACCAGAGCTGCAGTGGGACTCATGAGAGTTGTCAATAAGGCATTCAAATCATTGTTCCTGCTCAGTAGGTGCCTGGGCCCCTCTTTTGAACTGATGGGGCCTGAGCCTGGTACAGCAGGGCTGGCTGTACTGCTTTATCAGCAGACCTGGGTATGGTAACTAGATTTTCAAAATTTAATCTGAGGCCAGCGGCTCTGATAGGCTTTCCGAGTACAGCCCTCAGCCTTACGGATGCTTATCCAGGGGACGTGCGGGGGGTGCGTTCCTTGGATAAGACTGACAGGCGTCTCAGCCAATCAGGTTTACCGTTTTTTACCGGTAACCTGATTGGCTGAAGCGTCATCGAGGGCGGGAGAAGACATCAAGGGACATGGAAGGAGGATGGCTGACTCCCAGAATGTAAGTGCCCGGCGGGGGGGGGGGGGGTTTGGGGGACGACGACGACACACAGTGGCGACAATTAAAGGGCTCATTGACATCAATGGGCACAGTGGTGACAATGGGTACAGTGGTGACAATTAAAGGGCACAGTGGGGACAATTGGCACAGTGGCGACAATTGATGGGCACAGTGGCTGCGTTTGATGGCATGGCACAGTGGTGATAATAGATGGCACAGTGGCTGTGTTTGATGGCATGGCACAGTGACTGCGTTTGATGGCTTGGCACAGTGGTGACAATTGATGGCACAGTGGCTGCGTTTGATGCCATGGCACAGTGGTGACAATTGATGGCACAGTGGCTGTGTTTGATGGCATGGCACAGTGACTGCGTTTGTTGGCATGGCACAGTGGTGACAATTGATGGCACAGTGGCTGCGTTTGATGGCATGGCACAGTGACTGCGTTTGTTGGCATGGCACAGTGGTGACAATTGATGGCACAGTGGCTGCGTTTGATGGCATGGCACAGTGACTGCGTTTGTTGGCATGGCACAGTGGTGCGAATTGATGGCACAGTGGCTGCGTTTGATGGCATGACACAGTGGTGACTGCATTTGATGGCATGGCACAGTGGTGACAATTGATGTCACAGTGGCTGCATTTGATGGGCACAGTGAGGCTGCAATTTATTTATTTTGTTTGCGTCCCCCCAAAAATGTTGAGCACCTGCCGCCACTGTCTTCTGCCAGCTATCACTGGGGCCCTTTAACAACATTGATGCACTTAACAATAGTCCCAGTTAACCTGCATGCAGTATAGGTGTAGTATAGGTACGGTATAGTCTCAGCACAGGTGCAAAGTAGATGTGTTTCAGAGGCAGTAAAGGTTCAGTTTAATGTGGTACAGGGTTGGCATAGGTGCAGAATAGGTTTGGAATAATTGTGGTATAGAGTGCAGTATGGGCGCGGTATGGACTGGGTACACGTGGTGTCCTACTCTCAGGTTTTCAGCCCCTGCTAGCAGTATCAGCAATGAGCAAATAGCCCTCTCACCAGTCCCCAGGATGCTGCGGCGACTTCTTGCAGTAAAAGGGGGGTCTCTCTCCAAAAGCCTATTGTGATCAGCAGTGGGAAGCAAAGGGTGAGTGAACACTCACTTCCTGTGCCAGTTGTGCAGGTTCTGTGATGTGGGTGGTTCTGCACTGCCCCGGGGTATCCTCACTCTCAGTCTCGGGTCTTGGGTCTCTGCTGGTATGATCTCCCACTGGCCGGTGAAGATCCAGACAGAGGTGCTCACTCTTCCACCCGCCAAGAGGAAGAACTTTCCTGGGCAGTTTAATAAAAATCATATTTCCACTACTCCTATTGTACAGTGCATTTTGGCATCTGTAGTGTAACCATTATAGTGTAGCTATTATATGGCTGCTGCCTCAAACTACAATTGCCAGGATTCTCCGTGCACTGCATAGAAGTCCTTGGGCTTGCTTGGCTTTAGCTCTCCCCCTGCTGGATGGAGGCGGATAGTACAACATAACATCAGTATCTCAGTAGAGGGAGAGAAGAATAAAAGGCAATGTCTCCTTCTCTATATTTATGTAGCCCAGAATATATACATCTTTTCAGGAACCTTTTATTTTTATTTTCTTGAATTATGGCAGGGTAAATGTGGACTATTGCAAATTAATATTACATATTTACCACTTACAGCCAGCAGGTGGTGCATTTAGGTTTTTATTCTGGAAGGATTTACTGCTATGTTTTCAAAAGCTGGTGTCATTCAGCTGTATGCCTATTCATAACCCCCATAAATGAGTAAAAAAAAGGAATATGCAACCCTTCTGGTAGCCGATATAAAGCTATATGGATTTTCAGTAAGACATGGGTGGTTAAAAAGTGAACAGGCGGTGCTGGGCTTTGTCAGTGTATTCTGCAAACACAATATTGTTGACAACATCCATCTCTGTCTCCTAATTAACATAACATCTGCTTGGTATGAATGTTTTGCAGTTAATTGCTTAAATGGCGATAAATTGGTTACAGTTTATAAACCACTGAAACCATTTTTCGTGGGGACAGCTTTTATGGCGCAACACTATGGAAAGGTACTTCTTACGTGTGGCTTTAGCACTGTAGCACAATAACTTAGAGCCTCAGAGTTACCATGACACAATATAATTTTTCTTGCTTTATAATAAGTTTAAATGCATCCCTTTTTTGAAGGTTCAGATGCATTGAGCATTGTCAGTTCCAGCAAATCAATTGTCCACTGAATGAAACACATCTTGGAATCAAAAACATCATGCTATTTTTTTTTATTCTTATTCTTTTATATGGTCCAGAAAGTTTTACTGGGCCATATTCTGAGTAAAGTTACGATGGAGTAACTCAGGATACTCCATCGTAACTCCCTTTTTTGACCAGTGTATCTATGCTCCTGATTCTCAGAATCAGTTTTGCATAGATACACTTAAGATCCGCCATCTGTAAGTCACTTACACTGGCGGATCTTAAATGCAATGACGCCGGCCGCCGCTAGATGGCATTTAAGTGAAGGAGTCATTTGCGTATGCAAATGATCCTTCTACGCCGATTCACGAACGAGTTTGCGTCGCGTAACTGTCGCTAACGTCGTTTGCGTAAGCGGAAACTTACCCCTGCTATATGAGGGGTAAGTTTCCGCAAGTCTCGCGTAGGCCATGTTACGGATGGCGTCGGGTCCCCGTCGTGTTTTTTCGTCGGATACGTCGTTTACGTAAGTCGTTCTTGAATACGACTTTACGTCAATGACGCACACGTCGGGGTCATTGACGTTTTCCGCCGAGAACTGGAGCATGCGCACTGGGCTTTTTGCAGCCCGGCGCATGCCCAGTTCTTTTGTATCGGGGGCGCGCTTCATTTGAATAGAAGCCGCCCCCTTGGAGATCCGCCAGGCTACGCCGGGACACTTACACTCCGCTGTCCCAACTTATGGAGCAAGTGGTTGGGGAATACAACACCTGCTCCAGTAAGTTGGGACAGCGGAGTGTAAGTGCCCTAAGCGAAGCTGGCGGAGATTTACTCAGAATATGGCCCTCTGTCTATGTTTGAATATGCCTACTTCACACACACATAGCTGGCTTTCATCAACATTGACCCATCCATTATGGGTTGCCACCAAGCATACAGCATTCAATTTCTAAATTCACATTGAAATTTACTTCTTGACTGGCTCACAATGATATTAGCCCACTTATTTTACTCAAAGGGCCAGATTCACAGAGGAAATACGCCGGAGTATCTACTGATACTCCGGCGTATTTTCAAATTTGCCGCGTTGTATCTTTATTTGTAATTCACAAAAAAGATACGACTGCTTTTGGCTAAGATCCGACAGGCGTACGGCTTCGTACGCCTTCGGATCCTAGGTGTAATTTTCCGGCGGCCGCTGGGTGGAGTTCGCGACGTTTTCCAGCGTCGGGTATGCAAATTAGCTGATTACGGCGATCCACGAAGATACGCGCGTTCGTCGCAATCTCTTACGTCGTCGCTAGTCGGTTTTTCCCGTCGCAAACTTAGGCCTGCCTTTTCATGGCTTATATTTAGAACAGCCATGTTAAAGTATGGCCATCGTTCCCTCGTCGAATTTGAAAAAAAATGTTTCTGCGTAAGACGTCCGGGAATACGAAACGATGTACCGCACGTCGCCGTTCAAAAAATACGTCGGGGCACCGTAATTTCACGCAAAGCACGTTGGGAAATTTTCACACAGAGCATGCGCAGATCGTTCGGCGCGGGAACGCGCCTAATTTAAATGGTACACGCCCCATTTGAATTAGGCGGGCTTGCGCCGGAAGGCTTTACGTTACACCGCCGTAAGTTTACACGCAAGTGCTTGGTGAATCAGGCACTTGCGCTGAAAACTTGCGGCGGTGTAACGTAAAGGGGATACGTTACGCCGCCGCAGATATCTGTGAATCTGGCCCAATGTTCCTGCTTGGGTTGTCTAGTCCAAAACCTTAAATGCTACAGTTGTCCTTCTTATGCCCGGTACACACGCTCAGGCTTTTGCCCGGCCAAACTCACATCGGAATTCCATCGGAGTAAAAGAGAACATGTTCTCTATCTAAACTCTGATGGAATTCCTTGGAATATTCAATGGAAAAACTCTGATGGGGCATACACACGGTCGGAATTTCCGATGGAAATAGTCAGTCGGACTTTTTCCATCAGAAATTTCGATCATGTGTATGGGGCATTATAGGGTGTATATTCACATGTGGGAATAAAAAAACAAATAAGGCTGAATGTACCCTGTGAGACGCCTCCATACCTGTTATGCATACAAAAATACAGAGTTTTGCCCATGGTAATTTAGATGAGGCGCGACACAGCCGGTAAAAAAAACAAACAAACATTGTAGAGATTTTTTCTTTTCTTTCTTATTTATAGATGATCACTACAGTTTTTCTCCTGATGAGTGGCTAAAAGGCCCCCGAAACACGTAGAGCTAATAACTACCAACATGTGTATATATTCATCAACTTTTTATGGACGTTCCTTTTAAATAATTTCATCTTTTTTTTCATCTCCATTAAGTGATACTTCAGTAGGTCATTAATCTGTACAGGTATCAACTGCAATGTATGTAAATATGCATCAACTACTCCATTGATTTGTAAATATATGAAATTTCCTTTTTGGAATGTGAATTACTGTGGAATATTTGGTTCTAAAGAAATGTAAAATATATTGATATACTGTATAGCAAAATGCATAAAATTTAAATATGAAATTATATGACAATTTGAACCAATTAAAGGCTGTCTTTTATCCAATCTATCTAACTGTTTGTGTGTGTTTCATGCAAAGTTCCGCCTCTAGTCCTCCTTTTTAAATAGTATTATTAGTATGTAATATTATTTATTACATGTAGTACCAATAAAGTCATCTGAAACAAATTGGCCCAACTTGGTACGCTTCACTTTAACTTTATTACACAAGTCTCCACAAGGACGTTTTATTTTACTCACAATTGTGCCAACTTTTTGTTGCATTAGGTTATGTTTTTTATTTTTTATTTTGTACACATTAATACACACATACACCTTTCTCTTTAGTCACCACCATGGAGGCTATGTTGGATTGTCCTGGCGACCCTACATTCCACTCTGTCCTGCTTGTGCCACTGGTCCCCTTTGGATCTTTGCCAACAGCTCCCATGTCAGACGTCTGGTTGCTGCTGTTGGGTGAAGCATGCGATATCCTGCAATTTTTCGGAAGTATAGATCCCCCCAACTTGATCCCCACATGTGTATACATGTAACATACTTCCTACTAGCAAGGTTATACATTTTTCAATTATTTTACCCTTTAGATATTTATATATGCATCAACCACTGAAGAAGTAGAACATACTCACGAAACGCGTCGGGTCAATTAAGATGCTATGTTACATTTACTATGGACTTACTGTGAAATGTATATTACTAGTGATTGTACATGTATAGTTGGACCAATTTGTTTGGCAACATGGAACCTTCTTTCAGATGACCTTATTAGTGCTACATTTAATAAAGCTCAACTACGTTTTTTGTTTTTTACCAGCTCGCGCTTCATCTAAAGTCCCACGGGCAAAACTCTGTATTTTTCTATTTAGGTGACATTAGATTCATCTAAACTTGTTCATTTTGTTCTTTCTTTTACTGGATTGATTATTCTTCATATCACATCAGGATATTTATGCTTGGAAATGGTTTTGCTCATACCCAGATCATTTATTTATTTTTGGTTTTGGTTTATTTCAGCACTTTTGTATTATTATTCCCATGCATCAGTACTGACAATCTGTATTATTTATTTATTCCTTGTATTGCACAATGTATATTTTGTTACATTCTAGTAAATTATTTTAATAGTCCTCCACCTTAACAGAAGAGGCTGGAGACCTCTTCTGTTTTTCTTAGAAGACCTGATCAGACCCAGAGGTAGGTTGGTGTAAACGGATACAAGTCTGTTTATACCCAACCTATCCATAGGAATACATAGACCTTCTGGTCTGCCTGAAAAACGGACAGGTGGACCTGTTTGGGACGCCCATGTGAAAGGGACCTAAGGCACAGAATAGTATCAAAAAGAAGACATAGTGAAGAAGTACTCTACATATGGTACCCAGAGGAGGAACAGAGAAGGTAGGAAAGGGACGGACACTCAATTGGCCATCCAAGACTGCCAGGCCATGTTTTACTTCTTAGGACAATTCTTAGTCAAATACGTCAACTTGTACATAGACAGAACTGCAATAATCGAGGATTCCTAAGAGGAGAGATTCTAGTAAATTTTTATTTTCGATCTTCGATCAGGTGCTTGCTATGCCCCAAATGGACATCGGCTTCTATTGTTTTAAATAGCAGCAAATGTTTGTGAGTGTGTGCAATAAGACACTGGAGATGTGTTCCATTATTAATAATAATAATAATAATAATAATAATAATGTCAGAACAACTTTTTTGCCAAGTGTCTAAAGCCAATTCAACCATCTTTAGTGCTGGAATGCATGCAGTACTGCAACATGCATTGACACACATAACATGCATTGGCGATTTGCACTGCCAATTATTTTCAGTGGCACTCCATTACATTAACCAAACATACCTTCAATGCCCATGTGCATTGTACACTACTGTACATTGTAGTGTGCTGCAACAAATGTATGTCGGAGGTGCGGTCTCCACTAGCTTCTCAGTCCTGGGCCAAGCGGCTTCCCTGCTGCATTGTGAACACACTGGGCACAGGCACAATTCAGAGACACCGCTATGCATTTTTTCAAAGCATTCACTGACCTGCCCCTCCACCTCATCCAATCAGGGAATGATTTTCATTCATTGACGAAAGGCAGAGCAGTGTCTTTCAATGATGCCCATGCCAGCCAGGCAGTGCCGATCCTGACCTCCCTGGGGCCCTAAGCAAAATGACATGTCACATTAAAGTTGAGAAGCCGGGGGGGGGGGGGGGGGCCCTGCCGAAAATGACATGTCACATTAAAGTTGAGAAGCGGGGGTGCTAACTTCTTACCTCTTCTCCCATGCAGCCAGCGAGTTGAGAAGCGTGGTGAGGTGAGAAAATTACTTCTCACCAGGCGGGGCCTCTAGTAATTATAGGGGGCCCTGCGCAGCTTTGTGGGGCCCTAAGCGACTTGCATAGTGAGCCTATAGGGCGGATCGGCCCTGCAGCTGGGGGACCTCACAAGGCAGAAGGGCTAATGACGTGGAAGTGGAGATCACTGTAGTAGTGACATCTAGTACAATTTTTTCCATTTTCCAGGAGGATCCCACAGGTATGGTATATACATTAGTTATATTGGTCCAAGCTGAACCAATGTAGCTATGTATAAAATATACCTGGAATTCTTCTTAAAAAAAAAAAATAGAAATAAGTTGGCTAGACTTTAACTCATACACACCAAGGAGCGCAAAACACAAATTTACATAACAAATATAACAAACATTTATCTTTTAGAAAAGAACAAGCACTTTCCAGTAGGGAAAGGGTTAGTAAGTAAAATAATTCATGTACTCCTGTGACACATTGGCCTGTGACCTCAAAGCACTGACACACTGATTTTCTGTTTGCTCAACACATAACAATGGATTGCGGTCTTGCGTTAAAGAAGGGGGTGTCAATTTGTATTACCTAGGCCAGCAGACCATAAGTCCACCTTCACATTTTGCTGAATATTCATCCTAGGCAACACAGACATGAGCTAGCTTTCTCTTTGGATATGTGTGGGGGTGGGGGGACTTAGGTCCATTGTATCAAAGGTCACATAACTTTTTTTTGTACAAACAAATGTTTTATTTTTTTTGAAAACTGACATTTTTATTGGATTTTAACATTTACAACAGAATGAAAAAAAAACGTGCATTGTTATAGAAAGCGTATATCCGGTAGGATGTCTACATACAATGTTGCCTATTATAAAACTCGGTTGAGGCACGTAAAACAGATAATCAAAAAAAATATATATATATACGTCAACATTCAAACAATTGAGTGGAGTTCAGAGCTTCTGTATTACAGCATAGTTTAGGTTAGACCAGTGTGTCGTCAAAAAAAGGATAGGAGAGATGTAGTAGCGGGTTGGGGGGGATCGAGAAAGTTAGAAAGGGCAAAAATAGAGAGAGGAGAGAGAGTAGTGGGGTTGGGGGGGGGGAGGATCGAGAAAGTTAGAAAGGGCAAAAATAGAGAGAGGAGAGATGTAGTAGGGGGTTGGGGGATCGAGAAAGTTATAAAGGGCAAAAATAGAGAGAGGAGAGAGAGTAGTGGGTGGGGGGGGGGGGTAGGTAAGAGGGGACAACCACCCGGCCCCGGACTTCCTCACAGCCCAGGGAAACCAACCACACACCACTGCCCCAGAATTTTTTTTTTATTGCAATAGATCAACATGTTATAATAACAGTTAGGAGTAAAAGTGGAATGATGAACATTAATGAGGTCAAAGATCCCTGTCCAAAATTGCATCAACCTGGGGCAGTCCAAAAACATGTGAAAGTATTTACCAGCATCCCTCAGACAATAATTGTAATCTATGCAATCGTCGTGGGGTGAAGTGTACCCTATGCAAAAACTTAGCGTGTATTAATTTATCTCTAAATGAAATAACAAGTTTAGAGTAGCCCTCAAGACAGTTCCCCCAGTCCAATGTCGGAATATCAGCTCCGAACTGTCCCCACAGTTATCAATCTTGGAAGAGTCTACACAGAGAAGAGCTAGACTCTCAGTCGGGTCTGTTTCAAGCACAGGAGGGTGTGGGAACTGAAATTGAGCAGAACCTGCTAATTGCAGGTAGCAGAAGTGCATCCACCCGGGTAATCTATACATAGAGGATAGGTCCTGAAATGGCAGTAGCATACCAGCAGGCAGAATATCTTGCAACGTTTTATTTCTGATACTTTCCCACACTTGAGTGAGGTAGTGGAGGGTTTCCCCACAAAGAGTGATGGGATGACCAATGATTAGGTTTAATAAATCTCTTCCTACAGATCCCCATACTTGGAAAGTTGTTCTAGTGGGACTTGGGAGGCTGTCATAGGTCCTAGATCCCCCGTACACTAAATTACAAAGTTCCACTAAGAAACTAAGAATGGCAGCCTCTAAACAAAGAGCTGCAATTTCCCTTGACTGTTGGAACCACTATCTAATCGTAGCTAGGACAGCTGACCAATATTAAATCTGATTATTAGGTAATAACATGCCCTCATGTTGTACCAGTAGGTGCAGGGTAGATTTCACCAAACGAGGGAGGGCACCATTCAAATTAAAGAAGCTTACACCCTGGTCAATGTCTTTAAGGCCTCTTGCACATGGGAGTAAAACATTTTGAGCTTTTTACTGATCTTAAAGGGGTTGTAAAGGTATAATTTATTTTCCCTAAATAGCTTCCTTTACCTTAGTGCAGTCCTCCTTCACTTACCTCATCCTTCGATTTTGCTTTTAAATGTCCTTATTTCTTCTGAGAAATCCTCACTTCCTGTTCTTCTGTCTGTAACTCCACACCGTAATGCAAGGCTTTCTCCCTGGTGTGGAGTGTCGTGCTCGCCCCCTCCCTTGGACTACAGGAGAGTCAGGACGCTCTCTACATTGCAGATAGAGAAAGGAGCTGTGTGTTAGAGGGCGTCCTGACTCTCCTGTAGTCCAAGGGAGGGGGCGAGCACGACAAAAAGGTAAAGGAAGCTATTTAGGAAAAAAAATTGTCCTTTACAACCCCTTTAAATGACATGCATTGTTGTCTATGGGACATTGCACACAAATGAGTAAAGATCAGTAGTCCGGCATTGAATACTGAGCAGTGAAACAAAAATAGATGTTTTTTTACATTTTTGTGCAGTAATTTACTTTCGTATTTACTCGTTCAATGTTTACACCAGTATAAGCAGTGGCGGCCCGTCCATAGGGGCGCCCGGACGCCGCCCCCCATCCCCCAGTCAGTAAAAAAAAAAAAAAAAAAAAAAAAAAATTTTTTAAATCTGTCCCTTTAAGATTTTTTTTTCTAAAAAAGGGCCTTATGTGCTCTGTGTCCGCGCGCCGGACGCCTGGAACAGTGCTGTAGGAGTAGCGCCACGTCTGTGCAATCACGGGATTGCAGACGCGGCGCTACATTGGCACCAAAAATATGCCTTTGTGGCGTTCTCCATCGCGCCACTTGCTTCCGGCGCGATGGAGTGTAATGTTATGGCCGAGCGGGTGCATACACTGTCTGTGTGCACCCGCCCATCTTTGTGCTCATTCCGACGTCACTGGAAAAACAGGAAGTGACGTCGGGACAGCTCGAGCTCAGTGCGCCCGACCGTGGAAGAGGTAAGCCTGCCTGTCTCTACATCGGCGGCCGCTACACAACACCCCACCCGCTTATACAGCAGCATCTAACCTCCCCCGCGATTTCCAAAAAGTATTTTCGTATTCGGCGGCCGGCACCCCCCCCCCCCCCGCTTATTCAAAGTTTTATTTGTATCTAATACTCGGCGTAACTCCCCCCCCCCCGCTTATTCAAAGTCTTTTTTTGTATCTAATATTCGGCGGCCCCCACTCCCCGCTTATTTAAAAAAAAATATTCGACGGCTGGCATCCACCCTCCACCCCCCCCCCCCCCTGCTTAATCCAATTTCTTTTTTATATTTTTTTTTTAAATATTTTTTAATATTTAATATTCAGCGAAAATAATGCCAGGCAACAACCCCCCCCCCCATCAATGTTTTTTTTGATTTAATATTAGTTAAATATATTAAGCTTATTAACAGTTTATTTTTTATATTTGATTCAATTTAGCATTAAGTATAAAAAAAGTTTTTTTTTTTTAATAACTGGGGGGGGGGGGGGGGGGGTCTGGTGGGGTAGTGTTACCGGCCGCTATTTGTGCTGTAATGAATTTTTACATAGAAAAGAAATGTTGTTAATAAATGGGTAAATGAATTATAAAAAAAAGATTTTTCCAATAATCTTTTTTTTATAATTCATTTACCCATTTATTAACAACATTTCTTTTCTATGTAAAAATTCATTACAGCACAAATAGCGTCCGGTAACACTACCCCACCAGACCACCCCCCCCCCCCCCCCCCCCCCCCCCCCCCAGTTATTAAAAAAATTTTTTATACTTAATGTGCAGGGAAAATATCGGCCGTCAACACCACCCCACCCCCCGCTTGCAAATTGTCCTGCGACTTGGGACTGGAAAGTTGCAGGATAAGTTGGACCCGATGATTTCCAATGAGAACTGTTCATATCTGTGCAACTTTGAAGTAGTCCCTGCATTACTTTTGTCCCACCTTGATGTGACTTGAGGTCCATAGACCTCCAGAATACATAGGCATTGCTTCAAGTCGCTGCAAAATCGCACCAAAAAATTGTGGCAGAATCTTGCGACTTTCAGGCTAATGCAGTCTGAAAGTTGCACAATTCTACTGCAATTCTGATGTGACTTAAAGCAATGCCTGTGTATTCTGGAGGTCTATGGACCTCAAGTTGCATCAAAGTGGGACCAAAGTAATGCAGGGACTACTTTGAAGTCGCACAGATATGAACGGTTCTCATTGGAAATCATGGGGTACGACTTGTCATGCAACATTTAAGTCCCAAGTCGCAGGACAAGTAATTCCTGCAGTCTCTGGTAATCTTGTGCAGTATGTCCGCAGTCTCTGGTAATCTTGTGCAGTATGTCCGCATGTCTCTGGTAATCTTGTGTAGTATGTCCGCAGTCTCTGGTAATCTTTTGCAGTATGTCCGCAGTCTCTGGTAATCTCCTGCAGTATGTCCGCAGTCTCTGGTAATCTCCTGCAGTATGTCCGCAGTCTCTGGTAATCTTCTGCAGTATGTCCGCAGTCTCTGGTAATCTTGTGCAGTATGTCCGCAGTCTCTGGTAATCTCCTGCAGTATGTCCGCAGTCTCTGGTAATCTTCTGCAGTATGTCCGCAGTCTCTGGTAATCTTGTGCAGTATGTCCGCAGTCTCTGGTAATCCTGTGCAGTATGTCCGCAGTCTCTGGTAATCCTGTGCAGTATGTCCGCAGTCTCTGGTAATCTCCTGCAGTATGTCCGCAGTCTCTGGTAATCTTCTGCAGTATGTCTGCAGTCTCTGGTAATCTTGTGCAGTATGTCCGCAGTCTCTGGTAATCCTGTGCAGTATGTCCGCAGTCTCTGGTAATCCTGTGCAGTATGTCCGCAGTCTCTGGTAATCCTGTGCAGTATGTCCGCAGTCTCTGGCAATCTTGTGCAGTATGTCCGCAGTCTCTGGTAATCTCCTGCCCATTTCGAGTCCTTCATTACTAACAGTGTCATATTTTAGTTTGTTTGCACCGATCTGTAAGGCTGCGCTATATACCATGATTTGTGATGCTGGGGCTATATACTCTGTGCTGTGACGCTGAGCTGTATACTCCTGACATTGAGTGGAAGCAAGTGGAATACAGGGGACGGAGTGGTGGATTATATAAGGGGTGTGGCTTATGAGAAGTGGGAGGGACCAAATGTGGAAGGGCGGGGTATTGTGCCCCCCCATCCTAAAACTTCACCAGCCGCCACTGAGTATAAGTGAGTATATTACAATACTTTACTGGCAAAGAATAAGAATTTTACTTGTCTATAAACAACATTTACACACAGTTTTTGGCCCCTTGCACATGGGCGTCACAAGTTCCTAAATAAACATCACTAAACTATGATGCCCATGTGCAAGGGGCCTTTAGAAGGATCCAGGAGTCCAAGCAGGACAATTAAAGGTCACATAATTAATACAAATGACACAGAGCTGTCACCTCCTTGAATCTGTAACTGACAGCTCTAATTTCCAAGGACTTGCAGGAAGAAGCTGACTGTGGTCCTGTAAACCATCTGTGCCGGCAACATCCTTGTGTCAGTTATTTCTCTACAGCTAAAAAAAAAACTGCCAACGATGCTTCTTTCTCATAAACCCGCAGACAATAGCTCGATGACATACACAGTTACAGGATTGAAACAAATCTCATGTTTGCTATGCTGCAAGAAGCCAAGGCATTTTTATCTCAGTAACCTGATTTTCCCTTAAAGGAACTTTAATCTCATATGTTTTCATTTTTCCACTGCACTTACTTACTTTAAAATGCTAGAATAAATGTAATAGCTGTATCATTATGTTTCTTCCTATTTTTTTGTGTGAACCCATTAGGGCCGCCTGAAAGCCCATCTCCAGGAAAAGACAAAAATCTCCCTTGCAGTGAGGCTGTTCCTGCAATGTCTGGGATTTATGGTCGTTTTGTTTGATGGCGCCACGAAAAGCAGTTTTACTTCGCTGATTCTCCATTCTCCCAGAAGCCCTGTCCCTCAGCTTCCTTACATGCAGCGTAGGGTTATCGACGCTGCATTAGACTTGATGATACAAGAGGACCTGAGATTGCCAGGGCAAAGAGGAGAAGAGGCTGCAGGGACTGAAAGGAGCCTGCAGACTAGGAGGATCAGATACGTAAAACTGCTTTTTGCAGCCCCTAAGGCCCCGTACACACGAGAGGATCCATCCGCTGAAAAATCTCAGCGGATCGGTTTCAGCGGATAGATCCCCTGGTGTGTACGTTCCAGCGGATATTTATCCGCGGATATTTCCGAATTCCAGCAGATAAAAATTTGTAGACATGTCTACAAATCTATCCGCTGGAATCGGCTCCAGCGGATCGATCCGGTGGTCTGTACAGACTCACCGGATCGATCCGTCCGAACCCATCCCTCGCATGCGTCGTAATGATTCGACGCATGCGTGGATATCCTTATATGACAGCGTCGCGCACGTCGCCGCGTCATCATCGCGGCGACGGCGCGACACGTCACCGCGATGGGAATTCGGCGCGGATTTCAATCCGATGGTGTGTACACTCCATCGGATTAAAATCCTCAGAGGATTTATCCGCGGATACGGTCCGGCAGACCGTATCCGCGGATCAATCCTATCGTGTGTACCTCGCTTAGATTTAAGTGAGCATTTAACCCTTGCAGTGTGGAAGCGGCTCCACTGCAATTCAGTAATTTATTTTACTTGGAGTTCAGCTTCAAAGAGGAACTAAACTTTGGAAACTGTTCCAACAAAGGACAAGGAGCAACAAAGGAGTAGTAATTCACCAGTAGTTACTGACTTATTATCCTTTGTTCTGCACTGTGTATGTGTAGAGTGTTAGATTTTGAATTTATTACTATTTTATGTGATAAAAGTTTCTGAGAATCAATATTTAAACATGTTAATTTTGAAGGTTGTTGAGAATAAGTAGGAAGGTCAGTTGCAGCACATTACATCTATTCTTGAAGTTCTACGTCAAGACAATGGGTGGAGTTAAGTTACTTAAAATAAACAAGTGGGTGTTACGTTTGTGACAGGAGCATCACCACCTTCCTTGGAGCTATTCTAAATGTAGATTATGCGGCTTGGCTTTAAGAACAGTATAAGAATCCATGTGGTTTGAGTAGCTAGTTAAGGAACTCTGGGGTCACCCGACCCTACAGGGAGATGGGGGTAGGAAGCCCACCCTGCGGGAAGCCTTCACTATGGAAGTATCGGGGGAAGGGACCCTATCCAGCAGAAAGATGTACCATCTAATTCCACCTTCTGAATTACCATCTTGCCATGTGTTACCAGCTGCCATTATGTAAGCACTGTATTTTGCTTGTCTATCTTGAAGAATAAACTTTGAATCTTTTGAAGAAAGCCTAAGTCTTGATATTGGGAATGAAACGGCTGGAAGAAGAGACTATTGACATAACACATGACACGTGTCAAAAATTCCCCCCCCTCTTCCACATTCTTCATAGAGGTAGCCATCTTGGTAGAGGCAAGGTTTTGCTTCCTCATATCAAAGCCTCCAGCATGGAAAACATTGAGCTGCACAGTAATAACATCACCAAATCTCACTCCAAACCTTCTAACACTTGCAGTCAGAGGCGGCCTGAGATCTCACACTGCAGATATACAGCTTTGAGGATGTAGGCACCGGACTGCCTAGGAACTCTTACATACCAGGACATGCTCTGCTATTTTTCAGGAGGAATTCAAGATAACAAGAACATTTTCCATGGTACCACTCATGGTCCATGTACACTAAAAAGCTGTTGGCAGAAAAAAAAACATTCCTATAGAGTATATTGTACACGTGTTTAGGTGTGTAAAGGTCAATTTCTGTAGTCTTCCTTTATACTAATTTTTCCTGAAAACACTAGAAAAATGCTTGAAGTCTAGAGGGCGTTTAGGCAAGTCAATCGTTGTTTCTGCCCGAAAACTCCTCTCAAAAACTCACTTTTTTTTAACCTGTAAACGCTCCTCTACAAAAATTCCTGTAAATGCATAAATGTGCATGGACACATAGGGGTTGATTAACAAAACTGGAGAGTGCAAAATCCGGCGCAGCTCTGCATAGCAACCAATTATTTTTTATTTATCTTTTGTCAAAGCTTAAAGTATAACTAAAGGCAAAACTTTACGGAGATACGTCCTCTCTATTTGTCCTGTTTACCATTATCATTGAAAGTGAAAGTAAAAGAAAAAAAACACAATTTTGGATTGTCCCCAGAAAAGTAATAGAGGGGAAATCTTCCAATGGAGGCACTAGTTCTGGTGAGCTGGAGGTCCCCGAGGTATTCCCTTAAGGTGGATGTAAACCCGATTTTTTTTATTTTTGCTGTCACACTGTAGAGTATAAGATTTACTATCATCTGAGCCCAGTCTTGCCACAAAGAGTTAATCCAGCTCTGAGTAATCCTCTTTTCTTTTTTCAGTGAGATAAACGGACAAACAGGAGAAAACGTTTGTCTGTTCTTCCCCCTTGCTGTGAGTGACAGGTTATTTACATATGTCATGCACTAGCCTGAGACAGGCATTATTTTTTAATTCCCACCCCCACTCCTTTTCTGAAGTCATGTGGTTACTCTTCCGGATTTTGACTGGATGTTAGTGATCATAGCAGAATTCAGTGTAAGGAATACACAGGACAAAATGCATGCTGACAAGGGGAGTGTAGAGGTGGGCGGGGAGTCCACTGACATCACGACTCCACCCACAGAGCTCCAGACAACAGACCCACCCACAGAATCAGAAGATTTTCAGTTCTTATAACAGACAGAGGGGAGACATTTGACAGGTAAGGATACATGCAGGAGGCATGTATATCCTTATAAATCAGCACCATGGCAGTAGTTTAGAAAGTATGAGAGTGGCTTTACATCCACTTTAAGTTGCAAGGATATTCTCCCATTTCCTGTATGGCTATGGGACAGGAAGTGAAGGGGAATTTCCGCAATGGAACAAAAATGGCAAAGTCTGACCGGGGTTACAACACTTCCTTGCTCTATCCAAAATGAAAAAAAAGTTTTGCTTATAGTTGTACTTTAATTGAACAAGCTTAAGTTAGAGGCTGATTGGCTACCATGCACAGCTGCACCACATTTTGCACTCTCCAGCTTTAGTAAATCAACCCCTTAGGCTTACCTAGAGTTGCTTCTACAGGCTGAAAGACAAAATGCCAATTACCTGTATATGCATTTTTTATGCCCAGTGTGCAAGAGGCCTTAAGGACAATTAACATTTATACATGTTCCCTATATCATAACAAATGTTCACTTGTTTAGTTCAATTCCACTTTAAAGGTTTGGTTCACCTGTCCAGAAGAAATGAAAAAGTTAACTAACACTGTACACCCTCCTTCAAAGCCCCCCCCCCCCCCAAGTCGCCACTGTACTTACCTCCTGGGATGCTGAGCTTGGTTTCCACCCAGCCAGTGCAGTAGTCTAGGGATTTCAAATCCCCACTTCTTTCCTTCTTCTATTTGCAGTGGATGGATCAGAGTGATTGCGATTGGTCAGTGTCGGCATAGCGCATCGCTCTGATCTGTCTCGGTAACAATGCACAGAGAAGAGGGAGAAGAGCAAGTAAATATGTTGGCCCCATTCTTGGCAACTCTTCTGCCCCTCACCAGGACAAGGCCTCTTCTTGGCAACAACTCTGCCTCTCACCAGGACAAAGGCAGCGGGATTATGGGACCCAAAGCACCTAATTATGGAAACTTTTGGACCCAAACTGGGTCTCCACTGTCAAAGGCTAGGAGCTTTATCCTGGTGCCTTGGGAACTGGTTTTAGAGAACAGTGTGAGGGTATTTTCTTTCCATGTTACCATTAACACCACATGTGTGGGTGCAGCCAAATACACCACTGCATCATGCTACCTAGGCAAAATGCTAAACATCAACAATTAGAGAAAGAAGACATGAACACTCAAGACAGCCATCGAATTGCCTTAGGGCCCAGGATGATATAACTGTATGGCTGGGTTCCACCTGTTCTTAAAACAATTCTTGAGTACTGGGTACAGTAAGTTCATGCAATGAGCAATGAAAATATGCATGTTACAGTAACCCAGAACAAGCAATCAGGTTTAATTTTTCTGTAGTCAGTTAAAAATACTTTTGCAAAATTTACAAAAACTGCTAAAAGAACACTCTGTGGGACATCATTAACAATTGGCGTGACAGTATGCAAAATCAGAGTCTGCCCTGCAGAAAGGACAATTGGCAATTGCGTACTTGGACTACAAAGATCAGTCACAAGAGAACTTATAGCTTGTTGAAAGATCGACCTGCACTCAACATTGGTGGTGCCACTTCCCATAATATAACTGTAGCAGATGCCGCTGAGCTCGCCCGAGGCATACACCTCCCGTCGGCCATGCAGATACAAACACAGGCTGGCTGGCAGGGGCACAAATACACTCATCCTATCAGCAGCTGTGGGGGATTTTCCCCTCTCCTCCTCTCATTGTGCAGTGAGTGAGAGACACACACACACAGACACAGCAGCTCATTCTGCTCCCTCCCCTGCTTCGTCATTGGCAGGGGGAGGGAACCAATAGAAACAGAAGGAGCAGAGCATCATGGGACATGTAGTCCCCAACACAAATGACCCTATAACAGTTCCTGGGGACAAAAACTACACAGACCAGCTGCCCTTTAGTAGAAAAGAAGGAAGGGACACCAGGGGCTGACTGGGTGCTAGGGAGAGACCACAAGGTGACGGTGAGGAGAAGACAGGATGCTGGAGAGGGGTGCTGACATCCAGAGTCAGTGTTCCTGTTCCTGCCAGAGTTCCACGGCTCTGTACAGACATCCCACCAGAGAGGGACCCCGGGTGAATCTCCAGGCACATTTCTGAGGCGTGAAACATTCCAGTTGTGGGGTCGCCAATCGGGCTATCTGAAAAGTCTGCTTGCCAGAACATCTCCTTTTTGGGCCTGGGTAGCGGATTGGTAAGCGGGCACTTCCCCACCCTAAAGACACTGCATGCAGACAACGTTGCCTTAACTGTGCCAACACTTGTAGAAACACTTACACCCTGCTGAGCAGTCACAGTATCCATCTTGCTTTGGTGCACTTGGTGTCCTGTTTGACATCATGAGTAAAACGTATTAAAAAGGTATTCTGGCAGACAAAGTAATGTACAGTTTCCTGGTAGTATCCTGCTAAGCAAGATAGATACTGGGACTGCTCAGCAGGGTGTAAGTGTTACTATAAGTGTGGGCACAGTTAAAGCAACGTTTTCTGCATGCAGTGTCTTTAAGGTGGGCAAGTGCCCACTCACCAATCCGTGACCCAGGGCCCAAAAAGGAGATGTCTTGGCAAGCAAACTCTTCAGATAGGCCGATTTGCTACCCCACAACTGGAACGTTTTACGCCTCAGGAATGCGCCTGGAGATGCACCCGGGGTCCCTCTCAGGTGGGATGTCCGTAAACTACCGTGGAACTGTGGCAGGAACAGGCACACTGACTCTGTATGACAGCACTCCTCTCCAGCATCCAGTCTTATCATCTTGTGGTCTCTTCCTTACTTCCAGTCAGCCCCTGGTGTCCCTTCCTTCTTGTCTCCTGAGGGCAGTCGGTCTGTGTAGTTTTTGTCCCCAGGAACTGCTATGGGGCCCTTTGTGTTGGCGACTACATGTCCCATGATGCTTTGTTCCTCCTGTGCTGGAGTCCAATTGGTTCTCTCCCCCTGTCAATGAGAAAGCAGGGGAGGGAGCAGAATGAGCTGCTTTGTCTGTGTGTTTTTCTCACTCACTTCACAGTGAGAGGAGGAGAAATCTGCCGCAGCTGTTGACAGGCTGAGTGTGTGCCCCTGCCAGCCTACCTATGTATTGGCACTGCCGGTGGGAGGTGTGGGGCACGGGCGGGCTGAGCGGCACCCGCTGTATAACTTTTGCTCAAAACAGTCTCATCACAGCAATCATTATGTCAGGCTGCTTCTGGTGCTTAGCACTTCTTCTTCTGATAATCATTTTATTTCTTTTGAAGAGACAAACCTTCACAATACAGTACCTTGGGGGCAGGGCCTAGTTGCAAAGTTTATTTGCAACCTCACATGGCTGGTGCATGTTCTTGGGCATGACGTAATCTATTAGGATGTAAATATAAGAAGGCAAACAACGGTCTTGAGGCCTGAATTTCCATGACATAGAGAGGTAATATAAAACTTAATACAACTCTGCATCAGACACAAATTTTAAAATGAAAGAATCAAACATTAAAAATCTATTTTGAAAAATACAATATATTACCAAACAGTTGGGGACAGCCAACCATCACACCTATATTACCTTTTTGGACATTTCATAACAAACCATGGGCATTAGTTTAGAGTTGATCCCCCACCCTTTGCAAATTAAAGGGGTTGCAAAGGTTTGTTTTTTATTTTCTAAATAGGTTCCTTAAGAGCCCATTCACACAGGGACAACTTTGGATCCGACTTCAAGACGCCCCAAGTCGCCCCTAGTCGCCTCAAGTCGCGCTGCATTAGAAAATCAATGTAAGTGAATGGAGCCGTCTTAATGTACTCTACTGCAGTTGCTCTGACTTCAAAAAAGGTTCCTGTACTACTTCAATCCGACTTCTAGGTGACTTGTAGGTAACTTGTACTCATTGATTTCAATGGAAGTCGCCTCAGAAGTCGGATCACTGTCTTAACTGAAGCAACAATACAGGAAGAGAACATACATTTCTCAGGAAACCCCTCCCTCCCAGAGAGCTGATTGTTGTTTGATTGGCCCCTGGAAAGCCTCCTGTCCTGAAGGCGACTTGAAGTTGCCTTGTAAGTTGCCTGATGATTCATACTCAAGTCGTGTCTAAGTTGCCTCCCAAAGTCGTGTTCGAAGTCGTGTTGCCCCTGTGAGAGGCTCTTAAGCCAGTGCATTGTTGGTTCACTTACCCTTTCCTTTAGATTTCCCTTATAAATGTTTTTTCTTTGTCTGAATTTCTCACTTCCTGTTCCTCCTCAGTAATCTTGCCCCCATCATCCGAGCCGTTCTCCCCACAGGCATGTAGTCCCAAAGGAGGGGGCGAGCACACTGACTAACCCCCAGCCAGAACGTTTCGGATGATGGGGGCAAGCTTACTGAGAAGAAACAGGGAAGTGAGAAAATCAGACAAAGAAAAAAAAACAATTAGAAAGTGAAAGCGAAGGAAAAGGTAAGTGAACCAACAATGCACTAGCTTAAAGGAACCTATTTAGAAAATAAAAACCAAACCTTTACAACCCCTTTAAGATCTTTTGTGGGTTCTGTTAAGACAATGTTGGAAAATTAAAGAATCAAGGAAATACATTATATCACCAACTATTTATTGACAGATTACCATCAAACCTATATGAGTTTGTTGAACATCCTAATCCTAAACCATAGCATTTAATGGAATTGGGCCTTTACCCCTTTGGAGTTCGAGAGCTTTTGTGAGGTTAGGTACAAGGATGTTGGATGAAAATATCTGGCAGGGATGGACTGGCCATTGGGACTACAGGGAGTTTCCCGGTGGGCCGATGGCTCAGTGGGACGGCTTCAGTGACAGCAGACTGCCGCCCCCTCTGCTACTCTGTCTCTCCCTTCCCACAGCGCTCACCTCCTCTCCCTCCCCGCAGCGTTCACCTGGGGGGAACAGAGAAGCAGGGGTAGGACCAGAGGAGCAGGGGGAGGACAAGAGGAGCAGGGGGAGGACCAGAGGAGCAGGGGGGAGGGGACAGACAGCGAACTCAACAGCTATGGCCTGGGAGTTTCTCACTTCTGCCTAATCTTGTCCCATAAGGGGGGCACAGAATTGATTCTTTGCCCCGGGTTAAATAATGTCTAGCGTCCCCACTGGTACTGCCTATAAGAGGCCCAGTACCAGCCGTTCTACTCTAATAAAAGTAGAACGACTAGTGAAGGGGGAGAGGGGGCTTGGGTGGCTGGGGGGGGGGGGGGAGTTGCCCGGCTGCCATGGGAGAGACCTGTCAAAGTGGGCCAGTCTGGATGAAGTCCAGGGCCAAATTTCTGTCCAAGTCTAGCCCTGATATCTGGTATACAATTGTTGTTCTAATTAAACCCAAAGGTGTTCAGTATTGTTGAGGCCAGAGCTCTGTGCAGGCCGCTCAAGTTCCTCCACTCAAAACTTGTCTTTATGGACCTTTGCAAAAGAACCACAGTCATGCTGCAACAGAAAAGGGCCTTCCCCAAACAGTGACGCATTATTGGAAACACACATATGTCTAAAAATATCTTCGTACTATATGCTATAGCATTAACTGTACCCTTTACAGGAAATACCCAAACTCATTAAATTGGACAGGTTCACATACGTTTGGCCATATATTGTATCAACATTGTCTCTTGACTCCCTAGAACGTTTTCCAAGATCACCTGATCTTTGAGATTGTTATACACAGTGATCTTCTTAGTACACAACCTACGTGGAATCTAGTGCAACCGGATGTTTAAATACGCATCTTCGAAAAGCCACTGTATAATTGCCAACTGGGGCAATGATCTACTTAGGGGCAGTCAGAAAAGGAAAACTGAGATCAAATCCACAGACCTGAAATCTAAACAAGGCTATGTTTGGATACTGTGCCTTTAATTCCCCACCCCCTTGTTAGAGCTCCATCGAGTTCCTGCCAGTATAACACTGATTAGTGATACTGTCATTCACCGAACAGCTTCTTATAAATAATATTCATGCTAAGCTTCCCTCCAGGAGCCAGTAACAACGTACCAGTGTCGTAGTGCCTACCTTAGCCTGCAGATACTGAGGGTAGTAGTAGGTGGTGTACTGGGGGTACATCTGCTGTTTCCACACTTTGCCCATGAAGATGCAAATGTCAGAGAGGTGCAGTGCAATCCCAAATCCCAAGTTCTGTCTCCTCTGTGGATGTCCTAGTGCAGCAGCAGCCTGGTGTCTCCTCTTCTGCCAGCTGCACCAACCTCACCCAAGGAGAAAAAGCTTGTCCGCCCCCCTCTTTCCAGGCAGCCAGTGTGAGTAGTAGGGCTCTCTCGCAGGAGTTTCTCCAGAGGGCAGGTAATGCTGTTTGATTTCATGCAGCCAGCAAAGCCCAGGAAACAATCAATAAAGTCTGCAGCTTTCTGTTCAGTGACAGCCAGCAGGGAGAGAGAGACTGGCAAACAGGGAACATAATGGGGGCAGGGAAAAGAGGAGGGATTGTGTAGAATTGTAAACCCACAAAAGGCTGAGGTGTGCATGCAGCACTTTAAATATGGGTACCCCCCCGGAAGGGGTAAGAGTAAAAGTATGCTTGAGCGTTAAAAAGCAAGAATAAAATACCCCATTAGAAAATAGGTGTATAAAAATTTAAAAGTAGATTGGTAAAAATGATGCATTTGTGTAGTGTTACAATTAGATCACATATGTTATATGTTGTATATAAAAAGCAGCTGGTGTGTATGCAAGGGGGGTATTTACAAAAACTGGTGCACACAGAATCTGGTGCAGCTGTGCATTGTAACCAATCGGCTTCTAGGTTTTACACTGATCCGACGCAAAAGTCGTACAACTTCTGATCCGAGTTTGCCCCAGTGACTTCATGTTCGACTTCCATATGACTTCAATGAATGATCCGACTTTGACATAATTGCGACTTGTTCTTTGACCAATCAAAACAATTCCTTTGCTTCTGGTATGGAAGACACCTCACTCTGAATTAAAAAAAAAAAAAAATGTCCCTTTGAGACTGGTGTGGATCTTGAGGGGGGAACCCCATGCCAAAATTGAAAAAAAAGAAAACGGTGTGGTGTCACGCCCCCCCCCCCCCCAAGACTATACCAGTTCCATCGGTCTGGTATGGTTTTTGAAGGGAAACCCACGCCAGAAAAAAAAGGCGTGAGGTCCCCCCCAATGTCTTTACCAGACCCTTATCCAAGCACACAGCCTGGCTGGGAAAGGGGGGACGAGTGAGCGCTCCCCCCTCCTGAACCCTAACAGGCCACATGCCCTCAACATGAGGTGTGGACAAGGGCCTCTTCCCCACAACCGTGGGTTGTGGTTAGGGGGTCTGCGGGGAGCGGGGGCTAATCAGAACCTGAAAGTCCCTCTTTAACAAGGTGGCCCCCAGATTCCGGCCCCTCTCCTATGTGAATGAGTATGTACCCCTACCATTCACCCACAAAAAGGAGTGTAGTGTTACAAAAACAAAGAGACGGTTTTTGACAAGTCCTTTAATAAATGTACCCAGGTCCTCTTGATTGACAAGTCTTTTGGTGAAGCAGGCGGCAGTAGAGGTAAGTACATTATTTTTTCTACAGGGGCATTCATAAACTTTTGATAGGGTCACTTTAAGAAAACAGTCATGACTTGCAGACATATGGAGATTCCTTCTAGGTAGTGCCATTGGATGTACTGCATTTTCAATACAAGTTTGATTTAATGGCTCTTTTTTTTTTTTCTTTCTTTCTTTACAGAGCAAAGTCACAACATACTGTAATTGATTTATGAAAACTGGAGGCAAATAATAATAGGTTGTTGTTGAAAGCAGTCAGGTTCTAACTGCACGATTTCCAGTAGATGTTAGAAAATAAAAATAAACACTTTTTATACCTGTCCTCAATGACCTCCTTAATGGTGAATAATTCTCACCTAGATCGCCTTGAAAAAGCTGTATTGCCAAGGGTATGTTAATGTTAGGAAACAGTCTGTACAAATGTTAAAAACAATTATAACTTTTTATTCATAATTATTGTTTACAGAAAATAGACACCGTATACTGCATACAAAGCAGTTTAAAATGAAATATTTTATGTTTTTTAAATAATTTTATTGTGTATTAATTCTCTTGTAATTTTCTGTATTTGTGTTGTATTTTCAACTGGGGGACAACAGCTGCCCGACAACAGCTGCCTTAGGGTCAGACCTTACATTAGAGTTCCACCTGCTGGCTGCAAATGATAAATATGAAATAATCATAAGCAATATTTCATGTTTACCTTATTAATAAGAAATAAAAATAATTTTGGTTTATACAGCCTGTTCAGATGGGAGCTGGCAGGCATCCTGTGTGCAGGCTGCCTTTTTTTTTTTTTTTGCACCTGTACTTGCTCTGAGGATGGGTTCCAGTGTCTGAACCTTAAAGCCCAACTCCAGGTTAGGTACCCCAGAGTCATATGCCCTGTCATCACTCTGGTCCTGTAGTGACGTAGCAGCTGGAGTAAAGAATCACAGTGCACAATGGTGATCAGGTATCTATAACTCCTTGCTATGTCAAGGACTAGGTACCCAGCATTCCTGGAAGTGTCAAGGACCGGTATGCAACACTACTAGAAGTGTCGAGGACCAGGTACTTGGCATTCCCTGATGTATAAAGGACCAGGTATCTGGCATTCCCAGAAGTGTTTAGGTCCAGGTATCCAGCACTCCTGGGAACGTAAAGCACTAGGTATCTGGTACTTCCTAAAGTGGTGCAGACCAGGGGTCAAGTCCTGGGGAAAAAAGTGTGGGAACTCCCACCCAAGATCCACTCCCCCACCAAAAAAAAAAAAAAAGAAACGCTCATATGCATAATTACTAAACGCATGTTTCTTTTTTTTTAGATCCACTGTACCTTAGTAATCCTTTATGTTACTGGCCACTTCCTGTATATGGATTCATCGGGTAGTGTGCGGGTATTCAGTCACTTCCTTGATGCCGCAATGTCTCCTGGGAGCTTTTGTCATTGTTCCCAGGAGACATTGCGGAGGTCTGCCGCGAGTTATGGCGGGATTTAGAAAGAGCAAAATCTTTCCAAATCCTGCCATAACTTGCAGCAGACCTGACCCTGACAGTGACTCGAGCTGGGCATCGCCGCTTAGTGAAGGATTGGCTCGGGCGGCTCTGCTGCTCTCGGTTGCTCTAGTCCTGCAAAGGGAACTACGTTCCTGCTGTGAAAAAAGTGCAGGGACTCCGTTCCCACGCGTTTCCGCAGGACTTGAGCCCTGGTGCAGACCAAGTGCTCGGTACACCTGGAAAAGATGAGGACTTGATATACAGCATTCTTGGAAGTGTCAAGGGCCAGGTATCTGGCACTCCCAGAAGTGTTGAGGACCAGGTATTCAGCACTCCTTGAAGTGTTGAGCACCAGGTATCTGACACTCCTGGAAGTGCTTCGGACCAGGTATCCAGCACTCATGGAATGTTGAAGACAAGCTATCCAGCACTCTTTGAAGTGATGAGCACCAGGTATCTGGGCTACTGGAAGTGCTGAGGACAAGGTATCCAGCACTTATGGAATGTTGCGGACCAGGTATTCAGCACTCCTTGAAGGGCCTGTTATCCAGCACTCCTGAAAGTGTCAAGGATCAGATATCCAACACCCCGCTTTTCGGAACCCTCCCCCCTTTCGGTGTCACATTTGGCACCTTTCAGGCGGGAGGGGGTGCAGATACCTGTATAAGACAGGTATTTGCACCCACTTCTGGGAATGCGCCGCACTACTCGCACATATGCAGTAGGGAACCGGGCAGTGAAGCCACAAGGCTTCGCTTTCTGATTCCCTCACCGAGGATGGCGGAATGGGCAGCAGAGAGACGAGCGTTTGCTCGTCTTCTGCAGCCGACATTGCGGGCACTCTGGACAGGTAAGTGTCCATTTATTAAAAGTCAGCAGCTGCAGTATTTGTAGCTGCTGGCTTTTAACATTTTGTTTTCACGGGACCTCTGCTTTAAAATGTTACAACACCTCTGGAAATTTTAAAGACCAGGTATCCAGCAGTCCTGGAAGTGCAAAGCGCCAGGTATCCGACACTGCTTCAAGTGTTAGGGACATGGTATCCAGCACTCCTAAAAGTATTGAGGACCAAGTATCCAGCGCTCCTAGAGGTTTCAAGCACTGGGTATCCAGTACTCAAGTGTCAGATACCAGTGGTGCCTGAAGCTCTGTTTTAGAGTAGGGAAGGAATAAAACCCCTATCAAGCTGTTAAAACTGGAGAGAGTTCCTTCACTTTATGTCCTAGAAGCGCAACATAAATGAGAAGAAATCTCCTCAAAATGAATAGAATTCCAATCTTAGAGAATCTTGAGAGTTGCCAAAGTAACAGGTGTGCCCATTGGAGGATTTTCTCTTACTTCTTGCTCGGATGATTTCCCATCACTTTCTGCCTCAGTGCCAATGCTCACTAGTACAAACAGAGGCAATAAAAACTTGACAAAGTGTCTGACCCTTCCCTACTTCATCCAAAACTAAGAAAAAAATGCCATTATGTAGTGCTCACCCCTGCAAGGGCCACTGATTTCTGCCCCAGGTTCTTTACCCACTAGTGTAGCATTACCCAGGCAAACAGCGACACTCACTTCTGTGGCTCAGAAAACAGTCTAGGGTTGCCTTTTTAACGTTTATTGCAGATTAACTTTGATGGGGCTTAGGGAAGCTGTAAGATACTCCTGAACACTGAACAAGAATGTGAGGACATTCTTACCTTTGCAGCTACTTCTCAGAACAGTCCCTTCAGAAGTAGGTCATAAAGTGAGCAGCACAGATACCATCAGCAATGTCCCAGGCCAGGCATGCCCTAATGTTAATGCAGCGGGGTTAACAGAAGCTGCAGTAACTAGAATCCTTCTCTCGGGTCTGTACTCACAGGCCCGGATTCAGAAAGCAGTTACGACAGCGTATCTCCAAATACGCCGTCGTAACTCTGAGTGCGGGCCGTCGCATTTTGGCGTCTGATTCGTAGAATCAGATACGCCTCAATGTTGCCTAGATACGAGCGGCACAAGTCTCCTACGCCGTCGTATCTTAGGGTGCAATATTTACGCTGACCGCTAGGGGCGCTTCCCTAGACTTCTGCGTTGAATATGCAAATTACGTAGATACGCTGATTCAGAAACGCACGTCTGCCCGGCGCATTTTTTTACGTCGTTTGCGTAACGCTTTTTCTGGTGTAAAGTTACCCCTCATAAAGCAGGGGTAAGTCATGTTAAGTATGGACGTCGGAAATGACCGAACAGCGTCGTATTTTACGTCGTTTACGTAAGTCGCTCGCGAATACGGCTGTACGCAAGTTACGTTCACGTTGAAAGCATTGACAGTTTGCGGCGTAATTTGGAGCATGCGCACTTGGCAACGTTTAATTTGGAGCATGTGCACTTGGCATGCGCCGTTCGTAAAAAACTTCAAATACGTGGGGTCACAATAAATTTAATTAAAACACGGCCACATCATCCACATTTGAATTAGGCGGGCTTATGCCGGACCACATACGTTACGCCGCCGTAACTTAGGGCGCAAGTTCTTTATGAATACTGAACTTGCGCCCTAAGTTACGGCGGCGTAACGTATCTGAGATACGTTACGCCCGCGGATAGATATACAATTGTATCTGAATCCGGGCCACAGTGTCTATGGGACCTGGATGCCTCCCTCCAGACTCAGGCCGTCTCCTCATTGAATCTTTCAGACTGGATCCTCAGGGAAACCCCTCTCATAGCTTCATTTTTTTCTGCAGAATAGCCCCCCCCCCCCCCAGCTATGCACAGCTAGTACCTTATTGAAAATAGCAGAATCTTCAGCTGGATGGCAATAGCACTTCTGGTTAGGAATCTCTCCTCCTGGGTAAGAAGAAACCCGCTCTCACAGGCTCTAGACTATTTATGTCCCTTTCCAGCCTGCATCTGTTCAGCTATCCCCAGGGATTGGCTGGAGCTGCATAAATATTCAGGCTACTCATTTGACTCTCCCACCCACTATATTCTGGAAGCCTCCTGAAGACAGGGCAAAGCAATCAAACTTGCATCCAGCAGAGCACAGAGCAGAACAAAGCAATCTCATACTGCTCTGCTGATTACTAAATTTACGTTTCCCAAGTAGTAGCCTAATTTGGCAGGGTGCTACAATTACATAGACTTTTTTCTGTATCAATTGGGTTGCTTTAACTACTGTATTACACTAGAAAAATATACTATTTCCAAGTTACTGTCATAGCACATTAATCTCATATGAGTACTTCCTGCAAGACCCGATTGTTTCTGACCATAGGGAAAATGTACACAGCGCAAGATATCACATTGCAAATTCTAAATATTTACAGTAATTACAAAATAGTATATAAAATATCCTAGGCAGCAAGTATACAAAGTTTGTATAACAGTATAAAAACAAGAATTTTATTTGAAGAAAGAGCATCCAGACAACCATTTTAAGTGATCAGACTAAAGAAAATTGATATTGTACCACGCATATCATAATCGCTCTTTATTGGATAAGCCTGATGGTGTATTAATATTACTTAATGCATCCTCTGATACAGTGACCCCTGAAGGTTAGGTAAAGAATCACTGTGGGAATGTAAAATGTAATGTGGATGATTGCACAAGGCTGTGGAATATATTACAACTGTGCTAATGTAATTTAGTACATATAGGAAAATGAAGCAAAGGTGAAGCAAAATATGGCATTATGTTCTTGTCTTCGCACTTATTATTTAATTGCAACACCTGGGGCAATATTAAATAATTGATTGTAAAGGTGTAGTTGTCATGAATTATTTAATACAGCCCAAGGTATTGCAATTAGAAAAATAAGTTGGAAAAGAAAAAGCAGAAAGTTCTCTCGCTGCAAATTGGCTTATGCCACAAACATACGAGCGGTTTTCCCGTCGGTAAAAAAAACAATGGTTTTCCCGACGGAATTCCTCTCAAGCCTGCCTTGCATACACACGGTCACACAAAGGTTCGGTGAACTTTTGACTGCCGAGAACGCAGTGACGTAAAAGACTACGACGAGCCAAGAAAATTAAGTTCAATGCTTCTGAGAATGCGTTGAATTGTTTCCCGAGCACGCGTCGGGATTTGTACACACGATCAGAAATTCCGAACAGTTTTTTTCCTGACGGGAAAAAAGAGATCCTGCTCTCTATCTTTTTCCAGCATTTTTCCTGTTGGAAAAAGGCTGATGGAGCATACACACGGTCGGGATTTCTGACCAAAAGCTCTCACCAGACTTTATCCTACAGAAAACCAATCGTGGGTATGTGTACGGAGAATTCGAATTGCTGACAGCCTGCTTACTACATAATTTCCAGTTAGTGGTCCTGAGTAGTGTTGCTCACGAATATTCGCATTGCGAATATTCGACTCGAATATAGCATATTCGAGAAATCGCGCTATATTTCGAAATTCGCGGTGAATATTCGCAATTCCGAATATTCGATTTTTTACAATTTTTTTTTTAATCAGATCACATCCTAGATATCTCCATCGACGTCTAAAAGCATTGCTGGTATCATTAGAGACCCTGGGCCGAGTAGCTGAAGCGTTCATTGAATTTTCCAGAAAGATCGCAATGCGATTATTCGGCAAACGCAATATCGCGCGATTATTTTCCTCGCCCCGATCTTCCGCATCAGAGCGATTTTTACAGTTTCATTTTTAAAACAGATCACATCCTAGTGATCTCCATAGACGTCTGAAAGCATTGCTGGTATGATTAGAGCCATTGGGCCGAGTAGCTGAAGCGATCATTTTATATTGCCGAATATTCGCAATGCGAATATTCGGCAATAGGAATATTGCACGATTATTTGCTCCGCCCTTTTGCATCAAAGCCAATCAGAGTTCTCCTTCCACACTCGTCACAGGTTAGCAACCAATAGGAACCTGCCTGCATGGACATTATATAAGCTCACTCCCAGCACCATTTCATTGCAGATTCAGAAGCTTGCTATAGAGTGTGGAGGCTGTTTCTGTGTTCCTGGTTTCCTGGTTTCCTGTGTCTTTGTTCTTGATTGATTTAGATCATCACCAGCATTGCTATTTAGTGATTCCAGTGGATCTTTTCCAGTATATCAACTGCTTTTTTCAAAGCAATAGACCCAAGAGCTTTTTTCAAAGCTACGTTTTGTGCTGTTTTGTGCTGTTTTTTTCATTTGTGTTACTGTTTGATCCTGCAATCCTCCCTGTTCAGTTATATTTGCAAGAGATTTCAGAACACAATTTGCTGAGCTTTATAAAAGAGCTTTTCTAAAAGCTAAGTTTTGTTCATCTTGTGTTACTGTTAGATCTTGCAGGTTCGCTGTTCAGTGATATTTGATAGGCATCTCAGTTCAAATTTTGTTTAGTTTTCCCTAAAGAGCTTTTATAAAAGCTAAGTTTTGTGTTCAGTTTAGTTAAATTTTGTGTAGTAAGTGTACACACTGTTAGTGTATATTTATTTCATCTAGCTTAGCTTAGTGTGTGTTTAGTGTCTGTGTTTTGTGTTTAAAAAAAAAAAAAAAAAAAAAAAAGTTAGTGTTTGTTTAGTGCTTTTTTTTTTTTTCTTTAATTTTGTAGTCCTTGTCTGGTGTACTACTTTTCTTATAGTTTAGTAGCTGTCTGTGTACGTCTTTGTCTGCGTGCCTGTCTTGTAAAAAATACACAAAAACACATTTTGTTCACATTTTCCCCCCCCAATAAAGTTTAACCCCCCCCACACACATATCAGCAATTATGAGCGGCATCCGTGGCCGTGGCAGCAGGGGTAGGGGAGTTACTCCCAGTGCTGGATCGCTGCCAGCACGGGGTACCTCTCGTGCCCCTACTAGTGGTAGAGGATCGGGTGCAAGGGGAGTACGCCTGATCCGGGAGTTCTTCCCATCGGGCAGCCGCCCGATATTGCCATCTCAGGCTCAAGTAGTGGTGGACTACATGGGGCACAGCAGTGCCACTGAGTCGTCGGTCCCGACTCACAGTAGTACCACCATTACACCGTTGCCTGTACTACCCCCCCCCAGCCCCCAAGAGTCCAGCATCTTACTGTTCGACAGCGACAGTGAGAGGGATCTCTTGGGGGAGGCCATGCATCAGGCAGACCTCCAGCTCTGTCCTGATGGTCAGGACCTTTTTGAAGGGATGGATGAGGAGGATGGGATACCTGCTGGCAGTATCCCAGAGACATCCCTTCAAACTGGTGCTGCTGTTTTGGTGCAGGAAACAGCAGCACCTAGTCAGACCCAGGCGTGGGTGAGGGGACAGCGGAGCCAGGCTAGAGGCTCCATGTCACGTGGTTCCCTCAGACCAACACATCTCAGCCCTTGGTCTGACATCTCTGGGGGCGAAGAGGGTGACCCATCATGGTTGCCATCTGACGCGTCGGCTCACTACGTCAGTGACGACGGGGAAGGTAGGCACCCTGGTGAAACGGTGCGCCAGGTCACCACCAGGGAGACCATCGTCAGGGTCTCCACTGGTGATGGCAGCAGGAGGTGTCAGGAGGAGGAGCAGCAGCAGCAGCAGCAGCAGCAGGCAGCTCCACCTGTGCGCACCGAATCCCAGCAGGTGCAAGTAAGCGTCACCCCATCTGACAGGAGGGCGGTGCTGAAGTCACCTGTCTGGAATTTCTTTACCCTGGTGGCAGACAACCCTACCGTGGCCATCTGCCGGATTTGTAAAGTGAGGGTGAAGAGAGGGAAGTGTTTGGCTCGGGTGGGTACCACAGCCCTGAACCAGCACCTGAGGATAAACCACTGGGCGTTGTATGACGAGATGAAGCGTGGTGGTGGTAGCAGCGCCACCACCACAAGTGAGCAGGGTACAGCAGCCCCTGCCACATCTTCATCTGTTTCCAGCAGGTCATGCCCCCCCGCTCCCTCTAGTAGAGGTACTGGTACCGGCAGCCAGACCTCTACTTCCACAGCACCCTCCACGTCTGTGTCCCGCACTGCCGTCCGGCGCCAGGCGTCGATTTCAGACGCCTTTGACCGCACCACTCCCTTCCCCCCTGGAGACCGACGTGTGCGTTCCCTCAATGGGCTCCTGGCAAGGGTTATTGCCCAACATCTGCTGCCCTTCAACATAGTTGACAGCAACCCCTTCAGGCAGATGTTGGAGCAGGCCCAACCCCAATGGCGTGTCCCCAGCCGCCATTTCTTTGCCAGGACTGGTGTCCCTGCCCTACACCAGCACATTGTGCAGAATGTAACCCTGTCGCTGGATCACGCTGTCAGCGACAGGGTTCATCTGACAATGGATGGCTGGACCAGCAGGCATGGGCAGGGACGCTACATCAGCTTCACGGCCCATTGGGTTTCCCTCCGAGGCGTCGGTGAGGGATCGTCGGCAACCGATCTTGTGGTGCCGCCCCGGGGTGTCCAGGGGAGAACTGCTGGTCTCCCTCAAGCCACTGTCTCCGCAGCTGCTGAGCCTCCCAGCAAGCGCCCCCGTAGCTACTCAAGTGTGGGGCACGTGCGCTGTCAGGCCGTGCTCCAGCTTGTTAGTTTAGGGGACCGGAGACACACTGCAGAAGAAGTGCTGAAAGCACTTCAAGCTCAGGTCCAGAAGTGGCTGACACCCCGAAGGCTCCAGCCAGGTATGGTTGTCTGCGATAACGGCAGCAACCTACTCGCCGCCCTCCATGCTGGCAGTCTGACGCACGTGCCCTGTCTGGCACATGTCCTCAACCTGGTGGTGCAGAAGTTCCTGCGCACTTATCCAGGGTTGAGTGACATTGTGGCAAAGGCGCGTAGGATTGCCAGCCACTTCAGGCGCTCCCCAACCGCTACCGCGTCCCTGTCCAAATTGCAGCGGAAGTACAATCTGCCCCTTCACAGGCTGATTGTGGACAGTGTGACGCGGTGGAACTCCACCCTCCACATGCTGAAGAGGTTGTGGGAGCAGCAAAGGGCGGTGAGGGAGTACCTGATGGAACTAGGCACTGAGAGGGCTTCACCACAACTCCCTTTCATCGCCTGTGCGCAGTGGGGGCAGATAAACCAGGTCTGCCAAGTGTTGTCCTCCTTCGAGCAGGCGACCAAGATGGTCAGCAGTGAGCAAATTGGCCTCAATAGCGTGCTGCCAATACTGTTCATGCTGGAGAGGACACTAGATTGCCTGCTCGAGGCTGGGGAGAGTGCCTTGGTGGAGCAGGAGGAGTCAGCAATGCTCCACCGAGACCAGGGCCAGGACCAGGAGGAGGAGGAGGAGGAGGAGGATGATGATGAAGAGGAGGAGGAGGTGGTTGCTGGTGTCGTCCCGGAGTCAGGGCCTGGTCAGGAGGGAGAGCCGGTGTTGGGGGCACCGATAGTCCGGGGGTTGGGCATGTCTGAGTTTGACCAGCAGCGCCTCAGGGAAGAAGAGTCGCACCTCATTCACCTGGCCAGCATTGAGGAGTCACAGCGGGCTGTGCTCTTCCCCATGGCTGCCCACATGCTGAGATGCCTCAGGAGGGACCCCCGGGTTAAGACCATCAAGACGAGGGATGATTTCTGGATGGCCACCCTTTTGGATCCCAGGTGCAAGGGGAAACTGGAGCAGTTCATCCCAGCCAGCCGGAGGCAGCACCGGATGGAGGAACTGCAGGCAGCCATTGTCAGACGGTTGGAGCAGGCAACTCCCCGGCCTCCAGTTGTCCCCCCTCATCTCACCCAGCAGGTGGCTGCACCCAGCTGCAGCCGAGCAGGGGACCTAATGGAAGAGATGAGGATGTTCTTCCAAACCGAGCGACCCAGTACCACCACCAGCAGCAGCAGCAGCAGTCACCACCAGCGGCTGGCCCACATGGTGGCAGACTACATGGCGTCCGTCGGTGCTTCTGACAGTATGAGCACCGACGACCCCATGGAGTACTGGGTTGCCAGATTGGACACCTGCCGCGAGCTCGCTCAGTATGCGCTGGAGTTATTGTCTTGCCCCCCCTCCAGCGTACTATCTGAGCGGACATTCAGCGCGGCAGGTGGGGTGGTCACGGACAAGAGGACCCGTCTGTCCACAGACTCCGTGGACAGACTCACATTCATAAAGATGAATGAGTCCTGGATCGGCGGTGACTTTCTGGCACCCGTCGTCGGTTCAGGGCGCTGAAGGGTCCCTTGCCATGCATTCCCTGATGAAGCCCCTGACCTGATGTATTTACAGTGCTGAATATAACTATTTCAACATCAGAGAAAATCAATGTTAATATTTGGTACAGTAGGCTTTCTTTGCAATTACAGCGGTCAAACATTTCTTGTAGTTTTACACCAGCTTTGCACACACTGGAGGAGGGATTTTGGCCCACTCCTCCACACAGATCTTCTCTACATCAGTCATGTTTCTGGGCTATCGCTGAGAAACACGGAGTTTGAGCTCCCTCCAAAGATTCTCTATTGGGTTTAGGTCTGGAGACTGGCTAGGCCACGCCAGAACCTTGATATGCTCCTTACAGAGCCAATCCTTGGTTATCCTGGCTGTGTGCTTTGGGTCATTCTCATGTTGGAAGACCCAGCCTCGACCCATCTTCAAAGCTCTAACTCAGGGAAGGAGGTTGTTGCCCAAAATCTTGCAATACATGGCCCCGGTCATCCTCTCCTTAATACAGTGCAGTCACCCTGTCCCATGTGCAGAAAAACACCACCAAAGCATGATGCTACCACCCCCATGCTTCACATTAGGGATGGCGTTCTTGGCATGGTACTCATCATTATTCTTCCTCCGAACACGGTTAGTGAAATTATGATCAAAAAATTATATTATAGTCTCATCTGACCACATGATTTTCTCCCATGACTCCTTTGGATCAGTCAAGACAATTATGTCAGCAGTTATTTCACACCCTATATACTCTTATTAAGACTGCTGTACATCATGGCAACTCCTGCCCATGTGATATGACTCTGTATCAACTACTACTGTTAATACTACTACTGCTGCTTCTGCTGCTGCTGCCGCCCAGTCAATACACCTATGTCAGCAGTTATTTCACACTCTATATACTCTTATTAAGACTGCTGTACATCATGGCAACTCCTGCCCATGTGATATGACTCTGTATCAACTACTACTGTTAATACTACTACTGCTGCTTCAGCTGCTGCTGCCGCCCAGTCAATACACCTATGTCAGCAGTTGTTTAACACTCTATATACTCTTATTCCTACTGCTGTTCATCATGGCACCTCCTGCCCATGTGATATGACTCTGTATCAACTACTACTGTTAATACTAGTGCTGCTTCTGCTGCTGCTGCCCAGTCAATACACCTATGTCAGCAGTTATTTGACACTCTATATACTCCTATTCCTACTGCTGTTCATGATGGCACCTCCTGCCCATGTGATATGACTCTGTATCAACTACTACTGTTAATACTACTGCTGCTTCTGCTGCTGCTGCTGCCCAGTCAAGACACCTATGTCAGCAGTTATTTGACACTCTATATACTCCTATTCCTACTGCTGTTCATCATGGCACCTCCTGCCCATGTGATATGACTCTGTATCAACTACTACTGTTAATACTACTGCTGCTTCTGCTGCTGCTGCTGCCCAGTCAAGACACCTATGTCAGCAGTTATTTGACACTCTATATACTCCTATTCCTACTGCTGTTCATCATGGCACCTCCTGCCCATGTGATATGACTCTGTATCAACTACTACTGTTAATACTACTGCTGCTTCTGCTGCTGCTGCCCAGTCAATACACCTATGTCAGCAGTTATTTGACACTCTATATACTCCTATTCCTACTGCTGTTCATGATGGCACCTCCTGCCCATGTGATATGACTCTGTATCAACTACTACTGTTAATACTACTGCTGCTTCTGCTGCTGCTGCTGCCCAGTCAAGACACCTATGTCAGCAGTTATTTGACACTCTATATACTCCTATTCCTACTGCTGTTCATCATGGCACCTCCTGCCCATGTGATATGACTCTGTATCAACTACTACTGTTAATACTACTGCTGCTTCTGCTGCTGCTGCCCAGTCAATACACCTATGTCAGCAGTTATTTGACACTCTATATACTCCTATTCCTACTGCTGTTCATCATGGCACCTCCTGCCCATGTGATATGACTCTGTATCAACTACTACTGTTAATACTACTGCTGCTTCTGCTGCTGCTGCCCAGTCAATACACCTATGTCAGCAGTTATTTGACACTCTATATACTCCTATTCCTACTGCTGTTCATCATGGCACCTCCTGCCCATGTGATATGACTCTGTATCAACTACTACTGTTAATACTACTGCTGCTTCTGCTGCTGCTGCTGCCCAGTCAAGACACCTATGTCAGCAGTTATTTGACACTCTATATACTCCTATTCCTACTGCTGTTCATCATGGCACCTCCTGCCCATGTGATATGACTCTGTATCAACTACTACTGTTAATACTACTGCTGCTTCTGCTGCTGCTGCCCAGTCAATACACCTATGTCAGCAGTTATTTGACACTCTATATACTCCTATTCCTACTGCTGTTCATCATGGCACCTCCTGCCCATGTGATATGACTCTGTATCAACTACTACTGTTAATACTACTGCTGCTTCTGCTGCTGCTGCCCAGTCAATACACCTATGTCAGCAGTTATTTGACACTCTATATACTCCTATTCCTACTGCTGTTCATCATGGCACCTCCTGCCCATGTGATATGACTCTGTATCAACTACTACTGTTAATACTACTGCTGCTTCTGCTGCTGCTGCCCAGTCAATACACCTATGTCAGCAGTTATTTGACACTCTATATACTCCTATTCCTACTGCTGTTCATCATGGCACCTCCTGCCCATGTGATATGACTCTGTATCAACTACTACTGTTAATACTACTGCTGCTTCTGCTGCTGCTGCCCAGTCAAGACACCTATGTCAGCAGTTATTTGACACTCTATATACTCCTATTCCTACTGCTGTTCATCATGGCACCTCCTGCCCATGTGATATGACTCTGTATCAACTACTACTGTTAATACTACTGCTGCTGCCCAGTCAATACACCTATGTCAGCAGTTATTTCACACCCTATATACTCTTATTAAGACTGCTGTTCATCATGGCACCTCTTGCCCGAGTGATTTGACACTGTATTGTCAATGTCTACTACTACTATTACAGCTCAGTCAAGACACCTGTGTCCCAATTTTTTGGTACACTATTGACTACTATGACCACTACTGATGCTGTAAAGTATTCCCCAAGTGTTTTTATGCTATGTATTACTATTACCACTACTGCTTGTAAATCATGCCTGTGTGATACTTAGTGGGAATGCTTTAATAAGCATTCCCAGTATGGATACCCGTAAATGTATTAATCTTAATTAGTGTGAATGCTTTAATAAACATTTCCAGTATTGATATACGTAAATTTAGTAATCTTATTATTCCTTACGTTTTTTGGTTCTGCGTAACTTCGGCATACTTTCAGCTATTGAGACCATTCAACTGTAAAAATGTTCGTCTCTTTCAGCTAATGATGGGACTTCTTCAAGTTTTTTTCTACTTTTTACACTTTTATAAATTTTAAGCTTTTAGACCCTTTTTTTAACATTGAAGTCAATGAGAACATCCTTTTCCCCTTTGAATTCACATGCCCTGCCAAAAGTTTCAGCTACTTCATACTTTCACTTACAGACACTGAAAAAACTGTAAAGCGGTCACAAAATATTTAGCTATCCGGCTATGACTTTTCAGATCGTCATCGTTTACAATTTTTTGTTGAAAACGCAATTTACGTTTTGCGAATTTTTCACAAAAATGCGATAGGTTATAATGTAATCCTATGGAGGGGATTTAGAGTCTGTCATGTGACCTTAACATTGGAGATCTTTGTAATTAAAAATATCTTTACAAAAAGGGGAAACAAAATGGTCTCACGCCCACAAGATCTACTTTTCATACACAATTTTTATATCAAAACGTAGCTATGCTTGTCTGGTTTCTGGCAATGTGATCAATTCTGCGATACGTATTTTAGTTTTAGTTATTGGAGCAACAGCCAGAAATTATGTCTCATAGACTCTCATGTTAAATTATCTAAAAAATGTTGCTGCAAAACTCACAAAGACGCTCTTTTCTAAATCGCAGACATGGCCACATTTTTAAGTTTATCAACATAAATTTCATATCAATGCGTTCACAAGGGCCGTGTATTTCAAACGGTGTAGTCGTTGTATCGATCGCATGTACGGTTGAGGATTTATTAAGCTTTGTTTGGAGGCTTAAATCATGTATTTGATCTGTGAATTAAAAGCGTTTGTAATGTTATTTCTTTCCATAAATAACTTTCCTGACCTCAGTGCAATATTCCTCCTCACTGACCTGGGGGGGAGGGGAAACCTCTTGAGGGGGGAGGGGCGACCAGGAAGTCAGCATACTCTATACTTTGCAGATAGAGAAAGAAGCTGTGTGTCCTAAAGATAGTGTAGTGGTTATGGTGAATGTCTTTGGCAAGGGGCTCAGCAATTAAGCTATTCAGCATTCCCACTCGCATTTTCCTCAGGAAATGCATTGTCTAGTTACATTATATTTTAATACTACTGCTGCTGCCTCCATGCTGAGTAAAGCTTCATGACCTCTCTGGCACAGCGGATTCACCAACAGCCTCCGCTTCAAGCTACCAGACCGGATCGTAACAGCAAGTGTAACTAAAACAATTAACCTTATGTTAAACCCTGGTTTGCGGCCTTTATACTGCAACCATTAGGCTGTCTGCAAGAGCAAATCTGCACTCTCTCTCTCTTTCTTGCTCTCTCTCTCTCTCTGTATATATATATATATATATATTGTTGCTTTTGTTATGTTCATTTTTCAACAGTTTATTTTGTGTTCGTCGTGTCTGTGTCCGTGTGCTTTAGTTTGTCCTAGGTTTGTGTTAAATAAAATGATAGTATAAAATGTTTTTGCTTATTATGAAGTTAGATGTGTTGATGTTGATTTGTTCGATGTGAAGTTAGATGTGTTGAAAAACCTAAAAATCGATCTCAAAAAGAAATGAAACATTTCCAAAAAATAACATTTTTTAATCAAAAAATTAATTCAGACATAGCTGAGCATGAGCTTCTGAAGCCTTTCCAGCTCAGCAAGATATTCTAATTGCTGCTGGTCTAGCTGCGTATTTTGCTGGACCAGGTAGCGAATTTGTTGATGATTTCCCTTAATCCTCAGATGTGTCTTCTTTAGCAGCGCGTGCTGCTGCATCATCTTTCTTGCTACTGTTAGGATATAATAAAAAAACATTTGGATTTCAAAGAACGTTACCAAATAAATAAAATATTTTTTTTGCTTATTAATCAATCATTATCATGTGTATACACTTGTTATGTGTCTAACACATCCCGGGAGTGCAGAATTATTAGGCAAATGAGTATTTGGACCACATCATCCTCTTTATGCATGTTGTCTTACTCCAAGCTGTATAGGCTCGAAAGCCTACTACCGATTAGGCATATTAGGTAATGTACATCTCTGTAATGAGAAGGTGTGTGGTCTAATGACATCAACACTCTATATCAGGTGTGCATAATTATTAGTCAATTTCCTTTCCTTTGGCAAAATGGGCCAAAAGAAGGACTTGACAGACTCTGAAAAGTCCAAAATAGAGAGATATCTAGCAGAGGGTGTTACGACCCTGATTCTGAGAACACTCTGTCTCAAGTTTAGACTCCAGCTGTAGAGGCCTATCAGAATTAACCACCAGCTCACTCTCACTGAACTATAAGAGTATGGGGTCTATATCATCATATCCTCTGATTGGAGCAAAACATGTAGTAATAGTTTAATACTTGTTAAACTATATAGTAACCTTTGTCTAGAGCAATGACAAGGATAAGTCTTTAGTAAGTGCTTTTTGAATATATAGGTACTGAACTTGAGTCATGTAGGAAATTAGCACTCCTGATATAACATATAGAAGCAAAACCTCAATATATTTAGAGCAAGTATCTCAATAGTTAATATGTATTTCTGAAAGAGAGAGAAGGAGGTAGTCCAGACTATGGGCAACAACACTAACTATATGGCAAAATAGTCTTTAAACACAAGCAGTTAAAGAGGTAGTGTGGACCAGGTCAGTTTGCATAGTAGTAGATGGTAATCCCAATGTGCAATAATATGCTCTATATAATTATGCAGTTTAAGAAGTAGTGTGAACCAGGTCTGTTTGCACAGGAGTAGATGGTAATCCCTTTATGCAGTAATATGCTATATATCCTTATGCAGTTTAAGAAGTAGTGTGAACCAGGTCTGTTTGCACAGGAGTAGATGGTAATCCCTTTATGCAGTAATATGCTATATATCCTTATACAGTTTAAGAAGTAGTGTGAACCAGGTCTGTTTGCACAGGAGTAGATGGTAATCCCTTTATGCAGTAATATGCTATATATCCTTATGCAGTTTAAGAAGTAGTGTGGACCAGGTCTGTTTGCACAGGAGTAGATGGTAATCCCAATATGCAGTAATATACTCTATATACTTGCGGTTAGGAGGTAGTCCAGACTGGGAAAATAAGCACAGGTGTAACGCTGGTGGTCCTTCTATCTAGTATAGCAACTAAGATCTGGGTCCAAGTATCCCAAAAGTGAAGTTCAAGGTTGGTGTGAGTTGGTGGAGGTTCTCCAGGTGGCGACAGGGTCCAACAGGAATATTCCAACAACCTGTCGCCAGTGCTGGAGGTTTAAATAGCCCGGTCTCCCATGCACGCCGAGCGCCGCACACTGGAACGCACTTCCGCGTTCCAGCGTGGAGCGCAGACGTCCGCGTACCGGAAGTGACGCGGATGTCTTTGTGAATGGAGCGCAGCTGTCATATTAGGTAAAGCTGCGCTCCTAGTACATAAATTAACGCTAATAGCGTTACATACTCCCCTCCTCAAGGGGGCCCATCCGGGGCGCCTAATAGGAGATGGTTTATCAGGATATTTGTGATGGAACTGCTTAATAAGTCTAGGGGCATGAATATCTGATGAGCATTCCCAGGAATCATCTGTGGGAGAATAGCCTTTCCAACGAATCAAGTATTGAATGGAAGAACCTCTCCTCCTAGAATCCAAAATTTTCTCTACTTGATATTCAGTCTCACCAAAAACTTGAACTGGTGGAGGAGGTTGTGGATCTCTGTTTGGAAAAGGGTTTGGTTTGAAAGGTTTAATTAATGAAACATGGAAGGATGGATGAATCTTCCAATCGGAGGGTAGAGTTAATCTGACAGCATTATTGTTAATGATGTGGGAAATTGGAAAAGGTCCCGTGTACTGACGGCCAAGTTTCTTAGAAGGAATCTTGAGTCGTAAATTCCTAGTAGATAACCATACCAAATCTCCAATCTTATAAGATGGGGGTTTTGTTCTATGAGAATCGTAGTACTTCTTTTGTCTAATCTGCGCATCTTCAAGATTAGAACGGAGAGTATCTAGAGTATCCTTTATGGTTGATAAAAGATTCTGAACAGCAGGGACATTAGTTGAAGGAAAAGTAGACGGTAAATTATTAGGATGAAAACCATAATTTGCGTAAAAAGGTGAAAACTGGGAGGATGAACTGGAGGCGTTGTTGTAAGCAAATTCTGCATGTGGAAGTAAATGAAACCAGTCGTCTTGGAGGTGGGTGCAGTAACAGCGCAGATATTGTTCCAGTGTTTGATTTACCCGTTCTGTTTGCCCATTAGTTTGGGGGTGATAGGCGGTAGACATGCGATGATCTATTTGTAGCGTTTGACAGAGAGCTTTCCAGAATCTGGAAATGAATTGTGAGCCTCTATCTGAAATGATCTGAGATGGTAAGCCATGAAGTTTAAGAATATTGGATATGAAAGCCTTTGCCGTCTCTTGAGAGGTTGGTAACCTCTTCAAAGGTACAAAATGGGCCATCTTTGTTAAAACATCAACTGTGACCATGATGGTGTTTGTTCCATTTGACCTTGGGAGGTCAACTATGAAATCCATAGAAATAACGTCCCAAGGTCTATTTGGTACTGGGATAGAAGTTAATAGACCATAGGGAGGTTTTCTAGAATGTTTGTTGGTGGCACAGGTCTGACAAGAATTAACATAGTCCTGAACTGTCTTTGTGAGATTTGGCCACCAGTAATTTCTCTTGACTAGATGAAGGGTCTTAGTAATGCCAGGATGTCCTGCAAGTGGAGCATCATGAAGTTGTTTTAGTAACATAAGTTGCAATTTTGGTGGAACATATATCTTGTTGTTAAAAGTTAATAGTCCGTTAGACTCTTGTTGTAAACCCATAGGTAAATGAGATCTCTCTTTAGTGAGGGTTTGAATAAGCAACTTATTGAAGGTCATAGTAGTACCCAGAATCCTATTGGATGGAATAATTGAAAATGGTGGAATCTCCAATGTTTGTTCTTCATGCATACGAGACAAAGAGTCTGCTTTAGTATTTTGAGTGCCAGGAAGGTAGGAAATAACAAAATTGAATCTATCGAAAAATAGACTCCATCTGACTTGACGGGCAGAGAGAGTTTTGCAAGATTTTAAGTGTTGTAAATTTCGATGATCAGTGAGGATGGTGATAGTATGTGTTGAACCCTCCAGCAAATGTCTCCAGTTAGAGAGAGCATCTCTTATTGCTAGTAATTCTTTCTCGCCAATAGGATAATTTTTTTCCGCTGAGGAGAGTGTCCTGGAAAAAAAGGCAACTGGATGTAGTGGTTCCGATAATGTAGGTTGTTGGGAGAGTACAGCGCCAAGAGCAAAATGCGAAGCATCTACTTCTAATGTAAAATGGTATGATGGATTTGGCAATTGAAGAATAGGAGCAGAAGTGTAACTATTCTTGAGTGTGTCAAAAGATTTCTGTGCTTCATCATTCCAAACAAAAGGTATCTTTGAACTGGTTAAGCTGGTTAATGGTCTCACAATAGCTGAAAAGTTCTTTATGAACTTTCTGTAGTAATTTGAAAAACCGAGAAATCTCTGAAGAGCTTTCCTAGTTTGTGGTGAAGGCCAGGACAGAATACAATCTACCTTAGATCGATCCATCTGAACTCCACTAGGAGTAATTTGGTAACCCAAGAAGGAAATAGTAGTTTGATTGAATACACACTTTTCAAGTTTTGCATACAAAGAGTGTGTCCTAAGCCTAGCCAGAACCCAGCGCACATGTTTGTGATGTTCATCCTGATTCTCAGAATAAATTAAGATGTCGTCCAAATAAATTACAACGCAAATATCAAGTAGATCATGAAAAATATCATTAATGAACCACTGAAAAGTTGCTGGAGCGTTACACAAACCAAAAGGCATTACACAATACTCAAAAAGGCCATATCGGGTTTTGAAGGCAGTTTTCCATTCGTCACCCGAACGGATTCTGATCAGATTATATGCACCTCTGAGGTCCAGTTTTGTATAGATCTTGGCGTTCTGTAGACGCTCAATGAGTTCCGGAATGAGTGGTAATGGGTATCTATTTTTTACAGTGATATTATTGAGGGAACGATAATCAATGATTGGTCGGAGTGAACCATCTTTATTTTTTACAAAAAAGAGAGCTGCACTTGCTGAAGAGGTGGAGTTCCTAATAAACCCCTTTTTTAGATTCTCATCGAGGTACTCTTTTAAATGTACAAGCTCTGGTTGAGAGAGGGGGTAGATTCGAGCAGTAGGAATAGGACTGTCGGGAATAAGGTCTATGGGACAGTCGTAAATTCTATGTGGAGGAAGTTTATCTGCATTAGTCTTACTGAATACATCAAGGAAATCATGTAAATATTCAGGTAGGTCATGTGGAATGGCGTCAGAGAAAGAGATGATGCATGGGGAATAACAGAACTGTTTACAATAATCAGACTGTAAAGAAATTGATTTGGTGGACCATAAGAAAATAGGCTGATGAAGAAGTAACCATGGGAGGCCTAGAACAATGGGAAAGACAGGTGAGGAAATAATATCAAATTTGAGGGTCTCAGAATGACCAGTGGCACATGTAACCTTTAGGGGAGATGTCTGAGATATAACAGGACCATGAGTTGAACTGGACCCATCAATAAAAGTGAGTGACACTGGATTTTGCTTAAACACACAGGGAATTTTATTTGATTCTACAATACTTGAATCTATAAAGTTGCCGCAGGCTCCGCTGTCGACCATTGCTTCAATGGAAATCTCTTCTTGATCCCACTGTAGAGTAAGAAGGATAAAGATATATCGATTAGACGTGGAAAGGGATGAGTCTAATTTATTAATGTGGGAAAATTTACCTTCAGAGTTTTTCTTAAGTAGAGGACAGGTAGACACAATGTGGTCTGGAGCTGAACAATAAAGACATAGATTATTGGCTCTACGGCGTTGCTTTTCTGCTGGAGTCAAAGGTCCTCTTATAGTTCCAAGTTCCATTGGAGACTCTTTTGAAGGCGATCTGAATCTCCTGAAGGAAGTGACTGGGTATGTATTTGCACGTTCTGCCTTTCTCTCACGCAGACGGCGATCGATAGTCACTGATAGGTGCATGAGGTCTTCTAGAGTATCAGGGAGCACGACGCGAGCAAGCTCATCCTTCATAGCCTCTGATAAACCCAAACGAAATTGATTTCTAAGAGCAATCTCTGACCATTGGGTCTCCCTGCTCCAGCATTTAAATTCTGAAATAAAGTCCTCCACAGGCCTCTTACCCTGTTTGAGGGTTCTGATTGAATTTTCAGCTGTTAGCTGTTTGTTAGGATCTTCATATAAGAGAGACATCTCATTAATGAAAGTATCAAAAGCTCCCAAAAGATCTCCATGTTCTTCTATGTATGTATCAGCCCACACTCTGGGTTCACCTCTGAGATAGGTAACTAAAGTGAGGATCTTTATTCTATCAGAGTAATAAGTGCGCGGACGTAATTCGTACATCAAACGACATGAACTAATAAATTGTTTATAATTCTTCCTTTCACCAGAAAAAAGTTCTGGTGGGCAGACCTTAGCTTCAGGTCTGTCTCTAGCTTGTGCATGATTGAGATTGCGTAAGGTATCATTCTGAACACGCAATTCATTCATGTTAGCAGTCAGGTTATCCACTCTTTGGGAGAGTGTAACTAAATGATTTGCAAGTTCAGCTGGATCCATCTTGAATGTTTCCCTTTTTTTTTTTTTTTTTTTTTTTTTTTTTTTTTTTAAAGGGGTTGGAATATTATGTTACGACCCTGATTCTGAGAACACTCTGTCTCAAGTTTAGACTCCAGCTGTAGAGGCCTATCAGAATTAACCACCAGCTCACTCTCACTGAACTATAAGAGTATGGGGTCTATATCATCATATCCTCTGATTGGAGCAAAACATGTAGTAATAGTTTAATACTTGTTAAACTATATAGTAACCTTTGTCTAGAGCAATGACAAGGATAAGTCTTTAGTAAGTGCTTTTTGAATATATAGGTACTGAACTTGAGTCATGTAGGAAATTAGCACTCCTGATATAACATATAGAAGCAAAACCTCAATATATTTAGAGCAAGTATCTCAATAGTTAATATGTATTTCTGAAAGAGAGAGAAGGAGGTAGTCCAGACTATGGGCAACAACACTAACTATATGGCAAAATAGTCTTTAAACACAAGCAGTTAAAGAGGTAGTGTGGACCAGGTCAGTTTGCATAGTAGTAGATGGTAATCCCAATGTGCAATAATATGCTCTATATAATTATGCAGTTTAAGAAGTAGTGTGAACCAGGTCTGTTTGCACAGGAGTAGATGGTAATCCCTTTATGCAGTAATATGCTATATATCCTTATGCAGTTTAAGAAGTAGTGTGAACCAGGTCTGTTTGCACAGGAGTAGATGGTAATCCCTTTATGCAGTAATATGCTATATATCCTTATACAGTTTAAGAAGTAGTGTGAACCAGGTCTGTTTGCACAGGAGTAGATGGTAATCCCTTTATGCAGTAATATGCTATATATCCTTATGCAGTTTAAGAAGTAGTGTGGACCAGGTCTGTTTGCACAGGAGTAGATGGTAATCCCAATATGCAGTAATATACTCTATATACTTGCGGTTAGGAGGTAGTCCAGACTGGGAAAATAAGCACAGGTGTAACGCTGGTGGTCCTTCTATCTAGTATAGCAACTAAGATCTGGGTCCAAGTATCCCAAAAGTGAAGTTCAAGGTTGGTGTGAGTTGGTGGAGGTTCTCCAGGTGGCGACAGGGTCCAACAGGAATATTCCAACAACCTGTCGCCAGTGCTGGAGGTTTAAATAGCCCGGTCTCCCATGCACGCCGAGCGCCGCACACTGGAACGCACTTCCGCGTTCCAGCGTGGAGCGCAGACGTCCGCGTACCGGAAGTGACGCGGATGTCTTTGTGAATGGAGCGCAGCTGTCATATTAGGTAAAGCTGCGCTCCTAGTACATAAATTAACGCTAATAGCGTTACAGAGGGATGCAGCACTCTTAAAATTGCAAAGCTTCTGAAGCGTGATCATCAAACAAAAGAAACGTGTGGAAAAACAAAGGCGCAAAATAACTGCCCATGAACTGAGAAAGGTTAAGCGTGCAGCTGCCAAGATGCCACTTGCCACCAGATTGGCCATATTTCAGAGCTGCAACATCACTGGGGTGCCCAAAAGCACAAGGTGTGCAATACCCAGAGACATGGCCAAGGTAAGAAAGGCTGAAAGACGACGACCACTGAACAAGACACACAAGCTGCAACGTCAAGACTGTGCCAATAAATATCTCAAGAAAGATTTTTCTAAGGTTTTATGGACTACTGAAATGAGAGTGAGTCTTGATGGGCCAGATGGAAGAGCCCGTGGCTGGATTGGTAAAGGGCAGGGAGCTCCAGTCCGACTCAGACGCCAGCAAGGTGGTGGTGGAGTACTGGTTTGGGCTGGTATCATCAAAGATGAGCTTGTGGGGCCTTTTCGGATTGAGGATGGAGTCAAGCACAACTCCCAGTCCTACTGCCAGATTATGGAAGAGACCTTCTTTAAGCAGTGGTACAGGAAGAAGTCACCATCCTTCAAGAAAAACATGATTTTCATGCAGGACAATGCTCCATCACACGTGTCAAAGTACTCCACAGCGTGGCTGGCAAGAAAGGGTATTCAATAAAAAAAAGTAATGACATGGCCTCCTTGTTCACCTGATCTGAACCCCATTGAGAACCTGTGGTCCATCATCAAATGTGGGATTTACAAGGAGGGAAAACAGTACACCTCTCTGAACAGTGTCTGGGAGGCTGTGGTTGCTGCTGCACGCAATGTTGATGGTGAACAGATCAAAACACTGACAGAATCCATGGATGTCAGGCTTTTGAGTGTCCTTGCAAAGAAAGGTGGCTATATTGGTCACTGATTTGTTTTTGTTTTGTTTTTAAATGTCAGAAATGTGTATTTGTGAATGTTGAGATGTTATATTGGTTTCACTGTTAAAAATAAATCATTGAAATGGGTATCTATTTATTTTTTGGTTAAGTTGCCTAATAATTCTGCACAGTAATAGTAGTCACCTGCACACACAGATATCCCCCGAAAATAACTAACACTAAAAACAAACTAAAAACTACTTCCAAAAAAATTCAGCTTTGATATTAATGAGTTTTTGGGGTTCATTGAGAACATGGTTGTTGTTCAATAATAAAATGAATCCTCAAAAAATACAACTTGCCTAATAATTATGCACTACCTGTATACTTCTAGCATCAATACCATATTATGGTTCTACAATCTGACAGGTGCGCTTTATATGTTGTCCATTTTTATATCTACATTTTGTTGTTGAAATGTTATTAATCATTGTGCACATATTTACCTTCCTGAGCGAGGCTCACAGGACCGCTCTCTTCCTCCTGCTCTTCTGCTTGAGAAGTTGGGGTGGTGGGGGGGGGAATCTCCTCAGCTTGCTCCTCAGCAGGAGCTGGGGTTGGGGAGTGGGAGGGCCCTGGCTGCTCCTCTTCATCCATCTCCTCCTCTGCCGCATCCTCCTCTGCCGCATCCTCCTCCTCCTCCTCATCGGCCTGGCGCCTTCTGCGCTTGGCGCGGATAACTGGCATTGGAGCTCCTATAATAACACAATGTTCATATATTATAAAAATGTTTTCTAATGACGTATGCAAATTCTGTGTACTCTGCTGTATTGTATATGAATACAAATTGATTTATATAGACAGTTAACCAATGGGACAATGTTATATTAAAGGGTCTTGTGGGCACTACAGGGGACTGAGCGTGAGCTGGGATGCAACCATGTTAAAATGAGCTGTTTTTGTCTCCTTTGTTTTGTTCAGACCATCTCATGTTAAAAAAAGGGCCTGATGGAGCACACGGGATTACTATAACAACCCCACTCCTAACACAGGAATTTAGTGGTAATCTATATATATAAAACTCAACGTGTGTGTGTGCATAAATGTATGTATGTATGTATGTATGTATGTATGTATGTTCCAGCATCACGTACAAACGGCTAAAGATATTTATATGAAACTTGGCACACAGGTTACTTATATGTCAGCCACAAACATAGGATAGGTGGTTTAAACCTTACCCACCCCCACTTGCCATGGTCGGGGTTTTTCTTTAAAGTCCCATGCAAAGCAATGGGAAAATTATGTTCCCACATAACTTCTGTGTTCCTGTCTGCTGCCCCATGTCTTTTTTCAACAGTACTATGAATACCTTGGCCGGTGGTGATATATGTTAGCACAACATGGCATCTTGGTTAACAACATCTGACCTTACATGAATTACATATGACCTTACATAACTGTCACCAAAGGAGCTGCGGTGGCTCCACGCGATTGCCACTGCACTGACAACTGATTCACCTCTGCAGCTAGGGGTTCGGATCCCGCTCTCGGCTACCTGTGAATTGAGTTTGGTGGTCTCAGCCCCGCCCCTGGTGGGTGTGCTATGCGAGGTTGGGTTGGGAGGACCCCCTCACACCCGCCATTGCCAACCGGGGCATGGAGAAAGGTGGCAGATTGCCTCTGGGGGAGGCCTCCCAACTCCTGCAGGCCGGCTCCTCTCTCTTTCGAGTTCACGCACAAAATACACTTTTTTAAAAAAAAACATAACTGTCAACAATAACTTACCTGGATGATATTTAGCCCGAAGACGTCTGACATGAACCATTTGGCGCCTCTTCAGGTCAGACCACTTCTTAACAATGGCCTTGTGGTCATGTTGGCCGCCAAAGTCAGCGATTAGGGCGCTGACCACAGCCCTTTTCTCTGGCTGCCTCCGCAGCTCATCGTATCCTGTTTCCAGGAACTTCTGCAAGATGAAGAACAAAGTATATTGTAATACTTCTGTTGACAGCCTTATGGATATATGACGTAAATGTATGCTATTCAACAATTGGAAGCATTCTCGCCTTATTAATCAATGACAGGGGTAACATGAAAGATTTTATATCCTGCCATTTCGGTCGCCACCTTTTTTGCATAAATATAGCAGCCATTATCATTTGCATAATTATGAATATATTATTAACAACACAGGATACACGTATAGGGGAGATATGCGTTGCTAACTCTTTTCCCTGTCAGGAGCCTAACGCCCCGGGGGGTCAGAGACGGGACCTTTTTCGGAGGACCACTGACGTATGTACCCGTCGCAGTTTTTTGTGATGTCACTCTTTAGGTGTGTGCACATTTTTCACTGCATCCGGGTGGAGTTTTTGGGTTGTGTTTTGCACGCCACAGGCTTTTCAACAGGAAAAAAACAGCTGGAGGCAGAATGGTTGCAAAACACTACGTGTTTGTTACTTAACTCTGGGTTTCAAGACCAGTCCACCTCCAGCTGTTGCAAAACTACTACTCCCATCAGCCACGGTCTGTCAGTGCATGCTAAGAATTTTACTTTTGCTGCATCTAGGGTGCCACAGTTTAGAGACCCGTGCATAAAGGCCTGAAAAATGTGGGCCTGCAGAACTTACAATACTAGAAGTGCCAGCATTCCCAGGCATGCTGGAAGTTGTAGTTCTGCAACATCTAAAGGGCAATATGTATTCGAACGTCCTTGGGCCTTGAGGACACTGAAGTCAGGACGTTCGCATACGTCCTATGTCCAATAAAATGTTAAATTCATTATGCTAAATAACAAGGAAAAGTGCCTAAATACACATTTGCCAACCAGGGTGTCTGCAGCTGTCCAGGCATGCTGGGACTTGTAGTTTTGTAAAAGCAGGAGACACATTTTTGGTTAAATACTAATATCTGATCATATATACTAACTTTTAAACTAGACTTAAATGCAGTTGAAGATGATGAAATAACAGTGGTCAAAATACTTACACAAATCAGCAACTTTTCCTCAGACTTAGTGAAATTGCTTCCAACCATGTTGCTGTGTGATTGCGCTGCGATCATAAGTTGGAAACTGGCAAGGCTCCAGGAAATGGTCGCGTGTTGTTCGCGTGTTGATTGCGCTGCTTGGACCGAGATGGGTCCATATGGCTTCGGCTGTATGGACCACAGTAACTCTTTTCCCTGTCAGGAGCCTAGGAGCCTAACGCCCCGGGGGGTCAGAGACGGGACCTTTTCGGAGGACCACTGACGTATGCAACCGTCACAGTTTTTTGTGATGTCACTCTTTAGGTGTGTGCAAATTTTTCCTTGCACCGGGTGGAGTTTTTGGGTTGTGTTTTGCACGCCACAGGCTTTTCAACAGAAAATAACCAGCTGGAGGCAGAATGGTTGCAAAACACTACGGGTTTGTTACCTAACTCTGGGTTTCAAGACCAGTCCACCTCCAGCTGTTGCAAAACTACTACTCCCATCAGCCACGGTCTGTCAGTGCATGCTAAGAATTTTACTTTTGCTGCATCTAGGGTGCCACAGTTTAGAGACCCGTGCATAAAGGCCTGAAAAATGTGGGCCTGCAGAACTTACAATACTAGAAGTGCCAGCATTCCCAGGCATGCTGGAAGTTGTAGTTCTGCAACATCTAAAGGGCAATATGTATTCGAACGTCCTTGGGCCTTGAGGACACTGAAGTCAGGACGTTCGCATACGTCCTATGTCCAATAAAATGTTAAATTCATTATGCTAAATAACAAGGAAAAGTGCCTAAATACACATTTGCCAACCAGGGTGTCTGCAGCTGTCCAGGCATGCTGGGACTTGTAGTTTTGTAAAAGCAGGAGACACATTTTTTGTGAAATACTAATATCTGATCATATATACTAACTTTTAAACTAGACTAAAATGCAGTTGAAGATGATGAAATAACAGTGGTCAAAATACTTACACAAATCAGCAACTTTTCCTCAGACTTAGTGAAATTGCTTCCAACCATGTTGCTGTGTGATTGCGCTGCGATCATAAGTTGGAAACTGGCAAGGCTCCAGGAAATGGTCGCGTGTTGTTCGCGCAATTGCGCATGCGCGATCGAAAAATCGCAATCGCAATATGTATTTTGGTTAAAATATCATACATATTCGATTTCAGAGTGCTGCTACAGCAGTTTTCGAAATATCTGCAATAAATTTCGCATTCGCATGTTGCGATATTTCGATAAAATATCAGGAATATTCTGAGCCAATCAGAGCGCTCCTCCAGCATATCTCGAAATTGCGCAATAAATATCGCATTCGCATGTTGCTATATTTCGATAAAATATCACGAATATTCTGAGCCAATCAGAGCGCTCCTCCAGCATATCTCGAAATTGCGCAATAAATATCGCATTCGCATGTTGCGATATTTCGATAAAATATCACGAATATTCTGAGCCAATCAGAGCGCTCCTCCAGCATATCTCGAAATTGCGCAATAAATATCGCATTCGCATGTTGCGATATTTCGATAAAATATCACGAATATTCTGAGCCAATCAGAGCGCTCCTCCAGCATATCTCGAAATTGCGCAATAAATATCGCATTCGCATGTTGCGATATTTCGATAAAATATCACGAATATTCTGAGCCAATCAGAGCGCTCCTACCGCAGTTATTAAAAAAATCGCAATTATTTTCGCATTCGCAATAGCGAAAAATCGCATTCAATTAATTTCGATAAAATATCACGAATATTCGAATTTAGCGAATATATCTCGAATATTCGAATATATATTCGAGATATATCGCGAAATCGAATATGGCATATTCTGCTCAACACTAGTCCTGAGGTTGGTGCTGATATTAATAGGATCCTCCCAATAGGTTTCATATAATATAAAATCATTTTTTTGTATAATTGTATAGGAAAACTATAGAGTATTTTCAGGGAGCGTGTGTATTGAATTATTATTATAACATTTTAACATGCTCACTATTTCATATTCTCATTATTGTGTTGACTTGGAGATTCTCCTTATAGTAGCAAAGCCTAACTATAGCTGACCTTGAATAGCTGACCATTATAGTAACAAAAATGGCTGCCCCAAGGAACAGAGAAATTGTGGAGAAAAGAACACCTAATTAATGTATAGGATACAAATAGAAAAGTCTCTTTTTATCAGCAACATAGAGTCAATGGAGTAAAATTCCCTAATGTTTAGAGTATGCGATAGCACAGTCATGTGACTCATTTGCATAAATTACTGCATGTAGTAAAGTCCAAAGCACAACAAATAAATAACGATTAAGCGAGATTTACTGCAATATAAAAAATGTAGTCCAAAAACCATGCATTAAAGAGGTTGTAAAGGTAAAAAAAAAAAATCCCTAAATAGCTTCCTTTACTTTAGTGCAGTCCTCCTTCACTTACCTCACCCTTCGATTTTGCTTTTAAATGTCCTTATTTCTTCAGAGAAATCCTCACTTCCTGTTCTTCTGTCTGTAACTACACACCGTAATGCGAGGCTTTCTCCCTGGTGTGGAAAAAGCCTCTTAAGGGGGAGGGGGGGAGCAGGAGTGTCAGGACGCCCACTAACACACAGCTCCTTTCTCTATCTGCAAAGTAGAGAGCGTCATGACCCTCCTGCTCGCCCCCTCTCCCCTCAAGAGGCTTTCTCCACACCAGGGAGAAAGCCTCGTATTACTGTGTGTAGTTACAGACAGAAGAACAGGAAGTGAGGATTTCTCAGAAGAAATAAGGACATTTAAAAGCAAAATCGAAGGATGAGGTAAGTGAAGGAAGCTATTTAGGGAATTATTTTTTACCTTTACAACCCCTTTAATCTCCTAAGTCCAATTCACAAACAGAACAGAGAGTAAAAAAAAAAAAACATGTTTATCACCAGGGTTTTGCTGCCGATATCACATGCAGTATTTTTCAGAAATAGTGTGGGGGTCCCCACCCCCAATAGCTGGTTGCTAAGCGGGTCGGAAAGCTGCCACATCCTTAACAATGGATGACTCATCAGCTGTCAGCGGGTTCCCCACTGACAGCCGAATGTAAAAAAAAAAAACATGGCGGCAATTAAAAATAATAAAAAAAACACAAAAACTCCCAAATAAAAATAAAAAAACTGCATGGGGTCCCCCCAAAATCTATATCAGACCCTTAATCAAGTATGCAGTCTGGCAGGTCAGGAAACGAGGGAGGGAGAAAAAGGCCCCCCTCTCCTGAAGCATACAAGGCCACATGCTTTCAACATGGGTGGGGGTGCTTGTTGATGGGCACAAGAGTCTCTTCCCCACAACCCTGGGTTGTGGGGGAGTGCGGGTGGGGGGCTTGTTGGTATCTAGAATCAGCCTTTAACAAAGGGGCCCCCATATCCCGCCCCCTCCATGTGAATGAGTATGGGGTAATGTACCCCTTGCTCATTCACCAAAAAAGTGTAAAAGTGAATAAAGACAAAAAGTTTTTGACAATTATTTTATTAAAAGATAAAAAAAACTGTCCCCAGATCCCAGTTCTGCCATTCTGAGGAGTGATTGCTGGTGGTCAGCGGACATCGTGGCCACTGGACCCACGCATCGGCTCCCCCGCCGTGCTGCAGTATATATATGCAGTGGGAGGTCCTTAAGTGGTAAAGGAGACTTCTATGTATCACAGGAGTGCAGTTCATTTTGCACACCTGTGACACGTTTTCAGCCGACAACGGGCTAAAGTCTACTGCCAGCGGACATCACTCAGCTGGTCAAGGCGTTTGATTGATTCTGACTTTACAGTTGGGATTCACCCAGGTGCCTGGTCCAGCAGCTGGCTCAGCCTCTTTCAGCTTGACTTCCGTGAGCACTGTAGAAGTAGAGCAGAGATCTCTGCTCAGAGCGAAAGGGAGAACTAAAGGATCAGCTTTGATCACTCAGTTCTCAGTGCAGAGGCGGTGGGGGGCAGATGCAGTATCATATTGATACTAAATCTACCTAGATGAGTATGTCATTTATTTTTATTTTTTTAAACCCCATACTTCTCTTTTACAATGATTGTAAACCCTTACATATTCCCAGTGACTAACCTCAGGTGATGTACAGAACTATAACAAATCCTCCTACATACACATTGCACGCTGTACCTGTTTAGCCCTCTCTCCTCTACAACCTACCTATTTACACAGCATTTCTGAACTCCAGAAAGCAGGGGGCGGGGATTTGATGTAGAACCATAGACCAGGTAGAAACCTATTGGTCCAGCGCCCGACACAGAGATAGGGCAAGCTGGGGGTGCTGTGGGCTGGGGGCGGCGCCCCTGCACTACTTGTGGACCAGCCGCCATTCATCCATGTACTGTTGATCGACTCACTACCTCTGCCGTCACACACTGCATAGCATAGAACATAAAGCTGAGTGTAATCTGAGACCTGAGCAGAGGGAATGGACACACCCGCCTTTACACAATCTCATAGGCAAACATGCACAGCTGAGGCTGTCAATCACCTTCAGAATTGGGGAAGAGAAAGCAGTCATAAATAACAGTAGGTGCTTTGGGTCAGGCTGCTTTTGCCATCTGATCACCAATAGGAAGAATTTCTCTCACTCCGTATTACAGGTATGCAAAAGGAAGTTAAAAGTGAGATAATTCTCCCTTCAGACCGTTTTTACTGGAAGAGGTATCTTCATGTAGGTTTATACCCTCACCTCTTGTTCTGGCGACAGCTGTAAAATATTGCATTTCCCTGTGTCTGAGAGAGGGTGAATATACCCAAAATAGATCCAGGCAGCAATAAAAACTTGACTGAGGGTACAACCCTTCTTCATTCTCTCTAAAACCCAAAAAAAAGGTCCCTCGTCTTACAAAGTTTACCATGTGATATAGACATGCGCAGAACGAAAAAAGGTTGTTTTGTTTAGTTTTGATTCGTTGTTTACATAAATTTGTTTAGTTAAATTCCTTTATTTCATTTTTGAAATGAATTTTGTTTATTCGAATTTGAATAAATTCTAATTTTTCGAATTCCATTCCAATTTGAATAAAATTCGATTAGAATTCCATTCAAATCAAATTCCATTCAAAATCAAATTTATTCTATGTGAAACTGGAATTTTGGAAGATGGTTAGATTCTTTCTATTCCATTCTATTCTATTGTTGTCTTCTATTCTACTCTATTTTTATTTTCTATTCTGTTCTTTTCTATTATATCCATTTTTTTCTATTTTCTATTCTATTCAAATTCAAATTGATTCTATTCCAAATAAATTTGAATTTTGGAAAACAGTTATGTTGTTATATTCAATTTTTTTTTTTATTCTTTTCCATTGTTTATTATATTCTATTATTTTCTGCTCTATTGTTTTATTTTCTATTCTTTTCTTTTCTATTCTATTCAAATTCAAATTTATACAATTCAAAATTCAAATTTCAGAAGATGGTTATAGTCTTTTTATTTTGTATTCTGTCCCTTTTTTCTATTCTCTTATTTTGTATTCTGTTCTGTTTTACTCTATTATATTCTATTATTTAAATTTCTATAATATTCTATTCTATTCTTTTCTATTCCTTCTTTTTATATTCTATTTTATTCTCTTCAGAAATTAGAATTTGATTAAAAAACGATTTGAATTAGATCAGAAAACAATTCAAATTCAAATCTAAAACTATTCAAATTTGATTTAAAAACGATTCAAATTAGAATTTCATCCGAAATTTTGATTCAATATTTTGGATTAGTTTTTGGATTAGTTTTTGGATTAGTTTGAATTTGTTACATCTGAATTTCTAAATAACAAAAAATTTGACCAAATTTCAATTTGGAACTAAATGAACCGCACGTGTCTAATGTGATACAGAAGCCTAAAAAAGTAAATAAAACACTTCCTTCACTTTCCCTAACTAATCCAAATCATCCTTCATTTCTGTCTCACGCCCCCCCCCCCCAAACACTGCAGCTCACAGTGGGAGGGTTTCAGCAGCAGTGGGCCGGACTAGGTGAGGCCAGGCGCTGACTGACAAAGCTTGTGAATCAGCAGTGACAATGCCGGTACCAATGACCCTGTAATATTTTTTCATACCACTGTAGTGCAAGCAACTGTAGCCTACATGAGAGTGGGAACACTGCTCTGAATTCAGGAGCAGTGCAGCATTGTTGTCACCCTATCAGAGGAAGATGTATTAGGTGGATTTTACTGGCAGGCTCAACAGGTAGTTGTGGGGCTTTGCAGGGGGCAAAACTCAAAAAAACATAAAAAAACCCTGCAAGACAAATGCATAATGAACTAGTATGATTAGCATACTTGCTCATTATGAATGACTTACCTTAGATCAAAGCCTAAGATATGAAGAAAGAGGATGGATAGCCGCACTCCAATGACCAAACGGTTGTCTTTTATTAAAAAAAACACAGCAAGTACATCACTTCACAAGGTGCAACAAAGGAACAGGTAGATAGCCGACGCATGGCTAGCCATGATTAAGCACTAGCTCAGTGCGAAACGCGTCGGATATCTACCTGTTCCTTTGTTGCACCTTGTGAAGTGATGTACTTGCTGTGTTTTTTTTAATAAAAGACAACCGTTTGGTCATTGGAGTGCGGCTATCCATCCTCTTTCTTCGTATCTTATGCATGGTCAGTGCATTGCCAGCACCCACGGTATCCTGAGTCAGTCCATCTCTACATAGTGACCCACCTGGAGCGGTGATCCCTTTTCTTCTCTCTTAGATCAAAGCCTCCGCCGTCGCCATGATACCCAGAGTGATTTCCGGGTATCGCCGCTCCGGCGCGGTGACTGGCTGGAGCGGCGACGACGTCACTCCCGTGCACGCATGCGGAAACGGCACGATCCCCGCGCATGCGCACGTTTCCGGCACTTTCCCATTCAAGACCCGGCGCGCTCAGTGCGCCTGCGCCGTTGTCCATGTAGGTTATTGCAAGAACCTACAGGTAAGCCTTAATGTAGGCTTACCTGTAGGTGCAAGTAGTATCAGAGGGTATACAACCACTTTAACTGCAGATGCCATTTGTGTTCACATTAGAGGCCTTAGTTCTAAATTAAGCTCTACATGTGTTTTTCTACTCCGTATTTCAGTACTTGTGTGATAACACAAATGAGTGATTTTAATTTATTACAACCTTAGAGCATGGCAAACTTAATTTTTTAGTTATTTGCTTCATAGAGCTTTGTGGAAGAAACACAAAATTCAATAGAAAAGGGAATATTCCCCTTGGGCTCTCAATATCAACAAGATCAACAACAACAAAAAAGACATTATGGGTATGAAAAACATTCTGAAAAGCGTGCTATAGAGCAATTACTTATTTATGTGGCAGTAATGCACTTTTACAATACTGGGAGTCCTGCCATCTTAGCCATATCTTACTATTCCTGAGACTGTCTGTGGCTCTAATGTTTCCCTAATGGAGTTATTGTAATGGGCATTACTGTATTTCTTCCTTTTTTTTATGAAATGTACAGGATGTCCAATTAGTTTTTAACTCCTGTAACTGCTCATCATGCAATTGTAGAGAAATGTCCAAATTACAACCACATTACAAGAACATTTTTCTAACAACTGTCCACATCCTTTTATTTCATAGTCAACACCTGTCATTAGAGGGCGGCTCCAGCTGTCAGGAGTCGGAAGGTTTACTGTGTTGGAATCACCTGTAGCGAAGAGGCGTGGAAAGCAGGTAGCTCATTACCAGTTCTGCTAGCAGTAGTGATTATAATAGTTGATCTCCATTAGACTCAGCAGTGCAGTGACCATCCAGATCATTAGCTGTGCGTGTAGTTTGCTTGATTGTGGCATTAATTATAATTTAAAGTCTATGTAAAGTAAAAAAATAGGCTTCTAATTTACTGTAAAATGCTTTTCTTGGAGTATATTAAAGTGGTTGTAAAAGCAAAACGTTTTTTACCCCTCCGCTTTCTACAGTGAGGGAAAAAAATATTTGATCTCCTTCTGATTTTGTACATTTGCCCACTGACAAAGAAATGATGGCCCGGATTCACAAAGCACTTGCGCCGACGTATCTCGAGATACGCCGCGTAAGTGCAAATATGCTCCGTCGTATCTATGCGCCGGATTTAGAAACTAATAGCTAGATTCAGAAAGAGTTAAGCCGGCGTATCAGTAGATACGCCGTCGTAACTCTGATTCTAAGCCGTCGTACATTTAAGTGTATTCTCAAATTGAGATGCACTTAAATGTAGCTAAGATACGACTGCCTGCGCCGTCGTATCTTAGCTGTCTAGTTCCACCGGCCGCTAGGGACGTGAACGCTGATTTACGCCTAGAATGCGTAAATCAGCAAGATACGCCTATTCATAAACGTACGCTTGCCCGTCGCAGTAAAGATACAGCGTTTACGTAAGGCGTTTTCAGGCGTAAAGTTAGTCCAACAAAAAGCTGGCCTAGCCAATGTTAAAGCGGAGTTCCGGCCACAATTTCACTTTTTAAATATAAATACCCCTGTAATACACAAGCTTAATGTATTCTAGTAAAGTTAGTCTGTAAACTAAGGTCCGTTTTGTTAGGTTGTTACAGCATTTAGACACTTTATAAAATAGAAATTGACTGGGGCCATCTTAAGTGTGTGCATCATGAAGCCAGACTGTATGACTTCCTGGATTTCAGCCTTGCAAATCTCGCACATGCTCTGTGCTGCACAAGCAGTGTCAGATCAGGTTTCAGCTCCTGTACTGTGCAAGTCACATGATTCTTTGAGACTGGGGAATGCACAGACTCCTGGAAAGTTACACCCACTACATTCCCAGGAGTCTGTGCGGTGTAGGTTAGGAAGCATTAAGCACCTAGGTGCAGGAAGTGGGAAGATTAACTATTCTGCCTAGCAACAACACTTTGAAGACATCTAAAAAAAAAAAAAAAAATTAGTAAAGGACTAATGATTTTTTTTTAAAACTACTGATGTAATGTTATATTTATGGGTGGAACTCCACTTTAAGTATGGACGGCATTCTCGCGTTGAATTTTGAAAATTTTACGTCGTTTGCGTAAGTCGTCCGTGAATGGGGCTGGACGTAATTTACGTTCACATCGAAACCAATAAGTCCTTGCGGCGTACTTTGGAGCAATGCACACTGGGATATGTCCACGGACGGCGCATGCGCCGTTCGTTAAAAACGTCAATCACGTCGGGTCACAAATTATTACCATAAAACACGCCCCCTTGTTCCTCATTAACTTAACTTAACTTAACCGTAACTTAGGAGGCAAGTGCTTTGTGAATATAGCGCTTGCCTCTCTGACTTACAGCGGCGTAGCGTAAATACGATACGTTACGCCGGCTGAAACATACGCCGCCCTACGTGAATCTAGCTATAAGATACGCCTGAAAATAGGCTTCATCCGACCGACGTACCTTGCCTATGCCGGCGTAGAGTGGGCGCATATTTACGCTGGACGTATTTGCCGCTCCCATTGATTTTCTATTCACATATGCAAATGAGGGAGATACGCCGATTCACGAACTTCCGTCCGTGCGACGCAGTGCGTGTAAAGTCATACGTCCAGGGTAAAGTTATGCCCCATAAAGGAGGTGTAACTCAGCAGCATCCATGCAAAGGGCTGCACCAGGGAACACAACCCGACGTAGTTTACGTAGGACGTGAATATGACTAGGCGTAGGTTACGTCCACGCCGTAGGCAGTGATCCGACATATCCTAGGCAGTTGTTCTGACGTGATTGTGAGCATGCGCACTGAGATGTGCCCACGGGACGGCGCATGCGCAGTTGGCGATTCGTATCTGTCTGGCGCTCGTGCCAATCATTTGCATGGGGTCACGCCTCATTAGCATGGCTCACATCCACTTACGCCGACTTACGCCTTGGAATCCCAGCGCAGATTTGGGAGGAAGTGCTTTGTGAATTCAGTGCTTGCCTCTCTGCGCTGCGTCGGCGTAACGTAAAGGAGATACGCTACGACGGCATAAATATGCGCCAGTGTCTGTGAATCCGGGGCGATCAGTCTATATTTTTAATTGTATTTTTTTTTTTTTACAGTGAGAGACAGAATAACAACAAAAAAAATCCAGAAAAATGCATTTCAAAAAAGTTATACATTTATTTGCATTTTAATGAGTGAAATAAGTATTTTTTCCCCAATCGATCAGCACGATTTCTGGCTCCCAGGCGCCTTCTATACAGGTAACAAGCTGAGATTAGGAGCACTCTCTTAAAGGGAGTGCTCTTAATCTCAGCTTGATACCTGTATAAAAGACACCTGTCCACAGAAGCAATCAATCAGATTCCAATCTCTGCACAATGGCCAAGACCAAAGAGCTGTCCAAGGATGTTAGGGACAAGATTGTAGACCTACGCAAGGCTGGAATGGGCTACAAGACCATTGGCAAGCAGCTTGGTGAGAGGGTGACAACAGCTGGTGCGATTATTCGAAAATGGAAGAAACACAAACTAGCTGTCAACCTCCCTGGGTCTGGGGCTCCATGCAAGGTCTCACATCGTGGAGTTTCAATGATCATGAGAACGGTGAGGAATCAGCCCAGAACTACACAGGAGAATCGTGTCAATGATCTCAATGCAGTTGGGACCATAGTTACTAAGAAAACAATTGGTAACACACTAATGCCCCGTACACACCATCACTTTATGTGATGAAAAAAAATGACGTTTTTAAAAACGTCACTTTAATTGACCATGTGTGGGGGAAAACGTCGTTTTATGTCTTCTAAAAAACGACCAAAAAAAATTGAAGCATGCTTCAATTTTATGTGTCGTTTTTCAAAACGTCAACTTTTACTTCACAGAAATTGACCGTGTGTAGCAAAAACGTCGTTTAAAACGACGTTTTTTCACCCGCGCATGCCCAGAAGCTACTTATGAAGCAAGCTTCAATGGAAAACTGTGGTGAACGTAACCTCGCTTTGCTAGAACATTGTGAGAAAAACGATGGTGTGTATGCAACTTCGTCTTTGAAAATTAAAGTTTCAAAAACGTCATTTTTTACTTCACAGAAAATGTCGTTTTTTTTCATCACATAAAGTGATGGTGTGTATGCGGCATAAGGACTGAAATCCTGCAGCGCCCGCAAGGTCTCCCTGCTCAAGAAAGCACATGTACAGACCCATCTTAAGTTTGCTAATGAGCATCTGAATGATTCAGAGGAGAACTGGGTGAAAGTGTTGTGGTCAGATTAGATCGAAATCATGCTCTTTGGCATCAACTCAACTTACCGTGTTTGGAGGAGGAGGAATGCTGTCTATGACCGCAAAAACACCATCCCTGCGGTCAAACATGAAGGTGAAAACATTATGCTTTGGGGGGTTTTTTCTGCAAAGGGGACAGGACAACTTCATTGCATCAAAGGAACGATGGACAGGGCCATGTAAGTGTAAACCTCTTTTTTTAAAATAATAATTATACCAAACGTTATTACTCTATGTGCAGTTCTCTTTTTTTCATGCACATCATGGATCATTGCACCATTTGATGCGGTTCACCGCAAGTTTTGGAATTTGTGTCTTGCTACCGGGAACCTTTGGGGTATATCGGATGGGAACTATCCTGCTTACAGTGTCCTCCTGTGGTGGATTTCGTTGAGGTTCATCCTCACCAATAACACACCATCTGTTAAAAAAAACGATCGTGTCAGAACGCGGTGACGTAAAACACAACGACGTGCTGAAAAAAATGAAGTTCAATGCTTCCAAGCATGCTTCGACTTGATTCTGAGCATGCGTGGATTTTTAACCGATGGTCGTGCCTACTAACGATCAGTTTTGTCCTATCGGTTAGGAATCCATCGGTTAAATTCAAAGCAAGTTGGCTTTTTTTTAACCGATGGTTAAATAACCTATGGAGCCCACACACGATCGGTTTTGACCGATGAAAACGGTCCATCAGACCGTTGTCCTCTGTTTAACCTATCGTTAGGGTTGAGCGAACCCGAACTGTAAAGTTCGGTACGGACTTTGGGTTTTTCCCGAACCCGGACCCGAACCCGAATAATTGAAAAAAGTTCGGGTCCGGGATCGGAGTTCGGGAAAAAAAATGGTCCCCGCAAATTCAATAACCAGACCCTTTAGGTCTGGCATGGATATTCAGGGGAACCCCGCCGTCAATTTAAAACAAAAATGACGTGCGGTTCCCCCTAAATATCCATAACCAGACCCTTCAGGTCTGGTATGGATATTCAGGGGAACCCCGCCGTCAATTTAAAACAAAAATGACGTGCGGTTCCCCCTAAATATCCATAACCAGACCCGTTATCCGAGCACGTTGACCTGGCCGGCCGCAGAAAAGAGGGGGGGACAGAGTGCGGCCCCCCCTCTCCTGAACCGCACCAGGCCACATGCCCTCAACATGGGGAGGATGTCCCCATGTTGATGGGGACAAGGGTCTCATCCCCACAACCCTTGCCCGGTGGTTGTGGGGGTATGCGGGCGGGAGGTTTATCAGAATCTGGAAGACCCCTTTAACAAAGGGGACCCCCAGATCCTGACACCCCCCCCTGTGTGAAATGGTAATGGGGTACACTGTACCCCTACCATTTCACGAAGGAAGTGTAAAGTCTTGTAAAAAAAAAAACACACTGACAGCGGTGAGAGAAGGTCCGGGATGCTGCTGCGCTGGATGGATCTTCTCATCGCCGGAGCAGAGATCACCCGACCCAGGATCTTCTCATCGCTGGAGATCACCCGCAGCCGTCGCAGCCGTCAGGACAATGCAGGAAGCCGGGAACAAGTGGATTTCTCACCGCTGGAGTTTTTTTTTTTTTATTAGTAAAGGACTTTATTCTACGGTGTGAGTGTGTTTTTTTTTTTACAAGACTTTAAACTTCCTTTGTGAAATGGTAGGGGTACAGTGTACCCCATTACCATTTCACACAGGGGGGGTGTCAGGATCTGGGAGTCCCCTTTGTTAAAGGGGTCTTCCAGATTCTGATAAACCTCCCGCCCGCAGACCCCCACAATCACCGGGCAAGGGTTGTGGGGATGAGACCCTTGTCCCCATCAACATGGGGACATCCTCCCCATGTTGAGGGCATGTGGCCTGGTGCGGTTCAGGAGGGGGGGGGGCCGCACTCTGTCCCCCCCTCTTTTCTGCGGCCGGCCAGGTCAACGTGCTCGGATAACAGGTCTTGTTATGGATATTTAGGGGGAACCGCACGTCATTTTTGTTTTAAATTGACGGCGGGGTTCCCCTGAATATCCATAGCAGACCTAAAGGGTCTGGTTATTCAATTTGCGGGGACCTCCGCGCATTTTTTTTTCTAAAAGTCCGTGTCCCATTGACTACAATGGGGTTCGGAGTTCGGGTTCCCGAACCCAAACTTTTTTTTTAAAGTTCGGGTTCGGACCCGAACCCGAACATCCAGGTGTCCGCTCAACTCTACCTATCGTGTGTACGAGGCCTTAGAAGATCATAGACTGCCAAGGCCCCCAGGATTCTTGTCCTTGCAGCAGACAAAAAGACCAGGCAAATATCCAGAAGATCGTGGAGGTGGTGCATAAGCAGAGGAGATTGTCGGAAAGATATTTTAAGATGTGTGCATGCACTGGAGGGGACTCACGCAGGAACAGTAGGGCCAATGTACCTGTGCAGCCACAATAGAAGGCCACTAGAGCATCATTATTGTCACTGCCAGAGCCCCAGAAGTTCTCCCTGAAGACAGTGGTGGGGTTAAGTCTTCATCCTTCCCCAGGAGATCTCCTGAGAGTCAGCCGGGTGGGCTGGTGAAGAGTCTGTCTGGAAGACTGACATCATTGACAAGAGTCACTAATTACAAGGATTTGCGCTTGCCATCATCATCGTGTCATCTCGGTAAACATTCTGTAGCCTTTTTTGGATGTCGGACAGCCTGCACCACTCCTTTGTATAGAACTCAATGATGACATGTTGCCAGGGCCGATCCGCCCTATAGGCTCACTATGCAAGCCGCTAAGGGCCCCGCAAAGCTGCGGAGGGCCCCCCAAATTACTAGAGGCCCCACTTGGTGAGAAGTTATTTTTGGCCCCCCTCACCCAGATTCTCAACTCGCTGGCTGCATGGGAGAAGAGGTAAGATGTAAGATGTAATGACAGCAGAACACCCCCCCACCCAGCTTTAACTTTAATGTGACATGTGATTTTCGGTAGCCCCCCCCGCTTCTCAACTGTAATGTGACATGTCATTTTGCTTAGGCCCCAGGGAGGTCAGGATCGGCACTGCATGTTGCTTCTGTTTGGATCCCATTATTTACCTGCAATGAAAAAGAAGAAGAGTTACTATAGCGGAAGAATTACTCTACCAATATGTGAAATTTGAACAGCCTATGTAAGTTAAAGTGACTGTAATCGATCACCTTGTAAAGCAACCCATTCAGTTTAAAATAGAAATGAAAGGCAAAATATTTTTGTATAGATGTAAAACACATTATAAATACCCTTTTTTATAAGTGATCACATTCCCTCTGTTCTCATCTGCATAAGAGTTGGGGGAGGAGAAGCAGCAGCACACTGAGCTGCCCATTGCATGGCTGTGCAGCAGGGGCGTGTCAGGACAAGTCTGATCATTGGAGGAGAGCAGGCTGAGTTCCCAACTGACCACAGTGTGCTCTCCTGCTTAGTGTGGTGAGTTTTTAATAGGAAAGCAGAGGGACTGACAGGAGTACCAGGGATTTCACGTAAAGGAAGTATTGGGGTAACAAATGCTTTAAACAAAAAGCTGCGCCCACTTTTGCACCACTTTTGGTACAGCCCTTGTACATTTACTTATTTGTAAAGAAATATACAACTGCATTAAACTGCATTTTTTATATATACCTTGAGTTTTGGTTTAACGGGTTCATCATCATTGCCCTGTGAGCCATCACTTCCGTGAGAAGACTGATCTATTTTTACCAAGTCTCTTCAAAGGATGACTGTTTTCCCAGAAGCACATACATCAGAGAGACAGCAGTGGATAAAATATCCACCTACAGATTTGTAAAGTTTATGTTTATTTTTATCATAAACCGCAATTTGAAACCTACACTGAGTCACATATAATGATGTTATCCAAAGAACATATAGCTAGATTCAGTAACATTGCCGCAACTTTGCGGCGGCGTAGCTTAAGGAATTTAAGCTACGCCGCCGTAAGTTAGCGAAGCAAGTACATGATTCACAATGTACTTGCCTGCTAAGTTACGGCGGCGTAGCCTAAAGCGGCGGGCGTAAGGGCGCCTAATTCAAATGTGTTTGAGGGGGCGTGTTTTATGTTAATAGTGCTTGACCTTACGTTTTTTACGTTTTTTCCGAACTGCGCATGCGCCGGGCGCCTACATTTCCCAGTGTGCATTGCGGCTAAGTACGCCGCACGGGCCTATTGATTTCGACGTGGACGTAAACGGCGTAAATCCCGATTCACGGACAACTTACGCAAACAACGTAAAAATTTCGAATTTCGCCGCGGGAACGGCGGCCATACTTAACATTACTATTCCAACTAGTGCCTAGCTCTAACTTTAGGTGGCCTATCTCTAACGTAAACGGCGTAAAAGTACTGCTTCGGCCGGGCGTACGTTCGTGAATTGGCGTATCTACTCATTTACATATTCTACGCCGACCGCAATGGAAGCGCCACCTAGCGGCCATCCGAAATATTGCAATCTAAGATAGGACGGCGCAAGCCGTCGTATCTTAGATATGTTTAAGCGTATCTCTGTTTGAGCATACGCTTAAACATAAGTCGGCGTAGATTCTGAGTTAGGTCGGCTTATCTACTGATAAGCCGGCCTAACTCTTACTGAATCTACCTAATATTCAGACTTTTCCAAAGCATTCTCTTTACAGGAGCCAGGAATATTGTGGCGATCACTGTAGTAGTGATCTACTACAATGATTGTCATGATTGTCAGCTTCCACCGGTTCCTCAGGTATAGGATATTTATACTTACACCGGTCCAAGATGGACGGACATAAGTATGCAATTAAGATCTTACCTGGAGTTCAGGTTTAAAGACTTTACAATAAAAATGTACAGGCTGCTGTTTTGGGCATACTGTATGTGCATGCGCATTATGCTGACCCCACTTCTATGCCTAAGGGAAATGCCGGACATGCATTAGAAGGAAGATGCATGTGTGTGTGTGTGTGTGCCCAAGCATTAGCGTTCACACTTGACACTGGTTTTGGTACTTAGTGCCTTATATAAACTGAAGCATTGCAGAAGAAAGTTGCTGAGTGGTCTTCAGCTTATCCTTGTTTACCTGAGACCTGACCTGCTGAGTTTGCCCTCCTGATATTGATACTCCACTGCCCAGCTGCTACAATGAATTGTTTCCTGGACTCTGTCTTTGTACCCTGATTCTGATACCATCATGCCTGGCTGTTGCTGACCTCAGCTTGTTTCCTAAACTCTGTCTTTGCTTCCTGATCAGGTACCATGCTATTCCTGTGCTCAGTTCCTCTCAGGTTGTCTTCAGCTTCCAGTTCTATTCATCTGGCAGCAACACACAGGTGCAGTCCAGTCTGCAAACTTTGGCACTCATGCCACTCTTTGCCCCCACACTCTATGTCTCCACCTTCAGGAATGTTGGGTAGGAGGTGCAAGAGAAGTCCACTCAGCTGACTCCACCAGGTATGTGACACCTTTACATCTCTATCATATAGAAAGTTTAGATTGGAGCTGGCCTTTGGGATAACCTGCTTAAGGTCAATTGTGAGAAAGTTGTAGGCAGGTAGTTAACTGCAATAGAGAGAGAGATAGAGATAGAGATAGAGAGAGAGAGAGAGAGAGAGAGAGAGAGAGAAGACATACCCACTCAGTCTGTATGGCAGAAAAGATACCTACAGCTAGGAAAATGCAGGGGAGTGTTCTTGTTCCTGATTTCAGCAAAGCTGCTGTGTCCAGGAGCCTTTTGCAAAATTTGTAATGCAGGAGGATTGCTGGAACTTACAGTTCTTCCTGAAGATACCATCCATGGATTCTACCAAGCATGGACTCTGCAAAAGCTGGACTCTTTCCTATACAGGTATGCTGGGGCAGCCACAAGCCTAAAGTCAAAAGCCCTGTACACACGGCCAGGAATCTCGTCAGGAAAAAAACGTTGGTTTTTCTGGCAAGCTTTCTTGCTCGCCGAGTGCACACAGACACTCTTTTGAATGGCAAGAATGCGGTGACGTTATTGACTACGACGAGCATGCGCTCGTCACATTCGATGCCGTCGCCGCCGTCTTGCTACACCCTACACTATGCCTTGGAAGCTACCTTGCATGTGCCAAAGTCTCATCGAGCATGCACGGGTTTCCATGGAGGCAGGTAAGTATACACACGCTCTGGTTTCTCAGCAAGAAAACACTGCCGAGAATACTGGCGATAAAATAGAGAGCAGGTTCTCTATTTTTCTTGCCGAGATTCCAGGTAGTTTTCTCAACGAAAAACCATACACCCGCACGGTTTTCTCTGCAAAAAGCTCTACCAGCAGTTTTCTTGCCGAGAAAACCGCATGTGTGTACGAAGCCAAAGACTATGGATGTCAGGGAAATGGCTGTCATTTATTATAAACTGTTATCTGTTAATGTATTTTTCACATGTTAATTTATTCTTCAAGTAAAGCTTTTAAAAATGTGCCCTTGCTTGGTTTGAAGTTACTAAAGGGGTGCAATGTAAGTAACCTGCACATATAGCTGCAGCTCGGGTCACAAAACACATTGGGGTATGAAGACCACAGTACAAGAGTTAATACAGTGTGACGTTCCAAGTGGTTACCAAGGGCAACAAATGTTTCTCTGGTGGCCTGTCATTAAGCGTGTGGCGGGTGAGATAGCCTCTTGCAACGAGGAAGATGTTGTTGGCATTATTCCGATCGATCGGTCTCCCTTATCATGGGGAGCAGATCTGTACTTCCGAGGCCCTCATCCTGTACACAGGTACGGAAGAGAAAGAGTTAAGTAAAGTGCGAGCATGAAGTCTGCGCTAGGTGCACAGTGGGAACTCATATTGTCACTGGGCGTGAGGAAGCCATGATATGCTGGACAGGTGGAGAGGGCACTGGCTCTGTGTGTCCCTCCTAAATGCACAAGTAACTGTGGTAATGTTTAGTAGATTAAGAGAGAGTTTATTAGAGTTTGTTCATGTTTGTCATCGGGTCGTGGGCGTGAATCAAGTAAAGGTACCCCATGTGTATGAGAATGACCCTGAACAAAGTGCCTAGCGTAGCCCAGAAGAACCCGCCCCAGTGTAGGCCTCTCATGTGACCAGTGCCGATCCTGACCTCCCTGGGGCCCTAAGCAAAATGACATGTCACATTAAAGTTGAGAAGCAGGGGGAGGGGGTGTTCTGCTGTCGGAAATGACATCTTACATTAAAGTGAGAAGCGGGGGGTGCTGACTTCTTACCTCTTCTCCATGCAGCCAGCGAGTTGAGAAGCGGGGTGAGGGGCCAAAAATGCCTTCTCACCAGGCGGGGCTCTACGCAGCTTTGCAGGGCCCTAAGCGGCTTGCATAGTGAGCCTATATGGCGGATCGGCCCTGCATGTGACCCTTACTTGACACCCAACGAGGAGGGAAATATGGAGGATGTAATGACCACCCTGCCACCATGACTGGCCCCTGCTCACAAAGTACCTGCATATTGACAGTTGCTTAGCACCCAGAGAAAACACCACCTGTGCACTGCTGCACTGCTGGAGACTTAACAGGCTGCAGCCAGACACCCTGGTGACACATCAGGGCCAGGTAGGGAAGGGGGGTTGAGAGTTGAAGAAACTAATAGCACTATTACCAGTTACTGTCAAAGAAATAATAATTTGTTATAGCATGGGAAGCATCGGTAAATACAAATGTTATACATTTTATTTATGTGATCAGCATGAAAGGCATTAATTGATGAGTGTCTCTTTAGGGAGTGAATTGAGTTTACTACTACCCAGGGCAGCCATCAGAAATTTTTGGGGTCCCTTACACAACTTTAGGCCTGGGCCCCCCAGGCCTGAGCATTAACATTCCTCAGGGCCCTCCCACTGGCTGTTCCACCGATTCCACCCACTGGCCATCCCACCGAATCCTTTAGTGCAACCACTTTTATTTAAACACTCTTACAACTTAACATATGAAAATGTCGTTTTTTGTGATGAAAAAAAATGACGTTTTTGAAAACGTAATTTAAAATGACCGTGTGTGGGCAAAACGTCGTTTTATGTCTTCAGAAAAACGAGCAAAAAAAAATTCGAACATGCTCGAATTTTTTGTGTCATTTTTCAAAATGTTGTTTTTTGTGTCAATTAAAATGATAGTGTGTGGGCAAAACGACGTTGAAAATGACATTTTTAAACCCGCGCATGCTCAGAAGCAAGTTATGAAGCGAGCTTCAATGGAACAGAGTGCCGTCATACGTGCTGAACGTAACTGCGCTTTGCTAGATCATTTTGAAAAACGATGGTGTGTAGGCAACGTCGTTTTTGAAAATGAAGTTTCAAGAACGTCGTTTTATTTCATGATTTAAAACGTCATTTTTTTTTCATCACAAAAAATGACCGTCTGTACGCGGCATAAGTCATCAGTGCTTTCAAGATTTTATTTTGGACAAAAAAAATTGAAACCTGCCACCACAAGGTAGACTCTTTTTAGCAGGTCCATACACTAACTACCCTACCTTATTTAAAGAGACAGCCCAGTCCAGCAAATAGACAGCCCCATATATTCAACAATGATACATCCCAATTCAGCGAATAGACAGCCCCATATATCCAGCAAAGAGACATCTCAATCCAGCAAAGAGACATCCTCATATATTCAGCAGAGAGACATCCCCATTTTTTTTAGCAAAGAGACATCCCCATATATTCAGCAGAGACAGCCCAGTCCATCAAAGAGACATACCCATATATCTAGCAAAGAGACAGCCTAATCAAGCAAAGGGACAGCCCAATCCTGGGAGACATCCCAATCCAGAAAAGACACATATATATTTATCGAGTAAAGCAGCATCCTCATATATCAAGCAAAGAGACATCTCAATCCAACAGAGACATCCCTATATATTCATTCATTCAGTGACTCCTCATCACTGGACCCCTCACCTGTGGAGGAGCCGTGTAGCTGTACACCAGGGTTATTGAATTAAAAAGTCACAGCCCCTCTTCCTTGCAGCCCCATCCCCTTCACAGCGCCCCTTTCTTGCACTCTAGCCCCCTTTACAGCCCCCCTTCCTTGCACCTCCATCTCCTTTAAAGCTCTTCCTTCCATGCACCCCAGTCTCCTTCATAGCCCCCTTCTTTGCACCTCTGTCCCTTTCACAGCCCCCTTCTTTCACCTCCCTCCCTTTCACAGCCCCCGTTCCTTGCACTTCCATCCCCTTCACAGCCCCCCTTTCTTTGTACCTATGTCCTCTTTACAGCCTCCCCCTTGCATCTCTATCCCCTTCACAGCCCCCCCCTTTTTTTGCACCTATGTCCCTTCTACAGCCCCCCTTCTTTGTACCTCCATCCCCTTTACATCCCTCCTCTCTGCACCTCTGTCTGCTTTATTTACAGACCCCCTTCTTTTGCACCTCTGTCCCCTTTACAACCCCCCTTCTTTTCCCCCCATTCCCCTTCATAGCCCCTCTTCTTTACACCACCATCCCCTTTACACCCCCCTTTCTTGCACCTCCATCTCCTTCACAGCGCCCCTTTTTTGCACCTCTGTTCCCTTCACAGCCTCCTTCCTTGCCCCCCAGCCCTCTCCCTTCACATTAAATTTCTTCCTGCCAATCACAGCCTTCCTCTAACCTTATTAAACCTACCTTACACAGCAGGTAGTAGGGAGAAGGCCCAGTATGTACAGGCAGTGGGTGGTAGCTGCCCAACTTTTCATGTTAACAGGCAGATGACTCATCAAATCACCTGCCTGTCAACATGAAATATTTGAGCACCTGTCACCCACTATCTGGAACGCGTTGTGCCTTCACCCTACTACTTGCTGTGTAAGATTGAATGTGGCGGCTGTGACGGCGGTGGGGCCTTGAAGGGGGGAAGAAACGATGATCCAACCCAGGCTGGTATTAAGGGCAGCCAGCAGAAATGTGTACAGTGTAGACGTGAAGTCCAGGACAGGAGCCTCTCATTAGACCCCCAAGCAGTACCCGAATGTCAATCTGCCCCTGAGTCTGGGTCCCACAGGATGCTCGGGCCCCGTACTTGTGTATGAGCTGTCCCCCCTGATGGCGGCGCTGCTATTACCCATTGAACCCCTACCTGATTTGCGGTGAGTTCTAACTTATAAGTGTGAGAGTGGGGGTGGTGGCGCTGCCTGTGCCCTCACCCCTACACCTAGGTGTAGGTGGAATGTGAAGTGATAAGCAATACTAAACAAGTGCAATATCAACAAAAAATAGGAGCGGCTTAAAAACAAATCCAAAAAAATCTAAATTACAATTTAAAACAAAAGATAAAAAGAGCTCAGGTGCATATGAGTGTGGCTCGTGCACTCTAAAGCTAACCCGGTACACTGAAGCGTGTATAGCGGTGGTTCGCAGCGTGCGCTCCAGCTGCGTTCCACCTCACGCTGACCCGGAAGTGACGTAATGCGCAAATTCCACCTGACACGCGTTTCGTGATGTCGTCTTCTGAGGCGTACGCCAAGTCCGGTGGTCTGGACTCATTAGAAACTTGTTACAGCATATGTCATAGAGACTGATATATCCCTCTTTTTTGTCACTGATTTTTGTCACTGATTTATTTTATCATCCTCAATTATGCAATTTTGGAATTGTTTGGACTACTATACTGTTTTTTCTTTTCACTTGTTTTGTTTTTTTGGTATTCACCATTACCATCGTGTATCTTCATGACCCTGGAGACCTAGAGGGGTGCTAGGGATGGTCTGTGTGGGCCACTACCCACACCATACACAGGTCTAAACCCGGGCATTTATTGATCACAGTTTTTGCACTATTTTTGCTTACTGTTTATTATTTATCTATATAGCATTTTTTGTTGATATTGCACTTGTTTAGTATTGCTTATCACTTCACATTCCACCTACCGATTTAGGGGGGGCAGCAGCCACTGCTGAGAGCCTCAGCGCAGGTTTATATACACACTTTTTTATTTGAGTTCTAACTTATGTTTGTTTTGTTCATCCCTACCAAGGACATATCCAAACTCCAGACTTTACCATGGTGCACAAGTGGTTAACATTCTTTGAAAAACCTGTAATGGGTTTAATATAGACACCAAACTTCCAAGGCACTAGCATTGCTTTGCTTCCAAACAGAGTTATTACTTATATCTAAATGACTTCCCCATCTTAGTGCTAAATCTGTGTTAGTTTTACATTATCTTCATAAATAGAAGACACAAATCAGAATAATATTGCAGCATCCTTCTTTGTAAAAAGTAATAAAAATACGGGAGTTTAACAGGAAATGTTCCTGCTCATCTCAGCATTTGCCAGGAGGGAACATTGAAACACTTCTCATTTACTTAAGATGTACCAAAAGTTCTCCATGTCTCATACTGGAAATAAAACTGAATAAATTACATGTATAGTCATAGGTGTGGGCAGCTTATTGCATTAGGGTGTGCAACCCAAGGCTCAAATGTGTGTGTGTGCATGTGTATATATACTGGGCCAGATCCACGTACAGCGGGGCATCTCTCCGCTGGGTGCAGTGTATCTAAGATACACTACGCCGCCGTAACTTTTTTTTTTTCGAATCCTCAACATACTACGGCGGCGTAGTATATCTTTGGTGGTGTAATGGCGCGGCATTCAAATCTCTGTGATGGGGGCGTGTTTTATGTAAATAAGTCGTGACCCAACGCAAACAACGTTTTTTTTTAACTGCGCATGCGCCGTCCGTGGGGGTATCCCAGTGCGCATGCTCGAAATTAACCCGGAACAAGCCAATGCTCACGATGGTGACGTCATTCTACGCAAATCCCTATTCGCGAACGACTTACGCAAACGACGTAAAAAATAAAAAATGCGAGGCGGGAATGACGGCCATACTTAACATTGAGTACGCCACCATATAGCAGCTTTAACTATACTAAAAAGCCGTAACTAGCTAATTTGCATACTCGATGCGGAATTTGACGGAAACGCCACCTAGCGGCCGCCGAAAAATTGCATCTAAGATCCGACGGCGTACTAAGACGTACGCCTGTCGGATCGATCCGAGATGCCGTCGTATCTTGTTTTGTAGATACAAAACAAAGATACGACGTGCAAAATTTGAAATTACGCGGCGTATCAAGAGATACGCCGGTGTAATTCTTTTGTGGATCTGCCCCACTGACTGTGTCAGTCAAGCAGTGAATGGTGTCAGTAGGACAGAGATTAGGGCTAGTAGGTCATTTCTTAGGAGACCCATTAGAGGGCTTTGGTGAAATATCAAGGGTCTAAATGGAGAATCTGCACCAAATGGGGGTAATTGTAGTGTGCCCAGGCACACCTGGCACACCCTGTGTGCACACCTATGTGTATAGTATTATACAAGGACTCTAACTGTAGACAGATTTTTTAAATGAACCAATAAAACTAAAATACAAGGTTCAGCAACCCTTGCAGGGTCCTTTAAAAAATTTTTTTTTGGGGGGGGCCTTAGAGGGTCCTTTTGAAATAAAGTTACTAATAAGATTTGAAAATAAATATGCTAGCATTTCCTGATCTGTACCGAACTGCATTTCCGGTAAAGAGTACAGCATACAACGCCATTTTAGACAATTGTAGAAACATGAAGTGATTACAGAAAAAACAACAAGTGGTCCACCAAGTTTGCTGCATTTTCTCTTATTTTATATGTACAGTGGAACCTCGGACTGCGAGTAACGCGGTTAACGAACGTTTCACAATACGAGCACTGTATTTAAAAAAAATCCTAACTCGGTTTGCGAGTGTTGTCTCGCAAAACTAGCAGGATTCAGGCCAAAGTGGTGTGGAATACCGCATTTGGCCTGAGGTGGGGGGGCGCCGGAGCCGAGCAGAGCCGTTCAACACTGATCGCAGCCTTTTTTAGCGCCGTTCGGAAAATGCACGGAAAGGCCCGAGGACATTCTCCTGGAATGGATTATGCGCGTAATCCGAGGTTCCACTGTATTTATTTATTTATTTATATTCTAACTATGTCTTATGTTTGTCCCAAACATGTTTTACTCTGTAAACTTTGCACTTACAACCTTGTAACAGTTTGGGGGAGGTCCTTTTCGGTGTGGTGGATTTGACTGGTTTGATGAGTGTAGTATGGAGGAACTCAAGTTGCCTGCTCAGAGCCCTGATCTCAACCCTACTGAACATCTTTGGGATGAATTGAAATGCCATTTGTTAGCCAGGTCATTATCTAACCTCTCAACCACCCTTTGGTTGAATTAGCAACAATTTCCACAGGCACAATTCATGTTATGAATGTAAAAGGGAGGAGGGGGAATCCGTACTCATGCCTATGGTTTTGGTAGAGATGCCCAAAAAGCTCATACATGTGTGATGGTCAGGTGCTCACAATCTTTTGGCTATATAGTACAGTATGTCTATAAAGAAACATAGAAAGGCGATGGCAGAAAAAAGGACGAGGGGTCCATTAAGTCTGTGAAACAAAAATTCTGACCAAAAAGTGCAAACAGTGGGCAAATAAAAGTGGAAAGTCAAAGGACTCGCAGTTTTTGGCTTTCTACTTTTATTTGCCCACTGTTTTCACTTTTTGGTTAGCACTAGTGGAGGGTGGTGCTATGGTGCCCCCACTTTGGCCACTGTGGTCTGTGAATTGGCTACCTCTCATAGGGGTGGTAATGTGGGATTCCCATCCCCATGGGTGGGAGAAGCCATGAGTGATGGCGCATACAGACGGTCGTTTTTTGTGATGAAAAAAAACGACGTTTTAAAAAACGTCATTTAAAATGATCGTGTGTGGGCAAAACGTCGTTTTATGTCTTCTAAAAAACGACCAAAAAAAAATTCGAACATGCTCGAATTTTTTGTGTCGTTTTTCAAAACGTCGTTTTTGTTTCACAGAAATTGACCGGGTGTAGCAAAAAACGACGTTTAAAACTACGTTTTTAAACCCGCGCATGCCCAGAAGCTAGTTATGAAGTGAGCTTCAATGGAAAAAAGTGGTGAAAAGTAACCTCGCTTTGCTAGAACATTGTGAGAAAAACGATGGTGTGTAGGCAACATCGTTTTTGAAAATGATGTTTCAAAAACGTCGTTTTATTTCATGATTTAAAACTTCGTTTTTTTTCATCACAAAAAACGACCGTCTGTATGCGGCATGAGGGGTGGGGTTTTTCTGATTGATGGTCACCTGAGCTGGGGCCCCTTGAGCACACATATATATTGAGGGCACACAGGAGAGAGCCACCATAGACCATCTTAGACCATCTAAGCTCTGAAGAAAGGGGTGTGCCCCAGAAACGCGTCAGCCATTTAGACGTTAGAGGTATCATCCGATCCTCCTTGTCATCAAGAGCCAAGAGACCAAGCTCAACTGTCAGAAAAGCGCTTACCTAAGCTTCTGTTGTGAGTAGGATTATTGCTTTTATTATATTTTTAATAAAACTTTTAAGTGGTAATGCACTAGGTCAGTGCGCCCTCCTTTTTTCTTTTCTTGGTCCATTAAGTCTGATTAGTTTTCTGCAGGCAGCCTGCAGTAGGTGGAGCTGTTTAGTCCCTCCCACAGCTCTGCTTTCTGCACAGGCTATATCAGTGATGGCGAACCTTTTTGAGCCCAAACTGTGACGCAAAACTAACTTATTACTTTTAAAGTGCCAACACAGAATTAAACCTACCAGCGGCTCTGCACAAAGGATGCGACTGATCATTCCTCTGAATGAGCCCTAAGAGACCAAAAACGTACGATTCTGCCAGATTTGTTCAGAATGCAGGGATTAGGAATGTGTTGTGCTCAGAATGCACTGTGCAACATACACTGACCTACCTGATGCATGCACTCACCTACCTGACCATTGCACTCACCTACCTGACACATTCTTTCTGCACTACTCACATCCCCATCCCCCCACACACAGTACAATGTAGATCGGAGGATCCATCCTCCCTACCTTTCCATGGCCTCATCGTCCAGCTCTCCCCGGGCATTATTGAAGGAATCCCCGCCATTCAGCCACTCCTCGATATCCCAGCCGCCGGGAGGTCAGCTAGCAGCCACTGCACCTCTCCCCATAGATGATCTGCTCTGAGCATGCCCCTCCCACTCCACTTTTTCACAGGCTGCACTAAAGGGACAGACTGAACCAAAGTCGTCCTGGAGCAGGGGGATCTGGAATAGGGCGCCTGAATGCCTTACCATAGGTGTAGGGGTCCAGGGGAGGCAATAAGCTGCAGAACAGAGTCCGGACAGTGGAGGAAGAATTTGAACCCCCCCCCCCCCCTAAACAGCGCACATGGAACAAGATGACTGACTACCGACGTCACTGGCACTGATAGAAGGAAGGAAGCCGGCTCCTCCGTGCCTGCACCATCAGTGCAAGTGACTGCCTGGCTGGGGGATTCCCCTGGCGTGCCAACAGAGAGGGCTTGGCGTGCCAGCTGTGGCACTCGTGCCATAGGTTCGCCATCACTGGGCTATATGCTGTGCACTAATGATGTCACTACAAATTTTTGAGTATGTTCAGCTTTAAATAGTATAGAGCTACCCTTTAGAAATACTTATTTTTCACCATTTACTGATAAGTCTGTCATTTGCAAATAACTATGTCATTCCCCCATTTCATAAAATGACCTCTATGTGCAATAATACCTCCTCCTAGTAAACAGTGTTGATCCAGGAGACGGCATTTTTATGTATACAGTTCCTCCGGATCAGTGAGTATTATTTTATTACATTTAAAGGTCACACTGTGTTGGAGATATATGTCGCTATTTGAGAAAAGGCCAGAGCGAGTTTACGTTTCTTGGATAGAGCCATGCCTGCTGCGATATGATCTCAGAACAAGGGCCATTGTAAACTGATAGAGAATAATTTACAAGCTTATGAATATTCTGCTGCTTAGAGTTAATTTCCTTCTATGCTAATTACACATGTAATTTACAGAGAAGAGCACGGCTAATTTTATTTCTCCACTTCGTAACACACGTTCTGGAGAATGTTGGGGGGAGAGCAGAAGGCGCTGTGCTAATAAGCCTGTGTGTCTGGGAATGGAAAGGGCTCCCACAGACCATTATTCACTTAAATGGCAGGATTTCTTTTTTTAAAGGAAAACATTTTGGTTGCTAAATCAGCAGCCAAATGAAAAAGATATATAAAGGTAATTACATAGCTGCCAACATACTAAAATAATTTCCATGGGCACTTTGCTTGTGATCTGGTTTTCCAATGCTCATCATCATGTGCTATCCCTGTGCAACCAATGAAGCCAGTCTAGAAAATTTAAATATACATCATATATTTGCATTTTAGATATTGCTTTTCTATAAGGCCCCATGTACACTGAGCATTTGCTTAGCTCCCCTGATCACATCTTCTCCTAGCAGGAGAAAAGTGGCTTAAAAAAAACACTTTTTGCACATGCGTATAGGTATGTCAAATGTCAAGCGTTTACGGATTCCATTGACCAGAATATCAAAAAATCCTGGCCATTGGAATAAATGAACACATCTAGCGTTTAGGCACATTTAGACACGTAGGGCCAGATTCAGGTAGATGGGCGTACTTTTGGGCGGGCATAACGTATTTGATTTACGTTACGCCGCCGCAAGTTTTTCAGGCAAGTGCTTTATTCACAAAGCTCTTGCCTGTAAAGTTGCGGCGGCATAGCGTAAAACACCCGGCAGAATTCAAATTCGACGGGTAGGGGGCGTGTTTCATTTAACTGAAGCGCGCCCCCGCGCCGAACGAACTGCGCATGAGCCGTCCCTAAAAAATCCCGGCGTGCATTGCTCTAAATGACGTCGCAAGGATGTCATTGGTTTTGACGTGGACGTAAATGGCATCCAGCCCCATTCACGGACGAATTGCAAACGACGTAAAATTTCAAAATTTCGACGCGGGAACGACGGCCATACATAACATAGGATACACCACCTAGGGGGCAGCTTTATCTTTACGCCGGCATAGCTCTTACGGAAACAGCGTATCTTTACTGCGATGGGCAAGCGTACGTTCGTGAATCGGCGTATCTACTAATTTGCATATTTTACCCTGAACTCAATGGAAGCGCCACCTAGCGGCCAGCGGAAATATTGCACCCTAAGATACGACGGCGCAGGCATACACTTAAACATGCGACGGGCTTAGATTGCGAGTTATGTCGGTGTATCTACTGATACGCCGGCGTAACTCTTTGTGAATCTGGCCCGTTAAGCGTGCCAAGCATTTTTTCTGTTTTTCAGCTCCTCTCCTGAACGTGCTGGTGGTGCTTTTTTTTTCATGCCTGTGTAGCGGCCTGCTACTTTCTAGCCAGCGCTGCTTTAACCACTTCCATACCAGGCACTTACGCACCTTCCTGCCCAAGCCAATTTTCAGCTTTCAGCACTGTCGCAATTTGAATGACAATTGCGCGGTCGTGCTACACTGTACCCAAATGACATTTTTATCATTTTGTTCCCACAAATAGAGCTTTCTTTTGGTGGTATTTGATCACCTCTGCAATTTTTTTTTTTTGTGCAACAACTAAAAAAAGACCGACATTTTTGAAAAAAAAATAAGTTTTTATTTTTTTCTGTTAATTTTTTTTGTAAATAAGTAAGTTTTCTTCTTCAATTATGGGCACTGATATGGCAGCACAGATGGGCACCGATGAGGTGGCACTGATGGGCACCGATGAGGTGGCACTGATGGGCACCGATAGGCTGCGCTAGTATGCTGCACTGATGGGCATTCATAGGCAGCACTGATGGGCACTCATAGGCGGCACTGATGGGCACTCAAAGGCGGAACTGATGGGTACTCATAGGCGGCACTGGGCACTCTTTGGTGGCACTGGTGGGCACTCATGGGTGGCACTTATGGGTGGCACTGATTGGTACTTATGGATGGCACAGATGGGCACTGATAGGTGGGCTCTGGGCATAGATGGGCACTAAGAGGTGGCACTGATGGACACTGGGTGGCACTGATGTACACTTAGGGGTGGCACTGATGGCATTGCTGGGCATCATTACAGCCAGTGCCCATGTTGCCAGTCAGTGCCCATTTGTGGGGGGGCTTCGCTGATAAACAATCAGCACAAATCCCCTCTGTCAGGAGAACCGCCGATCGGCTCTTCTCTACTCGAGTCTGTTAGACGCAAGTGAGGAAGAGCCAATCAACGGCTCTGCCTGTTTACGTTGTGATCAGCCGTGGTTGGTCACGGCTGATCACGTGGTAAAGAGCCTCCGCCGGAGGCTCTTTTCTGAGATCGGAGATGCAGGGTGTCAGACTGACACCCCGCATCACCGATCGCCATGCTGCGCGCCCCCTCAGGGCCAGATCCACGAAGCAGTTACGCTGGCGTATCTATTGATACGCCGTGTAACTGCTAGGTTGCTCCGGCATATCTTTGTTTTGTATCCACAAAACAAGATACGCCTGAAGCTGGGCTAGATCCGACTGGCGTACATCTTAGTACGCCGTCGGATCTAAGGTGCATATTTATGCTGGCCGCTAGGTGGCGCTTCCGTTGATTTCCGCGTCGAGTATGCAAATTAGCTAGATACGCGGATCCACAAACGTACGTCCGGCCGGCGAATTTTTTTACGTTGTTTCCGTAAGGCTTTTTTCTGCGTAACGTTACCCCTGCTATATGAGGCGCAGCCAATGTTAAGTATGGACGTCGGGCCAGCGTAGAATTTTCTGTCATGTACGTCGTTTGCATAAAACGTTCGCGAATAGGGCTTTCCGTAGAATGACTTTCACGTCGAAAGCATTGGCTTGTTGCGGGTTAATTTGGAGCATGCGCACTGGGATACCCCCACGGGCGGTGCATGCGCCGTTCAGAAAAAAATTAATTTACGTCGGGTCAAGACGTATTAACATAAAACACGCCCACATCTTTTCTATTTGAATTGCGCGCCCTTACGCCGACACAGTTACACTACGCCGCCGTAACTTACGGCGCAAATTCTTTCAGGATACGGAAAATACGCTGAAAGTTACGGCGGCGTAGTGTATCTGAGATACGCTACGCCGGACGGAAAAATGCGCGGAGGTACGTGGATCTGGCCCTCACTGTTTTGGTTTTCAAAATCATCCGCTGTTCGTTTTCTTTAGAAAGAATAACTTATATAATTGGCATAGGGCAGTTTCCATTTTGCTTGTGGGCATGTGAAGCCCACACTCATTTCCTGGATGCAGTGAATTGTGTCATCAGTGTTTGCTCTGAGCAGTGCCGTGAACTTCCAGGTTTGCCATCACAACGTGCGGCGTCATCAAAAGTCCCTGCCCCGTTGTGATGGCAACCACAACGGTGCTTGCGTTCTCCTTGTCTCAATGTGCAAATACACCTGTATGCCCTTATTTAAAATGGCGAATTAAGAGACGCCCTCATCACGTGTAACTTCCTGATTCTAATTCACTCAAGATTTCGCTGGTCGGCGCACCGCACTGACCCTTGGAAAGGATAACACTCAGCTCCCATGGGAGCGAGAGGCAGGAAGTAGCAATGAAAAGGAAAATAACTAGGTATTTAAACCGCATTTTTTTTTTAGATGACTGCTATGTATGGAGGCTATAAGATATACTTGTAATTTTGGGTGGAACTCCGCTTTAAGCTGAACTGTGAGGCCTTGTACACACGACCGAACATGTCCGCTGAAACTGGTCCACGGACCAGTTTCCGCGCACATGTCCGACCGTGTGTAGGGCCTAGCGGACAGTTTTCCGGCCTAGCGGACAGGTTTCCAGCGGATAAGCATGCTAAGAAACTTGTCCGCTGGAAACATGTCCGTCGGACATGTCCGATGGTTAGTACGACTCATCGGACATGTCCGCTGGTTATGACGTATAACCAGCGGCCCGAAATCCCGCGCATGCGTCGAACTGTCCGTGGGGATTTTGGTCTGATGGTGTGTACACACATCAGACCAAAAGCTCCCAGCAGACATGTCCGATGAAAACGGTCCGCGGACCGTTTTCATCGGACATGTCTGCTCGTGTGTACAAGGCCTCAGGTGATGTGATTCCCCGCCAGCACACCCCTGACTAGCAAAGAGGGAGAGGCACAGCCTAGGAGTGTGTGATTAGGTAAGTAACCACCAAACACCAATGCCTATTTGACACTAACTATGAAACTTATTTTATGCCACTGACACCAAGGACTTGAGTTTGTTATTTAGTTTATTGTATCTCCCACTGATACTATTACTATACAGGGTTTATATAGCACCAACAGTTTCTGCAGCACTTTACAAAATAAAGAAGTCAGTACAGTTATAATCCCTTTCAAGGCAAGAGTGAAGAAAATGTCATCAGCACACCAAGGATTCCTTGAAAGGGTCCAAAGCTTTATTCCTTGGTCACATGATAGATATACAGTGACATTTTAAAGCCTCGAAATGCCCCTTTGTTAGGTAAGTGCCTGATAAAGGGGCCCTCTGTGGCTCCGAAACATTGCTGTATATCTATCATGTGACCACGGAATAAAGCTTTGGACCTTTTCGAGGAATCCTTGGTGTGCTGATGACATTTCCTTCACTTTTATTATCCACGGTTTCCAGCCTATGGCCATTACAGCACCCAGCATCACTGAACAGCTGGTTATCTTGAATGTTTGCTTGGGGGACATTGCATTTCGATTTGTCTAGACGAGAGGATTAGGGGGGGGGGGGGGGCAAACACATTACATATGGGGCTAGTTTTCTTCCTATAGACAGCATATCTCTCTGATACCAAAAATTGGGTTATTTTATCTCACTGACACCAATGATATGGGGCTTATTTTATCACATTGACACCAAACATGGGACATCTTTAAAGTGACACTAAAGGTTCCTTTTTTTTAATAACAAACATGTCATACTTACCTCCACTGTGCAGCTAGTTTTGCACAGTGTGGCCCCAAAAAAATCCTCTTCGGGGGTCCATTGGCGGCTCCTCCCTGCATTAGATAACCCCCTTGGAGAAGGGCTCTCCCGAGGGGGTTACCTTGCGGGCACGCTCCGGAGTCATACACTCAGCGTCCATAGACACAGAGTGTATGACTTGGCCCCGCCTCCCGGGGCCTGAGTCATTGGATTTGATTGACAGCAGCAGCAGCCAATGGCTGCGCTGCTATCGTTGTATCCAATCAATGCCAGGACTCCATGGAGAAGAGGATGCCAGGGGCTTGCTGAGCAGGTAAACTGGCTCAGGTAAGTAAAACGGGGGGCTGGGCGCCCGGTGATTGCCAGGTTTTTTTTTTACCTTAATACATAGGATGCATTAAGGTGAAAAAAACATGAACCTTTACAACCCCTTTAATTCCACTAATACCAGCGATATAAGGGTAACTTTATCCCACTGATACCAAAGATGGTGGGCCGGATTCAGATACATTGCAGTATCTGCCGGCGCGGCGTAACGTAGCTCACATACGGTACACCGCCGTAACTTAGGGCGCAAGTTCCGTATGCAGAAAGAACTTGCGCTCTTAGTTATGGCGGCGTAACGTATGTGTGTCGGCGTAAGCCCGCCTAATTCAAATGGAGATGATGTGGGCGTGTTTTATGTAAATACACTGTGACCCCACGTATTTGAAAAAATCCCAGTGTGCATGCTCGAAATTACACCGCAAAGCCTCATTGGTTTCGACGTGAACGTAACTTACGCAAAGCCCTATTCGCGAACGACTTACGCAAACGACATAAAATTTTCAAAGCTCGGCACGGGAACAACGTCCATACTTAACATTAGCTACGCCTCATATAGCAGGGGTAACTTTACGCCGGAAAAAGCCTAACGTAAACGACGTAAAAAAATGCGCCGGCCGGACGTACGTTTCTGAATCGGCGTAAATACCTAATTAGCATATTCCTTGCGTAACTATATGGAAGCGCCACCTAGCGGCCAGCGTAAATATGCAGCCTAAGCTACGACGGTGTAAGACACTTACGCCGGTCGGATCTTAGGCCTTGTACTCACGACCGGATCTGTGCGCTGGAAACTGTCTGCCCGACAGTTTCCGGCGTACAAGGCTGATTTGTGTTTTGTTCCGCTGGCGTGTACACACCAGCGGACCAAATTCCCGTCGTACCGGAACGCGTGCACGTAAACTACGTACGACGTCACTATAAAGGGGAAGACCAAAGTTAATGGCGCCGCCCTCTGTTCCTCTTTTGCTAGTTACGTGTTTGCTCGTGTTAGTGAAGGTTTGGTTAGAGCTGATTCGCGCTTCTCGGTCTCCAGGCTTTGACAGCGTGTATTCACGGGTTCAGTGCGTGTGCTTGCGGTAACGTAGTTGTCATTCGGCTATAGGCAAGCAGGTTGTTTCTGCTTTAGCAGTTGCATCCTGTGCGCTCGTATCTGTTTGTCACGCGTTTGTCGCAGGTAGTGCTGGATTTGCGAGTGCTTTCTGTTTCAGTGTGTTCTTGACTGACCAGCCGGCCGGTTTGAAGCCATGATGGAGCAGCAGCGTCAATTTTCGCGAGTTGGTGCTGTTTATGGGATGGCTGCTGGATATGTTCATTTGTCCAGTACTTTGGCCAGAAACAGGGGGCGGAGGCGTTTCTGGACCAAGAATTGGTTGCGCCAGCGTGACCAGTTCTCACATATGCCTCTGCTTAGGGAACTCCAGGAGAATAATCCTAATGACTTTAGGAATTTTCTCCGCATGACGGACCCCGTATTCAACCGTCTGCTGGATCTTCTGTCCCCCTATATCACGAGGCAGGACACTGTGATGCGCCAAGCCATCACGGCCGAGCAGAGGCTTATTGCCACGTTGCGGTACCTGGCGACTGGGAGGAGCCTGCAGGACCTCAAGTTCTCGACAGGCATCTCTCCGCAGGCGCTTGGGGTCATCATACCGGACACGTGTGCTGCCATCATCAAAGTTATGCATGAGGAGTATATTAAGGTAAGTTTCCTGGCTCTAATAATGTGGCCAACTAACTTTCTTTTTATTTTCCCAGATATGCTGTGTGTTTAACTAACGTTAGCTTTTCTCCCTATGCATGTTGATATCAGCTTTACATGTTTTATTCTTGGCCTACCTGCATATTTGTCCCTTACCCAATATTAACCTGTCCAGCATGCTATCCTAGGGACAAACCCACCTTGCCATTTTTTCAAACAGGACTTTTTGGTTTTTGTGCCCCCCCCCCCCCCTTCAAACTTTTATTGTCCCCATCAGAGGGCTGTGGAGTCTCTTAATGAAGTGGCCCTATATATTTCATTTCCCAAATTCTCCATGCACATTTTTCTAATGCAATTTTAATACTGTGAACTGTCACAAGGATGCTTGTAGGATGTATTTGTTACAAAGTACTAAATCTCTAATTTTGTTTGTCCCCACAGCTACCCTCCACACCACAGGAATGGCAGTCTGTGGCTTCCCAATTTGCCCAGCGGTGTGATTTTCCAAACTGCGGTGGAGCAATAGATGGGAAACACGTCCGCATTGTGCCCCCACCCCGCTCGGGGTCGTACTATTATAATTACAAGGGTTATCATAGTATTGTGTTGATGGCGGTGGTGTCGGCACAGTATGAGTTTCTATATGTGGACGTGGGGAAGAACGGCCGGATGTCTGATGGGGGAGTGTTCGCACGGACTGATTTTTATGATCGTCTCCAAGCTGGTGGTCTGGCATTGCCACCAGATGAAGATAATGTGGAAGGACTTCCGTTTGTGTTCCTAGCGGACGAGGCTTTTGGGCTTGGTCCTCACCTCATGCGGCCTTTTCCCCAGAGGACCCTCACCTCAGAGAGGAGTGTGTTTAATTTTCGGTTGGCCAGGGCTCGGAGGGTAGTCGAGAATGCCTTTGGGATACTCACCAACCGGTTCCGCCTGTTCAGGACATCGATACATCTGGCGGAATATAAATTGGACACCGTTGTATTTGCCTGCTGCATTTTGCACAACTTTTTACGCAGGCACTCCCAGACGTACCTACCCGACATCGGTTCTGAGGCAAGACTACCCTCAGATCCCCTTCCCGGGCTGGACACTGGTCGCGCTGGCTTGGCCCCCCAATCAGCTCGTGAGGTACGCGACAAATATGTTGAGTACTTCATGGGTCGGGGGGCCATTGCTATGCCAGATCATATTTCTTTCTAATTCGGCCCCCAAAGAAAGGAATATTCTAAAAAATAATAAATAATTAGACCATTGGACTTTATACAGTTGTTTGTCATTAATGCTTTTTCTCTTTTTCTGTCTTCCTGGTTCTCTAACTAACTTCTTCAATTGTAATGCATAATTGATTTCTCCACTTTTAGTAACTAACCACATTTTGCACATTATTCACTCATCTACAAACAGGGTATTGAGTCTAGAAATAAGAAGCAACTCCATTTGTAAATGTTGAGGTCAATTTTTTTTAATTTTTGCTTGTTCATGACCCCAAAAATTATTTTATATTTTTTTCATTACTCCCTGCTTTTGTACTTAGGAGTCTTCAAAATTTTTTTAAAATTTTCTTTTTTTTTTCAGGTAATTCAACCAAAAATATTATGCAGATTATACATTTATTAACAAGTTCACTTTTTTTTTCATCAAATATAGTTAGATTTATTGTTTACATATATATATATATATAGATTATATTTGGTGGGGTGTTTACCGCCTTAATTTTGTTTTTGGCCATATTTTTTAGGCACAAAAAACAATAATTTTTTAACCATTTTTTTTTTTTTTGGTGTGTTTTTCTAAAAGAAAATTTTTAGGTGAGAATTTGAAGTCAAATCTCTACTTCACTAAATTCAGTGATTAGAGAGATTTATAATTCTATATATATATTTAAAAAAATTTTTGGCGTTGTTTATTCTTTATGGTCTAAACTTTATAGTATCCCAAAATGTTCAACATGGTCAAAAAGTAACAAAATCCAATTCCAAAAATATAAAAACTCACAACAGCAGTCAGTCATGGTGTGCTTTCACACTGGAACACGCCAAAATTGGAAGATACACACATTCAGTGCAAACTCGCCAAATGTCATTGGTTCAACAGACAAATGGCCACATGTGCTATCTGACATCATGGGTGATCAATGTCTGTGTTTTGTGGGAGCAAACCCTTCCTCTCAACTACTTGAGGATGGAGGAGGGGGTTGGACCCACAAAGCACAGACATTAGATATTCTGTGATGGCAGATAGCACATGTTGGCACACTGTGTGTGTATATTCAAATTTTGGCGTATTCATTATTCAAACTGTAAAAATGTTTGTGGGGGCGGGGGATGGGCGGGGGGTGTTTCAGTCTTTGACACGGCCCATCATGTCAATAATGTTCTTAAAATTAGATTCGATCACCATCATTCTTTGCCGCATATTGTCCATTTCCGTGCTGCATTCCAAAAGGACATTTGTTACATTCTGTTCCATGAGAAACATCCTTTCACGCATATTGTGCATTTCAGTGCTGCACTCCATTACCTGCTGAATAATTATAGCAGCACTTGCACGTGAAAATATTGGCACACCATCCTCCTCCCCTAAAACAACAAAAAAAAATGGCATTTACAATATTATTTTTCAATGAGGCCTATCTACATATGTTTTTTGGAATCAAGCTAGGGTGACACTGACCTGATGGGCTTCTCCTTTCCACCTCTTCGACATCTTCTATCACTCCTCCTTCTTCCACCACCTCCCCATCATCTTCTATCACTCCTCCTTCTTCCACCACTTCCCCATCATCTTGGACTCCTCCTTCATCCATCAATCCACCTTCTTTCAATTCGCCAAATTGTTCTTCCGCCACTTGCCCTTCATCTGCTATGACTTCTAAGTCCAAAATTACTTCTTCCTCCTCTCTTCCTTCCTCCTCTCCTTCCACATCCTCCTCTCCTTCCACATCCTCCTCTCCTTCCACATCCTCTTCTCCTTCCACATTCTCCTCTCCTTCCACATCCTCTTCTCCTTCCACATCCTCCTCCTCCTCCACATGTTGAGATGGCAGATTTTGGCCTTGTCTGGCCCTCTCTGCCTCCTCCAAATGCTGGCGACTTCTTTCCCCTGAAATAAACCAAAAAAAATGTAGACTCATCAGCACACAGATATTGGAGAGCATAAATCGCACACATTGCTTAGAAGATGCTTTCATTTAGTTACTTTTATCTTTCACCAAACCTACATTTTGCAATTACTTCTATATGGCAAGCTCTGATCCTGCCCCTTTTTAGCAAAGTGACACACATGGATGTCCCCCCTAAACTGTATTTCTGGGAGACCCTACCAAAACCCATTTTTGATTTGGGGAGACACAGGTGCTCTGCATTGCAGATGTGAAAACATCTGCTTTATTACCACTGTTTTTAGAATGAATCCTGTTTGCCTTTCCCATTCTCATACTTTATTTTTCTAGAACTAGCTTTTACACAATGTTTACAAACAAAGTTTTTGGCCAGTGAGCCATGTCCAGGTGTGTTGTTCCTGTAATAACCGAGCCTTTCTGATAAACTATGTGATGTTACGTTGTTTACTAAGAACACTGTTTGTAAATATGTAGTTATTTATGTTCTAAAAAATAAATAACAACATGTCTTTAAAATTACAAGCTGGCCAAGGAGGCAGATGGTGAAATATACATGGCAACACATTATTGCAGACAATCACCACCCCCCCCCCCCCCCAACCCCAATATATATTTACTTACTTTTACGCAGAATTTTAAGTATTTTCTTCATCTGATGTGGCTCCCTCAATTTTAAGTCTGACCATCGTTTCCTCAGCTGTTCCTTGGACCTGGTGATCCCAAACATCCTCTGCATTCTCCTCGCCACCTTGTCCATAATATGTGCCTTTCGGCGGTTAGGGGTCTTGTATGGCCCTAATTCCCCATCATAGTCCTTCTTTCGCATGATGTAAACTAACTCCACCATTTCCTGGAACCGCATATTAGTGGCTTTATATCTTCTTTTCCTTGATCGGGACGTCCCTGCCTCTGTCCCTTCACTTGTGGCATGAGAGCATCGTGCCCGCTCGTGTGACATCGCCATCTTTCCTTTCCCACAGAGATTATGGGCGTGGAAAAGATGAATTCTTACGCCATGGGCGGAGAAGAGGGCGGCGTTTAATACATACGCGGAGTGTAGAGAATGCAAACAACGTGTTTACGTCCGTTACGCGGAGAATCTTCGAGCGCATCCAGAACATACACAGTTAACGCCATATTTCCTAAACTCATTGATTAGGGGCCTCGCAAAGGTGACGAGGGCGGGGTTTCATAAATACGCGGAGTGTTTAAAAGGTTTACGCCGTGATTACGCATCTTACGCGGTAATTAGGCGAGCGTGAGAAACGAGGAGCGAGAGACAGGAAGGTAAGGAAATTAAAAATGTGATCAGCAGAGGCCTTGAAAATGTAGACACATGGGATGGGGGTTTGGGCTGTTGGTTGCACCCTTTTTAAGCTATTCTGTCTATGGGGTACCACAATGTTATTTTGGTATCCAAATGCTTTTGGACACCTCACAAAATAGAGATGTGAACAATGCTGTACCTCATTGACAAGTTTTTGAATGGTGTATTCAGATCAGGCAAAGTATTGTTCAAGTGTTGGTTGTACAGAGGTCATTAGGAAGTGTCTTTTATGTCATCCATTGTCAGGGGCATGAGATTTACACAGGAAAGAGTGCCTAGATGAATACTGTCATTTGTAAGCATTGTTTATTTTTCAATATTAAAAATATTTACTGCAATGTTAACAATGGCTCTGCATCTAGCAAATCAATGTTTGGTACAACCAATGCGGCCGAGCTGACAATCATTGTTTAAACAAGAGAGACTGTGTTTGTAATTAGATATAGGTAATAAATTTAAAGACACATATTATATCAAGGTCAACGCTGATCCTTTTGAATATTTATTTTTCTTTGGTTTATGTTTTTTGAATCTAGACTCAAAAAAAAATATCATATTTCAAAAAGTAAAATGGACCAACTACAAACCAAGGAAGCTATAGAGGCCTTACTACAAAAATATCAGGACACGCCCATCCTGTGGAATTCAAAACACGCATTATATTGTAATAAAGATGTACGAGCGGCAGCACTAGAAGAGCTAGCAAACTATATGCAAACATGGGTGCCAGGATGCACTGCCAACATGGTGAAGGATAAACTTGCCAACCTCAGAAGCACATACAGGAGAGCATACAAAGCTAATAAAATCAAAAAATCGGGAGCAGCAGCAAGACAAGCAAAGGAACCCAAACTGTGGTATTATAAACAGATGGCTTTTTTGCGGGACGAAATGGAAGGCAGGAAAACGATGTCCAGTCTTTCTTCCAACCTTTCCTCCATGCTACCTTCCAGCGGACCTTCCCCAGATGACCACAGCCCTGCAGAGTCGGAGGAAGAGGGCCTGGCTGACAGAGATGCAGATCTGCCACCCTTCGATGAGGAGGTATAGTAGTTTCCTCTATATTTATGGCGTAAATAATTCTTGGTGGATTAATGATTAGATATTGTAAAAATAAAACCAAGCTGGAAAAAAGCAAACAAAAAGGTGTACAGACAAATAGGTGTCAGGGATGACAACTGCAGGGGTCAGAAGTAGAGTGTATTCAAGTAATAATGAACAGAAAATACTGAACGAAAAACATGAAAATGAGTGTGGTTTTATTTAGCGAAATTGTAAAAAAATTCTTTTTTTTTCCACACAGGAAGAAGAGATCAGCCAGGAGGTGGCAGATCCTCAGGTGTCTGTCAGCCAGGAGGAGGCCGGGGTCAGTGGCAGCCAGGAGGAGGCCGGGGTCAGTGGCAGCCAGGAGGAGGCCGGGGTCAGTGGCAGCCAGGAGGAGGCCGGGGTCAGTGGCAGCCAGGAGGAGGCTGGGCCCAGTGGCCTGCAGCAGGTCCACCCGGCCAGGAGAACCACCACCAGCCAGTCTTCTCCCCCCCAGGTGAGGCCATCAGGCCGAAGGAGGCAGTTGAGGCCTGTGGAGGAGGCAAGCCTCCGCATGATCCAGGAGGCAAGCGCCATCATGAGGGCCCCCCTCAACCCCACAGAGGCCTTCAGTGCCTCATTGGCCCATGATTTAAATGAAGGGGAGGAGGACCAGAGAAGACTGGCAAAGGCCCTGATGAACCAGGTCCTTTGGTGGATGCAGAGGGGCCTGCTGACCCCAGACACTGGGCTATGTGACCCGGCCCGGCTTGCGGAACACCATCCTCCTGCTGCCACATCAACCCCACCTGCAAGACCCCGTGTTCGATCCGCTGGAAGGCTGCCTGGAGGGAAGGCTGGAAAGAGGAGGAAACGTTGATTTTCTGCCTTCCATTTCCTTCCACATAAAGGACATCGTGTTTGTACTACCACAGTTTGGGTTCCTTTGTTTGTGTGCTGCTGCTTCATATTTTTGTGTTTGGCTACTGAGGCTTGGAAGTTTATCCTTCACCATGTTGGAAATGCAAGTTTGCATATAGTTTGCTATCTATTCTAGTGCTGCCGTTCTTTTTATTTTTTTGTGATGACATTTGCCTGAATAAAAGGCCTTTTGCTTTCATTTGAAAACATGTCTATTGTTTGATATACTGTGGGGATTATTAGGCAGCAAACCTTTAATAAATATACAATGGGTAATTTACAAAGGACACACTCCTTGGGGGGGGGGGGGGACATTTGGTGTGCCAACATGGTTTAATATTCTCTAATGAAACACCAAAAAAAAAAAAAAATTTTCAAAAAACATGTAAAAAAAAAATAGTTTAAATGGTGACATAACTAGAAACAAAAAAAAAAATTAAAACAAAATGAACATTCCTTTACAAAAATGACTACTCTAAATTATGGAGGACCACCAACCAAAACACACGTCTGGCATAGAAAACATTATTAAAGGATTACATCACAAGCAAGAAATGTGACATTTCAGTATGGGACAACTCTATTGAAATTGCATCAGCAAGAGAACGGGGTTATTCTAGCAAGAGAAGAATTAATAAAACGAGGCTTTAAAATGTGGTTTAGTGCGCCTTTTTAAGACATTGTTCTCTTGCTAGAATAAAAGGTTTCTAATGACGAATGTGCCATATCCCAAAGAAACGCGAGTTTTACCTGAACGAGCGCTCCCGTCTCCTCATTTGGACTGAGCATGCGCGGGGTTTTTGTACGCTGCTTTTGTGTACAGACGACCGAACATGTCTGACGGACACGATTCCAGCAGACTGTTTTAAAGCAAGACCAGGAAACAGTTGTTCGTTGGAAAACGGTCTGGCCGACGATTGTTTGCTGGAATTCTGTACGTTACTGCCTACACACGAACGAACATGTCCGCTGAAACTGGTCCGCGGACCAGTTTCAGCAGACATGTTTGGTCGTGAGTACGAGGCCTAAGGGAAATCAATGCGTAATCAATGCCGTCGCATAGATACGACGGCCCGCACTCAGAGATACGACGGCGTATCCGGAGGTACGCCGTCGTATCTCGTATCTGAATCCGGACCGGTGCCTTTTTTCTTCCTACTGACACCAACAATATGGGGCCTATTTTACCCCACTGACACCAACAAAGGGGCTTATTGAATCTTACCAGCCAGTAGGCTTATTTTATACCAATGATGGGACTTATTTTTTCACACCAACACCATTAATGGGGTTGAGTTTTCTCCAATTGACACCAAAAATGGGGATCATTTTATCTCACTGACACCAATAGTGGTATGTATTCTATCCCACTGATAGGGCTTACTTTATTCTCACCGCCACCAGCGATGGGGTCTTTTTCTTTTAGCTTACTGACACCAATAGCAGGTTTAAAATTCACTGGCCCAGATTCAGGTAGCCTTGCGCTTTTTTTACGTAGGCGCAGGGCACTGTTTTTGCCCTGCGCCCCCGCAAATTTTCTGCGCTACCCGCGATTCACAGAGCAGTAGCTCCGTAAATTGCGTGGGCGCTCCGGCAAAATGCCCGGCGTAAGCGCGCGCAATTTAAATGATCCCGTAGGGGGCTGGAATCATTTAAATTAGGCGCGTTCCCGCGTCGAGTGTAGGGCGCATGCTCCGTCGGGAAACTTTCCCGACGTGCATTGCGGTAAATGACGTCGCAAGGACGTCATTTGCTTCAAAGTGAACGTGAATGGCGTCCAGCGCCATTCACGATTCACTTACGCAAACAATGTAAATTTCAAATTTTGCGACACGGGAACGACGGGTATACTTTAGCATTGGCTGTCCCTGCTATTAGAAGGGGCAGCCTTACGCAAAAACCGACGTACGCAAACGACATAAACTGCGTACGCAGGGCTCGCGTAGGGTAGTGAATCGGCGTTAGTATGCAATTTGCATACTATACGCTGACCACTACCGGAACGCCACCTAGCGGCCTGCGTAAGAATGCAGCCTAAGATATGAGGGCATAAGAGCCTTATGCCACGCATATCTTAGGCTGCAGTCGGCGTAACGAGCTCTCTGAATCAGGAGAAGTCGTTACGCCTGCGCAAGTAAGCAATTGCGCTGCGTAACTATGGTTACGCAGACGCAATTGCTTCTTGAATCTGGGCCACTACGACTTACACAAATGATGGGACTTACTTTACTCCGACATCTTGTGACTTCTCTCATCAGTGCCTTCATCATCTCTTTTGTCTTCAGTTATAATGGTGGCCAACAAAGGCAAACAAAAATAAAAAATGAATACAATTAGTAAATGTTTTCCTTTGGCTCTTCCCTGTCTCGCCCTGGTGCCCTAGCATGAGGCTTGCATGGTCAAAATGACTCTGAATTTGACTCTAATTTCAATCCTTATGATACTGCAGGTTTTCTATGTCCAATATTTTCTTCAGAAGAGCTTGGGTGACTCATTTATAACTGAATGAATGAGTCATGTAGATTTTAGCCCCTCTGACCTTTTCCTCAGCAGAGAGAAAAAACTGCAGCGGTCACTCAATACATCCTTTTTTATTTTGCAGATCTGTAAATGGTGTCCGTAAATCTTCCAATAATAAATCCTAAAATGTTATTTAACACTATTAATTAACCTTCTTACATAGAATTGTAATTAAAATGTGCTCGTAAATAACTTGTCATTGCAATTAGATAGGAATTTATTACTGTCATCTCATTTAACGACACATCCCACTTGACGTTTGATTATTTTATTTAGGATTGTTGAATTAGTATTCTTTCAGCTGGAAACTAATTTTGTGTATGTTATTCTGTGATAGCTCAGAAACCCTGGCAAGTGGATTCGGCGAGGCAAGCTCTCTGTGCGGAATACAGTAACTCTGAAGAAGCCAAACAGAATTCATTTTTCACATTCCCGACTTCAGAGGTGAAATTGGATACTGGGATTTTCAAGCACAACCATCTTTAGGGTTTACAGAGAATGGTCTGAAAGTGAAAATATCCAGTGAGTGGCAGTTGTGTGGAGGAAAATTCCTTGTTGATGTCAGAGGTCAGAGGAGAATGGGCAGACTGGTTCGAGATGATAGAAAGGCAACAGTAAGAGCCGGTTCACACTGGGGCGACTCGTCAGGCGACGCAGCCGCCTGACAAGTCGCGTCCCATTCTAGTGAATAGAACTGTTCTAATAGGAGCGACGCAAGTCGCTCCGACTTAGAAAAAGGTTCTTGTACGACTTCGGGGGCGACCTGCATTGACTTCTATACAGAAGTCGTTTTGCAAGTCGCCTTAGAAGTCGTCTTCAGGTCGCCTGGCCGAGTCGCCCCCAAAGTCGTGCCGCCCCAGTGTGAACCGGCTCTAACTCAAACAACCACTTGTTACAACCAAGGTATGCTGAATACCATCTCTGAACGCACAACACAACAAACCTTGAAGTAGATGGGCTACAGCAGCAGAAGATCACACCAAAAGCCACTCCTGTCAGTTAAGAACAGGAAACTGAGGCTACAATTCGCACAGGCTCACCAAAATTGGACAATAGAAGATTGAAAAAATGTTGCCTAGTCTGATGAGTCTCGATTTCAGCTGCGACATTCAGATAAGGTCAAAATTGGACGTAAACAACATAAAAGCATGGATCCATCCTGCCTTGTATCAATGGTTCAGGCTGGTGGTGGTGGTGTAATGATGTGGGGGATATTTTCTTGGCACACTTTGGGCACCTTAGTACAAATTGAGCATTATTTAAACGCCACAGCCTACCTGAGTACTGTTGCTGACCATGTCCATCTTTTTATGACTACAGTGTCCCCATCTTTTCATGGCTCCTTCCAGCAGGATAATGCACCATGTCATAAAGCTAAAATCCTCTCAAACTGGTTTCTTGAACATGACAATGAGATCACTAGGGACGTCTTTAAGGCAGGGCAAAACAGGCAGCTGCCCTAGGCCCCATCATTGTTGTGGGGCCCAAAGCAGCTGCCTCATACTTAACAACTATCCCAGTGTCCCTTGAAGTTTTAGTCCCATGCTGTGTCCCGATATCTCAGTGTGAAGTTCTAATACTGCCCAGCTCTGCCCTATTGCCATGTACAGATCACTCACCTGCAGACCCTGGGCCATATTCTGAGTAAATATCCGCCTGCTTCGCTTAGGGCACTTACACTCCGCTGTCCCAACTTACTGGAGCAGGTGTTGTATTCCCCAACCACTTGCTCCATAAGTTGGGACAGCGGAGTGTAAGTGTCCCGGCGTAGCCTGGCGGATCTCCAAGGGGGCGGCTTCTATTCAAATGAAGCGCGCCCCCGATACAAAAGAACTGGGCATGCGCCCAGTGCGCATGCTCCAGTTCTCGGCGGAAAACATCCGTAACATGGCCTACGCGAGACTTGCGAAAACTTACCCCTCATATAGCAGGGGTAAGTTTCCGCTTACGCAAACGACGTTAGCGACGGTTACGCGACGCGAACTCGTTCGTGAATCGGCGTAGAAGGATCATTTGCATACGCAAATGACTCCTTCACTTAAATGCCATCTAGCGGCGGCCGGCGTCATTGCATTTAAGATCCGCCAGTGTAAGTGACTTACAGATGGCGGATCTTAAGTGTATCTATGCAAAAATGATTCTGAGAATCAGGAGCATAGATACACGGGTCAAAAAAGGGAGTTACGATGGAGTATCCTGAGTTACTCCATCGTAACTTTACTCAGAATATGGCCCTCTGTGTTTACATGGAAATAACCTGCATTGATATGTAAATAATGGTGGCATTAATATGTTAACAGCTGCGGACCGCTGCATTGATATCTAAATAGAGGCGGCATTTATATGTATATCATGCCCCCCTGAGGTCATATCCACCATCACTTCTGCTGAATGCTGCCCACTGGGAAAGTCCTGCCTACAACTGTCTTCATTAAGGCTAACATCAGCCTGTTCTGCAAAGGTTAGCAAATTGGAGGGGGGACCTTTTTTCAAAACAACATGGTGCCACAACACGGTGAATTTTGGTGCATGTAAATATGCACATTGCAGGCGTCATTAACAATTAATGATACTTCTGTGTGTCTGCTAAAGGGCAACACATTTCTGTGGTGACACCAAAGCAATTTTGCATGCATTACCGACACATACAAATGTGAACGCAGGCTAAATGTCTCAGTTACATTGGTGATCAGTGTAAATCTTCTCATTACATTGGGGCTTGGTGTACAATCCTATCATTCACACTTGTGGCCAGTGTAAAGGTCTTCCTTACATTGGTGGTCAGTGTAAATAAAATGGGCTGCATATAAACTCTATTGCAATAAACAGGTTCACCTACTAACATCCAAAAAACATAAAATAATATTTTTGGCTCAACAAGAGCTGCACCCATATAGCATCCGAATACCCTGAATGATTAAGGAAAAATATATATTATATATATATATATATATATATATATATATATATATATATATATATATATATATATATATATATATATATATATATATATATATATATATAAACTTTTGTGTGCTTCCTGGTAAAGATATTGATTTAATACCGTGCAGAATAGTCCATATTTTTTCTATTATATAATAGTGCACTCCAAAGCCACCAAAACACGTGGAAGGTACTGGAAATTCCAACATAAACACGTGCCCTCCACCACACTAAAAGCTTATTTCCGGATCAATAGGATCCCCAATTACAGAGATCAAACAAGCATAATACACCAATACCTCCCAGCTAACTGAATCCGGTCCACTGGATGCCAGTCTATGGTATCCACTGGCTTCAAATGCTTTATTCCCGGGTCCTATGTATCTTAAACAACCGCCAAAGGAAGAAGAACAAAGGACTCACATAGCAATAATACTGCTAGATGTGTGTTTATTTGTTAAAAGTGAAAAGGTACTCACATCACTAAAATCTGACACAATCAATCAAACAGTAGAACCCTTGCTGACAGCCGGCATCAACGGACATGATGATCTCAGAGGTTCTGGGATGGCCCAATGGGCTTAACCTACTAACATACAGCAAGGTGACTTATGCACATGCACACTGTGTTACAGACAGAACTAACTAGTATAGTGCATGTGAGATAACAAGGGGACAGATATACTTCTGTCACCAGTCTTTACATACAATTATATACCCAGAAGCTAGAGGCAAAAATAGTAAACTATTAACATTAGAAACACTTGCTCAATAATCCCTGCTTTTGGTCTGGATTAATAGTAGCCCCTTCCTAGTGGGCCATGAGCTCCCCTGACCCTCTCTCTCTATTTACTTCCTCCCTCTGGGGTTTCCAAGCCAACCACACAGAGACAGAAAGTGATGTACATAATTAAAGCAGAGTTCCGCCCCCAATTTTTTTTTATTTTAAATAAGCAGCTATAAATACTGCAGCTGCTGACTTTTAAAAAAGGGACACTTACCTGTCCAAGGGCACCTGCGATGTCCTCACCTGAGTCCGACCTGTCCCTCGGCTCCAGGTGGAGGTGCCACATTGCTAGTAAGGGAGTCAGGAAGTGAAGCCTTGTGGCTTCACAGCCTGGTTCCCTACTGCGCATGCGCGAGTTGCGCTGCGTGTTCTGAGTGGTTCCTGCTGCTTTCTGGGACCTGTGTGTCTCCCAGAAGACAGCGGGGGGACGGAGGAGGAGCTGGACATGGCATAGATTGGCGCGGATACTGCTGTGAACTTTTGCCAGAAGTAGGAGCAAATATCTGTATTAGACAGGTATCTGCTCCCCCCTGAAAGGTGCTAAATGTGACACCGGAGGAGGGGGAGAAATCCAGGTAGCGGAAGTTCCATTTTTGGGTGGAACTCCACTTTAACTGTGACATATAAGGCAGAACAGCCACTTACAAATACAGAGAGTAGAGGGCAGCGGATCCCTACAGTGGCTAAGGTTTTATAGGCTTTTCGAGAAGAAAAATAGATGATATTTTCAGTAAATACACTATTATAATAGTAAACATACTATTGTTATGTTTGTATTTATCAATGATGGAGCTTATTTTTTCCCACTGGTACCAATGACTTGAACATATTTTGAGATTATTTAGTTACAGGGCCGATCCTAGGCAGGGTGCACAGGGTGCTTTGCACCCAGGCGCCTGCAGAGGTGGGGGCGCCGAAGTGCCAGAGTTCTTCCCTCCTCCTCTCCTTGTTTGTGTCCGTCCAAAACTGATGTGTGAGCATAGGGCAGCCCGTCCAGCCTGACAGTGCTCGGGGGAGGGGTCGCTCCTCTTCCTGACACAAGGGTTCTAGTTTTCAGTGGCTGCTGAGTGCTGGTGTGCAGGAATGAAGTCCTCACACTGGGAGTCTTGGATCCAGCACTGTCTCCACCAACTCCAGTTGGAATGCCTCCCCCTCCCATCATTATCTTGTGCTGCACAGAGAGAGAACCGAGGTGAGTCACAGTGTTCAGTGTACTGTGTGCTGGGGGATGGCATCCCCAGCATCCCTTTACATGTGCTCTGAGCTGCCCCTGCTCTAGATGTTTTATAACATGATAGATTGCAGGGGATACACAGCCCCTGCCCATCTCCTGTACTATGTCTGCAATCTCTGACCATCTCCTGTACTATGTCTGCAGTCTCTGACCATATCCTTTACTATGTCTGCAGTCTCTGACCACCTCCTTTACTATGTCTGCGGTCTCTGACCACCTCCTTTACTATGTCTGCGGTCTCTGACCATCTCCTGTAGTATGTCTGCAGTCTCTGACCATCTCCTTTACTATGTCTGCGGTCTCTGACCATCTCCTGTACTATGTCTGCAGTCTCTGACCATTTCCTGTACCAAGTCTGCAGGCTCTGACCATCTCCTGTATCATGTCTGTAGTATGTCTGAGGGCTCTTTCTAACAGACTCTCTAACAGAAGCCCTCTCTGTGTCCATCAGAGAGACCCCCCTCCAGGTCCCAATAAAGTACTCCGTTTCTCTTCCTGTATTTTGTTTATTGTTAAGAGATCATGTAAGGATCCCAGGTTAATGAAGATTTTGTGGGGGAGCATATCTGTTTGTAAAGGGGAGGAGTTAGTAAAATGACCACGCCCATGTGGGGGCACCAGAAATATTTCTGCACCCAGGAGCCTGTGACCCTAGGATCGGCCCTGTTTAGTTATATATTATACATGATTTATATTGCGTAGACAGTTTGTACAGAGCTTTTACAAATAAAGTCAGACAGTACAGTTACAAAACAGTTCAAGACAAGAGGGTTAGAAGGACCCTGCTGGTGAAGCCTGCCAAGAATTCCTGAAAACACATTTTGATTCAACGCTTTCAATTTTACATGTTTATTGCAAAATGTTTCACAGAAAGATTTCAAGGGCAATCATGCCATATTATTCTTTAGATTCTCTTTATTGAAACAAAGTAGCAAAGGCTAAAAACACTTTGAATCCACCCATATGCCTTGAAAAAAGCGTACTGCATAGGAAATGGTCATTGGCCATATGGATTTAAGTGATTTTAGCCTTTGCTCCTCTGCCCTGATAGAGGGAATTATATGCCGTGAGTGTCCTTGAAACCTTTCTGTGGAATGTATAATTTATTGAACTGTGACCAATAAGCACAGAGGCCTACTCCAGTAAATGATGTTGGGAAATCTATGGCAGAGTTTCCTGTGGCAATTTCTCCTAAACATACAGTAGAAGTCTCTTCCTTGGGGATATCAACTGTGAGTGCCACACAATTTTTAGTTACAATTTATTGTAAAACTATCAAAAACCTAGACAAATACAACAGGGCATGTCATGAAAATAATACAAACTCTTCTTTCAATCACGCCAAAGAATACCCCACTCTCTCTGTTATGGAAATAAGGAGAAGGGGAGGTGTTCTTTAGTCCTAGCACATTTTATATTTTATGGTGACAAGTTTGACAATGTTCCACCTCCTGCGAACTAGGTAGGAGGAAGTGGGGTGGCCATAGAGGACATTTGGGAAAAAGGTGAACTTGTATATTTAAATGAAGAGATTTAAAGGAATAGTACACACTAAACACCTTACTTTAGTAGTAAATCAACACGTGTTTCAGTTGGCAAAACATGATTATGAGTAGTATCCAGGTAATAAAGAAGTCACCAGAATCCCATATAAGTCTTTGAAGTGGACCTTTACCCTCTTTAATGACTTTTCATAATCCCCCCATCTTCCCGTGCTTGTAAGCAGCTGTCAGTGATAGGGCAGTCTAGTGCTGCAAGAGCAAGTGGTAAAGTAATCATATGTGTTCATACTGCAGTCAAATTGTTATGTTTTTGTAAGTATTTATGTTAACACTTCTGCCTCTATAGTGTCTCCAACACCATTTTGGAGGAGCCCTGTGTTCTGATAGGCCGCACGAGATCTCGAGGGATTTGGGCGACCATTTTTTGGGTGGTTTCTTTGTATAGTAAAGCTCAGGCTGTTTTTTAGGCAGAACACGTGTGGATGTAGATAGGGACAGAGACCCTGCTTGTGAGGGAGAGACAGGAGAAGCAAGGGAGAGTGTTCCGGCCTGTGAGGGATAGTTTAGGGGTCCTACGGAGTCCTGCAGTGGTAACCTTGGTCGGATGAAAGACTCCCAGCTGCTACGGGTAATGTGTTTCCAGCCTCTTCCAATAAGCATTGTGAACTGGGGTATATAATATACCATTAAGTGGGAAGTGCCTGTGATACTCAGAAAGTCACATCGCTTAGAACTACAGTATCTGTACTGCATATATGTGCCTCCATGCCTGGAGAGGAATCATTTGCCATTTGATTGTAAAGACTGTTACTACTACCGCCTCTCGGTAATAAACGTTACCTTGTTCAAAGAACTTTACGCGTGTCTCCCTCAGTGAATCGCCGCACCCCTCACCCCGCTTACATGCTTAGGGTGACCACCTGTCCCAGATTGCCCAGGACAGTACCGCTTTTTGCAGGTCTGTCCCGGGCACATTCATTCTAGGACAATACAGTGTCCTGGGAATGAAACTGACACAGCCTCCCCCCGGGCCAATCTGATGCCCCATAAAAAAGGCCAACACATCACCTCTTTACTCAATGACAGTACTTGTCCTGCCCGGGAATGCCTGGAGGAGCACAATCCTGCCCCCTGCTTGTGATTGGAGAAATCATAAATCCTGCCTCTAGTGTCCAATCACTGTGCTGTGATTCGTTACAGCCAGGGGCGGACTGACAACTCATGGGGCCCCCGGGCAATAGAAGATTATGGGGCCCCTGGGCTTACAGATGGCCCCCACGCCAGGAGGCAGTGCAGATCTCTGGATTTTCACATCAAAAGCATGTCAGTTTCGGACATATCAGGGACAGATGTAAAAAAAACACAGATTTTTACATACTGTCCCTGGTTTTACTGAGCCTGGCAACCCTGATGGGGCCCCCTAGTGGCATGGGGCCCTCGGGCAGTGCCCGAGTGACTCAATGGTCAGTCCGCCCCTGGACAGCACAAGCTTTTTTTTGGGAAGGGGAGATGTCCCTGAATGGTAGTTTGGAAATGTGGTCACCCTACCCGTGATTCCATCTTGCTAGGGGGCATTGGTCTTCAGATCACCACCATGCTGCACATGCACTATGGCATGTTATCAGGAGGCCAGCGGCAAGAACCAGGAATAGATCGCTAGCCCCCTGATGACGTAAGAAAACAAGATGGTGATGGGGGACCTGGTATTTGGTTGTGGAGTGGCAGATTACACCAGGGTTTTTTTTTTAGGACCACCCAGCGGAGAAGGTGGAGGGTAAAAAAAATGTACCAGGAGAGTGAAGTTCCTCTATAACCCAGTAGTTTTTTTGCAAGTGTAAAAAAACAACACTTTGGGACAGACAAAGTTGATTAATCAAGCTGTAGACATGTCTCTGCATTAAAAACTTTTACTAAGGCCCCTTTCACATTGGAGCGGGAGCCGAGGTGGCAGTATAGTGCCGCTAAAAACAACGGCGCTATACCGCCGGGATTGGGACGCTAGCGGTGCGGTATTAACCCCCGCTAGCGGCCTGTTAAAGGGTTAATACCGCCCGCAATGCGCCTCTGCAGAGGCACATTGCGGGCGGTATTGGCACGGTTTCCCATTGTTTTAAATGGGAAGGAGCGGTGAAGGAGCGGTATACATGCTGCTCCTCTCACCGCACCAAAGCTGCTGCTGACAGGAGATTTTTTTTCTCTCCGCCCTCGGGCTTTCACATTGAGTAGGCAGTGAAGGAGTTTTTCAGGCGGTATAGCAGCGCCATTTCTAGCGCTGTACCGCCAGAAAAACTCCTCAGTGTAAAGGGGTCTTACTGTTTGCTTTGCCCAATCCCTAAATACTTACCTGAGTCACGTATTGATCCAGGGCTGTGCCTGTCTGCAGCAGCGTTGAGGAGGCAGCAGTGAGTGGGGCAGAGCCATGTTGTGTTTGTCTATGGATGCACACAGTCTGGCCAGGACCTGGAGCGAGCCTGCATGTTTACCCCTAAAGCAAGTGCTTGCTATTTGGGCAGACACAGAAGAGGACGAGCAGATAGCAACAGCAGTGGACCCCAGAAGAGGAGGTAGGAGGCCACCCTGAGAACAAAGAAGGTATAAACCTCTTTTTTTTTCCGGGCAGAAACATTGGAACCTTTAGATACACTTTAATTAAGAGTCAGAATATATTTCTGAACTTGCTATAAAACTACTGAAATTATGAAGACTTGTGATTCTGAAGGGTGAAGCTGATAAGTCTAACTCACACAAAAGCAGCATGACTTTGCTCGTATGGTTCTCTGACATACTGTAGCTATGATATGATGTAAATTACATCATTAATCTGGTCCACTGGAAGCCATGCATGTTGCTTCTGTTCCTAGGAAAGGATCCTTTGAAGTGGGCTTAAAATTCAAAGTATATCCCAGTTCATTTATTATATGTGTATAATTCTGCACCGTGTTGATTGGTTGTTTGTCTCCAAGATTATTTTTGGAATTCAGACACAATCTGTCAAGCTTAGCATGGACAGTGATGACGTGTGATGATATGGCTTTTAACTTGCATGGCTAAATGCTTCAAATTTATTTCACCTGACACATAAGGAGCTTCCAAGAAGACCGAACATATCTGAGCTTATCATATAACCAAATTAGTTACGGGAATATTGCTGTACTGTTAAGGGACAGAAGCCGCATACCAATATATTTACCGTTACACAGATTTTCTATTATGCTTTCTCTTAAAGGAAACCTATGCGAAAAGAAATACTGCCACTGATGACAATTTTTTCTAGATATGCTAATCCCCTGGCATTCACAACAACCCGAAACATACAGGTTGATTTACTAAAACTGGAGGGTGCAAAATCCAGTGCAGCTGTACATGGTAGCCAATCAGCTTCTAACTTCATCTTGTTCAATTAAGCCTTGACAAAAAAAAAAAAATTAAAGCTGATTGGTTTCCATTAGGGCTGTGGAAATTAACTATCAATTCATCGATTAATCTTTAATTTTTTCGATCGGTCAAAAATTTTTTGATCGAGCAAAATTATTTTGATTGGTACTCGCCGGCTTCCGGGCCTTTAGGGAGTTCCGTCGGAGATCCGGTGACGTCATGGACACCGGCGGGGCTAGAAAGGGCTCCTCTGCTGTGCCTTCATATCTGCATGCCGGCAGGACCTTACTATCTGCCACACACAAGAGCTGTTACACTTCCCTCTATCACTTCCCTCTATCAACCTGGGATTCTACAACCATCCACTGGGAGTTGTGATAGTTCCCTTCACGGGACATCTACATGCCGACGGACTGATGGTAACCTCTCCTCATCTAGATTCAGCAGTGGTATCGTTGTACACATTTTTATGCCAGTATCATACTTAGCTATATGTTTTTATGACTGCTTTTGCTACCCTTTGGTATTACTCGCACCATTTTTACAGTTTATGTAGCTACATCGATTTTATCTCCAGTGCAATATTTATTTTGTTACCTACTTGAAGACTATAAAAGTTTTAATGCTATTCCCATCGAGCGCTGCCTTTGTGTGTTTTTTGTATCCTGCTATCCATTTTTCCAGTGGTTGGTAGCTGCACTGGGAATCAGCCTGCAAGGAGATGAGCTAAAAGTAGTTGGATCTGTATGTGCGTTATAATTAATCGAAATTAGTCGATTAATCGATTTAAAAAAAAGTTGATTATTCAAACACAACATTTTTGTTCAGTAACAGCCCTAGTTTCTATACAGAGCTACATAAAATTTTGCACACTCCAATTTTATTAAATCAATCCCATAGGTTGATTTACCAAAACTTAGAGAGTGCAAAATCCAGTGCACCTGTGCATGGTAGCAAATCAGCTTCTAACTTCTCTAGCATGTTCAATTAAGCTTTCACAAAACAAAACCTGGAAGTTGATTTGATCCTAAGCAGCGCTGCACACGATTTTGCACTCTCCAATTATAGTAATCAGTTTTTCAATACTTTGAGAACCACTGACCCACAATTAGCATGCAGCAACCAAAGTGACAGTCAAGTGAGAACTCCTGATTTTTATATTAGTTCTGAAAGGATTGAAGCCCCTAGCATGATGTTAGAAATTATTTATATAGCCCTACAGACAGCGCACATGGCCATTGCTGCATAACTGCAAACAGGAAACAGAAAAATGTTCAGGGAAAAGACAGACCATACAGTAATATAGATGCAGCTACAAATTTATAAACACTGCCAACTACTGGTTGAACAATATATATCTCTACTAAATACTGATGTACAGTAGTTGTTGCACAAAATACAATTCTATGTTCCAACACATGACAGCCAAGCAAATAATTTTTTCAGAAAATGAGGACAACCTGTATGAGCTCATTTTAAAGGTCAAATCCACCCAAAACTGAAAAGGTAGAACTAGGGGATCCTGGTTGGTTGCATGCCCTCTTGTGACAATGAACAGCTTTTTGTAAGTCGTAGCTTTCCAGATAAAAAAAAATATGTTTTTATAGTGATTGTTATTTAACAGTTTCTTCCTTGCACCCCTTATAGAAATTATTATTTAGGCAACTAGAGTTCTTCCTTGCCAGTGGAATTAGTATCTTTTTGAAACATAAGGCCACCTTTTGCGACTTTCTGAAATATTCAGGAATGTAAGTTACAGCAGGTAAACCAATGTGGATTTGGAAATATTTATTATCACTTTTGTTATCTGTACATGGTCTTAAAAGGGAAGTTCAATACCAAGTGCGCCACCCTTTGGGCTCCTTCTGCTAATCTCGTGTTAATATTCACTCTCTTGTTATCTCGTATTGTTATTTCGCCTTGACTACTGCAACTCCCTTCTCATTGGCCTGCCTTTCCATCCCCTCTTCAGTCTATCATGAATGCTGCTGCCAGACTTATCCACCTTACCAACCGCTCAGTGTCTGCCAACCCTCTCCTCCATTTCCTACACTGGCTCCCGATCACCCAGCGAATTAAATTCAAAATACTAACCACAACTTACAAAGCCATCCACAACTCTGCCCCAAGCTACATCACCAATCTTGTCTCCAAACATATCCCAAACCGTCCTCTGCGCTCTTCTCAAGACCTCGTACTGTCAAGCTCTCTCGTCTCCTCCTCCCATGCTCATCTCCAGGATTTCTCCAGAGCCTCTCCCATCCTCTGGAACTCGTTACCTCAACCTGTCCGGCTATCCCCTACTCTTACTACCTTCAGGCGATCCCTGAAAACTCATCTCTTCAGGGAATACGTCTCCAACTAATCTTTTACCACTTACATCAGTTCATTCCCCACAGTTACAACCTTTTGTACCACCTGCCCCACCCTATTAGATTGTAAACTCTTCTGAGCAGGGCCCTTTTAATCCTCTTGCATTTTATTGTATTATAACTGTATTGTCTCCCTTTTATATTGTAAAGCGCTGCGTAAACTGTAGGCTCTATATAAATCCTGTATAATAATAATAATTAGAAGTTTGGTGAGAGACAATTCGCGCTTTTCAGCCTTGTGGTTTTCAGTCCGTTAGAAGAGAATGCGCTGCATTAAAATATAAAAAAATTTGCAGCGTGACGAATGTGCTATCTCCATTACAAACGCTAGTTTTACCAGACCGAGCGCTTCCGTCTTGTACTTGATTCAGTGCATGCATGGAATTTTGTGCGTTGGAATTGTCTACACACGCTCGGAATTTACGAGAATGGATTTTGTTGTCGGAAAATTTGAGATCCAGCTCTCAAATTTTTGTTGCCAGAAATTCCAACAGCAAATGTCCGATTGAGCCTACACATGGTTGGAATTTCCAAAAACAAGCTCCCATCGAACATTTGTTGTCAAAATTCAGAGCGTGTGTACACGACATTAGTCTTTCCCCACAGGAAAAACCCTTGATGACAAAACAGGCAAGTCCCCTTCTCTGGTGGTTGCTAGGGGCGACGGCCAGAAGGTTAACCGTGAAGGTGGATCTCGGTGGGACCTCCAAATGTAGCGGTGTGTTGCCACTAGTTACTGACATCCACGCATTTTCACCCTGCTGCTAGATATCCATATGTCACACTTGTAGACGATGAAAAGTCTTTTGCTTTGTTTTGTTTTTTTATTTAGGGGATTGAACTTGGTTGGAGGAAAGGGATATGGGATGACCATAGAACAATTGGTATTCGCAATGCTGGAGCTGATCTGCCTTCACATTGGCAAATACTTACTCATTATCTTCACAGAACAAAAAAAAAATGCGGTACCTGTAATAAATACTATTTTTCTGCCCTGCCACTCATTGAATTTTACATCTGAGGGGAACGTGGAGTTGCACTTTAAATGATTGTATTTGATCTTGGTGAAAGCATACCCATTTCCCTTAGATGTTGTTTCTAAGTAATGCACCGTGTATGTTTCCTGTTATTGATCAGTACAGGTCGTGATGGAAAGTGGAAAAACTCCAGGAACACTGTTGACCTAACCGACCTGCTGTCTAGACAGTAATGCATTTTAGGCTGTATCCTATCAGTGATGCTGCTTTACTACACATTCCAAGTCCCCTTACTGCTGCATGTGTAACATGAACCGAGTTCTATTCCTCTGCTGGCAAAGGCTCAGCACACTGCGACTCAGTATAAATAAATCAAATCTATGTAGAAAATTGATTAATGGGGTAAATGAAAACAGCTGCCAACATGTTAAAATTATTTTTATTTTCAGGCATACTTCACTGCTAAACTGGCATTTCAGTCAAGTGGCAGAATACTGGCATACTGACAGCCACAATCCTGATCATAGCATAATTATGAGAAGAAGAATTATTTAAAGGAAAGAAAGAAAGAAAAAAAATATATATAATATATATATATATATATATATATATATATATATATATATATATATATATATATATATTCTTTATTTTCAGTTTTTTTTCTTTCTTCTCATCTTAATGTATTGTTTCCTTTTCCATTTTCAGATATCAGATGGCAAGGTTAAAAACAAGCAAGAGCAGCAGATTTCTGAAGGCTCGGATAATAGCCATTTCCTAAAAAAACAAAAACGTAAAGATAAAATTACACTGGTTGCAGAGGGAGTAACACAGAAGTAACCCTCCCTTTATCCAAAGCAGCCATATGAATGTGGGGTCAATTTACTAACATTTACCGCATGTGATAACACAGTCACATCACTCATTTGCATAAATTGATGCATGCAGTAAATGGAGCCCAATTTATATATTTATTTTTTTTAAAAAAATAACGGTTATGCGGTATTTACCACAAAATAAAAAATATGCTGGTAAATATTGTTTAACAACCTCAATACTGGGCACTTTCGACACCTTCCTTCCCAGAACAATTTTCAGTTTTTTTTTTTTTTTTGTGATATAAGCGAAAATAGTTACGCCGCCGCATAGATACGCCATTCTACGAGAATCTGGCCCTATATTTTCTACTTTCTATTTTAAAAGAAATCCAATAAAATCAAATTTCATCATATATTTAGGTAAAAAAAAAAATCCTGATAAGTGTATGATAATTAGTTTGTGTGAAAGTTATAGTGTCTACAAGCTATGCTACGTATCACTGAAAATTAATCAATTCTGATAGCCTATGTCGCATCTTGAGGCCCTAAAATGTCAGAACAGTACAAATACCCCCAAATGTAAAGATGATAGTATTTAGTAAGAGGCATAGTGAGTTTTTTGAAGTTGCAATTTTTTTCCCACAATTGTTTGAAAAATAAAGATTTTTTTTTCTCTTCAAAGCTGTCATATTAACAAGTTATTTTTCACACATGGCAAAGGTAAACTTCCCATTGCATTCCAAAATATATTCTGCTATTCCTCCTGAGTATGGCGATACCACATGTGTGAGACTTTTCCACAGCCTGACCACATACAGAGGCCCAACATGCAGCACTGTCAGGTGTTCTAGGAGCATAAATTACACATTTAGTTTCCTGACTACCTATGACAATTTTGAAGGCCCCGGAGCACCAGGACAGTGGAATTACCCACAAAATGACCCCATTTTGGAAAGAAAATACCCACCCCCATCAAACCATTCTCTGCAGGTCCCTCCTGTACCCTCTGTGTTGAACTGTACTGTAATTGTGCTGTCCTCCCTATACATTGTAAAGCACTGCGTAAATTGTTGGCGCAATATAAATTGTGTATAATAATATTAATAATATCTGTGAACGTGAACAAAAAAAAATCAATATATGCTATCTTATAGGGAGGATTAAGAAATGTTGCCATACTCTAAAAAAACATTCCCTTTGTCTTGAATTCCTCCTGAAAAATTGCGGTGTACTTTGTATGTTAGAATGTCTAGGCACTCCTGTATCTACATCCTCATAGCTGTATATCTGCAGTGTGAGAATAAAGGCACTGCTGCCTCTGGTTCTTAGTCTCAGTCTCAGAGTGAGATTTGGTGATGTCACCACTGTGCTTCTCACTACTAGTCTCCTTACTGGAGGCGCTGACATGAAAAAAGCAAAAGCCCTGCCTCTACCAAGATAGCTGCCTGTATTAAATTGACTCTGTGAACTTAAAGATAGGTAAAGAAAAAGAGAGCTGCTAGCTGGTATAAAATGCTGACACATCTGTTGGCCCCTCTGAATGGATAAAGCTCTGGCAATTCTTAGTAGTGATGAAGCTTATCTGCTCCCTCCTCCTTCACCTGTTGGCCAGGACAGCAATGTATCATACAGATGAGCCAATAGGAATGGGGGAAAGGAAATATATGAAAGATAAAGTGACGAGCGCAATATTATAACTGTGTATCCAATGTGTTGGTCAGTGAATCAAACTGATAATTAACTAAAAATGAAACACAGTGCCAAAAACATAAATAATGAATGAATAACCTAGCCAGCATGTGGCCAGTGAAAAAACATGCACAAACAACTGTGAAATGTCAGCAGACAAAATAAAACTCAATCAGTCCTGAGGAAATAGGCTAGTAATAAAGCCTTTGAGTATCATGTGCATGAATAAACAAACAAAATTCAATGTGATTAAAAAAGTTCCATAAAGCAAAAGCTCTCCAAAGATAGTGATGTGGTGTTTTCAAGGATCTTCTAATGTGGATCTTCCAATAATATGTGCTCACAAAGCGCTTACCTTCCCAAAGAAGTAATCAAGCCTTGATTATATGGATGTCCATAAGAGGTGCTGTTGGATCTGCAACTGGCTATGGGTGTCCAAGACGTCCTGTATAATCCTGTGTTTGTAAGCTCCAGACTTCTAGTGGGCAACGATGGTGCTCAGCATGGAGAAATAAAAGAAATAGCTTCCCATAGTGTAGTAAACAAGGGCTGGTTTATTTGTAAAAAACGCTACATTTGCATTTTCAAAAGCAAGATAAAAACGAAAGGAAAAAACAGCTGATCACAGCTTCCTGGTATGTTGCTATAGTAAGCCCGTCCCTTACATGTTACGCCACGTCACGTGGCTTCATCAGAGGTGACGGATTGGTTGTTGGGCTTGTCTTTTATAAGAGACAGCAGGAAATAGTTCGATCGCCATTTTGCCAGAGAAAGTGTCTCTGTACTGGCGGCGGCCATCTTAACGGTGGGCTTGCATCAATATGACCGTGTCAATGAGTCCAGAGCGCTGTGGATTCCCGGCGGCCATCTTATTGTAGCCCCAAACTGGACAGCAAGTAATTGGCTCATACAAGCCTGGAAATAAACAGCTCCAGATCATTTACATCGCTGTTTATTTCCAGGCTTGTATGAGCCAATTACTTGCTGTCCAGTTTGGGGCTAAAATAAGATGGCCGCCGGGAATCCACAGCGCTCTGGACTCATTGACACGGTCATATTGATGCAAGCCCACCGTTAAGATGGCCGCCGCCAGTACAGAGACACTTTCTCTGGCAAAATGGCGATCAAACTATTTCCTGCTGTCTCTTATAAAAGACAAGCCCAACAACCAATCCGTCACCTCTGATGAAGCCACGTGACGTGGCGTAACATGTAAGGGACGGGCTTACTATAGCAACATACCAGGAAGCTGTGATCAGCTGTTTTTTCCTTTCGTTTTTATCTTGCTTTTGAAAATGCAAATGTAGCGTTTTTTACAAATAAACCAGCCCTTGTTTACTACACTATGGGAAGCTATTTCTTTTATTTCTCCATGCTGAGCACCATCGTTGCCCACTAGAAGTCTGGAGCTTACAAACACAGGATTATACAGGACGTCTTGGACACCCATAGCCAGTTGCAGATCCAACAGCACCTCTTATGGACATCCATATAATCAAGGCTTGATTACTTCTTTGGGAAGGTAAGCGCTTTGTGAGCACATATTATTGGAAGATCCACATTAGAAGATCCTTGAAAACACCACATCACTATCTTTGGAGAGCTTTTGCTTTATGGAACTTTTTTAATCACATTGAATTTTGTTTGTTTATTCATGCACATGATACTCAAAGGCTTTATTACTAGCCTATTTCCTCAGGACTGATTGAGTTTTATTTTGTCTGCTGACATTTCGCAGTTGTTTGTGCATGTTTTTTCACTGGCGACATGCTGGCTAGGTTATTCATTCATTATTTATGTTTTTGGCACTGTGTTTCATTTTTAGTTAATTATCAGTTTGATTCACTGACCAACACATTGGATACACAGTTATAATATTGCGCTCGTCACTTTATCTTTCATCACTTCACTGTATTTTTATTTATATTTATACACCATTAGATTGAGCAGCATTATCACTCATTTCACTACACCATTTTATTTCTTATCTCAAGTTTTATTAGGTAGGCGCGAGAGCACCCCCACACTTTCGGAAAGGAAATATAGCCACGCAAAGCATACCAAGACTGGAGACAGAGAAGGTGAAAGAGATAGTTTGCAAAATCTGATGTGTGGGTGGCTGTATGTTGTCCCTACCAGCCTTGCCACCATTGGATTGCTATGCAGAAATCCAATCCTGCTGTTGAATCAGGTACTAAACTGGTGTCCATGTCAGAACTAGACATATCAGTAACACATATTTACTTTATAGCTGTAAAAAAGGTAAGTATTTTAGTCTCTTAGGTATAGTGCATCACACATGTAATGAATAATCATTCCTTATTTTTCTTATGCCACAGTGGACAACATGACAACACCACGGGCAATATTTTAGACGTGGTTCAGATGCAGTAAAAGAGCATGTGAAGACATCTAAAATATAAATATGGTGTGGACAAGCCCCATGGCACAAAATAGAGAAGATGCGACTCTTGGTAGAGAATATGTGACTCTTGGTAGAGAAGATGTGACTCTTATAGGGAAGCTGTGACACTTGGTAGAGAAGATGTGTCTCTTGGTAGAGAAGATGTGACTCCTGTAGAGAAGATGTGACTCTTGTTCTTTGGTCTCCTAGGTATAGTGCATCACACATGCAATGAATAATTATTCCTCTGAGGACCACCAAAACTTCAGCATCCATTTAATTTTTCTTATGCTGCAGTGGCCAACACCACAGCCAATATTTTAGAAGTAGTTTAGATGCAGTAAAAGAGCATAGGGACACATCTAAAATATAAATATGGTATGGACAAGCCCAATGGCACAGAAATAGAGAAGATGTGAGTCTTGGTAGATAAGATTTGACTCTTGTAGGGAAGATGTGACTCTTGGTAGAGAATATGTGACTCTTGGTAGAGAAGATGTGGCTCTTGGTAGAGAAGATGTGACCATTGGTAGAGAAGATGTGGCTCTTGGTAGAGAAGATGTGGCTCTTGGTAGAGAAGATGTGACTCTTGGTAGAGAAGATGTGACTCTTGGTAGAGAAGATGTGACTCTTGATAGAGAAGATGTGACCATTGGTAGAGAAGATGTGACTCTTGGTAGAGAATATGTGACTCTTGGTAGAGAAGATGTGACTCTTGTAGAGATGGGACTCTTGTAGGGAAGATGTGACTCTTGTAGAGAAGATGCAACTCTTGGTAGGGAAGATGTGACTCTTGGTAGAGAAGATGTGACTCTTGGTAGAGAAGATGTGACGCTTGTAGAGATGTGCCTCATGTTAGGAAGATGTGACTCTTGTAGAGAAGATGTGACTCTTGGTAGAGAAGATGTGATTCTTGTAGAGATGGGACTCTTGTAGGGAAGATGTGACTCTTGGTAGAGAAGATGTGACTCCTGGTAGAGAAGATGTCACTCTTTTACAGATGTGACTCTTGTTGGGAAGATGTGACTCTTGTAGAGAAGATGCGACTTTTGGTAGAGAAGATGTGATTCTTGTAGAGAACACAGGACTCTTGGTAGAGAAGATGTGACTCTAAAATATAAATATGGTATGGACAAGCCCCATGGAATAAAATAGAGAAGATGAGACTCTTGGATGAGAAGATGTTACTCTTGCAGAGAAGATGTGACACTTGTTGGCACCAAAGGCTTTAGATTTCAAGTAGATAAATCCAACATGGGGAAAGAGACCCCCTCATAATTGTTACAGCAAATAGATTTGAAAGCTGTTATTGCTGCTGCTGGAATCCCTGCTTGTAGATGATAGAGACTGGTGATTTAACCCTCTGGCATCTACCACCAACTAGGCAGTTTTGGGGGTACTGACCTGGTGAATATTTCAAATATATGGATACAAATAATAACCTCACACATGTTGGCCTTCCTGGGCAGCAGCTGGTTTTATTGCTGCATTAAATTATGAATGGAGAACAAATGCAATCTCTAATAGAGGCTGTTTGATCTAGTGATCAGTGAACAGAAGGTGACTCAGGAGATAAAAGACAATTCGTCATCTCCTATAACTGCTCACTGATGCTCTCATTGTCCATCTCTGCAGTATCTCATTAGCTGCACAAGCTTAATATAGTAAGGACCTAGACATGAAATATGTATGACATGAGTTAATGCCTGGCCCTTACTATCTGTCAACAGACGGTATTATGACCAGTACATGGTGAAAGCAGACATTTCCTTTTTTTTTTTTTGTAAAGGTTTTACTGAATTTTGAAAGGCTGATAGGTAGGTATGGGATTCAGGTTGAAATGGCCTTCAGGTTGAATCCAACATGGGGAAAGAGACCCCCTCATAATCCCCATAGTCTGGTGAATTTGGTCTGGTGAATTTATGTAAAGTATACAAGAAGGTAAGGGCTAAATCAGTACCACATCCACAATACCATGACATCATTCAGACTTTACAGGTACCCCATAAAATCTCAAATATATAAAAACTGTATTAGATTTTTAATTATTTCAATATATAAAATTTAAAACAAAACCCTACAAAGGTTATAGGTTGATACAACATTTTTATTAGTTGCACTCAAAACACTGTTCTGTATCGAATGCTTCACACCATTACCTAGGTACCGTAATTACTTTTTTAGCCCTTCTATCATAGATACAATATCGAAGTACACGTCATATCCCATCTCAAAGCATTTCACAGACTTGGTCTGCTTCCTCAAGATGGAATGGATTCACCCCGTGTGTAGGCTCCTTTGTAATTTTTCTGTCGGAATTTACGCCAAGAAAAATTTGAGAGCTGGTTCTCAAATTTTCCGACAAGAAAAGTTCTTGGAGGAAATTCCAATCGTCTGTATGCAATTCCGACGCACCAAAAACCATGCATGCTCGGAATCAAGTTGACACATTCTCGGAAGCATTGAACTTAATTATTCTCGGCTCATCGTAGTGTTGTACGTCACCGCGTTCTTGGCGGTCGGAATTTGTTGTGACCGTGTGTATGCAGGACGAGTTTGAGACAAGATTCCTTCGGAAAAAAATCCACGGTTTTCTTGGCGGATTTTTCGATCATGTATACGCGCCATTATTGGATCAAACCTGGGCAGATTCACTCATCACTAGTGAAAATAGTATTCTAATTAAAGAGTATTTACCCAACATATTCCTGATATGTGCCTGCTGTACCATGTACTTGTATGAAAAAGTCTCCTATTTTCTTTGTATTGCTTCCTTTGTGTGAAATTCCCATCAGTCCTTTTGATTTCCTGTTAAAACTGACCACACTAGGCATGAGAGCACAGTGTGGTCAGTTCTCTAGATATGCTGAGAACTCGGGATGCTCTCCTCCAATGGCCAGGCTTGTCCTGATAAACCCTTTCCCCTGCACAGCCTTTCACTGGGAATCTTGGTGCACTGTTGCCTCTCCTCCCCCCCCCCAGATCTTATGCATCTAAGAACAGAGGGAATGTAATCACTTTTAAAAAAGGGAAACAGGGTGAATCTAGCTATATAACTTGGACTAGATTGCTACTTAAAAAGGAACTTGAGAAATGGCAAACCATTATTAAAAGCCAGCAGCTACACTTTTTGTAGCTGCTGACTTTTAATAAACTTAAAAAATGGGTGGGAAACCCCTTTAAGAGAGTGATGGAAAAGAACCCCATCGTCCCCCCCCCCTCCTCCTTCCTCCTCCGTCCTGATTTCGCAATACTTGTCATTTTCCTCTCTTTCTTTCTAAATCTTGTTACCCTCACCTCCCCCCTCCCCCTTCCTTTACCCCCCCCCAAAAAAAAAAAAAAGTTGGCTATTCCCCACCCCCCCTCCCCAACCCCTCCCTATACCTCTCATAGGGAGCCCAAGTCGACCGGTATCTCTTATCCTGATCTTTCAATGCCATTGTTAAATTCTCCATTTGTTGGATCTCTGCCACTTTTGCGAGCCATTGTGCTCTCGATGGAGGAATCTCCTGCTTCCACGCGTATCTGATTCTTTGAATCAGGCGCCAAGATACAACGCCTCACACTCAGACTTACGACGGTGTATCTGGAGATACGCCGTCGTAAGTTGTTTCTGAATCTGGCCCATAGTGTGAACAAGGCACATAGAAAACAATTGTTTGTCCATCCGCGTTGTGCTTGTGTTGATCAATGCAGCTCAACAGGCATGGAACGAAAAGGTGGGTTTCCTTCTGGCTCATTTGAAATCTATTAGGCAGTTCAAAATATGAAAAATTTGAGAAAACAGGGAAAAGGCCAAAGAAAATAAATGATTCATTTCCTTGTGAAAACACATGAGGTTTAAGTTGCTCTGGAAACGATATCCACTCTAAAAAAAAAAAAAATACACTTCGCTCCCAAAGCACTTTCATGTATCAGGACTACAATATGGTTTTACCAGTGACCTGAAAATGACCCAATCCTCGGAGCAAGTCCCGCTTGTGGGTGGGTAGTAACAAAATTCTTTCTAGAACAATCACCGGACTCTAATAAGTGACCAAAGCGAAGTCTGACGCGCTGTGGTTAGCGAGCGTTGCACAATCAGCTTTCATAATCAACAAAAGTTTATGACGTTTCTCAAAATGTCTTTGTTCCTCTTCTCTGGACATAATGATCCACAACAAGACAGTGGGATAAATCATGCTATTATGCAAAGAACATCCACTATTCCGGGGAATTGCTAAGTCATAGACTTGTATGTTTGGCAACAAGCAGATGGAATTATAATGTGAAACGAACTGAAAAAAAAAGAAAGAACAGAACGTTTGCCTTTACCGCAAAGGAAACTTCATGACTTTTCACCCAAAAACAAAGTGAATCTAGTTTCAGAGAGGTGCACACAGGGAGTTTTTTTTGGCAAACAAAAGTACAACAGGAATCGTATGATATCTACCTTTAGCAGGACTTTTGATTTTCATATGTCTGATTGGTTCACCCTAATATCCCCCTACTGGAGGGAAAAAAATTACCCCCATTTCCCCCCTTTTTGCCTACAACACTGCTTGTTACCTCTAAAGCTGGGGTAAAGAGTTGGTTCACCTTTTGGCTGCTTTCACATTGGGCAGTGGAGGTGCGGTGACGGTGTAGCCGCGCTATGCCGTCTTATTTACCGCGATATTCGGGCGCTAGTGGTGCGGTTTAACCCCCGCTAGCGGCCGAAAAAGGGTTAATACCGCACGCAATTGCGGGCGGTATTACCGCGGTTTCCCATTGATTTCAATGGGAAGGCGCGGTATAGGAGCAGTAAACACCCCGCTCCTATACCGCTCCAAAGATGCGGCTAGCAGGACTTTTGGAGCGGTCCTACTACCGCACCGCTTCAGTGTGAAAGCCTTTGGGCTTTCACATTGAAGCCTGTAGGGCACAATTTTTTCATGCGGTATAGCAGCGCTATTTTTAGCGCTATACCGGATGAAAAACACCTCAATGTGAAAGGGGCCTTACGGAGGATTGCAAAGGAAACTAACACCATAAACCCTCCCTCTACCCCCACTGTACTTAAAGCGGGATTCCACCCGCAATTTTTATTTATTTTTAAAAGTCAGCAGCTACTTACAGTGTAGCTGCTGACTTTTAATAGGGACACTAACCTGTCCTACTCGCCCGCGCTCATGGCCCCCCCAATGCCGATCCCTTGATCAGTGCAGGACCCGCATGGCCATTCACACTAAGGGAAACAGGCAGTGAAGCCTTACGGCTTCACTGCCCATTTCCTACTGCGCATGCGCGATTCTCGCGCCGACTTGTGAATGGGCGGCTGCCCTCTGGGAACACACACAGTTCCCAGAAAGCAGCGCGCCCCATTTACTAGGAGAAGATGAAGAAGACGGACCGCTGCTAACGGAAGAGGCAGATTACGGACTTCCGCATAGCAACAGGTATTTCGGGTGGGTATAAAAATAATTTTTTTCAATTTTTGTTTTTCAATTTTTGTTTCAGTTTTTTTTAGGATTTTTGGGCTGAATTTTTTTTCCTGGGTGAATCTCCACTTTAACTATGGCGATCCGGAACTGTCAGGGCTCCTGCAGCTGGTCCAGGGATTTGAAATCCCAGCTCTTCTCCCGTCTTCTCTGTGCTTCCCGGGATGGACCAGATTGATTCACCAAAATCAAACTGGTCCCTCCCAGGAAGCTCTGGGATATCAAATCTCCAAGCTGCTGGACAAGCTGCATACCTCCCAACTTTTGGAGATGGGAACAAGGGACACCTATTAGCAAAAATATATAAGCATAGGACACGCCCCTGCCACGCCCCCTCAGAGAAGAATTATAAAAAATGATTATTTAAACTCAGAAGTGCTTTTTTTTTACCACTACTGTTCTGTCCACCATATGTCTATGCTGATTATCTGTATCTGTGTTGTTAAAATTACATGTAAGGTTTGTAATTTACATAAGACAATCATCAATGTGGAGTGCAAGCTCCATCTAATTTATTTTTTGGTATTGCTGCAGTTGTTCTGTTTATTTGATTTACTGTAATTAAGGAAGGTGTTAGTAAGCAGGGGATTCTGGGTAGAATCTTCACAGGAAGTGAAGCAGCCACCATTCTTTGAGAAGATACTACAGGAAGCAAGACATGTATTTCTCAATCTATTGCCATCACCCCTTAGGCCCCGTACACACGACCAAGTTTCTCGGCAGAATTCAGCCAGAAACTCGATGGGAGCCTTATTCTGCTGAGGAAACCGGTCGTGTGTATACTTTTGGCCGAGGAAACCGACGAGGAACTCGTCGAGCCAAATAGAGAACATGTTCTCTATTTCCTCGTTAGTCAATGGGGAAACTTGGCTCGCCGAGATCCTCGGCGGCTTCACAAGGAACTCGACGAGCAAAACAATGGGTTTTGCCCGTCGAGTTTCTCTGACGTGTGTACGGGGCCTTAGAGAAATTAACAAGTACATTTTTACTATCTCATCCTAAGTTGTAGATTAGGGATCCTCAAACTACGGCCTTCCAGCTGTTGCAGAACTATACCATGAGGCATTGTAAAACTCTGACATTCAGACATGACTAGGCATGATAGGAATTGTAGTTCCTGAACAACTGGAGGGCCATAGTTTGAAGAACCATGTTGTAGATCGTTGTTTCTGTAATGTACAGTATGTTGTAATGTATGCAATATTGTACTTATTGAGGGCTATTTCTGTTATTTTGTAGTTTCACCTGGCTTGTTCTAATACAACTGAGATCAAATAAATATGGTATCTGAAGTTTATGGGACAAGAAGGTTTAGCTATGTGTCCTTGAGACAGAACAACTACTATTCCTTTATACTGGCTGTTTAGGCAATTTACAATTGCAACAATTTAGAAATGGGATGGAAGGTTTAGCACTGATGAACACATTTTGAAAAGATAAATAATGCATTTTATATACAACTATATAGATCCGACCAAAATGAGGGACAAATGAGGGGGAAAGAGGGACTTTATTCCAAATCAGGGGCAGTCCCTCAAAATCAGAGACTTTGATGACCTTTGATGATGCCCTGGAAGAGGGGTGAAACACGTCAACGCACTTCTGGCTTACGTCAACCATTGACACAAGTTCTGCCTCCGTGGAATAGATGCCTACAGCGGCAAATGTTTTTTTACTGATGCCTGTCTTTGCCAGATATCCTGTAAGTGGCACCTGTAATGTGCTTGATAACCTATTTTTGCGGTATTTCAATATGAGTTTTTTCTCTGTTTCCCCATCTATGGAGTGTCGCGTATCCTTCCTATAAAGTACCCTCTTGGAAGAAGTTTTTTGAGGAACTATCCTACACATCCCCGGATCAATAAATCAATGCTTTTTTGACCCCAGACTGCGAAGATGAGGGTCCATTGTTTCTGGTGAGTGGGGTCACCCAAGGGGGAGTCACCACACACTTTGCAAGTTTGGAGCACCATTGCACTTTTTTTTCCATATACTGTATTTATCGGCGTATACCGCGCACTTTTTTGCCCTTAAAATCAGGGCAAAATCGTGGGTGCGCGATATACGCCGATACCCATTTCCCGCGCCGTGTTTGAACCACTTCGCCGACATATACCGAGCGCAGTACACTCGGGTATACTCGGGCAGGCTCCGCTCCTCTTGCGGTCACGTCCTGTGCGTCCTGAATGTCCTTTATGCGAGAGGAGCCGAGCCTGCCCGAGTATACCCGAGTGTACTGCGCTGTCAGCGGAGTGGTTCAAACACAGCGTGGGAAGCGGGGATCGGCTGAAGAACACAGCGGGGAGGACACCACGATTGCTGCAGAAGAACGCCGGACCGGACAAGGCTGCCGATGGATGTGATGGAACGCCGGGCAAGACACCCACGAGGGGCATCCAAACTGTAGGGCCCCTTACACACGGTCGTTCCAAACCGATGAGAATGGTCCGACGGACCGTTTTCATCGGTTCACCGCTGAAGTGGCCTGCGTACACACCATCGTTCCAAAAACCGATCGGGTCAGAACGCGGTGACGTCAAACACACGACGTGCTAAATAAAACGAAGTTCAATGCTTCCAAGCATGCGTCGACTTGATTCTGAGCATGCGCGGGTTTTGAACCGATGCTTTTCTGTACTAACTATCGGTTCGGTTTTGAAGCATGTTTTAAAATTTTGGACCGAAGGAAAACAGACCGATGGGCTATACACACGGTTGGTTTGGACCAATGATATATTATATTATATATAATTTTGTTGTATTTTGTATGGCACAAACACATTGTGGCATATGACACTAATCACCATGATATGTATTGAATAATGCATGCTGCTAGCGCCGTTTCATACTTTCTATTAATTTTAAAGTTACAGCACCTTTTTACAGCGGTTGCATTTTCATGTTTATTTGTATTTTTGGTTTATTTAGCACCTTAGCGTGAGTTTTTGAATAGTCGTTATTGGCAGAAATTGCAAACCTGCATATTGACACGTGTGCACCTCTATTCTGGTTAGCATCCTAACAGAAGCAGAGGAGGTATGGCTACAGAATGGAGAGGGGTTATGGGAGGTTGCAGGCTCAACCCTGTATTTGTATAAATGGAGCAGAGGAGGCACAGGAAAACATGGGCTACAGCAGTGTTTCTCAACTCCAGTCCTCAAGGCGCCCCAACGGGTCATGTTTTTAGGCTTTCCATTATTTTGCACATGTGATTTGATCAGTTTCACTGCCTTTTTAATTACCACAGCCGCTTCATCTGAGGGAAATCCTGAAAACAAGACCTGTTGGGGCGCCTTGAGGACTGGGTTTGAGAAACACTGGGCTACACAATGGAGAGGGGCTATGGGAGGTTGCAGGCTCAACCCTGTATTTGTATAAATGGAGCAGAGGTGGCACAGGAATACATGGCAAACAGGGCTGCAGAATCGAGATGGTACCATGGCTTCGGTGCTGCCTGTACCTCCCCTATAGGAATGCCCATAATTTGGGCTTTTGTCTGGAGGTGCAACTACAGTTAGCAACTGACTGTAATAAAACATAATTTTATTTCCAAACCATAGCACTGATTTTAATGCACACAAAGCACTATGGGCCAGATCCACAGTGAGAGTACGCCGGCGTATCTACTGATACGCCGGCGTACTTTAAAATTTCCTGCGTCGTATCTTTAGTTTGAATCCTCAAACCAAGATACAACGGCATCTGGGTTTGATCCGACAGGCGTACGGCTTCGTACGCCTTCGGATCGTAGATGCAATACTTCGGCGTCCGCAGGGTGGAGTTTGCGTCGTTTTCCACGTCGGGTATGCAAATTAGCTATTTCCGACGATCCACGATTGTACGTGCGGCCGAAGCACTCTCTTACGTCGTCTCTAGTCGGCTTTTTCCGGCGTATAGTTAAAGCTGCTTTTTTGCGACGTATAGTTAGATTTGCCATGTTAAGTATGGCCGTCGTTCCCGTGTCGAAATTTGAATTTTAACTTACGGCGCAAATTCGTTGTGGATTTGAAACAAAGCCAAGTAAGTTACGGTGGCGTAGCGTATCTTAGATACGATGCGCCGGTGCCGATCTATGTGGATCTGGCCCTATGTGCCTTGGAGATTCAGCAGGCCTTTCTAACTTCAGGAGTTCTTTAAGCTAAATGCAGCAAAACCAACAAAATGAAGGTGTTTGGGGAATATACAGTGCGTACACTACAATTTCCTTTTAGTCTAGTTTGAAACTGTGCTTGAATATACAAATAACATTTCTCACTCGCCCGCTAATATATTTCCAGCATCATGTTTCACCTCTGAACTCTATTATTCCGCCTATCGCATGTATTCCATACACATAGGGTTGTCACCGAAAGCATGAAAAGCAATCTTCCCATTTTAAATTATGTACTATATGGATAATGAATATTATACATTCTTTAATAATACTTTGCAGTCCAACAAATTGCTGTAGGCATTAATGGATTACTAGATGCAATCTTTGTGTGCATTTCCTTTCTTCTGGGCACACGCCATAAAATATGAATGAGCCATAATTGCTTACCAACGAGGGCTGTTGATAACAAGAAGAGATAATTGTAACAACGGTCATGTTTTTAAAAGGACCATTGAAATATGTGGATACCGCGTACCTTTCAATAGAATCGTCAGCGGATTCCCAATCATCACTCTACCGCCCTGAATCATTCCTTGTTCTTTTTATATGAAAATAGATTTTTTATTTATTCCATAGAACTCTGGTCAAACTGACGTAGCACCACCCACGTGGGGGCCGCCAGATATTTCTACTGGTCCATATTTCTTGTCCTCCTTGTCCATCTGGCACTCTAGTGTATACCCCTTTAAATGAAACACAGACACAGTGCAAACTGAGTTCAACAGTATTTTGTATTAACTAGACAGCAAAAGGGGTGTAAAGGAGCATCAATCAGCCAAATCCTGGAAAACACCCTAAAACCAGGTTGAATTGAACACTCAGCAGATTGATATGTACAAATAGCAATAACAGCAAGATGGACACTTAGCAGTAAGATTCCCAGAGCGACTTTAACTCATTATGCTACCACTAAAAGGGAAAATGAGTGGTCTAATAAGACTCTTATCCTAATGAGAGATTGAGTTATGTTGGAACCAGTCACTCCACCCTTTAAAGGCAAGAAAGTGGTAGTAGTCTAAAAGTTAGGCCTGAGGGTTTTCTTCACCGGCAGAGTTGGAGCTCAGATGTGAACAGGAAATTCTCTGTGTAACATAAGAGGTTAATAATCAGCAAAGAAATGCCAGATATGGCAAAGTACCAGTTCCCTTGATAATCCAGGTTATGTTGTCTGCATGCAGTGTCTATTATAGATTGTATGTTACTGACAGACTGGAGGCGATTTGGGCATGAGCCCACTCACCAGATCCTAGGGATCCCTGTCACACACACAGGAAGCAATGCAAGGTCTGTACCCTGGCAGGAGCTGGACTTGGTGGACTCAGCGGACTCGGCAGTCTGGGCTGTCATCCGCTGCACTATCTACCTCTCACTGGTAGGGACTCGCAGGATGTCTTCAGCGTGGTGCTGCACAGCGGATCCATTTGGACAGGAACAGAGGTGACCTCCGGCTCCAGGGTATGCTGCAACCCTAACCAGAGACAGATATGTTTATGTGTATAACAATAACAGTTCGGCAGTATGCTTCCCTAGTTCTTCTGCTTGCCAGCTCGTTGGGGCACAACCATTGGGGTTGAGTTCTCCAGGAGATGTAACTTTACCCGATGTAACTCCGGGTACACACGAGAGGATTTATCCGCGGATACGGTCCTCCGGACCGTTTCCGCGGATAAATCCTCTGAGGATTTTGATCCGATGGAGTGTACATACCATCGGATCGAAATCTGCGCCGAATTCCCATCGCGATGACGTGTCGCGCCGTCGCCGCGATGATGACGCGGTGACGTGCGCGACGCTGTCATATAAGGAATTCCACGCATGCGTCAAATCATTACGACGCATGCGAGGGATGGGTTCGGACGGATCGATCCGGTGAGTCTGTACAGACCACCGGATCGATCCGCTGGAGCCGATTCCAGCGGATAGATTTCTTAGCATGCTAAGAAATTTTTATCCGCTGGAAATCGGTCGGCCCGAAATATATCCGCGGATAAATATCCGCTGGATCGTACACACCAGCGGATCTATCCGCTGAAACCGATCCGCGGATCAATTTCAGCGGATCGATCCTCGCGTGTGTACGGGGCCTAATAATTTGAGCAGACACTACCACTGTATTATTTGAAGAAAACTCTACCCCTCTTTTATCAAGGTGTAGTGCAGGGCTGGCCAGCGGCCTCTCATCATTCTGTGTCAGCAGCAAATCTCCTGCTCACAAGCAAAGTGTACCCCTGTCAGTGTCCGCAGCATCTGACATCTCACTCAGGCTCAGACAGCTTTCAGGATGTCCTCTAAAGTTCTTGAATGGCTGCCACCTTTCACTCAAGTGCAGGCTGCAGCTGTCCCCTCACATCCTCAGTTTTCATTGCTAGATGCCTCTCTTCTGACACAGGCGGTCTCTGGCAGGTTTAACAGTCCAGTCCTTATCTAGGAACACAGGGAGCACTGGCACTCAGTAGTGTCACCGGTCTTAGCACACCAGCAGCTTCCCTATTCTCTCTCTCTCTCTCTAGGTGAGACTTTATCTCTCTAGCCAGGATTTCCTCTATACACCTAGCAGCAGCCCTTCCTCTTGGGACCTGTAGTCCCACACAGTATTTTTTTTCATCCTTCAGGGCTGCTTCCTGGAAACTATATGTCCCACAATCCTCCAAAATCAGAGTTTCTAGCATTTCACACCCACAGTGCACCCCCTAGTTGATGGAGGGCAGCTCAACATTGACTGCTGTATGTTCTGCAAAAGGAGTCTCTCCAGCATCTGTGACTGTGTAAAAGTCTTCTCTGCAACAGACACAGAGTCCACATCCTACTGGAGCTGCGGACTGGGCTATATCTGTAAGAGACAATACATACCTGGCAGTGTTACACTTACATGGTACTTAGCATGCATGTAAGGTCCACTTGTTACAGGTTTCTTCCACCATATTTATTTGAATAGAATGGATTGTCCTTAGTCCTGGATTGTTTTCTGAGATGCACATTGTAGCAGATTGTGAACATCTGGGTGTAATTAATTCCCAGCATACAGCCACAGGATCACCTGTCATGTGCACTCTAATGTGTCACTAATAGCTCATTCTTCACATCAGTCTGTCTGCAGGTCCACCGTGTACACATCAAAGGAGGAGATGGTAATGTAAGTTCAGATCTAGGATAAATAATCAGGAGACACAGAGGGAAAATATATAAAGCTCTATAAAGCAGACCTGTCATAGAAGAATGAAGGCTACAGTTTCTGGTCTTCTCCAAATTATAGTTTTCTTTCATAACCTCAATACTCGCTGGGACACTGACATGAAAAAAGACTATTGCAAAGGCAGTGATAAAGGTTCACCTTTAAATAATAAGAATAATAAGAATAATAATAATAATAAATGCACATCTTTTTGCAGGTAAAACAATGTACATTTATTTTTTATTTTTTTACATGGAGCCTGTAAAGCAGGGGTCTCAAACTGGCGGCCCTCCAGCTGTTGCAAAACTACAAGTCCCATCATGCCTCTGCCTGTGGGAGTCATGCTAGTAACTGCCAGCCTTGCAATGCCTCATGGGACTTGAAATTTCGCAACAGCTGGAGGGCCGCCAGTTTGAGACCCCTGCTGTAAAGCATTGCACTCACGTTCAGCAGATTGCAGGTGCCATGCAAGACTCTGACAGACTTGTCAGTGTATCTGTCAGTGTAAGGCAGATACACACTGACAGGAAGAGGCAATACCAGCTACCGCGTTTCCCCGAAAATAAGCCAGAGTCTTATATTAATTTTGGTCACAAAAAACACACTAGGGCTTATTTTCAGGGTAGGGCTTATTTATTTACGGTCTGTCTGGCTGGTTGTTGCTTTAAAAAAAATCCTGTTTCTTTAAAGCATGATAGACAACACAGCAGTGGTGTATTTAGGTTTTGTGCTGCCCTAGGCCTGACTAAACTTGTGCACCCCCTAATTTAAATATGACACACCCCTTCCTGTCAAGACCACGCCCCTTTCTGTTTAAGACCCAGCCTAAAAAAATCAAGTGGGGACACTAGTTCTGAGGGCTGGGTGGGGGGCAATGGATTCCCTTAATTTGCATAGATTTCCTCTCACTTCCTGTTTGGCTATGGGGCAGGAAGTGAAGGGAAATCTCTGCAATTGGACGGGGATGGTAAAAAATAAACTGATAGGGGCTATAACGCTCCCTTGAGGCCCCGTACACACGGCCGAGGAACTCGACGTGCCAAACACATCGAGTTCCTCGGCCAGTTCAGCCCTGAAGCCGCCGAGGAGCTCGGCGGGCCGAGAGCTCCCATAGAACAACGAGGAAATAGAGAACATGTTCTCTATTTCCTCGCCGAGCTCCTCGTCGGCTTCCTCGGCCGAAAGTGTACACACGGCCGGGTTTCTCGGCAGAATTCAGCCAGAAACTCGGTCGGAAGCTGAATTCTGCCGAGGAAACTGGTCGTGTGTACGGGGCCTTACTCTATCCAAAATGAAAAATAAAGTGTTGCCTATAGTTCTACTTTAAGGCACACATTTCTGATAATTTTATGGAGAGGAATAAGAAGATATAACCATGCCAATGGTGCAGCAGAACCCCCCCCCCCCCCCCACAGTTGCAGAATGCTGGCCGCCTGCATACGAGAAGCAGTGCGGCCGCTTTTTGGGGGCTCTAGACTAATTTGCCTCTCAGCTCAGTCCGCCCGATAAGACTGCCGCTACACTAACAGTGTAGCGCAAGCCGGCGGGGACTCTTTTTGTGCTGCCCCCCTGCAAAGTGCCGCCCTAGGCCTGGGCCTTGTTGGCCTAGGCCAGGATACAGCGCTGCAACACAGTGTTTGTGCGGTGTCATCTATCCCTCTAAATTTTCCTCTTAAAATCTAAATTTTAAGAGGAATTTTCCTCTTAAAATTCTGTGTCCTCTGTCTTCCTCTCACCCCATGCATCCCACCACCACAACATTGTCAGGTCAGGAGTCCGTTTTACTACGGTACTTAAAAATTTCAGTTTAGAGTTAAAGAGGAAGTCCAGTGCTAGAATTATTGCTCTCGCTCAGGCATTCATGGCGCTATATATCACATGTTCAGTGCAAACATTGTTTACATATGTGGGAGTGACCTGCTTATGCGTTCACTACTGCACACAGGGATGGGGGAACTTTAATAAAAACATTTATTTATTTATTTTATTACATTTTTAAAATGGCAGTCATTGCAATGTTTTATATCACATGTTTTGTGCAGCGGCTTTTCAAATGCAATTTTTTGGGGAAAAAGTACACTTTAATGAGTTAAAAATAAACATACACTATAAATAATAAAAAACAAAACAAAAAAAAAACATAATTTACCCCAATTTTTTGGTCAAATATAAAAGATGATGTTACTCACATGTTTAATTCAATCTTATTTTATTTTTATTTTATTTTAGTGAGAGAGAGAGAGAGAAACAAGGAGATAAATACATTCAGCATAGAGAATTTTGTTAACAAGAGTTAGGACATTAAAACATGTGTAAAAATAAGTTATTATTATTGTATCATGTTCACTATGAGTATCAAAAAAAATTAAACCGATATCTCACATGTATGATGCAAACAACATTTACATATGTGGGCGTGACCTTTGTATGCATTCACTACTGCACATGGGGACAGGGGTGCTTTAAAAAAAAACGTTTTTCATTTATGTTATTACAGTTAAAAAAAAAAAATCCACTGTCCCTTTAAAAATATTTTTTTTATCACTTTTATTTCTATCACAGAAATGTAAACATCCCTTGCGATAACAATACAGCATGACAGGTCTTCTTTATAAAGAGATCTGGGGTCTAAACTACCCCAGATCTCTCCTTTACCCTTAAAAGCAAAGGATAAAAAATAAATAAAAATGGTCTTTTGCTTTAAAAAATCTGGCACTTTTGGTGGGCACTGAATTTTTGACTTCAATGCACAAATGCTATATTATGTTTTAGCATTATTACCCTATGTTGGTCTTTTTTTTCTAGGGAAGCTGGACGTTCTAGGATATTTGCTGTATTGCAGAAGGAGAAATATGTAGAAATAGATAGTGTATCACAAGCACATTTGCTCACTATAACACAGCGATCATATAGTTCCAGTAAGAAATCCTGTAAGCTAAACTCACACCACTGTGCTGCATTGATGTGTACTGAAAAAGTAGGCCACGCTGTACTTTTTTTCAGCACAGGATTTTGCAATGTATTACCCTGCATCATAACCCACTGCGGCGAATAAAGACATATCAAGAAATTAGCAAAAAATGTAAACAGTGCGTTTATGATACATCAGCATCGTTCCCTACCAGGGTCTGCATTATAACAATACGGCCTGTGTGAACAAACTCTTTAAAGCTGAGGTTCACCCTAAAAACATGTATTTAACATTCCATTCAGCATAATTCCAACATTTACACTATGCTTTTTTTTTTTTTGCTGTACATACCGTCTTATTGTTATTTTCCACCCGGCTTCCGGGTTCTCACTCCCGCGGGAGTAGGCGTTCCTATGCAGAGGCTAGATGATTGGCGCCTTGTGAATAACGTCCCCCCGGCGCATAAGGCACGTCACCAGTTTTCCGAAAGTAGCCAAACTGCTAGACGGCGCTATACGGCGCCTGCGCCTGCCGTGTAGAGCTGACTGCGCAGGCGCCGTATAGAGCCGGCTACTTTCGGAAAACTGGTGACGCGCCTTATGCGCCGGGGGCAAGTTTTTCACAAGGTGTGAATCATCTAGCCTCTGCATAGGAACGCCTACTCCCACGGGAGTGAGAACCCGGAACCCGGCTGTAAAATAACAATAAAACGGTATGTACAGCAAAAAAAAACAAAAAAACTGCATAGTGTAAATGTTGGAATTATGCTGAATGGAATGTTAAATACATGTTTTTAGGGTGAACCTCCACTTTAAGCAGCCCATTCTAGGGTATAGATGGCCTTAAAGTGGTTGTAAACCCTTACAGACCACTTTCACCTACAGGTAAGCCTACATTAAGGCTTTCCTTTAGGTGCTTGAAATATCTCCTAAACCTACATGTTTAGGAGATATTTGCAATGTTCCCGAACAATGTAGTCTTGTTCGGGAACAAGACTGGCTCTGGGGTCATGCCATGACTGGCGGCTCCTGCTTGCATGTGCGGGACTGACGTCACGCGACTCCGGCCAGTCATAGTGCCGGAGTTCGCGGCCCCGGAAGGAAGAGTGGTGAAGAATGGACGCTCGCTGCCAGCGTGGAAGACGGGGACATCGCAGGCTTCTCCTGCAGGTAAGTGTCACATAATGGGCTACTATGCGATGCATAGTAGCCCCTTATGCTTTACCTTTGAAGGGAAACAAAGAGGAAGTAAAACCAATCAGACAAAACAAAACAAACCCTGTAAAACAAAGGTATAAGGCATAACAAGCTAGTATGCTCTGGAGTGCACACCCCACACATAGTACATAGTACATAGTTAGTCAGTTTGAAAAAAGACAAAAGTCTACACAGTTCAACCATAAAAAAAATTATAATAATATCATACAATCCCATATACCCACAGTTGATCTAGAGGAAGGCGAAAACCCCCAGCAGAGCATCATCCAATTTGCTACAGCAGGGGAAAAAATCCTTCCCGATCCGCCGAGAGGCAATAGGATATTCCCCGGATCAACTTTACCTATAAATGTTAGTACCCAGTTATATTATGTACATTTAGGAAAGTATCCAGACCTTTATTAAAGAAATCTACTGAGCTGGCCAGAACCACCTATTCCACATTTTCACAGCTCTTACTGTGAAGAAACCTTTCCGTATTTATATCTCTTTTCCTCTAGACGTAAAGCGTGCCCCCTTGTCCTCTGTGTTGACCGTAAAGTGAATAACTCAACACCAAGTTCACTATATGGACCCCTTATATATTTGTTGATCATATCCCCCCTTAATCTCCTCTTCTTAAGAGTGAATAGATTCAGTTCCTCTAATCTTTCCTCATTGCTGAGCTCCTCCATGCCTCTTATGAGTTTGGTTGCCCTTCTTTGCACTTTCTCCAGTTCCCCGATATCCTTTTTGAGAACTGGTGCCCAAAACTGAACTGCATATTCCAGATGAGGCCTTACTAATGATTTGTACAGGGGGGCAAAATGATATCTCTCTCTCTGGAGTCCATACCTCTCTTAATACAAGAAAGGACTTTGCTCGCTTTGGAAACCGCAGCTTACCTAATGCATTAGGTTGCACACACCAACGCCGATAACAGTACAGCACAGAAAGAGAGCACAGGAATTTATTATCTTAGCAAGTGTTTTATTTATACTTATCAAAGAGATATAGTGATATGTTTTTAATGGTAGATCGAATAGTATATAGAATACATAAAATACTAAGAGTTGTTAAGTTGTACACAACTTAAAGCGGGGGTTCACCCGCACATGACACTTTTTACCCTTAGCTTCATGCTCGTTTTGTCTAGGGGAATCGGCTAGTTGTTTTAAAATATGAGCTGTACTTACCGTTTACGAGATGCATCTTCTCCGCCGCTTCCGGGTATGGGCTACGGGACTGGGCGTTCCTATTTTGATTGACAGTCTTCCGAGAGGCTTCCGACGGTCGCATCCATCACGTCACGATTTTCCGAAAGAAGCTGAACGTCGGTGTGCAGGCGCAGTATAGAGCCGCACCGACGTTCGGCTTCTTTCGGCTACTAGTGACGCGATGGATGCGACCGTCGGAAGGCTCTCGGAAGACTGTCAATCAAGAAGGAACGCCCGCTCCCGAAGACCCATACCCGGAAGCGACGGAGAAGATGCATCTCGAAAACGGTAAGTACAGCTCATATTTTAAAACAACTAGCCGATTCCCCTAGACAAAACGAGCATGAAGCTAAGGGGATTGTTTGAAAAAAAAGTTTTATGGGTGAACTCCCGCTTTAATGACGATAGCTATCCAACCCCTTAGTTGTATTATTTATTTATATATTATTTAATTCCATATTTTATCCTCATGTGGGCAATATTGCTATAGAATAGGTGTAGTGATTACCGTACTTTATCATTGGCTGCCAAAGGTAAGCACTGCATGTCTTCTGCACTGATTTTTGTACGTGAGGCTTATAATTTTTTGGGGTTTTTCATTAATGATATGTTTGCATTTTGCACGCACCCTTCCCTCCAGTTTATGCTTTCACCTATACCTTCATTGGATTGGGTTTGCCGAGAGAAAGAGAAAAGCAAAGCCTAAAAAGCAGTTATTATTTCAGCCTCTGAAATGGATCGCTTTGTCAGCATTGGGCTCTGGGCCAAATCCCGATTGATCCAACGTCTATCTGGCTGAGACGATACTACAACAGAAAAATGTATATTTAATTTTAACTTAATTAAAACATTTTGGGAATACCTGGTGTGATTACTTTTATGTTAAGCGGGCTGTTTATCCAGCCAGTAAGATGATATGCACTTCTTTATAGGGAAGGCGGTGGGGGTCGCTCATTGGAGTTCCCATGGCCTATAAAGGAGAAAGCCCTTTGTCTTTCTCTCTTTTTTTTTCTTTACTAGAGAAGCAAAGACCTACAGCAGCTTGTTTATGTTACCTACTGCTGGGATGAAGAGAAGGCTCATGGCACAGAAAGAATGATTTACTGGCCCTTTTAAAAGCAAGCAACAATCTCTGCTGATACAGCATGGCCTAGAATAGGCACAAATGAAGGTAAAATGCCCAGAGTGTCATTTAGAAAAATGCATTGAATATGAAACTTTTGGAAGTTTTTGGAAAATTAAGGACTATTTGATTTTTTATTTATTTTTTATCACAGCTGCTTAATTGAATTTCAGGGATCCATATAGCTGGATTCACGTAGGGCGGCGTATTTTTAAGCCGGCGTAGCGTATCGTATTTACGCTACGCCGCCGTAAGTCAGAGAGGCAAGTGCTGTATTCACAAAGCACTTGCCTCCTAAGTTACGGCGGCGTAGCCGAAATGGGCCGGCGTAGGCGCGCTTAATTCATATTGTGAAGAGGTGGGCGTGTTTTATGTAAATAAACCATGACCCGACGTGATTGACATTTTTAACGAACGGCGCATGCGCCGTCCGTGGACATATCCCAGTGTGCATTGCTCCAAAATACGCCGCAAGGACTTATTGGTTTTGACGTGAACGCAAATTACGTCCAGCCCCATTCACGGACGACTTACGCAAACGACGTAACATTTTCAAAATTCGACGCGGGAACAACGTCCATACTTAACATCCACTTATTCACAGGTTATTGTGTTATCATCACATTGATGCATAATTTGTTCTTTATAAGAATTTTTAGCGCTGCATATTTTTCCACTATTGTATTTTCAATTTTTGTCATATTGCTTGTGTGGCTGCTCACTTGATATTTTAGATCAGCGCAGTATTTCCCCCTTTTCACATACTTAACATTGGCTAGGCCAGCTTTTTATTGGACAAACTTTACGCCTGAAACCGCCTTACGTAAACGGCGTATCTTTACTGCGACGGGCAAGGGTATGTTCGTGAATAGGTGTATCTCGCTAATTTACGCATTCTAGGCGCATTTACGCATTCTAGGCGTAAATCAGCGTTCACGCCCCTAGCGGCCGGCGGAACTAGACAGCTAAGATACGACGGCGCAGGCCGTCGTATCTTAGATACATTTAGGTGTATCTCAATTTGAGAATACACTTAAATGTACGACGGCGCAGATTCAGAGTTACGACAGCGTATCTACTTTCTGAATCTAGCTAATAGTCTATTATAATCAAGGTGGGCGAATCTTAAATTGTATTGCAGCTGAACAGTCTCTCTTTATTTTATTGAGCCAAGTGTTGGCACTAGATAAATCCTGTATAATAATAATAACAATAAATACAAATCTGGACATTTTTAGGACACAAATCCTTTAAATAACATTCTTGCCTTATATCACAGCGTTACAGAACAGTGAGATTTTCGGGGACAGTCTCATCAACAGCATATGGCTGAAATATAGTAGGAAAAAAGAGTACAGGTGGGTATTTTTCTAAAAGAATTATAGTGATACACCAATGTAAATATTACCAATAATATTTAAAATAGCAAGGCTAGGTCCTAATTTAAAAAAGAACTAGGGGCCAGATTCACAAAAGAGATACGACGGCGTATCTCCTGATACGCCGTCGTATCTCTGAGATACGATTGTCGTATCTATGCGGCCGATTCATAGAATCAGTTACGCATAGATAGCCCTAAGATCCGACAGGTGTAATTGACTTACACCGTCGGATCTTAGGATGCAATTCTAGGCTGGCCGCTAGGTGGCGATTCCATTGCTTTTGGCGTAGAATATGCAAATGACTAGTTACGGCGATTTACGAACGTACGATTTACCCGTCGCTCTAAATTTACGTTGTTTCCGTCGAGATAAGCCGCGTAAAACTAAGGCTGCCCTCTAGGTGGCCTAGCCAATGTTAAGTATGGCCGTCGTTCCCGCGTCAAAATTTTAAAATTCACGTCGTTTTGTGTAAGTTGTCCGTGAATGGCGCTGGACACCATTTACGTTAACATCGAAACCAATGACGTCCTTGCGACGTCATTTACCGCAATGCACGTCAGGTAATTTGACGGACGGAGCATGCGCAGTACGTTCGGCGCGGGAACGCGCCTAATTTAAATGGTGCCCACCCTATTTGAATTAGGCGGGCTTGCGCCGAGCGGATTTACGTTACACCGCCGCAAGTTTACAGGTAAGTGCTTTGTGAATCAGGCACTTACGCTGTAAACCTGCGGCGGTGCAACGTAAATGGGATACGTTACGCCGCCGCAGCGTAACGTATTTGTCTGTGAATCTGGCCCTTGACGCTGACTCTTTGTTTTTTAATTTTGCTGACCTGCCAACTTGCCAAGTAAAGGCAAAATGAGCTAGTATGCATCGCATACTAGCCCATTCTGTGAAACTTACCTGCAAACGAAGCCCTAATTTTCACAACTGAAGGCCCCATCCATCTTCGCCTGTCTTCCTTCCCAGTCCGTAGACTACGGCTGTGTAATTGGCCAGAGCCACTCCTGCGTGTGGGAGCCGCCAGTCACAGCATAGGGCTCAGAAGAAACGTCACCGATAGCCAATCCTTCAGAGCGCATGCGCTGATGACGTCATTGTGGCGTATACGGTAAATATTTCCTAAACTGTGCAAATTTAGGAGATATTTACAGTACCTATAGGCTTACCAATAGGTTCAAACAATCCAGAAGTTTACTTCCTCTTTAACCACTTGCCGACTGCTGCATGTATATATACGTCGGCAGAATGGCACGGCTGCGCAAAGGGACGTACCTGAATTTTCCCCTGTGAGGACACGCGTACCCCTGCCGATTGCTTGGTGAGCATGCCCATGGGTCCCGCAGTCTCAATGTCTGCTGGGTGCCTGCGATTGTCTCACAATGCGGCAGAACCGGGAGATGCCTATGTAAACAAGGCTTGTCCCTGTTCTACTTAGTGACAGGACAGTGATCTACTGCTCCCTGTCATCGGGAGCAGTGATCACTGTTGCGTCACTCGTAGCCCAGCCCCCACACAGTTAGAATCACTCCCTAGGACACACTTAACCCCTTCCTCGCCCCATTGTGGTTAACCCCTTCCCTGCCAGTGTCATTTACACAGTAATCAGTGCATTTTTATAGCACTGATCCCTGGATAAATGACAATGGTCTCAAAATAGCATCAAGGAAGTGTCCAATGTGTCCGCCATAATGTCGCAGTCACAATAAAAATCGCAGATCGCCGCTATTACTAGTAAAAAAAAAAATATTAATAAAAATGCCATAAATGTATCCCCTATTTTGTAAACGCTATAACTTTTGAGCAAACCAATCAATATATGCTTATTTTTTTTTTTTACAAGAATACATATCCGCCTAAACTGAGGAAAAAATTTATTTTTATATTTTTTGGGAAATATTTATTATAGCACAAAGTAAAAAATATAGCTTTTTTTCAAAATTGTCATTCTTTTTTTGTTTATAGCATGAAAAATAAAAACCACAGAGGTGATCAAATACCACTAAAATAAAGCTCTGTTTGTGGGGAAAAAAAGGATGTCAATTTTGTTTAGGTGCAATGTCGCACGACCGCGCAATTGCCAGTTAAATCGACGCAGTGCTGAATCGCAAAAAATTGCCCGGTCATTGGGCAGCCAAATCCTCTGGGGCTGAAGTGGTTAATAGAGACAAAACAAACAAGCTGGGGCTTGACAAAGGCACCACAGTTGTAATCCTCACGCTCATAAGAAATAACCGCTAACCAACCCCAACCCTTTTACCCCAACTAACTGCAAAAAATACCAAGACACAATTGTTGGAGTAAAATTGGCCATAGCAGCCATTTAATAAACCAATAACAAAATTTAACAAACATTCCTTAAAACAGGAACCAAAATAATAATACAATAACAATAAACATAATGTTTTTTGGAGGCCACATGTATCAATTATCCACTTTGTATATGCGTAACTACTGCATAACCACACCGGCTCGGGGACGTCCTCAACATTCTGCAGATACCTCAGAATTTCAACTTACCAGTTAACCCACCATTAACTGGCATTCCACAGGTGACTCTATACCTTAGATGGGTCCCTAATATGATAAGCACAGCAGGTTTTTTAAAACGCCTCCAAAGACCACAACAGCCAGGTCGGGAAGACCACTTACAGATGAACAGATCCAGTGCAGGGGTGAGAACGTTCTTCCCCACGTGCTTCACTGGATGCCGGGCACTGTCCCAAACTTCTTGGAAGACCCCTCCTTGCAGCCCCTCCTCCCTGCTGAAAACTACCAGTTAGGTAAGTGACCAAACCACTTCCTAGTTAACCCTATCTCTTCCTGATTACCCTGTCTCCCAGCCATGCTAGCCCTATGCTATCTATATATTTTTTGTCTCTGGCTATATTTTACTACAAGAATAAGGGTACTGCAGAGGATACAACTGTAGTAAAATTGACCAGCCATAGGACAGTTTTAATAAGGGATCATGGGCCTAACTGGTGTATGCCTAACTTATTTTATTTTTTTACCTGTTGGAACAAGGGACAGGGGCCGTGATTGTGAGTGATATAATGATTATGTGAGCTGGTTTAGGTGCACATTGTTCTGAACTTTTTTTTTAAACGATACAGAAGCGTGCTGTAAACAAATGGCAGCTTTAAGAACCAGTCAGTAACAAGTGAATGTTGCCATTTGAGCACTCCAAATTTAAATCTAAATTTTTAGGGGGGCATCATGCACCAGTGGTGGCCGCTCATGCAGGGCGCAGGGGCGCCGCCCCCCTAATATACATGCAGAGCACCGGACGCATGGATTAGCAAATCAATATTTGCTAATGTCTTCCTGTTTCTCCACCAATCAGGAGACCTGGGACCCAGTTGGTCCTGAGACCCAATTGGCCGGGAGTCCTAAGACCTGATTGGCCCGAGTTCTAAGTCCTGATTGGCCAGGAGGAGGAGCGACTGCCGAGACTTGGGAGAAGACACAGGGGAGAAGCCGCCAAAGCCGTGACTTTGATGGGGTAAGTGCGGGGCTGGCGAGGGGCAAGGCTGCCAAGCAATGCGGGATCAGGCTACGGGGGGGGGGGTGGCGAGCGAGCGAGCCAGAGGGGTGGGAGTGTTTGGTTGGCTGGCTGGAAGGGGAATGTACAGCCCCCCAAGATGATTAAGCATCAGCCACCACTGCCATGCATGTTAGTTAGATGTAATGGTGTGTTTCCCATTACCTGCAGGCTATAGCTTTTGCTAAAAAATCCTCCCTGTCTCCTCACAGCCACCTGACACTGCACTGAGTGGCTATCTTCCAGTACTATGAGAGTTAACTGCAGCCACTGCTACAGAGAAAAGTTGTGCCGCCCATCTGCCCCCCTTTACCCCATGGCCAGATCTAGGGGGTGCTGGGGTGGGCTATGCCCCCCAGACTTTAGTTGTGCCCCCCCATAGCCAACCACGCTCGGCATACAGCTGCACTTTCTCTTTCCTTGAAGCTTTGTAAATGTACAGTACTGGTCAATGTACTTCCCGTCTGCACCGATGATCGGATCAGCAGAGGGCCAGGTGGGGGGGGGGGGCTGCCTGTACCACTCCCCTGTTGTCACAGCAGCCAGGGGAGTCTTCATCTGCAGCTCAGATGAGCAGTTACATGTGAACCATGTAACTATTACCCCAGTTAAGCAGCACAGATGTAGATAGTAGTGGAGTGGGGCAGACAACACTGAATAATGGGCTGCCAAGTAAGTGTCACCAAGTGCACGGCAATGAGAGCTGAGTCTTCAGAACTCATTCTTCAGTGATTGGCATGCCAGAGGGAAATGTTAAAGTGGAAGAAAAGCCTAATAAGCCTTGTAAACACAAGATGAGAATATCAGACAAATAATATTATTTATTTTGTTCTCATATCGAAAATGAAGAGTCTCTTCGGATAACTTTGCATGAACTGTTGTGATCGGCTCTCGAGAGCTGTGTACTTAGGATCGGGTTATAATACAATCGCTTCGAAAGTGGTATTTTTCATCAGATTTTCTCATAGAGTGTACTAGGCAGACGGACCATGCTTCATTTTTTTTATTCAACCAGCGGCACTGAATCTAGCCAGACAAACTCATCACTCAAGAAAAACCTGGCAGGCTGGCTGTACAAAAATTGATCGGTAAATCAACTTCTACACGATCATACAAGCATAGAAATTTGGCTGCTCCCTGCTGAATCAGTTGATTTTCAATCTATTTAAGGCCGGCTTAAGTCTATTATTAAAAATGTCCTCCCTTCCTTATAGCTATTCTGCCTAGCCTGTATAAAAATAGAAATGTGTACTATTTTAATCCATTTTAATCCTGCTATGTGATTCCGCAACTCCAGCGGACCTCTGTCAGCTTCTGCAGGGGAGAGGAGGGAGCGCCAACACAGACCATGGGAGCCCTTAGGTGACATCACAGATCCCTGAATTCACAGCTGCTGTCCAGCACTCCTGACTTGAAACGAAACATGTGCATAATAAAAACATTTGCTTTGTTTAGTTTAGATTTGTTAATCTAGTTATTTTGTTTTGTTAAATTGATTTGTTCAATTCGTATTCGCGATTTGTATTCGGAATTCGTTTTGTGTTTTTTGGAATTTTCTTTAAATTTACCATATTTTTTTCAATTTGAAAGGTTCAAGGCGATACATTTCGTATTGGTTGAATCGAAAATGTTAGATTTTTTTCGATTTGAATGTGGCAAAGTGAACAAACAAAAGAAAGATCTTCATCAAATGATTACAATGGGGATAATTTACTAAAGGCAAATCCACTTTGCACTACAACTGCACACTATAAAGGCAAAGTGCACTTGAAATTGCACTGAAAGTGCACTTGGAAGTGCAGTCGCTGTAGATCCGAGGGGGACATGCAAGGAAAATAAAAAACAGCATTTTAGCTTGCACATGATTGGATAATATAATCAGCAGAGCTTCCCCTCATTTCAGATCTTCCCCTCAGATTTACAGCGACTGCACTTCCAAGTGCACTTTTATTGCAATTTCAAGTGCACTTTGCAACTGTAGTTTGCACCTGTAGTGCAAAGTGGGTTTGCCTTTTGTAAATAACCCAAAATGACTCTTTAAATCACCTTTGGCTTAACAAAAACAGCATTATGTCCAAATAGTATTATAATAACACACGCAGTTTTTGATTTTAGAAATATGTTTACAGTTCGAATTTGAATGGAATTCGATGGGAAATTTGAATCAAATTTCAATTATTATCATTATTATTAATATTATTATTCAAAGAATTCGGTACATTTTGTTTATACTGTATATTATACTGTATATTTGGACATTCGGATATAGCCGAATCTCCGAATAGGAACAAATTTGTCCTAATATTAATCCGGAACGAAACGATCCGCACATGTCTAGTTGAAACTGCAGGACCATGTGATGGCACCAAAATGGTTTGAAAACAGATAAGCACACACATCTTTTTTATATAGGAGGGGGAGGGAACATTTTTAAGGATAGCCTAAAGCTGGATGCACACTATACAATTTTCTTTAGATTTTTCCTTTAGATTTATCAAAACCATATAATATGAGTTCAAACCAAAACGCTTTCAAATTGTATCCAATCAGGCTGGCCCTTGCACTACAAACTTGAAGGTAAATCTTATGCCCCGTACACACCATCACTTTATGTGATGAAAAAAAATGACGTTTTTAAAAACGTCACTTTAATTGACCGTGTGTGGGGGAAAACGTTGTTTTATGTCTTCTAAAAAACGACCAAAAAAAATTGAAGCATGCTTCAATTTTATGTGTCGTTTTTCAAAACGTTGTTTTTTACTTCACAGAAATTGACCGTGTGTAGCAAAAAACGTTGTTTAAAAAGACGTTTTTACACCCGCGCATGCCCAGAAGCTACTTTTGAAGCGAGCTTCAATGGAAAAACGTGGTGGAACGTAACCTCGCTTTGCTAGAACATTGTGAGAAAAACGATGGTGTGTAGGCAACTTCATCTTTGAAAATTGAAGTTTCAAAAACGTCATTTTTTACTTCACAGAAAATGTCGTTTTTTTTCATCACATAAAGTGATGGTGTGTACGGGGCATTAGGCTCCGTACACACGACCGAGTTTCTCGGCAGAATTCAGCCAGAAACTCGATCCGAGCTGGATTCTGCCGAGAAACTCGGTCGTGTGTACACTTTTCAGCGAGGAAGCCGACGAGGAACTCGTCGGGCCGAATAGAGAACATGTTCTCTATTTCCTCGTTGTTCAATGAGAAAAGTCTGCCCGCCGAGATCCTCGGCGGCTTCAACACTGAACTCGATGAGGAACTCAATGTGTTTGGCACATCGAGTTCCTCGGACGTGTGTACGGGGCCTCAAGGAAATCAAACAACAAAAGTTGTATAGTGTGTAGTTGGATACACACTATACAACTTTTGTTGTATTTTAGGATACTGTTGTATTTGTTAGGATTTTTTTCCCACTTTGAGGCTGGGTTCACACTGGTCCGACAAACGCTCCGACATTGGGAGCTCATGTCGCATGACGTGTGAAAATCAATGTTTCCATATGAGAGCCGTCTTAACTGGTCCGACACAAGTCGGTCCGACTTTGAAAATGCTCCCTGTACTACTTTGGTCCGACTTTGATCCTACTTCAGCCCATTGAATATCATTGAGTCGGACCAAAGTAGGATCCTTGGGCCAGATTCACAGAGATCTGCGGCGGCGTAACGTAACGTCTTTACGTTACACCACCGCAAGTTTTCAGCGCAAGTGCCTGATTCACCAAGCACTTGCGTGTAAACTTACGGCGGTGTAACGTAAAGCAGTCCGGCGCAAGCCCGCCTAATTCAAATGGGGTGTGTACCATTTAAATTAGGCGCGCTCCTGCGCCGAACGTTCAGCGCATGCTCCGTGTGAAAACTTCCCGCCGTATTTTTTGAACGGCGACGTGGGTTACGTCATTTCGTATTCCCGGACATCTTACGCAAAAAAATAATAATTTGAAATTCGAAGCGGGAACGACGGCCATACTTTAACATAAGTAAACTAAATTACTATTACTAAATGTAAGCCATGAAAAAGCAGGCTTATGTTTGCGACGGGAAAAACCGACTAGCGACGACGTAAGTGAATGCGACGAACGCGCGTACCTTCGTGGATCGCCGTAAACAGCTAATTTGCATACCCGACGCTGGAAAACGACGCGAACTCCACCCAGCGGCCGCCGGAAAATTACACCTAAGATCCGAAGGCGTACGAAGCCGTACGCCTGTCGGATCTTAGCCAAAAGCCGTTGTATCTTGGTTTGTGAATTACAAATAAAGATACGACGCGGCAAATTTGAAAGTACGCCGGAGTATCAGCAGATACTCCGGCGTACTTTTTCTGTGAATCTGGCCCCTTGTACTTACCATCCCACTTTTGACATTCGACATGATGATTACAACAGCAGTAAAGGGAATTTATCTCACACTGGGATTGTTTTGATTGGTCAAAGGACAAGTCAGACTGTCACAAAGGCGGATCAAAGTAGTATCCTGTTCATGAAAGTCGGACCAATGTAGGATCAATGTAGGACTAATGTCGCAGAGCAAAGTAGGATGACAGTCGTATGACTGTCGTGTCATATCAGTGTGAACTCAGCCTAATAGAAGTATGTTTTTGTTTGTTTTTTTGCCAGTCCTAAGCCTCGTACACACGATTGGACTTCCAGCAGACTTTTCCATGGATTTTGGTCCGAAGGGCGTTGGCTGTGAACTTGTTCTGCATACACACGGCACAACATTTTTAGCCAACATTCACCAAACCACGTTGTTTTTTAGCTCTTTACCACTACCCTTTGGGCAACTTCTGCTATTGTTGTCTGATGTTTAGCATTGGTTCCGAGCATGCGTGTTTGTACTTTGGATTTTAGTTGGATAGACTTGCGTACACACGATCAGATAAATTGATGTAACAGATTTATTGCTCAACAGTTGATGAGCATGAACAGCCAACATTTGTTGTCATTAATTCAGCCAACAATTGTCTGATGGAACATACACACGGTTGGACTATTCGACACCACAACACGTCCATCAGACTATTATAGCCATAAAATTGGATGGTGTGTATGAGGCTATACTTACCTCGGTGGATACAACATCAGACCGATGCTGCAGCTGTCCCCCGGCGTGTCTGCACTGAGAACCGAGCCACCAAAAAACGCTGGTGGTTCGGTTCTCACTCCTCCCCGAGCAAAGCGATGCTGACTGTCAGTCATCATCTCTTCTGCTCTACTTCTCCGCGCTCTTTGGACCGCTGAGCCGTGGAGGGGCGGGGAGAGGCTGTCTCAGCATCTGAGCAGCTCGCTGATACGCTGAGACTGCCATCAATCAAGGCAGCTGGCAGGTCCAGACTTTCTAGGTCACGCTGACGTGGTGCCTCGACTGATGGCAGTGACGTCAGCGGAGAGCGGACTTCAGACCGCTCTCTGTTGAAAACAGGTCACAGGAGTGCAAAACGATTTGCACTCCTGTGACCCATAGGAGAAGTCCAGCCTAAAAAGCTCAGGCTGGACTTCTCATTTAACTTCAGTGTTACACCTACTTCTAGCAGCACTTTTACAAAACCTTTTGCATGGTGTACTTTTTATATATATTCATGTATGCTGAAATAATGAAAGAGTGAAAGTGTGAAACAAACATTTTACAGCTATTTAATTTTATCGTTTTGTCCTTCACTAGCTACTCTTTTCTCGCTGCAATTGAGCTAGGTACAATACTTTGTAGCAAAGTAGACCCATTATGCTGCAGATTATTGCTACTGACACCATGTGCAATCAATAGAATCTAAGTGTTGATGTTTTAAAACATAAATCATTTCTTTATTTACAGGCATCAATGCAAAGATAATGTTTCAAAAAAATATATAGAAAGCAAATATCTAGGAAAACTGAGCGAGCAGTAAAAAAAAGGGTATGTAGACTTTAGCCCCACTCACTTCTCGCTCTTATGCAGGGGTGGACTGACAACTACCAGGAGGATGAAGATGAAATGACCAAGACAATAATCCCAAACACAAAGCCAAGGAAACTCTCAATTGGTTTCAAGGAAAGAAAATTAAAGGAGTTGTAAAGGAAAAATATTTTTTTTTGATGAAATGACTGTTTACAGGGTATAGAGACATAATAGTTAACTGATTCCTTTAAAAAAATGATTACAAATAGATAACAAATCAATCATATAATGTACCTGCAGTTTCTAGTTTCGTTTTTGCATGTTGTTTCCTGCTTCTGTGATGTACAGAGCCACAGAGCCAATACAGGGCAGTGATGGTTTGGATAACGAAACTGATTGGTGCTGAGGTGTTTTAGACACACAGTAATCACACCTCCTTGATTAGTGACCACAGAGCGAAAGCTCCCAGTACTGTGGTTATCAGGAAACAGACAACCAGGAAGTGTGGAGATCAGAGAAGAATTACAGCAACTTGAGAGCAAAAACGAACAATGAGGACATGAAAACAGCACTGCATTAAGGTAAAGGAAGCTATTAAGATAAAAAAAAAAATCCTTTACAAACCCTTTAAGTTGCTGGAATGGCCCAGCCAATCAACTGACTTGAATTCAATAGAAAATTAATGGAAAGAACTAAAGATCAGAGTTCATAAAAGAGGTCCATGGAACCTTCAAGATTTGAAGACTGTAAGGAAGAATGAGACAAAACGCACACTTGAGCAATGCATGCAACTCGTTTCTCCATACAGGAGACGTCTTGAAGCCGTCATTACCAACAAAGGATTCTGTACAAAGTAATAAATACATTTCAGCTAGTGTGTTAAATACTTTTTTCCTTATGTCATTCCATTTTATTACACATAACTTTATTTCTGAACATATTTATTTTGGTGTATTTGTATGTATGGGTTGTTACTGACACGTGGTGAAAATTTCATGTCAATAGCACCTTTAGAGATATTTTTACCTAGTAAAATGGTGACGTGTTCTATTTTATTTTACCCGCAGTATATAAATATATATATACACACACACACACTTATATACAGTATATATGTATACACTCACATGAATACTATATTTTTCTAAAACTTGTCTTTGTTTCTTATTTGTAGTTTTGCAGATCAAGCAACCCTAGTCAAATCCCAGTCTGATCTAACTAGTGAGACCTTTCTAACCAGGTGTCATAGAATGGTAACATAAAATCATAAAAGAGAAACTATATTTTTGATCTATTTTATTTTTTCAACATTATGATCGTACTGGCTATTTATATCATAGTAACAAGTCAGTTTGGCTGGTAAGCAAAATGATAGGCATAAAGTGATTGTAAAACAACCCATTTATTTTTGTATAAAAAAAAAAACACATTATAAACACCTTTTTCTCCTTTTTTTGTTATAAATGATCACTTTCCCTCTATTCTCAGCTGTATAGAAGCTGGGAGAAGAAGAAGAAGAAGCAGTAGCATACTAAGGTCGGGGGGGGGGGGGGTGTCAGGACAAGTCTGATCATTGGAGGAGACTCAGGAGAGTACACTGAGTTTCCAGCATAGTTAGAGAACTGACCGTGGTGTTTTCTCCTGCTTAGTGTGGTCAGTATTTAATAGGAAAGCAGAGGGACTGGCAGAAACACCAGGGATTTCACATAAAGGAAGCAATAGAAAGAGAACAGGATACTTTCTCATACACGTACATGGTACAGCAGGCATATATCAGCGAAATGAAATGTTGTTGGGGTAACAAATGCTTTAAGCACACCATCTGCTGGCTGCGAATGATAATCATATGGCTGTATATAAATGATTTGTATGTCCTGAACATACTAACGAAAGTATTTAAAAAAATGCTATATGTATTATTTATGTATCAACTAATCTTTTACCACTTCCATCAGCTCATTCCCCACAGTTTCAACCTTTTGTACCACCCTATTAGATTGTAAGCTCTTCTGAGCAGGGCCCTCTTAATCCTCTTGTATTTTATTGTATTGTAACTGTATTGTCTCCCTTTTATTTTGTAAAGCGATGTTGGCGCTATATAAATCCTGTATAATAATAAAATAATAATAATTTATTTCTAATATTTTAAAGTACTGATATCCCAGCCACACAGAGCTTTGCAGAGCACACAGATCCATTTACATCAGTCAGTAGAGATTGCTTTTAAGGACTTATTTCCACTGAAACTCACACGCCCCCTCGCGTTCCTGCGCAGTGCGGTTTTAACAGCGAATGGGCTGCACTGGAACAGAGAAAAAGTAGTTCAAGCATCCACAAGGACAGCGCATTTACCTGCGGTGCGGGAAACGTGCATGGAATTACCTCTCCCGCACTGAGCTTTGGAATGAACCAGCCCAAAATGTTAGATCCACCAAAAGTGTTTTTTTTTTTTGCAATTCAAAAATCTGAATGCAATACAGCAGGCCAGCAACTACATGTTGGTAGTTTTTAAAAGTAACATTATTGTAATTACTGAGCAACACATCTTTAGGTTGAACGCATATAGTCAAGCATGATAAGTTAGCTGATGTTAAAAACTGCCTTTAACATTTTGTTGCATGGCATTAAATTTACAACAGTGATAAAAAGAGCTGTACTTAAAAGAACAATAGAATCTGCAACCGACAGATATAATGAAGCGAGAACAAAATGCAGAATGGGAAGACAGATGCAGAGAGTTAAACAGATGGATGTGTGCTTATCACATGACTATGTAACAGCTGCATATTCAGGTATAGAACCTTCCTTACCACAGTGTATGTCCAGTATATACTGTAGCAGCAGTGTTATAACAGAGGTAGCAAATATTTCTGGGCCTGGTCCTGGGGGATCAAGGTTTGACCCTTATTTAACCACTTCCATACCAGGCCTATTCTGGCACTTCTCTCCTAAATGTAAAAATCAAAAAAAATTTGCAAGAAAATTACTCAGAACCCCCAAACATTATATATATGTTTTTTTTTTTTTAGCACATACCTAGGGAATAAAATAGCAGTTGTTGCAACTTTTTATCTCACACGTTATTTGCGCAATCATTTTTCAAAAGTGAATTAAAAAATAACGAAACAGTAAGAGCCGGTTCACACAGGGGCAACACGACTCTGGCTGTGACTTTGCGAGGCGACCTGGACACGACCTGAGCGCGCACCACAGCGCGACATACAAGGCGACTTCAAGTCGCCTCCAGGACAGGCGACTTTTCAGTGGCCAATCAAACAACAATCAGCTCTGTGGGAAGGAGGGGTTTGCCCAAGAAAACAATTTTCTCTTCCTGTATTGTTGCTTCAGTTAAGACACTATCCGACTTCGGAGGCGACTTTCATTGAAATAAATGGGTACAAGTCGCCTAGAAGTTGGATTGAAGTAGTACAGGAACCTTTTCTGAAGTCGGAGCGACTTCAGTAGTGTACATTAAGACGGGTCTCATTGACTAAAATGGAATTTGACATGTTGTGCGACTTGGGGCGACTTCAAGCCAGATCCCAAGTCGCCCCTGTGTGAACCAGCTATAAAGTTAGCCCAATTTTTTATTTAATGTGAAAGATGATGTTATGCCGAGTAAATAGATACCCAACATGTCACGCTTTAAAATTTGTGAACACTAATGAAAGGGTGCCAAACTTCGGTATTAAAAAATCTCCATAGGCGACGCTTTAATTTTTTTTACAGGTTACCAGTTTAGAGTTACAGGGGAGGTCTAGTGCTAGAGATGTTGCTCTCGCTCTAACGCACATGGCGATACCACACATGTGCGGTTTTAATGGTGTTTACAAATGTGGGCGGGATTTGCTTGTGTGTTCACTTCTGAGCGCGAGCTACCGGGGACAGGGGCGTTCAAAACATTTATTTTTTTACATTTTTTATTTTATTTTACTGAATTGTTTTATTTTTACACTTTTTTTCAATCTATCGTGACAGGTCCTCTTTATAGAGAGATGCAAGTTTAATAGGACCCCACATCTCTCCTCCAGGCTGGAAAGCATGAGATTGAAAAAAAAAAATCACAGATCTCATGCTGACAGCCGCGATCACGGCTTTGTTTACATTTGCGGCCTGGATGTGACATCATAATGTCACGCCCGGACCTCCGACAGTCATAGAGATGACTGGTGACCATCTGGTTACAGGAAATCTCTGTGGTCATCATCCAGCAGCAGCCGATTCTTTCTTTGGGTCCCCGATGGCACAGGAGAGCCCCGAAAAGCACCGGATGGCGGCGGGAGGGGGAAATGTCGCCTAGATTAAGGCTTACCTGTAGGTGCAAGAAATATCTCCTTAACCTACATGGTTTAGGAGATATTTGCAGAAAACACTGCACCGATGTCTACGGCGCAGGCGTGCTGAGCGTGTCGTTTTATGAATGAGAAAATGCCTGGACCTGCGCGCATGCGTGTGACGTCATAGCTGCTCCGGCCAGTCACAGCGGCGATACCCGGAAGGCACTCAGAGAAGAAATGGTAGAGGGGAACGAGGAGTACTTTGGGGGCTTCGATCTCAGGTAAGTGCCACATATCGAGCTAGTATGCTATACTGTAGTATGTTTCTGCAATATTGAAAACATACAAAAAAAATGCATAGGTGTGAACTAGGACTTAGGAAGTGTCTTGTGTGACAACCAATCATACTCATGTTTGATTTGGTCTCCCTTTGAGCTTGCCTATTATATCCAAATTGAACACATTATACCGCTTAACAAATGCAGTTTAACATTTACAGCGAAGAGGACCCCTTTCAATATAAAATGTCTGGAAAGAAGAATAACTCTGAAACGGGATTCAGAAGTTTTTGTGAATAGCAGAATACAGATCAAAGCTTTCATTTCCTGTAAGAAATCAAATCTCCTGGTTCTTCTAGTTAAGTACTGTACAAAACTACAAATGTTCCTTTACATTTAAATGTAGAGCATAAATGTCTATATTCTTTCTAAAGGGGCGGCAAAAAAGGTTATTCTGAATTATAAATATGGTTCAACTCAACATTCAGTGTGTTCGCATCAGGCTTCAGTCAATTAATTTCTGTTGGATAGTCCCCAAACTACGGAAAGGTCATGTTCAGTTTCAATCTCTGCTGTTTAACGATTTTGAGTGAGCTCCATAATTCAGACTTGTTTGACAACCTGGCCTTTGATACTATCAGGAGTTCTAAAGCTCATCCATGTGAATTTTACTGCTGGGTGTTATATCTGTATCTGAACACAGCCAGCATCATTCGGATGTATTGATTCGTATTTGTGATACTAAGGATTATACATCAACATCAATCTGCTTCTAGCAAAGCATCTGCTCACAGAACTGAATCTCAGTCAGAAGCTTCACTTTCAAATATTTTTTTTGGACTTTTCATTTCAGCCTTGGATGGATGATAAAGAGACATAAAAGAAGAGAGATTTGCAATTGCATAAAAATACATTCTTTAGTTCTAAAAGAGATGCCTTTCTTCAATCATTTGGAACTGGCACAGCACTTGTGCTGATGTTGTTGGTGTCCTAATTTTAGCCAGTATTCTGTCTTGCTTTATAGGGTAATGTACTGACATCTATATCAAATTGATAGATTTAAGGGAACTCCAGCCAAGCAGATAAATGCACATCTGAAACACATATACAGAGACTGTTACCTGCCAAAAGCTTCACAATGCCAGAGTGGCCAGGGACTGTCCAATTACTACAAGCCATGCTGCTGTTTCAAGCATCATACTCAGTAACTGAGCCATCTCACACCCCCCCCCCCATAGGGGGCAGTAATGAGCAACTCTAGCTGTTGTACACACTCAGTAACGTGTATATAAACCCTAACAGTGAACTTCAGGGCTGCTTTTAGAAATCACGCGGCCCCGTACAGCCTACCTGGCAGGCTGCAGAGAGCCACACAGAGCATCCTCCTGTATTTGCCCCTCCGCCTGACCAGACCAATTCTCCCTGCTGTTGGGCCCCCCCTGTGTGGCTGGGCCCCCTACAGGAGGACTGGTGCCCCCCCCTATCAGCGGCCCTGGTGAACTTATCCTATTTGCTTCTGTTTGGTATGTTGAATATATATATCATTGAAAGTGTTTTGTCATATCTGTGTCTGCCTTTATGTGAGAAGTGATCTCAAAGTGAGTTTGAAAGAGGACCTTGTTTATGGACAGTGTGATGGTGCTGAAGCATTATGGATAGATCTGCACATGAGTGTGTGTACTTTAAAGGGGTTGTATGGGTTCAGTTTCTTTTTTTTTTTGTTTAAACAAACGTGTTATACTTACCTCCACTGTGCAGTTCATTTTGCATTTGGCCCCGATTGTCCTCTTCTGGGGTCCCACGGCGGTTCTCGCGACTCCTCCCCGCAAGAGCTAACCCCATCTGGGAAGCATTCTGCCGAGGGGGTTACCTTGCGGGCACCCTCCCGTGTGATACACTCGGCGGCCATAGCTGGCAAGTGTATGACTTGGCCCCGCATCATTGATTTGATTGACAGCAGCAGGAGCCAATGGCTGCGCTGCTATCAATCTAACCAATGAACAGCCGAAAGAGCTATTTGGATAGCAAAGCGGGAATGAGTCCACGGAAGTTTGGGGTTTCATTTCGCAAGCGCCCCAGTGTTTTCTGGCACTCGATCGCCATGTCTCCTGGGAGCACAGCGTCATGCTTCCCAGGAGACGAGTCATAAGGCAGATTCAGTGAATATCGCAGGATTTTACTCATCACGTGACCCATGAAGCAGGTAATGTGATGAAGGCGGATCAAATTCACCTTTTCATCAGCTGCAGTGCTCTTTTTGAGCTAGAGCTGATTATACTGATTCTGTGGCTACCGTCACAAGGGGGCGTGTACTTTTTAGTACGCCGGCCGTTGTGATGGCAATCGTGTAGTGTTGACAGCGCCGCTCTCCGTCAACACTGCCCATGCGCGGGATAGAGTGGTGAATGCTGGGACATCAGCATTCACCGTATCCCGGAAGTATTTGCTTGTGGGCTTCACAGTGCCCACAAGCAAGATGGAACCATACAGGACACATTTTTATAAATTATTCTTTACGGCCGAATGTCCATGCGGATGGCTATAAAAATCAGACACGTGAGTACAATTATAACTATATTAACAGTGGTAGATGCACATAAAAAAATATATATATATATTTCCCGCGGAACCCCTGCTTTAATGCAAAGAATGCATTAAGGTGAAAAAACACGAAGCTTTACAACCCCTTTAACGTTAACTTTTGGAGCTTGTTACAGGTCGCCCAGTGTTACAGGATAAGTTACATGTTACACCCATATTCAGGGTGTAACATGTAACATGCTATGAATACCCTGGGATGGTGATAGTAATGAGTGATTGGAGTAATGGCACTGCTGGAACTGTAAAAGGGTGGAAATTTATAAACCTATTAGAAGTCAATTTTATGGTACAGTTTAGAGAAGCCCCAACTGGAAATGATGCTCTTACGACCTGTTAATCTCAAACATTGTGCAGCTTATTACTAATGGGTGGCAGAACCATACCATTATTTCATTTCATGTTAGGTTTAAACATCGAGCACATACTGGGAGAATAAAAACACAGAATTTTAAGACAGCAAGTTTTCCAAGGCTCTCCAAGATTTCGATTGCGAGAGAATGTTGTCATTAAAGAACACAAAACAGAAATGGGAATGCTTCAAATCAACTGCATGTAAACACACTGCAAATAACATTCGCATGGGCAATAAATGTAAAAAGCTAAAAATAAAACCTATGTGGCTCATATCCAAAGTAAAAATAGCCATAACAAAATAGAAAAGAACAGTTGAAAAATACAAAAGTGAAGAAACACTATCATAATTTCAAAGGTACAAAGACTCTAACAGAATATGTAAAAAGGAAATCAAGAGGGGAGGGGAAGAAAGCGCCAAACTGGCATAATGGAGCACAATTTAATAGAATAAAAATCAATCTTAAAACAAATGGCACTCACAAGCGGGTGAGGGGGAGAGAGGATGACAGGTCGCAATAGATGTGTATTCCAAGTGTAAGCCGGGAGGTGTGTGGGGCTGCCCTGTGTGGCTGTGGTGGTGTGTCCAGTAATCGGATATTGAGATGTTGTATCCAGCTAGATAGTGGGGGCCAATAGGAATGTGTTTTGGAAGATAGCCACGCCTCCATCATCAGCCACAGAGGCATAATGAGGATAGTTTTGAGATAGCCCCAAATGCTCCACAATGGCTCAAAACTCATATGGTTTAAAACATTTAAACAAAAAATTGTGAATAAAGCACCTGGAACAAATGGCTTACTCACATATGGCTTTTCAAAGTGCTAAGATCTGGGATTTCTAAGCCATTGTTTCTAATTTTCAGTGGCTCTTTAATGGCTGGCGATGTAACATTGGATTGGTGTAAGGCCAATGTAGCCCCTTATATTTTAAAAGGGGATCCAAGACTTTACCAAGTAACTATAAACTGGTTTGTTTAACTTTTATAGTCAGGAAGATACTTGGGAGTTTAATAAAAAGACCACATAGAAGAGTTTTTGCTAGAAAATAATACTTTAAGCAATAGTCAGCATGGCTTCATGTTAGACCAAAGTTGTAAAATAAAAATTCTGATTTCTTTTTATGAGGAGTTAAGTAAAAACTTGGACACAGTTCCCCCAACAAGGCTAATGTGTATGTTAAAATGGACAGGCTTAGTAAATTCAGTTTGTAAATAGATTGAAAACTGTCTAAAAGACCATATTCAGAGAGTAGTGATCATACTCTGAATGGTTTAAGGTCAATAATGGTGTACCCCAAGGTTCAGTGTTGAGACTTTTGCTTTTTAACATATTTATAAGTGTCGGGGAAATTCCCTTGGGCTTTGTACGCAAATCCACACCGCACCAAAATGTGTACTTCCAGCGTCTAAATGCACGTAAAACACAAAAAAAATTCCTTTGTGCTTAAAAGCATGTTTGTATCAAGCTCTTTGGTACATGGAATTTGAAGTACTTCAATGGCACCAGGTAGAATCAGAAACGGTGCTGCTTCAAGCTGGAGTCTCAAGCGTCTGTCCCTGGAGCACAGACACTTGGGTTTTTTATTTATCGGAACAAAAGAGATGACAAACAGGAAGTGATTGCCAAAATAGCCAATTGCTTCCTCAATACAAAATTACATCACAGGAAATGACAAATAATAAAGGGGAGGGCACTCACAGGAGGGAAAGGGGGGAAGTGCACACGCCCCATTCACTTGAGGCATGTACACTGCCCCCCGCCCAACCAGATGCATACACATCCACTATCTTAATCAGCATGGAGCCCACTCAATACTGCTCAAAGTAAACAGTATCTACTTGTTCTACTTGTTCTTACAGGCTTGAGACAATCTGAGGAGACATTGCTACTGCTGTTGTCAATATACGGTACAAGTACACTGGGCAAGGCAGATATCAATGTCCTCTTATAAAAACAGATATGTATCCATAAGGGGATAGCTTAGCCACAAGAGAGATTTAATAGGTTTCTCTCGTTATGCGGACTTCGCTTCTCTAATGTGCCATTTGAAGGCAAGAAGCCCAGCGCATTGCGCTTGATACCTATAAACCATCAAACGTCCACACACACACAGAAAACACATCTCAAATCCCATGAGAAGGTTTTCATACTGATGGTTTTTACCGCTGGTCTTGATTCAACCCAATTGCGCACTGCTAGTGCGCGCCTTGATTAAATAAGACACAGGGAGACAGATGACAATCTATAAAACACATAAGTGATACATAATTTGATATTAAAAGTACAATTTCAGTGTTAGCAGACGTAACACCAAGCTATGTAATGGAGCTGTGGAACAACATCCTTAAAGAATATCTCCAATTTTCTTTTTTTTTTCATTAAATTTTAAGTTTATTTTCAATAAAAGAAGAAAATACAATAAAATAAAAATAGCAGGAGATATATCAATGATATATATAAATATAAACAATAAAATACAATTAATATCAAATATTCCCTATCTACCATCTCCCCTCTACATCCATCACTTATATAGACACAATATCATCCAATATGAGAAAGGAAATATAAATAAGTATAGAGAATAAAAATATCTAAAATAATAATTTATATTAAAAAAGATTTCCCTATATATCAGGGAATTCATAAATCTCTTAATACTATACAAAATATTAAAGGACACAATGCATATACCAGAACCAGCATTTAAAACCACTATATCTCCAATTTTCAAGCCGACCATTCAACATTTATGATAAAAGAAGGAAATGTCCCTCATTTTGAAGAGATTTCCTCTCACTCCCCGATGTGTTACAGAAGAAAGAATGTCTCTCCAGTAGACAGAGGATTTTAACCATAATCTATTTTGTCCTAAACTAAAAGACAAACAAAAAAAAACTCACTTTGGCTAAAGATACACTTTAATCAGAAGTCACTTTGCTTAAGTAAGACCAGTCCATAATGGAGTCTGTTTGCTTGCTATAGGTCGGAATTAGCACTCTTTATTGAATGAGACCAATAATGTAACTGATGACATTAAGCACCATCTAAGCATTGGATAATGGATAAGCTGTCGGACAGAGAAAAAGGAAGCAAGGCAGACTGGAACAGGTCTTTGTTCTTAATGACCATATTACTGTAGTAATAATGATATTTAAAGTGACAGATCAAAATATCAGACGCAGGAGAGACATTCAGACAGAGTGCAGAGCGATGGAGGACATCTGCTCTGTGAGTGCTAGATATTGAACACACTCAGACCCAGTGACCTATGAGAGAATATTTATTTTTCTTGGATTCACTGGGAGACATATCCTTAAGATTAAAGCTATAGGATAAAATCTTCGACTTATACCCAGAAAGCCTCTCTTCTACTTAATGTGTACAAAATGAGATAGAACAAGCCGTACTGGGGATCAAAGAGGCAGGATTACATTTACAGACACTGTAACAGGAACCTACACAGAAAGTAATTGTCTCAAAAGGCAAAAATAACATAAGAAATTTCTACGAATATAAAACCTGTATAATTCTTAAAGACTTTGGTTGCCCATAAACAACATGATCCAGTTCCTAAATTCATTTGGATTGTTCAGGTGAGGATTATCCTATTTTTTCTTTAGGGGCAACAGTAAGTACTTTATTTGCCTTTGTTTGTTCTCCACAACTTTTGAAATAACTTGCATGCTGCCTTGTAAATTAAATCTATACATAAAATTGGCCACATAAATAGGAGCATGTTTTTTTTCTGCCGGTACTCCGTACTGCCACCTCCGGCACTACCCTGTTATCAACAACCATTGTTTGTGTTTAGCAGTGACAGCACGCCTTTTTGAAAAGCTCATGCACACTGAGCCACAGCAGCCTCGCTGCTTTTCTTGCAGCCCTCATCAAGGACCCATGTATTGTGCTGTGTGGGGGGGGGGAGCTCTGTACTAGAGAGTAAGACGGTGGGGAGAGTTCTGTATTGTGCTGTGGAGGGAGTTCCGTACTTGGGAGTAAGGAGGTGGGGGAGAGCCCTGTATTGTGTTGTGGGGGTGGGGGGTGGGGGGGATCTGTACTAGGGAGTCAGGAGGTGGGGGAGAGCTCTGCATTGTGTTGTGGGGGGTGGTATCTGTACTAGGGAGTAAGGAGTTGGGGGAGAGCTCTGCATTGTGCTGTGGTATCTATATTAGGGAGTAAGGAGGTGGGGGAGAACTCTGTATTGTTCTGTGAGGGGGGGGCTTGGTACTAGAGAGTAAGGAGGTGGGGAAGAGCTCTGTATTGTGCTGTGGGGGGGGGTCTGTACAAGGGAGTAAGGAGGGTGGGGGAGCTCTGTATTGTGCTGTGGGGGAGCTTTGTACTGGGGAGTAAGGAGGGTGGGGGGAGAGCTCTGTATTGTTCTGTGGGGGATCTCTGTACTAGGGAAGAGGGAGGGTGGGGGGAGCTCTGTATTTGAAAAAAAAGGAGGTGGGGGGGCTCTGTATTTTGCTGTAGGGGATCTCTGTACTAGGGAGGAAGGAGGGTGAGCTCTGTACAGTACCTCATGTAGGCTCCAAGTTGGGTAGGTAGGAGACTATGCAGGGCAATTACACACCTACATAACAATGATTGAGCCTGGTGACTGGCCATGAAAATGATGGTAAAGCATGCCAAAATTGTATCCATCCACTTTGGCCTATTATTCCGCGTACGCACAAACAGATTTTCTGTCGGATGATTTTTCCGACGGAATTCCGCTCAACTTGGCTTGCATACACACGGTCACACCAAATTCCGACCGCCAAGAACGCAGTGACGAACAACACTACGACAAGCCGAGAAAAATGAAGTTCAATGCTTCCGAGCATGCGTCAAATTGTTTCCGAGCATGCATGTTTTTTTCCCCGTCGGAATTCCATACATACGAATAGATTTTCTGATGTTCTCTATCTAAGTCTGTCGGAATTTCCAAAGGAAAAAGTCAAATGGGGTGTATACACACGGTCGGAATATCCAATGAAAATCTCCTATCTGACTTTTTCCATCAGAAATTTAGACCGTGTGTACAGGGCATAAGTCTCTATTTGAGTGTTTACTTTTTTACCTTCAAAAGGTTTCTCATTTTCTGGCTTTTGCAAAATTGCTGACAGATGTGATTTGTGGTTCCAGTATCCCAATTTCAGTCTACTACACTTTACTAAAGCACATTGTAGCAATAGAGAGACAAGGTAGACAAGAGGCTGCAATGCTGCCCAGATGCTCTTTGAGTAGCTTGGTAAATTCCACTGTATATTGTCTTTTTTTTTTCAATGAGATAATAAATCAAGTGGACTTTCTGAATAACTTAGTTAAAAAGAAAAAGTGAGTACCGTGCTTGTTAAAGATAAAAAATAATAATAATTCATAGAAGCAGCAAGCATGCTATATAATATTTGACATAGCAATAAACAGATGAACAAATGTGCCTTGCTAAAAAAAGCAAACAAAAAGGTTACTTATTGAAAAAAATAAAAATAAATGTCAAACATAAAAAGTCAGTGTGAAGTTGTTGCAGAAAAGGAAAAACAAATCCTCCAAAAAAACTCTTTAAAGTGGATGTAAAGCCACTCTCATCCTTTCTAAACTACGGCCATAGTGCTGATCTATAAGGATAGACATGCCTCCTGCATGTATCCTCACCCGTCAAATGTCTCCCCTCTGTCTGTTATGAGACCCGAAAAACTGCAGATTCTGTGGGTGGGTCTGTTGTCTGGAGCTCGGTGGGTGGAGTCGTGATGTCAGTAGACTCCCCGCCCACCTCTACACTCCCCTTGTCAACATGCATTTTCTCTTGGGTATTCCTCACACTAAATTCTGCTATGATCACTAACATCCAGTCAAAATCCAGAAAAGTAACCCCATGACTTCAGAAAAGGAGTGGGGGTGGGAATTAAAAAATAATGCCTGTCTCCAGGTTAGTGCATGAGATATGTAAATAACCTGATGTTACAACTGTGATCAGGTGACCTCAGACACACACACTGCAATATAACAATCAGATCACTTGAGCTTCTCCTCTGCCAACACTAGATACATCTAACCTAAATCAAATCACTTGTCTGTGTATATTCTGCTTTCTGTTCTGTGATTTCACTGCAATATACATGCATTTCCTTGTCACACTGAACTGTGGATCACACCACATGATGAGAAACCTCCAGTCAAAACACAGTAAATGCAGCCAATCCTGGGAGAGCTGGAAGGGAGAGGAGGGGAGGGGAGAGGGATGTGAATTGTGAACTTCTTACACAGGATGTGCCTCTGTCTCCAGGCTAGTGCATGAGATATGTAAATAACCTGTCACTCACAGTTTTACATCCACTTTAATTGTGATCCACCTACAGCAAAGAGGGACTAAGCCCCAGTTCACACTGCCGCGATTTGTTCAAAGTCGCATGACAAGTCGTGCCCCATTAACGGCAATGGAAACGTTCTAATCCGTGTAGCTGAAGTCGCTCCAACTTAGAAAAAGGTTAATGTACTACTTTGGGGCGACTTCAACATGACTTCTGTTAAAGACGTTGTATGCAAGTCGCGATGAATCCACGCAGGGATGTCAGATTCAAAGTTGCGTGACTTTGAAGCCGCGGCAGTGTGAACAGGTCTTCATACACGTTCTCCAGAATTCTCTGGGAATGATTTCTGAATGCCAGGGAATGTCTCTGCTGTTTCCGCCACGTAAGAAGCTCATACATTCAAGCAAGTACCCAAAAGAGAGAATTATGTGCTCCACATAGTGGGAAAACCATAAAACTGTAATAAAATTACACTTGCAATAGTATAAAACAAGAACATCCAAATATACCGTACGTTCGGCTCACTTCCAGTGGAGCGTGATGACGTCACAGCAGCCTGCGCCTCGCACGTTTTTATCAAAGATGACATCTTCCGGGGCATTTGTGGTTCCAGTAGCCCACTCTGAGCCTTCTACACTTTACCATTGTAGCATTAGAGAGACGAGTTATGCCGCGTACACACGATCGGTCAAACCAATGAGAACGGTCTGATGGACCGTTTTCATCAGACCAAACCGATCGTGTGTGGGCCCCATCAGTTATTTATCCATAGGTTAAAAAAAGCAATCTTGTTTTAAATTTAACCGATGGATACCTAACCGATAGAACAAAACCGATCGTTTGTAGGCACGTCCGTCAGTTAAAAATCCACGCATGCTCAGAATCAAGTCAACGCATGCTTGGAAGCATTGAACTTCGTTTTTTTCCGCACGTTGTTGTGTTTTACGTCACCGCGTTCTGACACGATCGTTTTTTTAACCGATGGTGTGTAGGCACGACGGACCATCAGTCAGCTTCATCGGTTAACCTATGACAACGGTCCTTCAGACCGTTCTCATCGGTTTGACCGATCGTGTGTACGCGGCATTAGGCAAGAGGCTACAATGCTGCCCAGATGCCCTTTGAGAAGCTTAAAAAAAAACCACTGCATTTTTTTTTAAATTAGATAATAAATCAAGTGGACAACTTTCTGAACAACTTAGTTGCAACATTTTACATATTGCATTTCACTTACTGGCTTTTTTCCTGGAATTGCTATTTAACTGCACAGCTTGACAACAGGGGAGATTATATCTCCATTGGTATACTTGGATGTATATTTTGGAATTCTTAACAACTGAAATCTAACCTTTATAGAAGCTCTGTATCATTTTACACGGTTACTTTTCTAAAAATTTAGCTTTTACAACAAAAACAAGATGTGGGAGTGAAAGAAACCAGCAGCCCCCCATTCATGGAGGAACGTTATGTTGAAATCCCTAATTGAACTTAAGTGCAAAGTTAAAATCGTACTACTGTATACAAACCCTTATATCACAATCTGCAGAACTCCTGTATGCTCAAGAAGACATAAAAGCACAACCAAATGAAAGTGGTTTCTGTAAAGTTGTCATATATACGGTAGGTATGCAGTAAGTGAAATGAAATACTGCAGATATAATCGGATACATTAAATTATATGTTTTTTTTTCCCGAAGTAGTTCATGTTCACGTGTTCACTTTGCAAAGTGAATAACTGTAAATAAGGTAAAGCTTGTTCATTTTAATTATGCAATTGTATGCAAGTAAAAACAGAAGATTTTCTAGCACATGGTTATTTAAAGATTGATTTTATTTACTAAGCTCAATGAACTTTAAAGACGGTAGACATGTGCACTGCTGAAAAATTTGTCCATTTTCGTTTTCATTTCATTTGTTTTTTAGCTTTTTCGGAAATACGAAAATTCGGAATTCGGATATCCGGAAATTCCAAAATTCAGAAATTTGAAAAATTTCGAATATTCGGAAATCAGAAATTTGGAAATTCAAAAATTCTGAAATTGGAAGATTCTGAAATTCTGACATTTGAAAATTCTGAAATTCGAAAATTTGGAATTCGGAAATTCGAAAATTTACGAATTTGAAATTTCCGATTTTCGAATTTCCCATTTTCGAATTACCAAGTTTTCGAATTTCGAATTTTCAAATTCAGAATTTTCGAATTTTCAAATTCAGAATTTTCGAATTTTCAAATTTAGACTTTTCGAATTTTCAAATTTAGACTTTTCGAATTCTGAATTTTCAAATTTCCGATTTTTGAATTTTTCGAAGTTAGAATTTCTGAATGTTCAAATTCTGAATTTTCGAATGTGTGATGTTCGAATTTCCGATTTTTGAATTTTCAAATTTTGAATTTCAGAATTTTCAAATTTCCGATTTTCGAATTTTCAAATTTCCGATTTTCTGATTTTTCATATTTTCAAATTCAGAATATTCAAATTTTCGAATTTCCGATTTTCCAATTTTAAAATTTCCGATTTTAAAATTTTCGAATTTCGAATTTCAAAATTTCTAAATTTTCGAATTTCAAATTTCCGATTTTCCAAATTTTCAAATTTCTGAAATTAAAAATCTTGGAAATTCAAATTTTTAAATTTCTGAAATTCAAATTTTCGAATTTCCGAAAATTTCCAACTTCCGAATTTCCGGATTTCCTTAATATCGAATTTCTGAAATCCTGAATTTTCACATTTCCGAATTACCGAAATTCTGAATTTCCAAATTTTCGGAAAATCGCAATTTCGGAAATTCGAAATTTCGGAAATTCGAAAGTTTGGAAATCTAAATATTTGAAAATCTAAAAATTCGGAAATTTTAGGTATAACTAATTTGTCAAGATCCGTTACAAAACTAATTCGGAACTAAACGAATTGCACATGTCTAAAAGACGGCCCTGTAGTAGTCCATCAGCTTTATTCTTAGTAAAGAAATTCCATTGGGGAAGTGTTTAGAGTTGTTTTCTCTTTGGTATAATATATTTGGAGAATAGTCCAGCTCTGTAATGGTTCTTGAGGACGAAGAAGTAATTCAGTCTTATTTGATAAAAGGCTTGTGTGGAAGATTCTAGTTGGTGAACACTGCTATTTAGAAAGGAATCTCATATCAAGATAAATTTGTAAGACAGTGCACTGATATGTGAGCCATGTTATTACTTTGATCTGATGGACTACTACAGGGCCATCTTTAAGGCAGGGCAAAAGGGGCAGCTGGGCCCTGTTATTGTTGCGGGGCCCAAAGCAGCTGCCTCATACTTGCCAACTATCCCAGTTTAAATTCCCTTGTCCCTTGAAGTTTTTGTCCTTTGCTGTGTCCTGATATCTCAGTGTGAAGTGCTGCTACTAATGCTGCCCAGCTCTGCTCTATTGTTGTGTACAGATGACTCACCTGCAGACCCTGTGTTTACATGTAAATAGCCGACATTCATATGTAAATAGTGGCGTCATTCATATGTAAATAGCTGATGCTGGCGGCATTCATTATGTATATCATGCCCTTCTGCAGTGAAGAGATGATGTGCTGTAACCTCTAGCAACCAATCAGTGAGCAGTATTACTGTTCAGTAATCTCGAGCAACCAATCAACAAGAAGAAATCATGTGCCTCTAGCAACTAATCAGTGAGCCGTAATGTGTGCTGTAACCTCTAGCAACCAGTCAGTAAGGGCCCTTTCACACGGGGCGGATCAGTAATGATCCACCTCCGTGTGTCCGTAAGCTCAGCGGGGATCGCTCCGTATATCCCCGCTGAGCCGGCGGCTGACAGGGCGGTCCCCGTACACTGTGCAGGGACCGCCCTGTCTTTTCTCCGCTCTCTCCTATGGGGGAACGGATGAACACGGACCGTGTGTCCGTGTTCATCCGATCCGCAGACGCAAGAAAAAAATTCTATTCACAATACTATATCATGCTGGTCTGAGGTATCCTGTTCCCATACCCCAATTACCCTAGGCCCCACCCACAGCTGGCATATAAAGGGGCACTTACTTCACCCACCACGTCACTAAAGGAGGGGCAATAATTAAAAGACTCCAGTCATAAGCATCCGAGGTATCCCCTACCCTGCAGCAAAGTGCATACACACCCCTTGAATAGATGCGACTGCATGGTGGAGAATACCTCAGCCACTTATGATGGGTAGTCTGCAGTGACAGCTTCCTGGCAGGAGAACTCAGGAAGGTTCAGACTAGGATCTGAGTTCATCCCTAACCTGGAGTTAATCTTTCTTATTTGTGGATCCTGGTCCTTCCTAGCATGTCATGACTGAGCAGGTCAGAATCGGGAGCAAAAAACACTTCCACCAGAGATGAAAAACTGCTTTACTCACAGAGCTTAATGCATCCGTTAGGATAACTTAAAGTGATACTAAAGCTTCACATTTAAAAAAATAATAAAAATAACAAACATGTCATACCTACCTCCACTATGCAGTTTGTTTTGCACAGAGTGGCCCCGATCCACGTCTTCTGGGGTCCCTCGGTGGTTGTCTCGGCTCCTCCCCAATTCTGATAACCCCCTTTGGGAAGCACTCTCCCAAGGGGGTTACCTTGTGGGTGCGCTCCCGAGTCCTGTATTCGGCGTACATAGCTGCCAACTACAGGACTCGGCCCCGCCCCCCGGCCCTCGCGTCATTGACTTGAGTTGATTGACAGCAGCACGAGCCAATGGCTGCGCTGCTATCAATCTATCCAATGAAGAGCCAAGAAGAGCCGAGAAGCCCGTGCCGAGAAGCCAGCACATTTATAACGTGGGACTTTCAAGGGTTCAGGCATGTGGGGGCTGGGGGGCCTGTAAGCATCAGATGTTTTTTCACCTTCATGCATAGGATGCATCAAGGTGAAAAAACGGGAAGCTTTACAACCGCTTTAATAGTGGAGGAAGCTTCGGACACAGCTTGACTCCAACTGACCTCTGAAGATTCTAAAGAAGGGACAGCAAACCACAAATTGGTCTGGACGTTTGGTTTAAGGCCCCGTACACACGACCGAACATGTCTGCTGAAACTGGTCCGCGGACCAGTTTCAGCAGACATGTTCAGTCGTGTGTACGGCCGACCGGACAGGTTTCCAGCGGACATTTGTCCAGCCGACCGTTTTCCAGCGGACAAAAATTTCTTAGCATGCTAAGAAACATGTCCGCTGGAAGCCTGTCCGTCGGACATGTTCGGTCGTCTGTACAGACTCAGGCCTTGTACTCACGGCAGGACATGTCCGATTAAAACGGTCTGCAGACCGTTTCCATCGGACATGTCTGGCCGGGGACTGCCCAGGGACTTCTGTTCGATGGCTATACACACCATCGAACAGAGGTCCGCACGTAAACAATACGCGGGGCGTGTCCGCGGTGTCGCGACAATGACGCGCGACGTGTCGCGACAATGACGCGCGACGTGGGCGGCCCGCCTTTAAAATGCTTCCACGCATGCGTCGAAGTCATTCGACGCATGCGAGGAATGGCGGGCGGCAGGACATGTACGGTAGGTCTGTACAGACGACCGTACATGTCGGGGGGACAGGTTTCCAGCGGACTGTTTTAAAGCAAGTCCTGGAAACAGTTGTCCGCTGGAAACCTGTCCGATCCGCCCGAAAATGGTCCGCTCGGGCCAACACACGGCCAAACATGTCTGCTGAAACTGGTCTGCGGACCAGTTTTAGCAGACATGTTTGGTCGTGAGTACGGGGCCTCACCGTACATGTCCGCTCGGCCGCCATCCCTCGCATGCGTCGAAGTGATTCGACGCATGTGTGGAAGCATTGACCTTCCAGGGCCGCGCACGTCTCGGCGACGGTGCGGCCACGTCACCGCGTATCGTGTCGCGCGGATTTCTGTCTGATGGTGTGTACAACCATCAGACAGAAATCTCCGGGCGGACATGTCCGCTGAAAACGGCCCGCGGACCTTTTTCAGCGGACAGTCCGTCCGTGTGTACGAGGCCTAAGAGGCTAGCTAATTTTTGTATTAAAGTAGTAGTAAACTGCATACAAATAAAAAAATAAATAGGGCCCCAGCCCGGCAGTTTAGGTCATAATGTGCTAGTATGTATCGCATGCATACAGGAGTTGCTGTTTACGGCATGGCTCTGATAGAACGGCACCGGTATGGCACGTTTCAGGCCTTGTACTCACGACCGGATCTGTGCACTGAAAACTGTCTGCCGGACAGTTTCCGGCGTACAAGGCTGATTTTTGTTTGGTTCCGCTGGCTTGTACACACCAGCAGACCAAATTACCGTCGTACCGGAACGCGTGCACGTAAACTACGTACGACGTCACTATAAAGGGGAAGACCAAACTTAATGGCGCCGCCCTCTGTTCCTCTTTTGCTAGTTACGGGTTTGCTCGTGTTAGTGAAGGTTTGGTTAGAGCTGATTCGCGCTTCTCGGTCTCCAGGCTTTGACAGCGTGTATTCACGGGTTCAGTGCGTGTGCTTGCGTTAACGTAGTTGTCATTCGGCTATAGGCTAGCAGGTTGTTTCTGCTTTTGCAGTTGCATCCTGTGCGCTCGTATCTGTTTGTCACGCGTTTGTCGCAGGTAGTGCTGGATTTGCGAGTGCTTTCTGTTTGAGTGTGTTCTTGACTGACCAGCCGGCCGGTTTGAAGCCATGATGGAGCAGCAGCGTCAATTTTCGCGAGTTGGTGCTGTTTATGGGATGGCTGCTGGATATGTTCATTTTCCCAGTACTTTGGCCAGAAACAGGGGGCGGAGGCGTTTCTGGACCAAGAATTGGTTGCGCCAGCGTGACCAGTTCTCACATATGCCTCTGCTTAGGGAACTCCAGGAGAATAATCCTAATGACTTTAGGAATTTTCTCCGCATGACGGACCCCGTATTCAACAGTCTGCTGGAACTTCTGTCCCCCTATATCACGAGGCAGGACACTGTGATGCGCCAAGCCATCACGGCCGAGCAGAGGCTTATTGCCACGTTGCGGTACCTGGCGACTGGGAGGAGCCTGCAGGACCTCAAGTTCTCGACAGGCATCTCTCCGCAGGCGCTTGGGGTCATCATACCGGACACGTGTGCTGCCATCATTAAAGTTCTGCATGAGGAGTATATTAAGGTAAGTTTCCTGGCTCTAATAATGTGGCCAACTAACTTTATTTTTAATTTCCCAGATATGCTGTGTGTTTAACTAACGTTCCCTTTTCTCCCTATGCATGTTGATATAAGCTTTACATGTTTTATTCTTGACCTACCTGCATATTTGTCCCTTACCCAATATTAACCTGTCTAGCATGCTATCCTAGGGACAAACCCACCTTTCCATTTTTTTAAACTCGAATTTTTGGTTTTTGTGCCCCCCCCCCCCCCTTCAAACTTTTTTAGTCCCCATCAGAGGGCTGTGGAGTCTCTTAATTAAGTGTCCCTATATATTTCATTCCCCAAATTCTCCATGCACATTTTTCAAATGCAATTTTAATACTGTGAATTTTCACAAGGATGCTTGTAGGATGTTTTTGTGCCAAAGTACTAAATCTCTTTTTTTGTTTGTCCCCACAGCTACCCTCCACACCACAGGAATGGCAGTCTGTGGCTTCCCAATTTGCCCAGCGGTGGGATTTTCCGAACTGCGGTGGAGCAATAGATGGGAAACACGTCCGCATTGTGCCCCCACCCCACTCGGGGTCCTACTATTATAATTACAAGGGTTATCATAGTATCGTGTTGATGGCGGTGGTGTCGGCACAGTATGAGTTTCTATATGTGGACGTGGGGAAGAACGGCCGGATGTCTGATGGGGGAGTGTTCGCACGGACTGATTTCTATGATCGTCTCCAAGCTGGTGGTCTGGCATTGCCACCAGATGAAGATAATGTGGAAGGACTTCCGTTTGTGTTCCTAGCGGACGAGGCTTTCGGGCTTGGTCCTCACCTCATGCGGCCTTTTCCCCAGAGGACCCTCACCTCAGAGAGGAGTGTGTTTAATTTTCGGTTGGCCAGGGCTCGGAGGGTAGTCGAGAATGCCTTTGGGATACTCACCAACCGGTTCCGCCTGTTCAGGACATCGATACATCTGGCGGAATATAAATTGGACACCGTTGTATTTGCCTGCTGCATTTTGCACAACTTTTTACGCAGGCACTCCCAGACGTACCTACCCGACATCGGTTCTGAGGCAAGACTACCCTCAGATCCCCTTCCCGGGCTGGACACTGGTCGCGCTGGCTTGGCCCCCCAATCAGCTCGTGAGGTACGCGACAAATATGTTGAGTACTTCATGGGTCGGGGGGCCATTGCTATGCCAGATCATATTTCTTTCTAATTCGGCCCCCAAAGAAAGGAATATTCTCACAAATAATAAATAATTAGACCATTGGACTTTATACAGTTGTTTGTCATTAATGCTTTTTCTCTTTTTATCTGTCTTCCTGGTTCTCTAACTAACTTCGGCCATTTTACTGCATAATTGATTTCTCCACTTTTAGTAATTAACCACATTTTGCACAGTATTCACTCATCTACAAACAGGGTATTGAGTCTAGAAATAAGAAGCAACTCCATTAGAAAATTTGTAGGTCATTTTTTTTAATTTTTGCTTGTTCATGACCCCAAAAATTAGTTTATATTTTTTTCATTACTCCCTGCTTTTGTATTTAGGAGTCTACAATAATTTTTTTTTTTAATTTTTTTTTTCAGGTAATTCAACAAAAAATAGTATGAAGATTATACATTTTTTAACAAGTTCACAGTTTTGTTTATCAAATATAGTTTGATTTATTGTTTACATATATATATATATATATATAGAATATTTTTGGTGGGGTGTTTACCGCCTTTGTATTTTTTCTTCTCGGCATATTTTTTATGCCCAAAAACATATAATTTTTATTTATTTATTTATTTATTTTTTTAATTTTTTGGTGTGTTTTTAAATACGAATATTTGTTGTGGAGATTTAGGAGTCAAATCTCGACTTCACTAAATTCAGTGATTAGAGAGATTTATAATTCTATATATATATATTTTGAATTTTTATCGGTGTTTATTCTTTATGGTCTAAACTTTATAGTAGCCAAAAATGTACAACATGGTCAAAAAGTAAAAAAATAAAAATATAAAAATATAAAAATTCACAACAGCAGTCAGTCATGGTGTGCTTTCACACTGGAACACGCCAAAATTTGAAGATACACACATTCAGTGCAAACTCGCCAAATGTCATTGGTTCAACAGACAAATGGCCACATGTGCTATCTGACATCATGGGTGATCAATGTCTGTGTTTTGTGGGAGCAAACCCTTCCTCTCAACTACTTGAGGATGGAGGAGGGGGTTGGACCCACAAAGCACAGACACTAGATATTCTGTGATGGCAGATAGCACATGTTGGCACACTGTGTGTGTATCTTCAAATTTTGGCGTATTCATTATTAAAACAGTAAAAATGTTTGTGGGGGCGGGGGATGGGCGGGGGGTGTTTCAGTCTTTGACACGGCCCATCATGTCAATAATATTTTTGAAATGAGATTCGATGACCATCATTCTTTGCCGCATATTGTCCATTTCCGTGCTGCATTCCAAAAGGACATTTGTTACATTCTGTTCCATGACAACCATCCTTTCACGCATATTGTGCATTTCAGTGCTGCACTCCATTACCTGTTGAATAATTATAGCAGCACTTGCACGTGAAAATATTGACACACCATCCTCCTCCCCTAAAAACAAAAAAAATGGTCATTTACAAAATTATTTTTGGATGAGGCCTATCTACATATGTTTTTTTTAATCAAGCTAGGGTGACACTGACCTGATGGGCTTCTCCTTTCCACCTCTTCGACATCTTCTATCACTCCTCCTTCTTCCACCACCTCCCCATCATCTTCTATCACTCCTCCTTCTTCCACCACTTCCCCATCATCTTCGACTCCTCCTTCATCCATCAATCCACCTTCTTTCAATTCGCCAAATTGTTCTTCCGCCACTTGCCCTTCATCTGCTATAAATTCTAAGTCCAAAATTACTTCTTCCTCCTCTCTTCCTTCATCCTTTCTTCCTTCCTCCTCTCCTTCCACATCCTCTTCTCTTTCCACATCCTCTTCTCCTTCCACATCCTCTTCTCCTTCCACATCCTCTTCTCCTTCCACATCCTCTTCTCCTTCCACATCCTCCTCCTCCTCCACATGTTGAGATGGAAGATTTTGGCCTTGTCTGGCCCTCTCTGCCTCCTCCAAATGCTGGCGACTTCTTTCCCCTTAAATAACAAGAAAAAAAATGTAGACTCATCAGCACACAGATATTGGAGAGCATAAATCGCACACATTGCTTAGAAGAGGCTTTCATTTAGTTACTTTTATCTTTCACCAAACCTACATTTTGCAATTACTTCTATGACAAGCTCTGATCCTGCCTCTTTTTAGCAAAGTGACACACATGGATGTCCCCCCTAAACTGTATTTTTGGGAGACCCTACCAAAACCCATTTTTGATTTGGGGAGACACAGGTGCTCTGCATTGCAGATGTGAAAACATCTGCTTTATTACCACTGTTTTTAGAATGAATCCTTTTTGCCTTTCCCATTCTCCTAATTCTATTTTTTAGAACTAGCTTTTACACAATGTTTACAAACAAAGTTTTTGGCCAGTGAGCCATGTCCAGGTGTGTTGTTCCTGGAATAACCGAGCCTTTCTGAGAAACTATGTGATGTTACGTGGTTTACTAAGAACACTATTTGTAAATATGTAGTTATTTATGTCATAAAAAATAAATGACAACATGTCTTTAAAATTACAAGCAGGCCAAGGAGGCAGATGGTGAAATATACATGGCAACACATTATTGCAGACTATCAACCCCCCCCCCCCCAACCCCAAAATATATTTACTTACTTTTACGCAGAATTTTAAGGATCTTCTTCATCTGATGTGGCTCCCTCAATTTTAAGTCTGACCAGCGTTTCCTCAGCTGTTCCTTGGACCTGGTGATCCCAAACATCCTCTGCATTCTCCTCGCCACCTTGTCCATAATATGTGCCTTTCGGCGGTTAGGGGTCTTGTATGGCCCTAATTCACCATCATAGTCCTTCTTTCGCATGATGTAAACTAACTCCACCATTTCCTGGAACCGCATATTAGTGGCTTTATATCTTCTTTGCCTTGATCGGGACGTCCCTGCCTCTGTCCCTTCACTTGTGGCATGAGAGCATCGTGCCCGCTCGTGTGACATCGCCATCTTTCCTTTCCCACAGAGATTATGGGCGGGGAAAAGATGAATTGTTACGCCATGGGCGGAGAAGAGGGCGGCGTTTAATACATACGCGGAGTGTAGAGAATGCAAACAACGTGTTTACGTAGGTTTCGCGGAGAATCTTCGAGCGCATCCAGAACATACACAGTTAACGCCATATTTGCTAAACACATTGATTAGGGGCCTAGCAAAGGTGACGAGGGCGGGGTTTAATAAATACGCGGAGTGTTTAAAAGGTGCACGCCGTGATTACGCATCTTACGCGGTAATTAGGCGAGCGTGAGAAACGAGGAGCGAGAGACAGGAAGGTAAGGAAATTAAAAATGGGATCAGCAGAGGCCTATAAAATGTAGACACATGGGATGGGGGTTTGGGCTGTTGGTTGCACCCGTTTTAAGCTATTCTGTCTATGGGGTACCACAATGTTATTTTGGTATCCAAATGCTTTTGGACAACTCACAAAATAGAGATGTGAACAATGCTGTACCTCATTGACAAGTTTTTGAATGGTGTATTCAGATCAGGCAAAGTATTGTTCAAGTGTTGGTTGTACAGAGGTCATTAGGAAGTGTCTTTTATGTCATCCATTGTCAGGGGCATGAGATTTACACATGAAAGAGTGCCTAGATGAATACTGTCATTTGTAATTATTGTTTATTTTTCTATCTTAAAAATTGTTACTGCAATGTTAACAATGGCTCTGCATCTAGCAAATCAATGTTTGGTACAACCAATGCGGCCGAGCTGCCAATCATTCTTTAAACAAGAGAGACTGTGTTTGTAATTAGATATAGGTAATAAATTTGAAGACACATATTATATCAAGGTCAACGCTGATCCTTTTGAATATCTATTTTTCTTTGGTTTATGTTTTGCGAATGTAGACTCAAAAAGAAATATCATATTTCATAACGGGAAATGGACCAACTACAAACCAAGGAAGCTATAGAGGCCTTACTCCAAAAATATCAGGACACGCCCATCCTGTGGAATTCCAAACACGCGTTATATTGCAATAAAGAGGTACGAGCGGCAGCACTAGAAGAGCTAGCAAACTATATGCAAACATGGGTGCCAGGATGCACTGCCAACATGGTGAAGGATAAACTTGCCAACCTGAGAAGCACATACAGAAGAGCATATAAAGCTAATAAAAGCAAAAAATCGGGAGCAGCAGCAACACAAGCAAAGGAACCCAAACTGTGGTATTACAAACAGATGGCTTTTTTGCGGGACGAAATGGAAGGCAGGAAAACGATGTCGAGTCTTTCTTCCAACCTTTCCTCCATGCTACCTTCCAGCGGACCTTCCCCAGATGACCACAGCCCTGCAGAGTCGGAGGAAGAGGGCCTGGCTGACAGAGATGCAGATCTGCCACCCTTCGATGAGGAGGTATAGTAGTTTCCTCTATATTTCTGGCGTAAATAATTATTGGTGGATTAATGATTTGATATTGTAAAAGAAAAGCCAAGCTGGGAAAAAGCACAAAAAAAGGTGTACAGACAAATAGGTGTCAGGGATGACAACTGCAGGGGTCAGAAGTAGAGTGTATTCAAGTAATAATGAACAGAAAATACTAAACGAAAAACATGAAAATGAGTGTGGTTTTATTTAGCGAAATTGTAAAAAATGTCCTTTTTTTTGCACACAGGAAGAAGAGATCAGCCAGGAGGTGGCAGATCCTCACGTCTCTGTCAGCCAGGAGGAGGCCGGGGTCAGTGGCAGCCAGGAGGAGGCCGGGGTCAGTGGCAGCCAGGAGGAGGCCGGGGTCAGTGGCAGCCAGGAGGAGGCTGGGCCCAGTGGCCTGCAGCAGGTCCCCCAGGCCAGGAGAACCACCACCAGCCAGTCTTCTCCCCCCCAGGTGAGGCCATCAGGCCGAAGGAGGCAGTTGAGGCCTGTGGAGGAGGCAAGCCTCCGCATGATACAGGAGGCAAGCGCCATCATGAGGGCCCCCCTCAACCCCACAGAGGCCTTCAGTGCCTCATTGGCCCACGATTTGAATGAAGGGGAGGAGGGCCAGAGAAGACTGGCAAAGGCCCTGATGAACCAGGTCCTTTGGTGGATGCAGAAGGGCCTGCTGACCCCAGACACTGGGCTATGTGACCCGGCCCGGCTTGCGGAACACCATCCTCCTGCTGCCACATCGACCCCACCTGCAAGACCCCGTGTTAGATCCGCTGGAAGGCTGCCTGGAGGGAAGGCTGGAAAGAGGAGGAAACGTTGATTCTCTGCCTTCCATTTCCTTCCACATAAAGGACATATTGTTTGGACTACCACAGTTTGGGTTCCTTTGTTTCTGTGCTGCTGCTTCATATTTTTGGGTTTGGCTCCTGAGGCTTGGAAGTTTATCCTTCACCATGTTGGAAATGCAAGTTTGCATATAGTTTGCTATCTATTCTAGTGCTGCCGTTCTGTTTATTTTTAGAGATGACATTTGCCTAAATAAAAGGCTTTTTGCTTTCATTTGAAAACATGTCTATTGTTTGTTAGTTATACTGTGGGGATTATTAGGCAGCAAACCTTTAATAAATATACAATGGGTCATTTACAAAGGACACACTCCTTGGGGGGGGGGGGACATTTGGTGTGCCAACATGGTTCAATATTCTCAAATGAAACACAAAAAAAAAAAAAAAAAAAGAAGAATTTAAAAAAAAAACATGTAAAAATATATTAAACAAAATGGTGACATAACTAGAAAGAACAAAAATAAATAAATAGATGCACATTCATTTACAAAAAATACTACTATAAATTATGGAGGACCACCAACCAAAACACACGTCTGGCATAGAAAACCTTATTAAAGGATTACATCACAAGCAAGAAATGTGACATTTCAGTATGGGACAACTCTATTGAAATTGCATCAGCAAGAGAACGGGGTTATTCTAGCAAGAGAAGAATTAATAAAACGAGGCAAGAAAATGTGGTTTAGTGCGCCTTTTTAAGACATTGTTCTTTTGCGAGAATAAAAGGTTTCTAATGACGAATGTGCCATATCCCAAACAAACGCGAGTTTTACCTGAACGAGCGCTCCCGTCTCCTCATTTGGACTGAGCATGCGCGGGGTTTTTGTACGCTGCTTTTGTGTACAGACGACCGAACATGTCTGACGGACACGATTCCAGCAGACTGTTTTAAAGCAAGACCAGGAAACAGTTGTTCGTTGGAAAACGGTCTGGCCGACGAATGTTTGCTGGAATCCTGTCCGTTACTGCCTACACACGAACGAACATGTCCGCTGAAACTGGTCCGCGGACCAGTTTCAGCAGACATGTTTGGTCGTGAGTATGGGGCCTAAGACATAATTTTTTTACCTATAGTTAAGCCTTATTATAGGCTTACCTATACATAAAAATCGTACAAGGGAGTTTACTCCCACTTTAAGGGTTCCCTAGCCAACTAAATTGATCTGGGGCTAAATCTAGAAACGTAAAGTGGTAGTAAATCCTTTTGTGTCATTTGTACCTATTATAAAGCCTACCTGTAGGTAAAATTAATATCTCCTGAACGTGCTCCATTTAGGAGATATTCCAGCGAGCAGCAGCCAGTGATGCCACTGGCGCATGCACTCTGAAGGTACCATGCTGTTCCTTCAGAGCTCTGTGCCATGCCCAGTGACGTCATTTCGGCACCGGCCAATCAGACGACCATAACTTGTGAACCCAGAAGACCAGGTGAAGATAGAACCCCTGTCAGCGGTGCTGGAGGGATCCATTCTAAATGTAAGTCTAACATAATGTGCTAGTATGCAGTGCATATTAGCACATTATGGCTTAAACCTGCAGGTTTTTTTTTTTTAGTTAACATTTCTACTGCTTTAAACAGCTTTGCCGTTAGAAATAGCAGAGTATTTGTTTTTGTAGTATTTGTTTAATCTCTTTTTTTTTTTAATTGTTGATTTACAGTCATTCCAAACATAATCATTGCAAAGCCAGCCACAATCAATTACAATGCTATTGTCATATGAATGCTCATGCATGATAATTGTATTTTCTCAGCCAATTATATTATATGGCATGTTGTTTTCTTGTCAAAGGTATGCACATAATAAAAAGGAACAAACTCAGATTATGGCCATCAAACTGAGGTAGGAACACCTACACAATTATTGTGTACTCCACAGACTGCAGCATAGTGATCAGTCCCCCTCTTACGACTGCACAAACATGTGTTTTAAAAAATGGGAACCCTATCATTTGTATCCACCGTGGCAGCGAGATGACAATTTGTTATGACACATACAGATTTTACTCCTGGAAAACTTTACTGAGCCTATATGTAGGTTGTCATTGCTTTCATTCACTGACCTAGAGCAAGAATGAAGGCAGGTTGAAGTCGAAACGCTTGATCTGTCTTTTTGCTTAGTAGCCATACACTGTTAAAATTGGTGGTAAAAAGTACGCTGGGACTCCCAATGGGAAAATAGAGAGCAGGTTCTCTATTTTCCCGCCGGGATTCCCAGCTGTTTTCCTGACGGGAAATCTGCGAGGCAGCATACACACGTCTGGTTTTCCCAGCCAAAAGCTCTCCTGGCAGTTTTCCTGCCAGGAAAACCGGTCATGTGTACAGGGCTTAACAGTTGGTAGCAGTGGTGTTTTTTTTTGGGGGGGGGGGGTAGCAGCAAATAATCCACCTGCTGCCACCCCCCCATCTGGTCGGTCAGGTCACAGGTGGCACCCACCACCCCCCCGGTCAGTCGGCCGGGTCATGGGGATCACGGGCGGCACCCCCCCAGTCAGTAGTCAGGGCCACGCACTTACCCCATCTCCCGGAAATCTCTCCGGGCTGCGGGCGGCTGTTTTCTCAGTTTCCCCTGCATCTCCTCCCTCCTCCTCCTGGCAGCCAATCTGTTTGGATCTCCTTTTCGGCCAATCAAGTGGTGGGTCTCATGGCCAGGAGGAGTATCAGTGTTTCAATAGCAAATATTCATTCGCTGTTGTCACACAACTGGATGTGGGCTTAGGGAGCAGTGCTCTGCGCCCCGAGCCCACCCTTCTTTGAAGCCTATTAGAGCCTCTGGCTTTCCACTGACTTCTATGGGGAAACTTGCTTCGATATGTGAGTGCTTTGGATTACAAGTATTCTCCTGGAACGGATTATGCTCATAATCCAAGGTTCCACTGTATATGTAAGTTTTCTAGGGAGATACACATATTGTTTCCCTATGCCCCTACTTTCTTTCTCAATATCTGGACAAAACATTAGATCCTATTTGGTACCTTTTTTAATTTTTTTAAGATACGATATGCGTTTTCTCCTTATGAGTAGTGTTGCTCACGAATATTCGCATTGCGAATATTCGACTCGAATATAGCATATTCGAGAAATCGCGCTATATTTCGAATTTCGCGGTGAATATTCGCAATTCCGAATATTCGCATTTTTTCAATTTGATTTTTAAAACAGATCACATCCTATCGACGTCTAAAAGCATTGCTGGTATGATTAGAGACCCTGGGCCGAGTAGCTAAGCTGAGGCGATCCTTTTATGTTGCCAAATTGAAAAAAAAAAAAAATTGCGATTTTTCGCTATTGCGAATGCGAAAATGATTGCGAATTTTCGATAACTGTGGTAGGAGAACTCTGATTGTCTCTGATGCAAAAGGGGGGGGCTTTGTGTATGTGTATGTTATGAATATTTGTATGTTTGATATTATTATTTTTTGTAAGAAGGAAAAAATTGCGCATACCTTAAAAAAGGGGAGAATACAGCAGCAACTCAAAAATGTTATACAACATAAATTAATACAAGACAGAAAATGAAGTCGCTCTACAAGAATAAAAAATATGTCTAGTGACAAGACATGTGGGCAAATTATAAAATAAGCAAGCACAAATAACTTGTGAAATACACAGTGAAACAAATATATAAAGAAATATAGTCCCAATAATAGAAAAATAATCTTTCATAAAAATGTCTTTGATATGTGAAGTGAAAAAAAGTCCAAAGCATGCCGCATGAACGTGTTCAATCTTCAAGGTGTTTGATTGACAAACGGCTGTGACAGATGGATAGAGTAAAGAATCACCACCAATGCAAAACACTTTTTATTTTGTATTGTAAAATATCACGAATATTCTGAGCCAATCAGAGTGCTCCTTCCGCACTTGCCGAATATTCGCAATTATTTTGTATTGTAAAATATCAAGAATATTCTGAGCCAATCAGAGTGCTCCTTCCGCATTTGCCGAATATTCACAATTATTTTGTATTGTAAAATATCAAGAATATTCTGAGCCAATCAGAGTGCTCCTTCCGCATTTGCCGAATATTCGCAATTATTTTGTATTGTAAAATATCAAGAATATTCTGAGCCAATCAGAGTGCTCCTTCTGCATTTGCCGAATATTCGCAATTATTTTGTATTGTAAAATATCAAGAATATTCTGAGCCAATCAGAGTGCTCCTTCGGCATTTGCCGAATATTCGCAATTATTTTGTATTGTAAAATATCACGAATATTCTGAGCCAATCAGAGTGCTCCTACAGCATTTGTCGAAATTGCGCAATAAATATCGCATTCACATGTTGCGATATTTCGATAAAATATCACGAATATTCTGAGCCAATCAGAGCGCTCCTCCAGCATTTCTCGAAATTGCGCAATAAATATCGCATTCGCATGTTGCGATATTTCGATAAAATATCACGAATATTCTGAGCCAATCAGAGCGCTCCTCCAGCATTTCTCGAAATTGCGCAATAAATATCGCATTCGCATGTTGCGATATTTCGATAAAATATCACGAATATTCTGAGCCAATCAGAGTGCTCCTACCGCAGTTATCAAAAAATCGCAATTATTTTCGCATTCGCAATAGCGAAAAATCGCAATCATTTAATTTCGATAAAATATCACGAATATTCGAATTTAGCGAATATATCTCGAATATTCGAATATATATTCGAGATATATCGCGAAATCGAATATGGCATATTCTGCTCAACACTACTTATGAGTGGCAACTGGCCATGAAACGCGTCAAGCCTATCAATGTCATCATGTTCCCAACACATAGCTTGGCCTCAACTGTGATTTATTTGCATTCTATAACCCATTTGTATCCATTACTCAATAAGCATTGGCTTTTTATACTAGTTACTTCCATAAAATCTGATTATAGATGCGTGCATTTACAAACATGGATTCTTCTTTTTTGTATGCCATTTCCCTGTGTGTATATATATATATATATATATATATATATATATATATATATATATGTGTGTGTGTATTTTGTAAGCCATTCCCCTGCATATATATAAATAATCTGTAAAAATACGATCGATGCTTTGTTTATATGCCAATTAAACAATTTCACAATTGTCCCAAAAAGTCCCAAAAACCTCTTTCTTATTTAACCGGTTCCCGACCGGCTCATGCAGATATACTACGGCAGAATGGCTCTCCTGGGCGGAATCCCGTACATATACGGCATTGCCCAGGAGAGCCACCAGAGGTCACGCAAGCACGCATGCCCACTGCACAGCGGGGAACCCGATGCGCATGGCTCGATCGCCGCCGGCCACGCGTGATCACGTGCACGAATGCCAGCACAGGGATTTGTGTGTGTAAACACACAAACCCCCCTGCTGTAAGAGGAGAGTGTAAGATTGTTGGTGTAAGAGAAGAGAAGTTTACCAAGTAGAAATAGCGATCTGTCATCTCTCCTAGCCACTCCCGTCCCCACACAGTTAGAACACAGTGAGGGAACACACGTTTAACCCCTTGAACGCCCCCTAGTGTTAACCCCTTCCCTGCCAGTGACATTTATATAGTAATCAGTGCATTTTTATAACACTAATCGCTGTATAAATGTCACTGGTCCCAAAAATGTGTCAAAACTCTCTGATCTGTCTGTCACAATGTCTCAATACCGTTAAAAATCACAGATCACCGCCATTACTAGTAAAAATAAATAAATAATAAAAATGCCATAAAAATGCCATAAATCTTTCCCATAGTTTGTAGACACTATAACTTTTTTCGCAAACCAATCAATATACGCGTATTGTGATTTTTTTTTACCAAAAATAGGTACAAGAATACATATTAGCCTAAACTGATGAAGAAATGTGTTTTTTAAACACATTTTTGGGAATATTTATTATAGCAAAAATTAAAATATATATTTTTTTTTCAAAATTGTCGTTCTTTTTTTTGTTTATAGCGCAAAAAAAACAAAACTGTAGAGGTGATCAAATAGTACCAAAAGAAAGCTCTATTTGTGGGAAACAAAGGACGCAAATTTTGTTTGAGTACAGCATTGCATGACCGCGCAATTGTCAGTTAAAGCGATGCAGTACCAAATTGTAAAAAGTGCTTTGGTCAGGAAGGAGGTAAAACCTTCCGGGGCTGAAGTGGTTAAGAAATTACCACTGTATGAGAGATATGAGCCAGATTCAGGAATTATGTAGCTCCAAAAGGGATCCAGATTGGCCTTCTTTTGGTATAAATCTATAAATCCAAGCTTACCTCCGGCCTACAGTTTTGGTTATTCTCATTATTATGGTGCTGTAACTGTCATTGACAACAAAAAATATTATTATTTTATTTTTTTAACTAACTTACTGCCATCCCTTAAACATTTTGCACAGAAGTTTCAGTCTTGAGGCACTCAAACATGCTGTGCAGCTATGTAGGTTGATTTGTGCATAATGATGACGGCTGCCACAGAAGAATTTCCTGTTGTGTCTCAGCCACATATGAATGCAGGCAAAAGACTGAACAACTCCCCCAGCTGCAAAAGACAGAAAAGAGCCCTAGCCTGTATATATATGTATGTACGTAATAGGCTTACGCTCAGCTTTCTCCAAGAACAAAACAGTTAAAATGTTGCATAGTGAATTTTTAAAAGCACTCTTTATTATTATTTTTTAAAATGTCACTGTATGCAATGGCATTTTAATGTAAGAGAAACTTTTAATTTTGTTTTTCATAATTCTGCCTCATTTTTGAGAAGAAAAAATCTATATTGTAAGATTGGGGTAATTTGCTTAGGTATAGTTCCTAACTGTCTCTTATTTAAGTGGACTTTCCCTCTTTTGCAACCAAATCCCTCTGTCAAGCTTTCTTTTTCAGCTGGGACTCCTTTTGGTCTGACATACAGATATTTATGAAAACTTACTATTCAATGTTTTTCTGCACTAAACCTTCATCCTGTCTCTGAACTGGCTAGAACTATACAATTATTATTTCAATGAAGAATCGTTTTTTGCCATTTTAAAAAGACAGGATAAAGGAAAAGTAAGAGTGGAACAAATTATTCTCTGTATAACCTGTAGGCAGGTGCAGTCTACTTTCTCCCCTGCTGGTGGCACTATTCTGCAGTGGCACTGCAGTTGGAGAGGAAGTCAAGAGGACTTCCTCTCTATGGTTTCCTTGATCACTGGGAAAGTGATCCAATTTGATGCTGCTGTCCTATGCAACTCAAGTAGCCGTCTTGGCTCAGGCAAACACTATTTAAAGTTGACCTTCAGTCATTTTTTTCAACTTTCCATCTATTAAATCTGCTGCCCTTGTTGTTTTAACTTTGGGTATTAAAAACTTTTTTCTTTCTGCCAGTAAATACCATACACAGCCCATTTCCTGTTTCGTATCTGGTAAAAAACAAAAAAAAAGCCTAGGCTTATGACATCATGCACAGCTCTTTCTCACTCTCGTGAGAGTTTGCCAGGAAGGGAGGTGGGATAAGTCATAAGAGAGCCAATCAGAGCTGCAGGGCTGCAGAGCCAGAGGTGTGCCTCTGTGTGTCTGTGTAAATCCAGGAAGTGAACAGGCAACAGCTTCAGCTGCCCACAGTTAAAATGGCTGCAGCCAGACTCCGTGGAGGGAGATTTCTGCAGCATATTTGTCAAGTACAGAATCACAGATGTTTTTATTACAAATTATGTGAGCAGACTGCAGTTCCTCTTTAAGGCATTTTGCAAGTTGGCAGAGTAGGAAAATGTGCCCTGTCTGTTAGGCACAGTACTAGCAATATTTTTTGCTAGCTTTAAGTAGAGTGAGAATTAGACATGTGCATTCCTTTTCGTCCGAATGCATTTTCGTCCGAATTTCAGGGATTTTCGCTTTCGTTTTAACAAACGATAACGAATAATCCGAAAGATCCGACATAAAAAATGATTTATTTTCGTTATGTTTCGATGCGACAACAGTTTGATACAGATAGAAGATTCAACAAGACAGTAAGAAAAAAACGATCTATGTCGATCGAATCTGCGGTTGAATGTACCTAACCAAACTCGATAAGTCAAAGATTATTCAACATAGAGAAAAAAGATTCGACATTAGAGAGACATTAAGATTCGACGTAGAGAAAAAAGAGTCATACAAGATTAGAATTCTACTATAACTTGTGGGCGGAGCATTTGACCCGGAAATGTATGATTGCGGCGTCGTACAGTTTAGCTGCTTCGTCGAATCTTCTTAGAACATCCGACAGACATCATAAGCCTTCAATGACAGATTCGACCTTAATTAATCTGGATTTTCGGGCGAATACATTTTTTACCGAAACAAAATAAATAAAAACGTATTTTGGAAGTTACTAAATAATTAAAATTTTTGGACGAAAACGAAATTCCGAAACCAAAATATTTCAGTGGGCACATGTCTAGTGAGAACCAGTTAGAACGTTGGATTTTTTTGCTGCCTATGTCCATGTTTAACCACTTCCCGCCCGGCCTATAGCCGATTTACGTCCGGGAAGTGGTTATGAAATCCTGACAGGACGTTCTAGAACGTCCTGCAGGATTTCATGCCGCACACGCCCGTGGGGGCGCGCATCGCGGCGATCGGTGATGCGGGGTGTCAGTCTGACACCCTTCATCTCCGATCTCGGTAAAGAGCCTCCGGTGGAGACTCCTTTACCACGTGATCAGCCGTGTCCAATGACGGCTGATCACGATGTAAACAGGAAGAGCCGTTGATGGCTCTTCCTCCACTCGCGTCTGACAGACGCGAGTAGAGGAGAGCCGATCGGCGGCTCTCCTGACAGGGGGGGTTCGCGCTGATTGTTTATCAGCGCAGCCACCCCTCGGATCGCCACACTGGACCACCAGGGATGCCCATCCTGGACCACCAGGGTGGGCAAAAAAAAAAAAAAAAAGCCTGAAAAAAAAAAAGTTAAAAAAAAGTAAAAAAAAAAAAAAACATTCAAAAAAAGAAAAAGATGCCAATCAGTGCCCACAAATGGGCACTGACTGGCAACCTGGCAAAATCAGTGCTGCCCCACAGTGTCCATCAGTGCCACCCCAGTGTCCATCAGTGCCACCCCCCAGTGTCCATCAGTGCCACCCCACAGTGCCCATCCATGCCCAGTGCCCACCTATCAGTGCTCATCTGTGCCACCCATAAGTATCCATCAGTGCCACCCATAAGTGCTGCCCATGAGTGCCCATCTGTGCCGCCTATGAGTGCCCAGTGCCGCCTATGTGTGCCCATCAGTGCTGCCTATGTGTGCCCATCAGTGCTGCCTATGTGTGCCCATCAGTGCCGCCTATGTGTGCCCATCAGTGCCGCCTATGTGTGCCCATCAGTGCCGCCTATGTGTGCCCATCAGTGCCACCTATGTGTGCCCATCAGTGCCGCCTATGAGTGCCCATCAGTGTCGCATACCAGCGCCGCCAATCAGTGCCACCTCATCTGTGCCCGTCAGTACTACCTCATCGATGTCCATCAGTGCCATCTCATCGGTGCTGATTAGTGCCGCCATATCAGTGCCCGTAATTGAAAGAGAAAACTTTTTTACAAAAAAATTAACAGAAAAAAATAAAAACGTAATTTTTTTTCCAAATTTTCAGCCTTTTTTTAGTTGTTGCGCAAAAAAAAAAATCGCAGAGGTGATCAAATACCACCAAAAGAAAGCTCTATTTGTGGGGGAAAAAAGGACGCCAATTTTGTTTGGGTACAGTGTAGCATGACCGCGCAATTGCCATTCAAAGTGCGACAGTGGTGAAAGCTGAAAATTGGCTTGGGCGGGAAGCTGCGTAAGTGCCTGGTATGGAAGTGGTTAAGAGAATAACTTTTGTTTTCTGTTCTGGTAGTTAGGGCAAGATTAGAGAAGGTAAATCTAAGTTTCAGATGCCACTGGAACAAGAATAAAGGGCCATTTTTTTCAGGAGTGACACCTATTTTATGAATTTCCTCTTTGTCATGTCTCTGATACGCAGTAAGGACAAATCTCCTCACTGGGGAGTAAAACCCAGACAGAGCGCATTAGTTATGCCCTCTGTATTACATGCAAAACTGTTCTTGTGCATGATTGTTAGATATTTTTGTATCTCAAAAAAAATCTTATTGAAAAAAAAAACCCAGACAGAGCTATTCAAAATTCTATCCAAATCTAGAAAGTGGTCTTGGCTTAAGTTCTACGATAAGCAATATACAGACCTCCTATATGATAGATCAACAGCTGTGTTTTTTAAGATGAAACTGTAATTAATTTTTATAGTCTAAAGTGTTACCAGACATATACAAAAGGTGTCTAGATGTGCCTGTATGAATTGTAGCACACCAAGAAACCCAGGACTATTATACCTTGATCAGCCTCTAACAGCCATGTACTGGCCATCGGGACTACCGGGAGTTTCCCGGTGGGCCGATGGCTCAGTGGGCCAGCTTCAGTGACAGCCAATGGCGTCCCTAGGGGGTGGCTTTTGGTGCAATAGCCCAGAATCTGGGACCCACAGCACCGAGTCCCAGGGGTCTCCAACCACAGGGCCGTGGCCCACAACCAGGCCGTGGCCTCTCTGCAGCTGTGTGGTGGGCAGCACGGGAAAGCCAGAGAGCTGGCAGGCAGCTTGGACATCTCTCACCGCCCTTCCTACATCACCACTGTTCCGCCCTCACTGTGCAGCCGTGGGCAGCAGAGAGATTACGTCATCTCTCACTGCCCGCCCTCTCTCTTGTGACCCTGATTTAAAGAGTGACTCTCTGGGGACTCTGAGGTAAGGAGGGGCTCTCTGGGGACCCTGATGTAAGTAGGTGGCTCGCTGGGTACCCTAATGTATAGGGGAGGCACTCTGGGGGCCCTGGTGTAAAGGGGGGGCTCTCTGGGGACCCTAATGTAAGGGGAGCTCTCTGGGGACTCTGATGTAAGGGGAGGCTCTCTGGGGACCCTAATGCAAGGGGAGGCTCTCTGGGGACCCTGATGTAAGGGGAGGCTCTCTGGGGACCCTGATGTAAGGGGGGGCTCTTTGGGGATCCTGATATAAGGTGGATACTCTCTTGGGACTCTGATGTAAGAGGGGATTTCTGGGGACCCTGATGTAAGGGGGAGGCTCTCTGGGGACCTTGATGCAAGACTGAAGCTCTCTGGGAACTCTGATGTAGGGGGGGGGGGCTCTCTGGGGACTCTGAAGTAAAGGGGGGCTCTCTGGGGACTCCGATGTAAAGGGGGGGCTCTCTGGGGACCCTGATGTAAGGGTGTGTGTTTGCAAAATTAAAGTGGGCCGGTCTGGAAGAAGTCTAGGGCCAAATTGTTGTCTCAGTTCAGCCCTGGCTTCTAATCTGAAGAGCTCTAGCCCCTGTGCCTTGGTTTTGGATGTTGGCTCACTTAAAGTTAGACCAAATGTGAGGTGCAGGAGGTATCTGGCCTAATCTCTGGACTATTGGGGATGGTTGAATTAGCTAAATGGAGCAACGGTATTTGACCATTCATGCAGGATCCTCTAACAGGCTGCAGTGCATGTCTTAAAAGTAAATGTTACATAATGCAGATGAATTAAACATGGCATAAACATTACCTTAACATAAAAAATATATAAACACAAACTAATTCTACTGATGATCACACATCAATATTTAAATCTATAGGTACAAGTCTTCCATGAATGAAAAGGATAGACTAGGGACTAAAAGCACTAGGCACGAAATATTGTTCATTAAACTGTAAATAGTTCAGACTAGATTCCAACTACAAAGCAGCCATCTGTATTGCAGTCTGAATACAAATAAGCCTGCTTCTTCAATAATTTTTTTTTTTTTTTTAATTGTGTCTACTGTGTAGCAGATGTTAAAGAACATAAAACCAGACTGACAATGACACAGAGTAATCAATAAACCAAGACTTGAGGCACAAATCTTTCTGCTAGAGGACCTGCAAAAATTAATATAAAATACAGAAGCAAAAAAAAGTAATTCTGTAAAAGGTATATTACCACCCTTTTGTTTATTTTGTGACTTTATGGCAACAAATGATTTGTTAAAGATTTGACTATGAAATATTCTAACTTGGTGAAGTGCAAAGGCACTCTGAGTTATTAAAGGGGATGTGTAGCCGAAATATGTCAACACTCTCAGGAGATTGCAAAGGTTAAAGAGGCAACAAATGAAACTATTCATTAGCTACTACTACCCCGAAAACATCTAAAGTAGATCCAGAGAAAGAAGCAATCATGGGAATATGAAAATGTTTTCCTATAAAAGTTGAACTTGGCTTGACCTCTCTCCAAGTCCCTGTATTGCATCCTCCAATTGCAGGTGGCATCACTGGCCATTAGACATGTGCAAAAGGAAAAAATGTGTTTTGTTTCGTTTTAATTCGTTATTTAATTAATTTTGTTAAGTTAGATTCGTTAAATTTGTTAAATTCGTTTTCGGAATTCGATCGTTTTCGACCAAATTCAAAGAAACCCGGCCGAATTCGGTCGTTTTCAACCGAATTCGAAAAACCCGGTCGAATTCGAAAACATTTCTACCGGATTCGATAATATTTCTATCGGATTCGAATTCGATCATATTTTGATCGGATTCGAAAATATTTCAACAGAATTCAATAATATTTCATCCACTATCGTTAATATTTCAACTAAATTCGATGATATTTCAACCAAATTTGAAATTATTTCAACCGAATTTGAAATTATTTCCACCGAATTTGAAATTATTTCCACCGGATTGGAAATTATTTCCACCGGATTGGAAATTATTTCCACCGGATTGGAAATTATTTCAACCGAATTTGAAATTATTTCAACCGGATTGGAAATTATTTCAACCGGATTTGAAATTATTTCCACCGGATTGGAAATTATTTCAACCGAATTTGAAATTATTTCAACCGGATTGGAAATTATTTCAACCGGATTTGAAATTATTTCCACCGGATTGGAAATAATTTCAACCGAATTTGAAATTATTTTAACCGGATTTGAAATTATTTCCACCGGATTGGAAATAATTTCAACCGGATTTGAAATAATTTCAACCGAATTTGAAATAATTTCAACCGGATTTGAAATTATTGAAATTATTTCCACCGGATTGGAAATTATTTCAACCGAATTTGATTGTATGTATTTGTATTATTGTATTGTACATTCTATTAAATTCTATTCTGTTCTATGCTTTGATTTTCATTCTATTGTTTTATTATTTTATATTCTATTTTATTGTATTCTTTTTTAGAAATCGATTTATATTTTTTAGATTTTGATTCAAATTTGCTTTAAATTTTCATTAAAATTTGTTTTTGATACAAATTGTTTTCAAATTCGATTCGAATAGAATTTGTTTTCGAATCCGATTCAAATTTTTTCGAATTCGATTAGAATTCGTTTCGAATTTGAATTTCGTTCGCGTTTTTTCGAATTTGTTTAAATTCGTTCATTTTGTAATTCGGAAATTCGGATGCATCCGAATGTCCGAATAATGAAAAATTCGTCCAAATTCGAATTCGTAACGAAACGAAATGCACATGTCTACTGGCCAATAGAGAGTTTTGGGATATAGTAGGAGCAGAACCAAGTATATATTTGCAAACCCATCCCCAGCATCCATTTAAGTGGAATCGCGCAGCAAGTTGAACCTCCCGATAATGTGACCACTGTAATTGGCTGCCACAGTGGTCAAATGATTGCGAGCCTGTCCTGCCAGCTCCTGATCATGATTACAGACCAAGAGCTATCTATGACAAGTTGGTCACTGTGCTGGTAGCGTCCATCGAGCATGATCTAGACGCTTACTTCACAGTGGGCATTTGGCGCCTAATTAAGCTCAAAAATCAATCAATCAATCAATCTAAGCACAGAATCCTTGGCCATCCACGTATACATACAGTGCCTTGAAAAAATATTCACCCCTTGGCTATTTACCTACTTTAGTTCAATGTTTTTTTAATCTGAATTATATGTGATGGATCAGAATCTGAATCTAAGTTGGCGAAATTAGGAAAATATATAAAAAAAATGATAATTGGCATGTGCGTATGTATTCACCCCCTTTGTTATGAAGCTAATAAAAAGCTCTGGTGCAACCAATTACCTTCAGAAGTCACATAATTAGTGAAATGATGGCCACCTGCGTGCAATCTAAGTGTCACATGATCTGTCATTACATATACACACCTTTTTAAAGGCCCCAGAGGCTGCAACACCTAAGCAAGAGGCACCTGTAACCAAACACTGCCATGAGAACCAAGGAACTCTCCAAACAAGTAAGAAACAATGTTGTTGAGAAGTACAAGTCAGGGTTAGGTTATAAAAAAATATCAAAATCTTTGATGATCCCTAGGAGCACCATCAAATCTATCATAACCAAATGGAAAGAACATGGCACAACAGCAAACCTGCCAAGAGACGGTCGCACACCAAAACTCATGGACCGGGCAAGGAGGGCATTAATCAGAGAGGCAGCACAGAGACCTACAGTAACCCTGGAGGAGCTGCAGAGTTCCACAGCAGAGACTGAAGTATCTGTACATAGGACGACAATAGGCCGTACGCTCCATAGAGTTGGGCTTTATGGCAAAGTGGCCAGAAGAAAGCCATTACTGTCAGCAAAAAACAAAATGGCACGTTTGCGAAAAGACATGTGGGAGACTCCGAAAATGTATGGAGGAAGTTGCTCTGGTCTGATGAGACTAAAATTGAACTTTTTGCCCATCAAAGAAAACGTTATGTTTGGCGAAATCCCAACACATCACATCATTCAAAAAACACTATCCCCACAGTAAAACATGGTGGTGGCAGCATCATGCTGTGGGGATGTTTCTCAGCAGTCGGGACTGAGAAACTGGTCAGAGTTGAGGGAAAGATGGATGGTGCTAAGTACAGGGGTATTCTTGAGCAAAACATGTACCACTCTGTGTGTGATTTGAGGCTAGGACGGAAGTTCACCTTCCAGCAGGACAATGACCCCAGACACACTGCTAAAGCAACACTTGCGTGGTTTAAGGGGAAACATGCAAATGTGTTGGAATGGCTGAGTCAAAGCCCAGACCTCAATCCAATAGAAAATCTGTTGTCAGACTTAAATATTGCTGCTCACAAGTGCAAACCCTCCAACTTGAAGGAGCTGGAACAGTTTTGCAACGAGGAATGGGCAAAATCCCAGTTGTAAGATGTGGCAAGCTGGTGAGAGAGGCCTTTCCAGGTGCACTATACCCACCTATACCCAGGCTGGAGTGGTGAAAGCGACATTACACGTGGGAGCAGGACTGTTTCCCTATTTCTGACATCTGGATCTGCTATCTTCGTTTCTTCTGAACCTCTACTCTTCACCAAGTTTTATTGTTTTTACCCGGCTGGGTAATAAAGAGCACAGAAAAAGATACTTGTCGTGGACAATCTGTTACTACAACTTTCACCAAACAACCCTAGACATCAGAGAAACACAAGGTAACATGCCGCCCAAAACAAACCAGCAGCTCCTTCGGGGGTAGTGCTACACATACACACATGCCAATTATCATTTTTTTTATTTCTGAAAAATAGTTTTATGTATATATTTTTCTAATTTTACTTCACCAACTGAAATTATTGTGTTCTAATCCATCACATATAATTCAGATTAAAAAAAACATTGAATTAAAGGCTGTAATGTAACAAAATAGGTAAAAAGCCAAGGGGGGTGAATACTTTTGCAAGGCGCAGTATTTGAATGAATGAATGAATGAAAGTGTGCCAATGAGTGATGCAAGCAAGGTCATGGTAAAGAGCACTGGACGTAGTCCAGTTTGCTAAAGAGATTTTGGTACTTGGTGGATTTGCAGAAATATAAGTAGACTCTGTTGGTTTACTATTTCAACTTCCCAGCTCCTCCCTCACCACTCTTCAGTCATATATACTTTACAAGTCAGCATAGCTTGGTTTGTAATTTTAGTGCTTCATATATAGTATGCCAGCAGCATAGTCAACTAGCCTGCTCAAATGACTGCCCTCCTAAATCGGTGGGCAACTTAAAGCGGTTGTAAACCGCATAAACTTTTTTTTTTTCCCCCCAAACCTGCAATGCAAAAGGCATAATAGGCTAGTATGCATCGCATACTAGCCTATTATGAAATACTTACCTCGGAACGAGGTGTGTACCACTTACCTGGTCCACGCCGAGCAGGATGTCATCTTGCTCCGGCGTGTCTTCCGGGTATCGCCGCTCCAGCGCTGTGATTGGCTGGAGCGGCGATGACGTCACTCCCGCGCGTGCGCGCGGGAGATTTAAAATCGGCAGGGTCCGGCGATGCCGGTCCTTCAGCCGTGGAGTCCCCCCTGCACATGCGCCGCCCGCATTGCGGGGGTAATATCTCCTAAACCGTGCAGGTTTAGGAGATATTATCCTTACCTACAGGTAAGCCATGTTGTAGGCTTACCTGTAGGTAAAAGTCCAAATAGTGGGTTTACAACCACTTTAAAGCAAACCTAAAGTTAGCCTAAATGTCCAGAAACTAAAAACTGCCCATTACAGTAATTTGGAGAAACGGGGGGCAGAGGAGGCATGAATAGGCTCTAGAGTGGAGCCAGGCTGGCCTAGGAGAGCATATAAAAATGTGCATGCCAGAGTGTCCCAGGTTTCAATACTCCTAAAGTGCTTAGCTGGAAAGCTAAACTGAAGCATGGCCATGGTATGGTTCCTGCATGGTACTTGTGTTCTAGAACATTTAGTAGAACCTGAAATTCATTTGAAAGTAAAACTAAAGCCAACTGTTGTCAAAAAAAATGTGTAGGGAGCCATTGAGAATGGAAAAGCACCACATCGCGCCATCACAAGTAGTGTGGGGTGCTTTGCATTACAGTAATGTGCACAAGAAAGTGCACATTATCACAATGTAATAACGTGAACAACAAATGGGAAAATAAAATATGGACAGCCGCACTCCAAAAAACCTTGATGGTTGTCTTTATTTAAAAAAGGAAAAATGCACTACAAGTCACAGCACACTACACGGGAGTAAAACAGCTGTTTTACTCCCGTAGAGTGTGCTGTGACTTGTAGTGCATTTTTCCTTTTTTAAATAAAGAGAACCATCAAGGTTTTTTGGAGTGCGGCTGTCCATATTTTATTTTTCCATTTGTTGCCTTGTGCATTGCCAGCACCCTTGATCTCCTGAGACCATACTGATCATCCTAACACAATACACCTGGAGCAAAAAACTTTCTTTCTAATAACGTGAACAAGGCCAATTTTTTGTGTATTTTTTTCTGTACAGCTGCCATACATTACAGGGTGCAGAGACATAGTTATATGGTTGTGTGTGTGTACAGTATATATATATATATATACATATATATATATATATATATATATATATATATATATATATATATATATTACAAAAAGTACTGGGACGCCTGCCATTACTCGCACAAAAACTTTAATGGCATCCCATTAAAGGTCCCAGGTCAGGCACAGATATGGACGAGAAGGTCTGGCTCGCAGTCTCTGCTCTAATTCATCCCAAAGGTGTCCTATCAGGTAAGGTTTAGGTCAGGACTCATCCATGTCTTTACTAATCTTGTTTTGTGCACTGGTCCAGTGTGCCCCTGACACCCCCACTACAGTTCCTGACCCCCCCACTACACCCTAGAAGTGAAAAAAGGTATTGTTTCACTTTAAGTACATTTTCGTTTTACATACATGCTCTGGTCCCATTGTGTACTTAAAAGTGGGGTATGCCTGTAGTGTGTGTGTGTAGTACTGGTATTTTTATATTATTTGAATCCAGTGTGGTTTAAACTCCAATTCCCCTTTAAGCCTCTTCCAGGTGATAAAATGTAGGCCTGTGACACACTGCACAGCATACCCGGGATGACATTCCAAGTAACCGTTATAAGCATAAGATGCTGTAATGCTTCCTTTTTAGACAGTGTTTCACCAGTCCAAAGTGTGCTACTTGGATGAACTGTCTGATTAATGTCTGTCTAGTCTGGGTGTGTTCTGCTGTCTGGATATTTAATAAGAGCCAGTGACACGGTGGCTGCAAACTGCTTCACATAACTCCAGATTTCTTCAGAATTCTGATTGCCTGGAGTTCTGAGAAGAGACTGTTATGTCATCCAAGCAATTACAAAATGCAAAGGGGGATTTTTAGCTTATGCCAGACTACAAAACGACATAGAATTACCAAAACAATCACTTATACTCTGCTTGTGTTATATGACGTGCAGTTTTAATATATAAATCTTTACTGGCTCCACTTCCAGGATCTGGAGCCAAAGGCCTCGTTCCAACAGCCGTACTTAAAGCGGTGGTTCACCCTCCATAGCAACATTTTAGCATAAAATAAGGCATAGTAGCGCGAGCTACAGTATGCCTGTCTTTATTTTTTTAGCCCCGTACTCACTGTGCAATCGTAGAGACAAGATTCCGACTCCCCGCGGGGAATGGCCGTTCCTATGGAGAGGGAAGGTGATTGACGGCCGGCTCTGGCACGTCACGCTCCCCGAAGACAGCCGGAGCAGGTCTCGGCTCTTCACGGCGCTATACGGCGCCTGCGCACAGACTATGCGCAGGCGCCGTGAAGCGCCAAGTCCTATTTCGGCTATTTCCGGAGAAGCGTGACGTGCCAGAGCCGGCCGTCAATCACCTTCCCTCTCCATAGGAACGCCCATTCCCTGCGGGGAGTCGGAATCTTGTCTATACGATTGCACAGTGAGTACGGGGCTAAAAAAATAAAGACAGGCATACTGTAGCTCGTGCTACTATGCCTCATTTTATGCTAGAGGAAAAAAAAAAAAAATTATTAATAGGGTGAACCCCCGCTTTAACCACTTCTGCCCTGGAATGATTTACCCACTTCCTGACCAGGCCATTTGTTGCGATATGGCACTGTGTGGCTTTAACTGACAATTGTGCGATGCTGTACCCAAATAAAATTGATGTCCCCTTTTCCCCACAAATAGAGCTTTCTTTTGGTGGTATTTGATCACCTCTGTGGCTTTTATTTTTTGCGCTATAAACAAAGAGCGACAATTTTGGGGGAAAAAAACCCATATTTTTTTTTTTACTTTTTGCTAAAATACATTTCCAAAAAATATATAAATAAATGTATTCATCAGTTTAGGCCGATATATTTTCATCTCCATATTTTAGGTTAAAAAAAAACGCTAAAGGCATATATTGATTGGTTTGCGCAAATGTTATCGCGTCTACAAACTATTGGATAGATTTAGGGACTTTTTTATTGGGTTTTTTTCTGGTAATGGTAGCGTTCTGCATTTTTTAGTAGGATTGCAACATTGCGGCGGACAAATCTGACCCTAAGTGGCACTTTTTGGTGACCAGTGACATTGTTACATTGATCAGTGCTATAAAAATGCACTGAGCAATGTAAAAATTACACTGTCAGGGAAGGGGTTAACACTAGGGGGGCGATCAAGGGGTTAACTGTGTTCCCTGGGCGTGTTCTAACTGCAGGGGGGGTGGGCTCACTGGGATATGACTGAGATCACTGTTCCCGATCACTGGGAACAGAAGATCTCTGTCATTTCCTCTGTCAGAATGGGGATCTGCCTTGTTTACTGCACCTGTGTGAGCCGCCGTACATGCACGGCGATTCACGCAGGAGAGCCAACCTGCCGCAGTACAACTATGGCGGCTTGACCTTAAAGCCCTGTACACACGATCAGTCCTTCCGATGAGAACGGACTGAAGGACCGTTCTCATCGGTTAACCGATGAACCTGACTGATGGTCTGATGTGCCTACACACCATCAGTTAAAAAAACGATCGAATCCAACGCGGTGACGTAAAACACAACAACGTGCTGAGAAAAATGAAGTTCAATGCTTCCAAGCATGTGTCGACTTGATTCTGAGCATGCGCGGGCTTTTAACCAATGCTTTTGCATACTAACCATCGGTTTTGACCGATCGGTTAGGCGTCCATCGGTTGAATTTTAAAGCAAGTTCTAAATTTTTCCACCGAAGGATAACGGACCGATGGGGCCCACACACCATCGGATTGGACCGATGAAACGGACCTTCAGTCAGTTTCCATCGGTTTTGACCGACCGTGTGAGTTTTCTCTGTGGACTACTAAACACCCACCTATTTATGTTATAGAGATGATGAAAAGGGGAGGTGTTCTGTAGTCCTAAAACACCCCCTGAGTTAGGGTGACAACACTTTTCTATAGTTGCAGTGCAGTTAGTAAGCATTATCCCCCCTAAGTCAGGAGATAAAGAAGGCAGAAAAAAAGAAAACAAATACAGCCACTACATCTAAGGAGAGGTAAGCTGCAATACATTTTGTTTTTGTTTTTTAATTTAAAAACACTCTAATGCCGACGGAAAAAGTCAGACGGAAGATTTTCATTGGATATGTATGCCCCATTGGACTTTTTCCGTCGGAAATTCTGACGGAAATAGATAGAGAACGTTCTCATTTTTTTCTAATCGGAATTTCCGTTCGTCTGGATGCAATTCTGACGGACTAAAATCCACGCATGCTCAGAATCAAGTCGACGCATGCTCGGAAGCATTGAACATTTTTCTCGGCTCGTCGTAGTGTTGTACATCACCACGTTCTTGACGGTCGGAATTTGGTGTGACCTTGTGTATGCAAGACAGCTTGAGCGGTATTCTGTCGGAACTCCGTCGGAAAAACTGTCGGAGTTTATTCAGACGGGAAAACCGGTCGTATGTACAAGGCATAAGTGGTTAAAACTGACATTAGAACTGCACCTGTGATATATACTGGTCACATCAATGGCTGATATTCTAACGGATTTATTTGGCAAGTGTACTATGATAAAGCCAGTAAAAACATGAATTTCCCTCTAATGAATCCTGAACAAATATCAAAAACAGGTTTGAAAATGTCAGACAAATCCGCTTTTAACCTTTCAGTGATGTTTTAGTGACTACGAAGAAATTCATCGCTTTGATCTTCTGCTGTAACAAAATAGAATCCGGGAAAAAAAAGAACAGACCAAAAGAAACAAACATAAAACTGCAAGCAAACAGACATCAATATTGTTTGTACAGAACCAAAATAAAACATATAACGCAATAAAGTACTTCTGTAAATATAAGCTTGGTTCACGCTGATGTGCACTTGTACGTTTTGAAGGCAGTACAAAAAAAAAATGGCAAACAAGTTTGTTACAAAGACTTTAAAGCTGATAAATACCAATGACAAATATTGCATATTGGAATTTATTGGGGCGACGTTATTGGTTCTGCACGATTATTGGACGATAAGGCGTGATGCATACTGAGAATTTGCTCAGCTCCTCTAAGGGCATTTCCTCCTGGTGGGAGAGAAGCTGCCTAAAAAAAATGCAGTAAATTAATTAATGTTCTGGTCAATACAATACATTGACAACACGTGTGCAAACATGCGCAAAAATGCGTGTGCGGAACGCGGGTTCTGCACACGCATTTTTGCACTCTTGTCGTCAATGTATTGTATTGACCAGAACATTAATTAAATTCATTATCACACAAACGTGCAAATGCGCCTAAACGCGTTTACCGTTAACACACGCTTATGCATGTTTTTACACGTCAACACATTTTTTGTGCTGGTGATTGCACTGTTGATGGGTAGTTTTTTTTCCAGCCTGTAAACATTCCTCTTTTAAAATACCTGTAAACACCTATGTGTGCATTGAGACATAGGGGTTGCTTTACTAAAACGTGAGAGTGCAAAATCTGGCGCAGTTGTGCATGGTAGCCAACTTCAGCTTGTTCTGTTATGCTTTGACAAAATAAAAAACTACATTTACAGAAAAGAAACAGAAAGAATTACAATTAGGCCTCTGATATGTCCCACCAAAAATACAGTGCAACCTCAGTTTATGAGTAACGCGGTTAACGATCATTTTGAAAGACGAGTAACTTTATTTTTTTTTATTCTGACTCGGTTTGCGAGTATTGTCTCACAAAACAAGAAGAGTCCAAGTTAATGGGGTGTGCAGTACTGCATTTGGCCTGAGGTGGGGGGAGGAGGGGTGCCGGAACCAAGCAGAGCCGATTGGAGCCGTTCAGAAATATTTAGAAATTCCCGGAAATACTCTGTTCCCGGGTGTTTTCAAGCCTTTCCAAGGGTTTCCGAGGTCAGCCGAGCTGTCCCCGGGCCTTTCCGAGTCTTTCAGAGCCTCTCCGGCACCCCGGCCACATGCAGTATTGCATGCCATTGAAGTCAATGCGGAACAAATTATTTTAGTTTCCATTGACTTCTATGGGGAAACTCGCTTTGATATGCGAGTGCTTTGGATTATGAGAATTTTTCTGGAACAAATAATGATCGTAATCCAAGGTTCCACTGTATAGATAAATTCAAAACATATATAGACCTCCAAAAACTCATGAGGAAAATGAGTATTAAAAAGCATTTTGCTGAGAAAGACCCAGTCACAAACCAGGAAGAAATAGAAAATATACTCAGTGGTCTTAGAAATTTATTAACTTTTAACCCTACAAAAAGTAGCATAGAAGTTTTTAAAATGATGATAGAGAAAGAAATAGAAGCCATAGATGTGAAACCAATTAGATGGGATAAAAATATTAGAAAGGGAATAGAGGCATTAGAAAAAAAGACAAATATAATCATCAGACCGGCAGATAAATGGGGGGAAATGTAGTCCTTAACAAAGAGGACTACATGAATTAACTTAACTGGTTAATCTCAGCTCAAGACATATAAGAAATTTTGTAAACAAAAAAAAGACATATGAGAAATTAAAAGGAATCCACCAATAAATTAAAAGCCAAACTGACCAGACTTGTGAAAATAGCAAAAAAGAAAAAAAGGAAGGAATACAAAATAAGAAAGAGGAACGGAATTTAATACCAGAGGCCCCAAAAATTCCCATGTTATACCAAGTCCCCGAGATACATAAAAGCTAAACAAACCTGTCTGGAAGACCCATCATTAGTGGAATTAATTTGATATTTTCTAGGATTGAGGAATACTTGGACCATTTCCTCCAAACAATTGCATAAGGTTACCCATCTTATTTTAAAGACATTGGGGATCTGATTAAAAAATAAAAAAATATATAATTCAATGACAATTGTATACTGGCCAGTATTGACGTCAAATCTCCCTATATGCCAATATACATCCACGGTATGCCCATAATGCCATAGAGTGGGCTCTTAATAGCAAAACTCATTTTAAAAGGAAAGAAAAATAATTTATGACTAATACTCTTGAATTGGCCATGGGTGGAATTTTTTTCTGGCATTAAAAAACAATTTTATGTACAGAAAAGGGGCGTGGCAATATGCCCCAATGGTAGCCAACATTTTTATGAGCAAATGGGAAACCAAGGAAATCTATGGAAAGAACAGACCTGAGCTGAAAGCTTACTACAGATACAAAAAAAGGGAAAAGGAACAAACCTGTGGACTTTTTAGGTGTCAGGTGAAGAAGAAGATTACAATTGATAAAATGTAATTAATTTTATTACAACAATAAAACATGATAAAAAAATCCTTATTATATCATTTGTTATATTCAAGGCATATACAGACACTTATGCCCTGTACACACGATCGGAATTTCCGATGGGATAAAATCCAATGGAATTTTCTGTCGGAATTCCATTCAAGCTGTCTTGCATACACACTGTCAGACCAAATTCCGACCATCCAAAACGTGGTGACATAAAACACTACGTCGAGCCGAGGAAAATGAAGTTCAATGCTTCCGAGCATGCGTCAACTTGATTCTGAGAGTGCGTGTTTTTTTCTCTGTCTGAGTTCCACACAGACAATCAGAATAAAACATGTTCTATTTCTAAACTCCGACAGAAAAAAGTCATATGGGGCCCACACGCGATCGGAATATCTGATGAAAAAATTCCCTCTGACTTTTTTCATCAGAAATTCCGATCGTGTGTACAAGGCATAACACTCTACATGTTTCGCTTCAAAAAGCTTCATCAGGATACAGTGTCTTGAAAAAGTATTCATACCCCTTGAAATGTTCCACATTTTTCATGTTACAACCAAAAACATAAATGTATTTTATTGGGATTGTATGTGATCATTGTGAAGTGGAATGAAAATGATAAATGGTTTTCCACATTTTTTACAAATAAATATGTGAAAAGTGTGGCATGCATTTGTATTCAGCCCCCCCCCCCCCCCGAGTCAATACTTAGTAGAACCACCCTTCGCTGCAATTACAGCTGCACGTCTTTTTGGGAATGTCTCTACCAGCTTTGCACATCAAGAGAGTGAAATTTTTGCAGATTCTTCTTTGCAAAATAGCTCAAGCTCTGTCATATTGGATGGAGAGCGTCTGTGAATGGCACTTTTCAAGTCTTGTCACAGATCCTCAATTGGATTTAGATCTGGACATTGACTGGGCCATTCTAACACATGAATATGCTTTGATCTAAAAAAAATTCTATTGTAGCTCTGGTTGTATGTTTAGGGTTGTTGTTCTGCTGGAAGATGAACCTCCGCCCCAGTCCCAAGTCTTTTGCAGAATCTAACAGGTTTTCTTTTAAGATTTCCCTGCATTTGGCTCCATCTATCTTCCCATCAACTCTGACCAGCTCCCCTGTCCCGGCTGAAGAAAAGCATCCCCACAACATGATGCTGCCCCCCACCATGTTTCACGGTGGGGATGGTGTGTTGAGGGTGATCTGTTATTTTTCCGCCACACATAGCGTTTTGCTTTTAGGCCAAAAGGTTAAATTTTGGTCTCATCTGACCAGAGCACCTTCTTCCACATGTTTGCTGTGTTCCCCACATGGCTTCTCGCAAACTGCAAATGGGACTTCTTATGGCTTTCTTTCAACAATGGCTTTCTTCTTGACACTCTTCCATAGGCCAGATTTGTGGCATGCCTAATAGTTGTCCTGTAGACAGATTCTGCCTCCTGAGTTGTGGATCTCTGCATCTCCTCCAGAGTTTTCATGAGCCTCTTGGCTGCTTCACTGATTATTGTTCTCCTTGCCCGGCCTATCAGTTTAGATGGATGGCCATTTCTTGGTAGGTTTGCAGTTGTGTGATACTTTTTCCATTTTCAGATGATGGATTGAACTCCATGAGATGTTCAAAGCTTGGGATATATTTTTACAACCAAACCCTGCTTCAAACTTCTCCACAACTTTATCCCTGACCTGTTGCATGTGTTCTTTGGCCTTCATAATGCAGTTTGTTCACTAGGGTTCTCTAACAAACCTCTAAGGGTTTCACAGAACAGCTGTATTTATACCAGGATTAAATTACAGACACATGGACTTTATTTACTAGTTAGGTGACTTCTGAAGGCAATTGAGTCCACTGGATTTTAGTTAGGGGTATCAAAGTAAAGGGGGCTGAATACAAATGCATGCCACACTTTTCAGATATTTATTTGTAAAAAAAAACAAAAAAACTTTTATAATTTCCTTCCACTTCACAATTATATGCCACTTTGTATTGATCTATCACATAAAATCCCAATAAAATACATTTATGATTTTTGGTTGTGCCAAAATTTAGAAAATGTAAAGGGGTATGAATACTTTTTCAAGGCACTGTACATTGATGATATTGTTATTGTTTGGGAAGGGACAGAGAGCAGTCTAAAAAGATTTCTGGAGGACATAAGCTGAAACAAATACAATATATCTTTCATGGCCAATCATAATAATTTGGACCTAGAGATATTCCATTGGGGAGAGAGGTTGGGTTCTAGAACCTATTTTAAAAAAACTGACCACAATGGATATATCTCGATAAGCAATGGACACCATCCTAGATGGTTAGAGGCCATACCCAAAAGTCAACTACAGTATATACTTGAGTATAAGCCAAGTTTTTCAGCACATTTTTTGTGATGAAAATGCCCCGCTCGGCTTATACTCGAGTCACCTTTTTGCGCCTGATCTCCTGGATTTTAGGGACCCGGTACTGGTCGGCCATAGGTCCCCTGGACCCCAAACTTGGCACACTCTTCCTCTACAAGTGTGCAAAGTTTGTTGTCCGGGGGACCTAAGGCCGGGGAGCAGCGATTTTTTAAAGCCGGGCACCCCTTTTTATAGACTCCCATGTTAAACGTCAGTCTAGTCATAGACACAGTGAGGCATGAACACAGTGAGGTATGGGCACAGTGAGGCATGGGCACAGTGAGGCATGAACACAGTGAGACATTAACACAGTGAGACATTAACACAGTGAGACATTAACACAGTGAGGCATGCACATGGACACAGTGAGGCATGCACATGGACACAGTGAGGCAAAGTGAGGCACAGAGAGGCACAGTGAGGCATGCAGGTGGACACCCTAGGCTTATACTCGAGTCAATACCTTTTCCCAGTTTTTGTGGTAAAATTAGGTGCCTCGGCTTATATTCGGGTCGGCTTATACTCAAGTATATACGGTAATTAGAATTAAAAGGAACTGCCACTTAGAAAATGATTATGAGATCCAATCAGATACCATCATGAACCTATTTATAGAAAAGGGACACAAACCACAAAAATTGGGAAAAATAAAACAAGTAAAAAATATGAATAGAGAACAACTATTACAGCCCAAGCAGAAACATCATAAGGGTTACAGAATAGCCTTCAACACTGAATTTAATAGACAATATAAACAAATAGAAAAGGCTTTTAAAAAACATTGGCCAATATTGTGTAGAGATCCAACATTACAAAATATCCTCCCCAAGTGTCATAAAATCATCTACAAAAGACTATCCATTTAAAAAATTTGTTTAGTAAAAAGCATCCCGGACCCACCATGCAAAATAGTCATGTTCTTGGATCAAGTTGGATTTTATAAATGTGGAAGATGCATGGCATGTAGACCATGCAAAAACAGTAAAAAAAAAATCACACAATTTTATTCCAACATGGGGGAAAGATTTAATATCAAGAAGTTCATCACGTGCAGCACCACACATGTCACCTACCTTCTGAAATGTACGTGCGGGTTGCAGTACGTGGGCTTTTTTATAAAAGTAAAAAAAAAAATGATATAATAGAGTTTCTATTATGATTTGAAAAATATGAGTATGTACAATGCTGTTTTGCAACTAAAGCTCAATCGGGGCACAAGCTTGATTAATTGGGAAATAGCAAAATAAATAGAATTGGGTATTGTGGAAAAATAGCAAATGTCACGCTAAAAATTCCAAAGATGTAGTCACGTATCGCGGGGCAGATGTGACTTCAGCGAGGTTGGGGTGTAGTAGGAGGAGTAGGAAGAGGCAGGCGGGAACTTCTGATGATATCCATTCCTGATCCAGACCTCACCTCCTTCCTATAATTCAATACGCAATAAATGTGTTTTCTATTTTTCAAACTATTAAAGTGATTGGCGCCTGTCATTTTGTACATCCTGAGCAAAAAAACACATCTGTGATAAATGTTTCTGGGACTTTACTGCTAGTTATATAGGACATTGCTCATAGCTCTACAGGACTGTTAGTTCTGTATATATTTTATAGAACTTACACTAGTGAATCAAACTAGATTGAGTATCATAGCTTCACAGGAGTAACAATGTGTTGTAGACAAGTTGTATATCCTGGTACAGAGTCTAAATAGTAGAGATTTGTTTTAAACAGCTATTCATTTATTTATATTGAATCTTGTGTCTTTCCCGAGGTACTCGTTTAACGCTAAGCTATCAAGTCAAAGTGCTTTTTAAATTTTGCCTACACAAACCTTTTAGAGTGACTCCTGGCCAAGCTTAAAACGTGTATAAGGTTAATGTGTGACCAGACTATGAACATTACATTTGTTACATATTTTTAAAAACAAGAGGTAAATAAGCTTTACAAATTCCCTCACTGACCTCTGTAGTTACAGACATAAGTGAGCAATTCGTTCTCAAAGTTCAGAACAGATGTTCGTAAAGCAACACTTCTGGCTGTGTCGATTTCCTGTGGAAAAATTACTCCTGGGGAATTGGAGTTGGGGCCACATTCAGGAGAGGTAACTGTAAAAATGTAGGGGAATTTAATAAGACTGAAGCAGACAGAATCTGGAGCAGCTGTGTATAGTGACCAATTCGTTTCAGACTTATTTTTAAAGCTTACCTGAGCAAGTTAAAGCTAAAAGCTAATTGGTTACTTTGTATAGCTGCTTCAGATTCTATCTGCTCCAATCCAAGATCTAGGTGCTCAGTGAGCCATAAAAAAACATCTAGCTGCATGTTGATCTCTCTGTACATCTGTGAATGCTCCGCCTGTTGTGTCTGTGTCAGATCTAATTACTATATTACTCTCACCTGCACGAGCACATGACTGAGAGACACAGGGACCGTGGGATATGTAGATTCTTTGCATGAGGTATTAGGTCTTACACTACAGACAGAGGTCATGCATTAACCTCATTATCCCTGAGGAAGTCACGTGATCAGGGACACAACACGTCAGGTGGAGCCTTGTGATGTCAGTTCCGGTGCTGTTTTAACAGAAGTACGGTGAGGAGGCCTGTGTGTCACAACTACCATTGCTTTTTACTGTGGTTTTTATCCTTACTTGATGTAAGCAGTTTCTTTACTAAATAAATTTGCTTTTCATTGGCAATATTGCACTATGGCTGTTCTTTGTTTCCTTTGAGCGCCATTTATACAAGAAGTGCCATTCCTTGGAGCGAGCTGTTTCCTCTATATGTGGAATTACCCAAAATGTTTTGATGCCAAGTTTTGGACGTATCTGACTATCTGATAAGCCTTGTTTGACCCTTGGGTCATTGTTGGAGGTGAGCGGCCAATTCATAAATTTAACAGTCGATGCTTTTCTTCTATCAAGTTATCTCTATGAGATTTTTGCCTTTATATGAACTAACTCCTACCATTGGGCTTTAGTTGGACTTTATTCACATTTATTTATTTATTTGTATGTTTGGATACTCAGCATATGTTTTCTTTGAGTATACTACTTTATGGCACATTATTGAATAAGCACACCATTTCCATCTTTTTCTTTTACATCAATTATGCAGTGTCTTTCGAGTACACTACTAAGTGGTTGCAGCTAATTCACGGTCACTATACATGTACTATATTTTTTTTTCCTGCATTTATTTTCACTATATTTACTGGAGGTTGATGGTTTATGTTTACCTAAAAAATTAGAACATAGTAGTGCGCAAGTTTTCTCTTATAACATTAACCTGTGCCGTGCCATGTCAAATAACTCATGTTTCTACACAAACAAAAACTGCTGGAATGTACACAAGGCAACAAATTACACTATGAAACAACATGATCAATGCACATCTTATGCAGGTGAAAAACACAAAGTGCAGGTTGGAGTGTTTACAGTGCCTTTAAAAGTGCAAGAAACAGGGCTTAATCTCAACTTGGAGAGAAGTCAATGCCATCTGTAGGATTTGAACCTAGGATCAAAGGGTGCACAACAACACAGTCATTGATTTGAAGATAAATGTACATACTTGCAGGCTAGGGTTGCCACCTGTCTGGGATTCACCCCGACAGTTCCAGTTTTGAATCATGTGTCAGGTAGACTGAAATCCGGACACATTATTCAGACCGGGCTGTGGCTCCCCAAGTAACCAACACAGTCACACACAAATCTGTTGCCACCTGGGAACTGCAGGCAGCTGTCTGTGGGCAGGTTCAGCATCACTGGGGGGCAGGGCAGTGATGTAAGCAAGAACAATTTGGCCACACCAACTTTTCACTGCGGCATCCTCTAGACGCTATGCACCACATTATTACTCTCCTTGGGGTACCCAAAGGTGCTCCAGGCCCCTAAAGTTTTGGGGTTTGACTTGAAGAAATGGTGGCAACCCTATTGCAGGCACACTGGTGTTATCTAGGGATGAGCCTAAAGTGAACCTGAACTCATCTAAAACATGCGTGGGATAACACTAGGGGTGAGCCCATGTCTACTCGGATCCTAGTTAAAACCCACCTAAGCAATCCTGCTTGGAAGCTGACACTGCACAAAGCCAATTATAAGGCATTTTCGGTCCCGCAGTTCCATCTATGCATGCTCCTTGTATATGTGTGGCTGTGGGGTGAGGAATGCCTCAGCTGCTTTGTGCAGTAACAGGCTTGAGCTCATCCCTACTGTTATCCTATGTATTTTAGAGAAGCACAGGTTCACTTTAAACACGGGTCAAACCATTCTGAAAACATTGTCAACCACAAATAATAGTTAACACAATTGTATTAATTTAATATTTTTGCCAATTTGCTTTTAGTTTTAAAGAGCACCACTGAAATAAATACTATGCATCACAACATGGGTCTTGTCTCTTGCACCCCATAATCCAGGAAATTAACACTCCATTTTGAGAGTAGTGGTTATAGGAGCCGCAAATATGAGAATTGCTGTGGAATCGATGCAAACCCATAGGAATGTTACAAGCTGCCTCATTAGTGTCAAGAAATGCTAAGCCCATAACAGACTCCCAATTCTTTCTTGTGTATGAATGTTATGTCTTAGAGGAAGAAATAAACTGCAAAATGATTTCTTGTTTCCACAATTGTTTCTGATGTGCTTTGGAAGCCATCCACTATTCTTGTACAGTAATAATGGCTACATTTGCAGCATGATGATGTATAGATAATTACAGTATGATGACTATAATAATGACGGCAGCATAATATACTGGAAGGTGAACCCCAACTGTATTGTTAAATATGAAACTTTATACATAAATGTATCAGAGAACAATAAAGTGTTCCATGAATAAAAAACAAAATAAAACTAAAAGCACCAGAGTATAAGCTTTACCTGTACGCGAAATATGATTCTTCTTTGTTCTTTGCTGATGTAGCACCCTGATGTTTAGGCAGGGCTGCTATTACAATAAGTTGCCAGACGATAGTTGCCTTGGCCAATTGTTAGGAGATCAATTGATTTCCCACTAATTCTGGAATTGCTGCATTTCTCTCTTCTGTCACTAGGTGGCCGGGTATCTGGTGACATTTGATAAGACAAAGGCCTAGCAAGGATAGATGATGAATGAAAGTAGTGCCTCAGCCAATGGGCAGGGATTTTCTTGGGTCCCTTGTAGGGGTGCAACGGATCGTCACCGACCCGTGATCCGAACGGGCCACCCCGTTCAGATCGGAACACTCCGCGATCTGCGGAGCGCTCCGGAGCCTAGGCCTAGGAAAGTCCCCGGCTTCGGCCTAGCTCCGGAGCGGCGGCCATCTTGCTCCACCCAGTCTGCTTGCCAGAGCCCAGCGTGACACGCCTCCCCGGGGAGGCGTGTCACGCTGTGCACTGGGCTCTGGCAAGCAGACTTGGAGACAGTGAAGCACTGGTGTGAGAGGAGGGGGGGGGGAAAGAGCAAATTCAGGGGTGGATTATAAAGAGGAAGCAGGTGAGGCTGTTTGGGACTTGTTAAAGGTACCATCTTGATGTTTTTACAGCAAAATATATATATAGGGGGCCAGATTCACAAAGGTTAGCGGATCTTTAGATCCGTGTAACCTATGTGTTTTAAGATCCGCCCTCGCAAGTTTGTGAGGAAAGTGTCAAATTCACAACACACTTACCTCCAAACTTGCGACGGCGGATCCTAACTCCCCCAGCGGAATTCAAATTCCGCGGCTAGGGGAGTGTCATATTTAAATCAGGCGCGCTCCCGCGCCGATTTAAATACGCATGCGTCGTCCGGGGAATTTCCCGGCGTGCATTGCTCCCACTGACGTCAATAGGACGTCAGTGGTTGCGACGTGAGCGGGACTTGCGACGCGCGTGTTCGTGAATCGGCGTACGCAAACGACGTAGGAAATTTCAAAATCGACGCGGGAACGACGGCCATACTTAACAATACTTACCCCTGCTTTTAGCAGGGGTAAGTATACGACGGGTACCGCGCTACGGAAACGACGTAAGAACACAGCGTCGGGTCCGCGTACGTTCGTGAATTTCGCGTATCTCGCTGATTTACATATTATTCAGTGTAAATCAGCGGGAACGCCCCCGGCGCCATTTTTAAATAAAAAAAAAGATCCGACAGTGTAACACAGTGTGACACTGTCGGATCTCAGCCCTATCTATGCGTATCTGATTCTATGAATCAGGTGCATAGATAGGACCAGTAAAAATCCGAGATACGATGGTGTATCTGAGATACTCCATCGTATCTCTTTTGTGAATCTGGGCCATAGTGTGTGTATATATATGTATATTTATATATATATATATATATATATATATATATATATATATATATATATATATATATATATATATATATATATATATATATATATATATATAATTTTTTTTCTTTTGGACCAATGAGAACGGACCCTTTTTTTTTTTTTTGCTGATCCAAAAATGATCCGATCCGTGACTCCTGATCCGAGGATCGATCCGATCCGTGAGTTTTTTGATCCGTTGCACCCCTAGTCCCTTGGCCTGCTGGGAGAGCCTATTTATTCGGGTGGAGTGAGGTAATCAGGGTTCTGTGCCACCTGGGTGGACGTGTGTTATGTTGCCCCAGGCCCGGGACTTTTTCTCTGTTTCACATTTTGTAGAACTCCCAATAACCAGGGTGCCAAAAGCATGGTGCTTACCAAATGTAATTTGCCAATTATGGTCACTATTGAAGAAAGGTTGGGTGAATCTAGATCGGGCACCCAGAACTTACATTTCAGCTTCTCTTTGATGCTGCCAAGTTAAACAGGTAAACTCTTTATGGTGGGGGTGGGCTCTCGACATTTCTGTATGTGTAAGTATACACAGCATGCTCATTATGGCTCACCTACCTCTAACTGTGCTGTCCTCCAGTCAGGATACTGAAAGCACTTTGTCACCACAACCAGGTCCCGAGGCTGAGCCCGCACTGAAATGGGTAACATCTCATTTGGTCTAGGGGACCAGGTACAGCAGTTTTACTTACCTGATCCTCCTGCAGGCTCCTCCGCACTGCTAGACTGGTCCCCACAGACTTATTTTTCCCACATTCTGACAGTTAATGAGCCTCTGATGTTATCAAGACCAATGCAGGGTCTATAGCCCTACACTGGGCTTGGAAACTCTGAAGAACAGTCCATTGCTGGATCATGAGGAGCACCGTCTGCCAGGCGAGTGAAAGATCGGGTAAAAAGAGCTGCTTTCCCCATCCTCTAGTCCAGGGATCTCCAAACTATGGCCCTCCAGCTGTTGTGAAACGACACGTCCCATGAGGCATTGTAAAACTCTGACCTTCACAGAAACAACTAGGCATAATGGGAATTATAGTTCCTGAACAGCTGGAGCGCCATAGTTTGGACACCCCTGCTCTAAACCACATGTGTCAAACACAAGGCCGTGGGCCAAATTCAGCCCTCCAGGCCTTTTCGTGTGGCCCTTGCACCCAGGGGGAGGGGTGGAAGTGAGATGTGGACAGCCTGTTCAAGAGATCTGAATCCTGCATACTGTACGTAGCACACCACTAAGCCCTGCACTCTGTATGCAGTGCACTCCTAAACTCTGCACTCTGGACACAGCACACCCCTGAACTCTGCACTCTGTATTTAGAGCACCCCTGAACTTTGCACTCTGTATGTAGAGCACCCCTGAACTCTGCACTCTGTACGTAGCACATCCCTGAACTCTGCACTTTGTATGTAGCAAGTCCCTGAACTCTGCGCTCTGTACGTAGAGCACCTCTGAACTCTGCGCTCTGTACGTAGAGCACCTCTGAACTCTGCACTCTGTACTCTGTACATAGCCCACCCCTGAACTCTACACTCTGTACATAGCCCACCCCTAAACTCTGCACTCTGTATGTAGAGCACCTCTGAACTCCGCACGATGTACATATCCCACCCCTGAACTCTACACTCTGTACATAGCCCACCCCTGAACTCTACATTCTGTACATAGGGCATCCCTGAACTTTGCACTCTGAACATAGCGCACCCCTGCACTCTGTACGTAGCACATCCCTGAACTCTGCACTTTGTACATAGCCCACCCCTGAACTCTACACTCTGTACATAGCCCAACTCTGATCTCTACACTCTGTACATAGCACATTCCTGAACTCTACACTCTGTACATAGCCCATCCTTGAACTCTGCACTCTGTATATAGCACATCCCTGAACTCTGCACTCTGTACATAACGCACCTCTGCTCTCTGCACTCCGTACATAACGCACCCCTGAACTCTACACTATGTACATAGCCCAACCCTGAACTCTGTACTCTGTACATAGCACATCCCTGAACTCTGCACTCTGTACATAACACACCCCTGCTCTCTGCACTCTGTACGTAGCGCATCCCTGAACCCTGCACATAACGTACGTCTGGTATTATGGCCCCTTTAAGATCCTCCCACAGTTAGTCAAATTTGGCCTTACCTACCATTCAATGCGGTTCGGCAGGAGGGGCATTGTTGAGTACCTGCACCTATTCTGAATAAAAAACCCTGCATAAATTTATATAGTGCTACACATACAACTGGCCCTTTGAGGACAACTATAATGCTGATGTGGTCCACAAACAAATTGAGTTTGACACGCCTGGTCTAGGCAGAAATGTGCAGTTAATCTTTGCAGTGTGGGCACAGCCCCACTGCCAGAAAGGATTTTTAGTTTTCCTGAGGTTAGGCTTTAATCTTCAAGGTAGGTACATTTACCAAGGGCATTATGGATTTTGCTAATTGCTAGATGGTGTGCTGTAGTGCTGACAATGTAGGGGAGCGTGTCGTACCAATATGCAGACACTGCTGATCTCACATAACCAACACTGATCTCACAAAGAGCGCAGAAGTCCTTTCGTGCGTCCTGCTGCCCATTCCTTGGATTTGCGGCCAGTGTTGGGCAGCAACAAAAGAACTCAGAGCAGTAAGACTTGGCATCTGAAGCTTTTGGAAACAATATAAAACATTTTCTGCCTATTTTCTGGCCTGAGTGCAATTGGAATTTAAGAACAGCATAATCTTCTTAAAACAGAAAGTATTCACATATCATCTTACAAATCAGAAAATAAGTGGATTATTTCTGATTTATTAAAAACCTTTATGCACTAGTGGCCAACTGTTCATGTAAAACCACTGGCTTATAGCACAGACATATTCTGAATATAAAGCCATTCATCTAATAAGATATAGTTGTTATACTGTATACTTTGTCATTGTTATTAGTGTCAGACATGCAGACATGACTTATGTATTCTGAGTGTGGGATTGCAAACCTACTAGAAGACAGAGGGCCAGATTCAGAAAGCATTTTCGTTGGCATATCTCCAGATACGCCGCCGTAATTTCAAATGTGCGCTGTCGCATCTTTGCGCCGATTCACAAAGCGAGATACGTCCAAAAACATGGCTTCAGCCGTCCGACGTAACTTGCCTACGCCTGCGTATCGTGGTCGCATAGTTACGCTGGACGCATTCGGCGTTCCGATTATAAATATGCAAATTACCTAGATAAGCCGATTCACGGACGTACTTGCGCCCGGCGTATTAATATATGCTGTTTACGTAAGGCGTATGACCGGCGTTACCTTACCCCTCATAAAGCAGGGGTAAGTCATGTTGAGGTATGGACGTCGGAACGACCGCCGAAATTTACATTGTTTACCTAAGTGCGCACTTTACATGGGGTCACGGCTCATTGTAATACAACACGCCCACTGCCTTGATAATTTGAATTAGGCGGGCTTAAGCCGGCCCATTCACGCTACGCCGCTGTAACTTAGGGCGCAAGTTATTTCTGAATACGGTACTCGCCTCTCTAAGTTAAGGCGGCGTAGCGTATATGAGATGCACTACGCCCGCCGAAAGTTACGCCATTCTTTCTAAATCTGGCCCAGAGTATAGTATTTATTAAAAAATTAGCAATTTAGCTCAATTTAAATCTGATTTGGGGAAATAGATTTGGCAGATTTGGGTGACTTCAGATATTCACACATAAAAAATGATTTTCCAACAGTTGAAAATGTCTTATGCCCTGTACACACGATCGGTCCATCCGATGAAAACGGTCTGATGGATTTTTCCATCAGTTATCCGATGAAGCTGATTGATGATCAGTTGTGCCTACACACCATCAGTTAAAAAAATTATCGTGTCAGAACGCGGTGACGTAAAACACAACGACTTGAAAAAAAAGTATCGGTACTTGTACTCGGTCTTAAAAAAAGTGGTATCAGGACAACCCTAGACTATATAGCATATCTTTGGGTACCCTCAAGAAGCTTTAATCACTGTAGTAGGCACCACTACTCCAGTAATCTCAACTATCATTTGGGTCCTTTGCCGAGATGGCTGCCCTGCTGTTTACTGAACACAAGAAGTTTCCTGCTTGGCATGGGAACCATTCAGAGATAGCTTTGCATTCTCTCAATGAATGCAAAGTGTTCTCTGATTGGACAAGGTAACGAGTCGAGGAGGTGTCATTACTCTCTCCACATCGTTCTTTGCAAATCATTCTCTGATTGCGCCTATGCCTAACAGGCTCCTCTGTTCACAACGCAGAGGGCAACCATTTGGCATTGAAACCTGAAGCTAGTGGAGATCAATGGGGTAGTGGTGCCTACTACAGTGGTTTCAAACATCTAGAGCAGAGGTGGGCAAACTACGGCCCGCGGGCCGTATACGGCCCGGCGGACCTTTTAATCCGGCCCCCGGGCGGATTGCTAGAAATCTGAATTTGAAGTCTGAATTTGCAGCCGAAAGAATTGCGGGTGTTAGCCGCACCTCTTTCCCGCCCCCCCGCTGGTGCAGCCGAAGAAACCCGTGGGTGTTAGCCGCGCCTCCTTTCCCGCCCCCCGCTGATTCAGCCGAAGAAGCCATTGGAGCTGGCCACGCTTCCTTTCCCGCCCCCCGCTGACGGCATTCCCAGCCGCCCGTCACCACATGGAGTGAGTGTCCCTGAATTCAAAAAAGTCCCCCAATTCCCACCAAGTAATGACCTGGTCCCGACTCCTCACCTCACACTGTGCACACTGCACAGGCTGCTGTAGGAGACCCGAGACGGCCAAGGACTGCAGGCAGCAAAACACTGACAGGACAGAGATTTCATCATCATCATCATCAGGTACTTGCTTGTGGGGATGCTGGCAGCAATTGATGGCACACTGGCAGCAATTGATGGCACACTGGTGGCACACTGACAGCAATTGATGGCACACTGGTGGCACACTGGCAGCAATTGATGGCACACTGGCACCAATTGATGGCACACTGGCACCAATTGATGGCACACTGGTGGCACACTGGCAGCAATTGATGGCACACTGGTGGCACACTGGCAGCAATTGATGGCACACTGGCAGCAATTGATGGCACACTGGTGGCACACTGGCAGCAATTGATGGCACACTGGCAGCAATTGATGGCACACTGGCAGCAATTGATGGCACACTGGTGGCACACTGGCAGCAATTGATGGCACACTGGCAGCAATTGATGGCACAATGGCAGCAATTGATGGCACACTGGCAGCAATTGATGGCACACTGGCAGCAATTGATGGCACACTGGCAGCAATTGATGGCACACTGGCAGCAATTGATGGCACACTGGTGGCACACTGACAGCAATTGATGGCACACTGGCAGCAATTGATGGCACACTGGTTTATGTATGTCTTAGTGATTGATTAACATCACAACTTCATTGATTTGAAATTGATACCCTTATTTTTTGTATGATTTTTGCTTTTGCTCATCACTGCCACACACATGCATTGCACGTGTGTGGCAGTAATGAGCAAAACTAAAAATCATACAAATAAAAAGCTATCAATGAAGTTGTGATGTGAATCAATCACTAAGACAATAAGACATACATAAACCATAATTTATGACACGGCATACATTGTCGTTTGGCAGGACTTTATGGGGACAATGTCTGCAGTCTCTGATCCTCTCTAGTATCATGTCTGCAGTCTCTGATCCTCTCTAGTATCATGTGCGCAGTCTCTGATTCTCTCTGGTATCATGTCTGCAGTCTCTGATCCTCTCTGGAAATTTTCACTAATATGAGTCACAAATAGTGAAAAATGTTCATTGTTTTGGGAAATTTTGTTTAATAATTAAAAAAAAATTCTTGTAAGTCAACCTCACTTTTTCATTGTTTAACTATAACAAGTACTCGTACCAGTTGTCCAACAATGACATTTACTGCTTTTTATAAAGAAATACAATTTATTTTATGCATTTTATGTATTGAGTTTAGCCTTTTGGCCCGGCCCTCCAAAATATTTTTAGTTTCTCATGTGGCCCCATCGAAAAAATAATTGCCCACCCCTGATCTAGAGGGATCTCCGAGATATGGTGTATACAGTACATAGTAACATTGATCCAAGCTGGATCAATGTAACTATATAAAAATATCCATACCTGGAATATTTTTTTTTTTAGTTTGGTCTATTCTGTGACATCCGCTTTTTATGTATTCTAAACCTATACTCTTCAAAGACTATACAAGTTTGAATGTGTTAATGCCATTTCAAACTCAGTTTTCAGTATTTTTTTATTTGCAGCTATCAATAAATGAATCCTTGTTGATCCCACTATAAGGGTCCTTGTTTAGGCACTTCATGTATATAGGTGAACAATGCTCTGTCCATTTGGGCCCCTGCGTTGTCACCTTAAATTCCAATGGAAACTGCAGATGGTCATTTCACGTTGCACTGTTCGGGGATGGTCTACTATTGTTATCATAAGTAAACTCTCCCTGAGAAATACCATGCAGCAATCACTGTCGTGTTGGCAGGTGTTAGTGCCCTTTTATTTGCAGCCTCTTTGCAGGGCTGAACTGCCAGGGTAGTCAGCGAGGATACATTGGGCACAGAAAGAGAAACCATGCCACCCCTGACCTACATCTAGAGCAGCCGTTCTCAAACTTTTCAATGCAGAGGAACCCTTGATATAATTTTCTGGGCTCAGGGAACACCAGCTAAAAATTACTATATTTATAGCTCATGATACATTAGTGTAATGGTCAGTGGGAAGAACACTCTTTAGGCATGTGGGAAGAATAGCAGAATACAGATAGCTACAGAGATCATTGGTTTCAGTGGGAACATATTGGAGAGTTAGAAATTGCTCATTGCTCAAGGAACCCCTAGCAACCTCTGGAGGAACCCTAGTTGAGAAACCCTGGTCTAGAGGGTCCTTTGGCTTGGTTGAGTAATGATGGCCTCGGGGCCTATGGAGAAGCACCCCATTTGTGTGGGGGGGAACACTCAAGTGTGATCTGCCACAAAAAAAGACTGTAACATCTGGGGAAGATGGCTGTGCAAGTGAAGACTAGTGATAGGAAGTCACTTAAAGGGGTTTTCCACATTTTTTTTAAGTTTATTAAAAGTCAGCAGCTACAAAAAGTGTAGCTGCTGGCTTTTAATAAACAGACACTTACCTGCTCCACGGCTCCAGCGACGCGCCGGACGGGGCTCCGCTCCTCGCCCCCCCTCTTCATTCTTAGTGTGGGCACCCGGCAGTGACAGCTTTCGGCTTCACGGCCGGGCACCCACTGCGCATGCGCGAGCAGCAGTGCGCATGCGCGAGCGGCGCCGTCCGATTGGACAGGCGCTCGCCTACAGGGAGGGGCTGTGAAAAGGCGATTAAGCTAATCGCCTTTCCAGCCCCTCGGCGGAAGGCGAAAGTGGGACAGGAAGTCCCCTTCTCCTGAAGCCCCCACTCCCCCCCCCAAAAAAAATGACATGCCAAATGTGGCATGTAAGGGGGCGAGGAGTGGGTTAAGCGGAAGTTCCAGTTTTAGGTGGAACTCCGCTTTAAGAATGAGTATTTTTCCACACTAGAGACTGTCAGGATGTCATATTTTCTCACCTTGGCAGATGATTGTTTCTTGAAGGGGACTTGATAGTTGGAACACCTTTTACTGCCATCCGCTGCTTTGAGATGCCGACCTCTCCCTGTTGTTTCCCTTTGTTGGCACCGGTGTGCAGCTCCTTGTCCTCTCCACAGCTCCCGGAATAGACACACGATGGTGGCTCTCATGTATCCATTGACTGATATTTAACCTTTATCTGTTCTTGCAAGTGGGTTTATATTCGGTCTATTATTGTTCTCCTGGTAAAGAAAACTAAGATTCAGGTTGGGAATATGTTTGGCATAATCCAGCCACCTGCATTCATCCCTAATATGGTTGATATTATGAGTATATTTTTATATCTTGCCTGCAAACTCATATATGATGGAATTACTCCAGTTGTCCTTTGAAGCCCTCCTCGGGAAACCTATTGTGGAGTTATTACGCCCAGAGCGGCAATTGGCTCAGCATCTCTTTACTGCAACTAAATTGACCATCGCGAAAGCTTGGAAATCCCCAGCGCTCAGTTATGAAGCGGTAAAGAATCGTATGAATGAGGTCATGGTGAATGAAAAATTGACTGCTAATCTCTCAGATACGCATGACAAATTTCTCAGAGTCTGGCGGCCATGGCTCGCATACTCTCAACCCTCCCGATTTGATGACACGCTCATTATGATTTGATGCTCACCTGTGTGCATGCCCCGTGGACCCCTCCTCTCTTCCCTTTCTCTCCCCCCCCCCCCTTTTTCTTTTTTCTTTTTCCTTTTCTTTTCCTCTCCTTTATACTGGACTTTACTTCCATTTTCATTGTTTCTATCTTCATTTACTTTTTTCTAGGCATTCTTTCCATAATTTTATTTGGCCTTCAGGTTTTGGCCGAGCTGAGATGGTTGTAATTGTAATCTCATAGTTATTGCACTTTATTTCTGATAATTCTTTATAAGGAATTTTGCCTGAAGGAGACTTCTTCAGTCACACAGCTTTGCTGACATGATTAGGCGACTATGCTGTGGTTTTTTGACCATGGTCGCCCTATCCACCCAGAGACTTTTGGATGGGTAAACCTTGGTTCTTTGTTTTTCCATTTCATTGTATGGGACATTAGGTTTGTTACCTGGGTGTGTGATACGGGTCTCTTTGTGTCGTTTTGTATTATTGTTTTTTTCCATCACCTTGTTTGTCTACTGTACGATGTAACCATCTAAAGAAATTGTTGTTATATGTTGGATTTTATGCCAATAAAACTTTTTGTAAAAGAATTACTCCAGTTGTTTTGATACTGATTTACTTTTTAGAGTGTATATTTTAAGACATATTGGGGGTTATTTACGAAAGGCAAATCCACTTTGCACTACAAGTGCAAACTACAATGGCAAAGTGTATTATTTGCTCAAAGGGAAATGGCGCTGCTATCTTGGTACTAGGCTGAATCGCACTAGATTATGGCAAGTGATTATTCAAATTAGATCACTTGCCATAATCTAGTGCGATTCAGCCTAGTACCAAGATAGCAGCGCCATTTCCCTTTGAGCAAATAATACACATATTCTAGTACCCACAATAGAGGGTATTTACAGGGAGGCCGCAGCTTTTATCTATTTAGTCCTAGCGCGGAAATATTCAATCAATCGGTTTACAATGGCAAAGTGCACTTGAAATTGCACTGAAAGTGCACTTGGAAGTGCAGTCACTGTAGATCCGGGACATGCAAGGAAAATAAAAACAAAATTTTAGCTTGCACATGATTGGATGATAAAATCAGCAGAGCTTCCCCTCGTTTCAGATCTACCCCTCAGATCTACAGCGACTGCATTTCTAAGTGCACTATCAGTGCAATTTTAAGTGTACTTTGCACTTGTAGTGCAAAGTGGATTTGCCTTTCGTAAATAACCCCCATTGTATTTATGTAATAAAATATGTAATTTTTACTCTTTAACCTTTGTTGGGGTTTCTCAAGAAAGTCCCATGGGTTTAGTGCTTGTTGTATTTTGCATTTGTCGGATTTCATGTTTTTGACTGTATCTACAAGTGATGTACTGTATTGGTGCCTCAGTTGTCAAATAAAGTGGTTGAAAAGCACCTGGACTGGACATTCTTTTTTCCCAGGTAACAGGACGGCTGCCGGGAATATGGGGGAGGTGGGCCTCGGGCCAGAAGAAGAAGCATGACACAATATGATGGAGTTCCTCCAAACCCCATGTAGGCGACGATCCCAGCCAAGAACAAGCTGGGCAGTTTCAGAGTCAGCATGGTGTGAACAGGATGTAAAAAAAGGTAAAAACAGATATTTTATTCAGAATTAGGTTCACGATGCTTTAACAAGCTAAATATCATTCAGTTATGGTTTACATCTACTTGAAGGCAAAGGAGCATCAAAAAGATGCAGACGGTTCTATAAAACGTTTTTTTTTTTTTTTTGCATATGTAAAAGACAGAGAGTTGCCTGCAGTACACGTTATGCATTAGAAAACATACAGTGTCTTGCACGTACTTAATGCCTAATCATGAAGTAAGAAAACCTGCAATTTCCCTCTAAGAAATGACAAGGATATATTCAGCAGATGTCAATTGCTTCTTGCCAGTTACTCTGGATTGATTTGGAGCTGAATTTAGTATTGACTGTTTCATGAATGCACAGGAAGATAAGGCAGAGAACACTCATCATCCCTCTCTTCAGTTCTCTCTGGTAATCATAGTACTTTTCACCTATTAGCCCTGCATGTTGTCCAGCCTGCCACTTAGCCGACCGGCTCTCCTCTACAATGGGCTTTGGCCTCTGCTCAATACAGCAGCAGCCTTCCCTAATGACCCCGGAGTTTATTTTATTTCCTTTTTACTTGTTGCTATGATTATTGCTGTTAAGTAAAAATCAATAATAGGAGCTCATATGCTGGTCATTCTCTCTGATAAGCCAGAATAATTATCTGCAATAGCAGTCAAGGTTTTACTTGCTGCTGAGACGCCTGCTGAGGGAATCACACTTCCCGCGGCATCATAGAAACCATCCACTTAACACTTTCCCTTCTATGTCCCTTCATTTAACAGTGGAGCTCCACCACTGCTAGTGCACCAGTTTAAAGACCGTTTTTTGTTTTTGTAAATTATTTAATGTATGTTTGACTCTTTTAATAAAGAGAAAGATACAAATGAAGGAAAACATAAAGCTCAGTAGAAGCTTGAGGGCTGTTCATATTTGTTGTAAGATTGGGGTGTAGCTTCCTGGGGTTTAGTCAGGAAGCTCCTCACAAAATTTCTTTGTGGTGGCTGGTGCTCAAATTTTTTGGGGGGGGCACAAACGAAAAAAATTAAATAAATTCAGCCTCACTGTGCCTATCAAATGCAGCCACTGTGCCATCAATTGTCACCACTGTGCCATGCCATCAAACGCAGCCACTGTGCCATCAATTGTCACCAGTGTGCCATGCCATCAAACACAGCCACTGTGCCATCAATTGTCACCACTGTGCCATGCCATCAAACGCAGCCACTGTGCCATCAATTGTCACCACTGTGCCATGCCATCAAACGCAGCCACTGTGCCATCAATTGTCACCACTGTGCCATGCCATCAAACGCAGCCACTGTGCCATAAATTGTCACCACTGTGCCATGCCATCAAACGCAGCCACTGTGCCATCAATTGTCACCACTGTGCCATGCCATAAAACGCAGCCACTGTGCCATGCCATCAAATGCAGCCACTGTGCCATCAATTGTCACCACTGTGCCATGCCATCAAACGCAGCCACTGTGCCATCAATTGTCACCACTGTGCCATGCCATCAAACGCAGCCACTGTGGCATCAATTGTCACCACTGTGCCATGCCATCAAACCCAGCCACTGTGCCATCAATTGTCACCATTGTGCCATGCCATCAAACGCAGCCACTGTGCCATCAATTGTCACCACTGTGCCATGCCATCAAACGCAGCCACTGTGCCATCAATTATCCCCACTGTGCCATGCCATCAAATGCAGTCACTATGCCATCAATTCGCACCACTGTGCCATGCCATCAAATGCAGTCACTGTGCCATGCCATCAAACGCAGTCACTGTGCTATGCCATCAAACACAGCCACTGTGCCATCAATTGTCACCACTGTGCCATGCCATCAAACGCAGCCACTGTGCCCCTCAATTGTCGCCACTGTGCCAATTGTCACCACTGTGCCCTTTAATTGTCGCCACTGTGCCCATTGTTGCCACTGTGCATGTCACTGTGCCCTTTAATTGTTGCCACTGTGCCCATTGTCACCACTGTGCCCATTGATGCCACTGTGCATGTCACTGTGCCCTTTAATTGTTGCCACTGTGCCCATTGTCACCACTGTGCCCATTGATGCCATTGTGCATGTCACTGTGCCCTTTAATTGTTGCCACTGTGCCCATTGTCACCACTGTTCCCATTGATGCCACTGTGCATGTCACTGTGCCCTTTAATTGTTGCCACTGTGCCCATTGTCACCACTGTGCCCTTTGTTGCCACTGTGCCCTTTGTCACCACTGTACCCATGCCACTGTGCCCTTTGTCACCTCTGTGCCCATTGTCGCCGCTGTGCCCTGTAAAATGCACTAACCTTACTCATTTCACGTCCCTCGATGTCCTCTCCCGCCTTGGTGACGCTTCAGCCAATCAGGTTACCGATAACCAGAATCGGGGAACCTGATTAGCTGAGACGGCCGTCAGTCTTATCCAAGGAACGCACCCCCCGTACGTTCCGAGGATAAGACATCCGGGAGCCGAGGGCTGTACTCGGAAAGCCTATCAGAGCCGCTGACTCTGATAGGCACTTCCGCACAGCCAACCAGCTGCCGTTATTCAGGTGGCCGGTGCTCAATTTCCGACCATCTGAATAGACTAGCAGGAGCCTACAACAATAACATACATTCATGCAATGCACAATGCGCTATACAAGTCATTCATTCATTCATTCATTCATTCATTCATTTGTGAGAGCCAGAGGGGGCGGCGCATTTTAAGAAAAAAAAAATCTTAAAGGGCCCGTTTTTTTTTGTGACTACAGGGGGGGGGGGGGGGCGGCGCCTGGCCCAGTCCATTCTCATAGATTCTTCCTAAACTGTGTCATGGTCATTGTAAACTAAAGCCTGCAAATACCTCATTAGCTCCATTCTTTCAGGCTGGTCACATGATCTCTCTCCTCTGATGTTTCACGTGACCGCTCTCCTCCTCCAATCTAAATCTGCACTCGGAGGAGAAGCGGGAGGAGGAGAGCGACCAGAAAGAACAGGGAGAATAAGGTATTTGCGGGCTTCGGTTTACTATGACACCTACACCGTCTACAAAGGATCTGTGTAAAGGGACTCTTTAGAGCAGTGGTTCTCAACCTGGGGATCGGGACCCCCTTGGGGGTTGAATGAGGATTTGCCAGGGATCACCGATCCTTTGTCTGTTCCTGAAGCCCGAACTGCTCTCCCAGCCTTTTCGCAGCTGCCCAGCAGGGCTGTTCTTGGAGCCGCCCATTCAGTTCACGGCATGGCTAGGGGGCAGAGTCTAGAGGTCAGCTGACTAGCGAGGAATGTGAAGTGGGAGGGGCTGGAGGAGACCCTATCTCCTGATTTTGGCATAGGTGTCACTGCTGCGAGACACCACAGTAAAGCCAGAGACACAGTGAGTAACACTACCTGTGATTATAGTTGCCATTAAAAGTCCCCACTACAGTTCTTAGATCAGCAGATGACCTTGATCACGAGCACCTAAGTTGGCGGATCAGAACTCCCCCCACTCCCCAGCATTGCCACTAATCCTAACTCCCCGCCAGCACTGCCACTGATCCCATTCCCCCCACCAAGTAGTGAGAGAAGAAATAAAAATAGAGAATAGATGGAAGGGAGACAAAAAGAGGGGCAGGAACAAAGAAAAAGGGAGAGAAAGAATAAGAGAACAAGACGGCTAGAGAGAAGAATGTGGAAATAAAACAAGAAATTGGCATAGAAAGAGATAAAAGGGAAAGAAAGGATAACAAAGAGAAAGAGTGGTAAATCCTAAAATGTACCATAAGGGGTATTAATACTGTACAAGTGGAAGGGACTCAGGGAGTGCTAAATGTCCATGGGATAGGGGCGCCAATTACTTGTCTTGCTTTGGGTGCTGACAACCCACGCTATGAAAATAATTTTACTCTTAGGGGTCCCCACAACATGGGAAATTTTATCAAGGGGTCACGGCACTAAAAAGGTCGAGAACCTCTGCTTTAGAGTATGCCAGTGGGCTGTCCCAGGGACAGGAGAGGCAGGGAGGCCGGCATGACACCCCCGCCCAATCCCAGCCCCCCTGTGGGTTAAAATAAATAAATATTGGCGTATAACATGCAGGCAATGTTTGTCCTCTGTTTTCAGGGGGGAAAGTGTGTGTTATATGCCGGTAAATACTGTAATACCTAGTGATCCTGCCGTTTTGGTCCGTTCGCGCCAAATTCGATTGGCTTTTTACGGCCCATAATTCACTGCGGCATCGCAGTGCATTGCTGGCTGATGATTGGCCAAGCATGCACTATGCAGGTCGGCCTTGTGTAGTGTGTTGCGGTGGTTAAGAGAGAGAAGACAGAGTGAGAGAGAGAGAGAGAGAGTGTCATTTTTAGTAGGTAGATAGAGCAGGCAGGCTAGTCAGTTAAAGTTACAGTGTGTAGAGCATATATAGGCATCCCAGGTGTTGTATATATATTTATACACTGTATAGTTTAGCTACTTCTTATTTACTGGAAGGCAGGTGATTGTGCTAGCTGTAGTATTCTCACGTGGAGTACTGCCTGTGTCCTCTGTAGTGTGCACCTAAAGCTACGTGGTGTGTACTGCCTGTGTCCTCTGCAGTGTGCACCTAAAGCTACGTGGTGTGTGTACTGCCTGTGTCCTCTGCAGTGTGCACCTAAAGCTACGTGGTGTGTGTACTGCCCGTGTCCTCTGCAGTGTGCACCTAAAGCTACGTAGTGTGTACTGCCTGTGTCCTCTGCAGTGTGCACCTAAAGCTATGTGGTGGGTACTGCCTGTGTCCTCTGCAGTATGCACCTAAAACTACATGGTGTGTACTGCATGTGTCCTCTGCAGTGTGCACCTAAAGCTACGTGGTGTGTTTGTGTGTACTGCCCGTGTCCTCTGCAGTGTGCACCTAAAGCTACATGGTGTGTGTACTGCCTGTGTCCTCTGCAGTGTGCACCTAAAGCTATGTGGTGTGTACTGCCTGTGTCCTCTGCAGTGTGCACCTAAAGCTACGTGGTGTGTACTGCCCTTGTCCTCTGTAGTGTGCACCTAAAGCTACGTGGTGTGTACTGCCTGTGTCCTCTGCAGTGTGCACCTAAAGCTACGTGGTGTGTGTACTGTCTGTGTCTGTGCCAATGTAACTATGTCAAAATTGCCATACCTGGAATTCATCAACACTTTTTGCTGCCATTTGTACATTTGTCTAATACAGGTGAAAATAGGAAATTCCGCTCCGATCTACAGCTTGGAAATGATTAGACAATTGATTCAAACAACAATGAAACAGCTAAAAACAGAGAGTGCCTCCCATTCTGCCAGTACAGCAATAGATCTATACACAGTCAGACAACTTCACTTCATTCTGCTGTCAACTTGTCATATTCACAGAGCCCAAATTACACTCTAAATGCCTGGAAATAACAGTTATTTGCTGATTTCCTCTTATTCTCTTGCCATTGTATGAGATGATCCTAATTTAAACATTCTCTGGTAATTTCACAGTATTTTCTTTCCTCAGTTTTCAAAAGCAGTTTTCTTTGTGTTTACTGTTCAACTGGCAGACAGCATTTCCATGAAACTATTGCTGCCCCAGCCAGGTTACCAGGGACAGTGACAGCACTGAAAATCTGTAACTAGAAATGGCTTCTAGCTAGAAGGTCTTCCATGATCTCTAAATGTCAGTTGCTTGTATTGTATTGCTGGATTCTTATTTCAGTATCTCCGAATCTAAGCCCGTTGTATGTTTAAGTGTATGCTCAAACTGAGATACACTTAAACATGCCTAAGGTACGACGGTATCTTAGGGTGCAATATTTACGCTGGCCGCTAGGTGGCGCTTCCATTGAGTTTGGCGTAGAATATGCAAATGAGTCGTTACGCCGATTCACGAACGTACGCTTGCCCGTCGCAGTAAAGATACGCCATTTCCGTAAGAGATACGCCGCATAAAGATAAACATGCCCCCTAGGTGACGTATCCAATGTTAAGTATGGCCATCATTCCCGCGTCGCAATTTGAAAATTTTGCGTCGTTTGCGTACCTCGTCCGTGAATGGGGCTGGACGCCATTTACGTCCACGTCAAAACCAATGACGTAATTTAAAGCAATGCACGCCGGGATATCTTAGGGACGCGCATGCGCAGTTCGTTCGGCTCGGGGACGCGCTTCATTTAAATGAAACACGCCCCCTACCCGCTGAATTTGAATTCCGCCGGGTGATTTACACTACGCCGCCACAACTTTACAGGCAAGTGCTTTGTGAATAAAGTACTTGCCTGATAAACTTGCGGCGGCGTAACGTAAATCAAATACGTTAAGCCTGCCCACAAATACGCCCATCTACGTGAATCTGGCCCAACTGCTCCCTCTTTTTCTGCAGAGGCAAACGCAGGAATGAAAACATTTTCTGTGGTGTGGCGTAAACTGTTGCCACTATATAAATCCTGTATAATAATATAATAAACATGTGGAATGGCAAAAATTATCCCAGCTGTCACATTCAGTGGGCAGCATCCCCCCGCTGAATGCCATCCATTCAACTGAATAATGCAGACTAAATGCACGTGGTTGCAGTGTCCTCTTGTGGGTTTCAAGGGGTTAACGCAGGTGGTAAGGAGCTAGCACAACACCACAACACCAACTGTCAAATGTCCCCACTGCCCAATAATGCTGCTAGCAAGGAGAGTTGGGAGTGACAGCACTGGTCCCTGACAGCATGAGACTCTCTGAAGACCAGCATTGTCATTTACCACAGATCTGTATATACACAGCCCGGCAAAGGAATCCCAGAGGACCACAGCGCCAAGTGGTCTTTCATTTTTATGAATAAACAGGTGGGACAGGTGTCATACACTGCACCAGCCCGACAGTGCTGACCGTTTATTCATAAAAGTGTGTTATCTATCTACAAGGTCTATGTATTTATGGGCAGCCGCAGATAGATTACACAGTGCTGCGGGACTGATATAAAGGGGAGCAGGGACATAGTGCCTTCCCCTACAGGAATGCTCATTAATTGGGCTTCAGAAGTGGGTGGTGATAAAGCCTGCAAAGGGATTTTAATCTGCCATGGGGTTTTTGATTAGGACAGGACCACCTGGTCCCTTGGGGGATGAATGTCTATATATATATATATATATATATATATATATATATATATATATATATATATACAGTACAGACCAAAAGTTTGGACACACCTTCTCATTCAAAGAGTTTTCTTTATTTTCATGACTATGAAAATTGTAGATTCACACTGAAGGCATGAAAACTATGAAGTAACACATGTGGAATTATACATAACAAAAAAGTGTGAAACAACTGAAAATATATTTCATATTCTAGGTTCTTCAAAGTAGCCACCTTTTGCAGCAGACACATCTCTAGAACTGGTAAGAGGAGACTGTGTGAATCAGGCCTTCATGGTAGAATATCTGCTAGGAAACCACTGCTAAAGAAAGGCAACAAGCAGAAGAGACTTGTTTGGGCTAAAGAACACAAGGAATGGACATTAGACCAGTGGAAATCTGTGCTTTGGTCTGATGAGTCCAAACTTGAGATCTTTGGTTCCAACCCATGTGTCTTTGTGCGACGCAGAAAAGGTTAACGGATGGACTCTACATGCCTGGTTCCCACCGTGAAGCATGGAGGAGGAGGTGTGATGGTGTGGGGGTGCTTTGCTGGTGACACTGTTGGGGATTTATTCAAAATTGAAGGCATACTGAACCAGCATGGCTACCACAGCATCTTGCAGCGGCATGCTATTCCATCCGGTTTTCGTTTAGTTGGACCATCATTTATTTTTCAACAGGACAATGACCCCAAACACACCTCCAGGCTGTGTAAGGGCTATTTGACCAAGAAGGAGAGTGATGGGGTGCTGCACCAGGTGACTACCTCTTGAAGCTCATCAAGAGAATGCCAAGAGAATGCCAAGAGTGTGCCAAGCAGTAATCAAAGCAAAAGGTGGCTACTTTGAAGAGCCTAGAATATGAAATATATTTTCAGTTGTTTCACACTTTTTTGTTATGTATAATTCCACATGTGTGAATCTACAATTTTCATAGTCATGAAAATAAAGAAAACTCTTTGAATGAGAGGCTGTGTCCAAACTTTTGGTCTGTACTGTATATATATATATATATATATATATATATATATATATATATATATATATATATATATACAGTGCTCAGCATAGATGAGTACACCCCAATAGATTTGTCAGAAAACCTTTACTTTACTTTCAGACTCAACATTTTCTATGGAAAAACTACACTAGAAAATAATCCCACAAATGCGGGTCATTGATTGCAACCAACATTTGTTTTTTCCTAACAAATTCATACAAGACCATGTTACAGAAATGAATACACCCCAATGAAAGTCTTAAGAGCAAAGCAAAATTTTAGACAATATCCTAATTAACAAGAATTCAACTACAGGTGAGTGTAATTGCCGGTTTTCTCAATGGGATCTGCCAGCTTGAATCTATCTATAGTGATAGACAGGTGCAGGAGAGAGGGGGCGGCGCTCCTGCGTCCTTTATGGACGCATTGCCATTACACTGAGACATAGCAGGGAATCAAGCATAAAGTCAGTCGTAGGCAATAGACCGGCTGCGGGGATCTTGCAAACATTTATGAGTTCTTTGCTCTTTGCAAAGCTATTTTTAGGCACAGCTTTTACAGTAGATCCACATAAGATAACTTTAGGGCTTGGGTCCAGTTTAATATTTATTGCAGAGTAACAATTAAAATATATATATTTAGCAAGCTATGTATAAAGAACATAGAGCTAAGTGCCTTCCTTTATTTTGCCCTTATCGTTGTGCTATATTTTCAACAGTTAATAAAAGTTAAATTGGAATGCTGTGATGTTGAGGTAATAAAAAAAGCATGACTTCCAAAAAAAAATGACTAGATCAAAATATAAAAGATTTCTTCTCCCATTTACCCCAACTAAAAATAATAGATTATGTGAGGGGAATAAATTATGGAAATCTTTTTGTATAAATATTTTGGTGCAGTTATCTGAAAGCAGACTTTCTTTGGCCTCTTCTTTAGCAAAGGGTGGCCCTCTGCTGATGTAGAGAGTGACGCTGACATACTGGTTTGTTTCAATACACTAATAGGTAGATTCAGGTAGAGTTAGGCCGGCGTATCAGTAGATACGCTGACCTAACTCAGAATCTGCGCCAACCTATGTTTAAGTGTATTCTCAAACAGAGATACGCTTAAACATATCTAAAATACGACGGCTTGCGCCGTCCTATCTTAGGTTGCAATATTTTGGCTGGCCGCTAGGTGGCGCTTCCATTGCGGTCGGCGTAGAATATGTAAATCAGTAGATACGCCTATTCACGAACGTACGCCCGGCCGCCGCAGTACATTTACGCAGTTTACGTAAGAGATAGGCCGCCTAAAGTTAAAGCAGCCCCCTAGGTGGCGTAGACAATGTTAAAGTATGGCCGCCGTTCCCGCTTCGAAATTCGAAAATTTTACGTTGTTTGCGTAAGTCATCCGTGAATAGGGATTTACGTTGTTTACATCCACGGCCAAATCAATAGGCCCGTGCGGCAGACTTAGCCGCAATGCACACTGGGAAATGTAGGCACCCGGCGCATGCGCAGTTAAAAAAATACGTCAATCATGTCGGGTCAAGCCTCATTACCATAAAACACGCCCCCTCAGACAAATTTGAATTAGGCGCCCTTACGCCCGCCCGCTTTAGGCTACGCCACCGTAACTTAACAGGCAAGTACTTTGAGAATCAAGTACTTGCCTCGCTAACTTACGGCAGCATAGCCTAAACACACTAAGCTACGCCGCCGCAAAGTTGCAGCAATCTCTCTGAATCTACCTATATGAATTAAAGGCAATGTCGTGTTACCTACTTAGAGAGCAGTGACAGCCATTTATTCATGGTATAGCCTCAGTCTTCTGAGTTGAATGAGGTTTGGTGTCATTTGACCCAGAAAAACGAGAACATTTTGTGACAACAAAATAAGTACTGTGTAGAACTGCTTTGGAATGAAGGTGAGTATTGCAATCTGAAATGCTTTTTTTAATATCCAGCCTGCTTGGGGGCCCATTAACATTAAAAAAAAAAATAGCAGTAGCAGGCAAAAGCTATTAGGGATGGTTCACACTGGAATGAGAAGATTGTGCCACACCAAACCGCATGGTACTGCAGTACCATGCGGTTTGGTGGCCAAAAATCAGTTGTGTTTGTGAGATGCATTGGGGGTAAGAATTAATGGCACGCATCTCGCGTCCACAATGTACACGCCTTTCCTGTGCCGTGTTCCAGTGGGAATCGGCTCTTAAAGTGCTTGTAAAAGCAGAAGGTTTTGTCATGTTAATGCATTTTTTGCATTAAGATAAAAATCCTTCTGTGTGCAGCAGCCCCCCTCAGCCCCCCTCAGCCCCCCAACACACACCTGTGCACCATCTCGATCCAGCGATGTTGCACAAGAGACATGGCTGCCTGGGACTCTCCCTCCTCATTGGCTGAGACAACAGACACGTGCGATTGGCTCCTGCTGCTGTAAATCAAAGTCAGTGAGCCAGTGAGGGAAGTGAGGGGGTGGGCGGCCGCGGCTCCATGTCTGAATGGACACAAGGAGCTGTGGCTCAGGTGCTTGCTGTGGGGGTACTCAAAGGGAGAAAGGGGCCAGGAGTGCAGGCAAGGGACACAAGAAGAGGAGAATCAGAGCTGCTCTGTGCAAAACCACTACACAGGTAAGTATAACATATTTGTTAGTTTTATAGAAAAAAAAATGAGACTTTAGTATCACTTTAAATTTGGGCTTTACAGTGGTTGTAAAGCCACTATGATATGATTATATCATAACCTCTGTTAAATAAGGACATGTGCTCCACTGCATGTGTTTTATAAAAACGATGACGATTTCTACTTTATTTCACAGAGTCTCCAAGCGCTCCTCGCCTTTATTCTCTCCTGGACTGACAACTACAGTGGGAGGGGCCAAGAACTCCCGCTGACGTCAGCTGGGAGGAGGGGAGGAGAGGAGGAGAGCAGCAAGCTGTCCTTGGGAGGTGCTGTGAAATAAGGTAGAGATCAGGTAGAAATAGCAGCATGAGGGGAGGGGGTGGGCACTGGTATGAGAAGATAGGCAGGTGATCGGGGGGGAGCTGCAGATATTTTTATGGGTGACGGAGGCACATAAACTGACCACGGTGTTGGGGCTCAGCAGCCATGATAAACCGTGGTCAGTTTATGGGGGTGGGGCAGAACCAGGCAGGATCTGCCAGATATTTTATATGATACAAGAGGCCAAATTACAGCATGCTTTAAGGCATTGTTTCTCAATTCCAGTCCTCAGGCCCCCCCAACAGGTCAGGTTTTCAGGATTTCCATTATTTTGCACAGGTGATTTGATCAGTTTCACTGCCTTAGTAATCACCACAGCCTTTTCATCTGAGGGAAATCCTGAAAACCTGACCTGTTGGGGGGGCCTGAGGACTGGAATTGAGAAACACTGCTTTAAGGGAACAGTGACACCAATGATTGGGCACAATTTCTCCCAATGACACCACCAATGGGGCACAGTTTCTCCCAATGACACCACCAATGGGGCACAATTCCTCCCAAAGACACTAATCATGGGGCACAATTTGTCCCAAAGACACCAACCATGGGGCACAATTCCTCCCAAAGACACCAACAATGGGGAACAATTATTCCCGATGACAAATGATGGGAAAAAATTCCTCTCACTTAGACCATAGATGAGACATTTTTAACTCCCACCGATGCTGAGACATTTTCTACTTCCAATGGCCACAGTCTGGCCCCCCTAAAGTCTAAAAGGCAGTAGACTGGCCTTTTGTTTAGAAAGTTTGGAGACCCCTGATTTATACCATGTTATGTTAAATGTACCCTTGCATCGATATATATGCATTCACCTAACAGCTCCAGCTGCCTCATTCTTTATCCATAAGCTATTCAAACAAGGTTTTTTTTTATAAACCTGTATATCTGTATTCATTGCACACCTTATTTTTTTCAATAAAATCTTTTTTTTACAAAAATAAAATAATTAACTAAACAGAAGAAATAGAAGATAATATCTTCTTTGCTATAATGACTACAGTTGACCCTCAATGTAACACTCTCACAAACCTAATTTAACCTAATTGAATGATAAACAGTAGAGTTTTTTTTTTCTTGAGTCTCCATTCTTTGCTATCAGTCTTTAAATGAACCTAGAATTACCCCCCACCAAGAATGATTGGATTATAGTAGCACATTCTAACATACCTTTTATAAAACATTCTATGAACACAGCAAGTGCCAAGATACATTTAAAAAAATACTGCATATTTTTCAGATTACTTTCTTCACTCCTCCATTATTCTTCACATCTAGAATGTTTAATCCCCATTTAGGTTTCAGCTGGTAGTGTAATAGGCTGAATATGTTGTTATCACATTCAATTATCACTGTAACAATATTTTATTTTTCTTGTCCTTTTTACACGAATGCCGCGTACACACGATCGGAATTTCCGACAAGAAAAGTTTGATGTGAGCTTTTGGTCGTAAATTGCGACCGTGTGTAGGCCCCATCAGACTTTTTCTGTCGGAATTTCCGACAGCAAAATTTTGAGAGCTGGTTCTCAAATTTTCCGACGGGAAAAGTTCTTGTCGGAAATTCCGATCGTCTGTATGACGAATCATACGCATACTCGTAATCATTGAACTTCAACTCGGCTCGTTGTAGTGTTGTACGTCACTGTGTTCTTGACGGTCTGAATTTTTTGTGACCGTGTATATGCAACACAAGTTTGAGTCAAAATTCAGTCGGAAAAAAATCCATGGTTTTCTTGTCGGAATTTCCGATCATGTGTACTCGGCACAAGAGCTGTCTGCTCTTTCATTGTTTCATCTTCGTGAGCACTTTCAGATAGACATACTCACCTGACATTGACTAAGCCCATATGTGTGTGTAGTGCTCACCACCGAAGGAGCCGCTGGTTATAGATTGGAATGGCGTGTTACCTCTGTGAGCGTCTAGGGGTAGAGAGCAGCAATGATGGAATGTCCAAACAGCAGGTGTCTTTTCTTGTGCTTTTATTTTACCCATCACGGTAAACAATAAACTTGAGGTAGATAGTAAAGATGGATGAGGAGGAGAAATAGCAGATTCAGGTTCAGTAGTACAGAAGCAGTCCTGCTTCCCACAACACTTTTACTTGCATCGCCACTCCAGCCGGAGTGGGTATAGTGTACCTGGACAGGCCTCTCACACCGACCTGGCAGCCAGAGTATCACTTGGAACTTTGAGGGAAAAGATCTCTGCCACAGACCCTCCCTAGAACTTAGATCATGGAGACAATCCTCCTTGGTAGAATTTGCGCTTGAATTTTCCTCAGGTAGTTTTCTCCTCAGGTTACCGACTGACAGGTTGCTGACATCCAACCTCTCAGTGTCCGGTTACCTCGATCCCCGATGGATTGTCTAGGCCCTGTTGGATCGCCAGCCTCTCTTGGCTCTCCTAAGGCGGACTCCCCACCGAACAACTATCTCGCTTGGGATCCTCTCCTCAGAACTTAGGGGACCCAGCCAATCACTGTGGCCCCGCCACAGCTCTAAATGTTCCGGGCCGACAAGGTCCCGGAACCAGGAACTCCTCGTGGCACGCGCACCCCGGCCTGGTCGGCCATCTTGCCAGGGGCCGTGATGTGTGGTCACCCTGAAGGTGGGTGCTGCACCAGGAACAAGAACCAAAAGACCCCGCCCAATGGCGTCTGTTCCAGAAGTACCCTCTCCCAGCATGCCCCGCGAGGAAAAACCCCTCCTGATTGGCTGCTGGCAAAAGGCACCCCAGCCTGGACTCCACTGGCGCCACCCGTCGCCCCGGGGTGGTATAGCACCCCGGCAACAACAGAATATCTTCTTAGTCCTCTCCATAAAATTATCAGAAATTATCAGAAATTTGTGCTTATAGTAGAACTATAGGCAACACTTTTTTTTTTTCATTCTGGATAGAGTAAGGAAGGGTTATAGCCCCTGTCAGTTTATGTTTTGCCACCCCTGTCCCATTGCAGAGATTTCCCTTCACTTCCTGCTTCATAGCCAAACAAGAAGTGAGAGGAAATCTATGCAAATTAAGGGAATCCAATGCCCCCGACCCTAAGAACTAGTGTCCCCACTAGAACATTTCAGGGTGGGTCTTAACCGCAAAGGGGTGTGGCCTTGACAGGAAGGGGTGGATCATATTTAAATTAGGGGGTTCATGAATTTAGTCAGGCCTAGGGCAGCACAAAACCTAAATACACTACTGGTTACAGAGGTTCTGGTGACAACTGTCTAAAGGGGGGGGGGGGGGATTCACCTTTCCTTTTAAAGATTTACTTTAGTTTATTTTCTTCCTCTCCTGACACAGGGAGTACGTAAAATCTTGGGACAAAAACAAAAAAGGGATATTACTCATTCCATGCTCTTTAATTTTTAAGTACTTTTTTTAAAATCTTACTGGTATAAAGATTTTTTAATGGTAAAAACTTAGATTCCTGCAAGTGAGGTAAAAACATTAATACCAGAACAAGAATAGAAGGACATTTTCTAATGGGGGGAATTGTTCCACTTACATCTGTTATGGAGATTATGACCCTTATTTTGCAAAGCTTTCCATTTATTTCTTGTTGTGTTTATGAGTGGGAAAAAAATGTTCCCCAATGGCACAAATGGGGCAAAAAAAAAATACCAACAGAGAACTCCCCACTACATTCTCTACCTATTTTAAGGGGTACATGCTATACTGCTAAATTGGTATTGGCAGCAGTAAACTATGCACAAGACAGGAAGAGGAGGAGCTGAGATCGTTGGCAGGGGACCCAAAAAAAGGAGGTTTGGGGCCGCTCTTTGCAATACGATGGCACAGCAGGCAAGTATAACATGTTCGTTGTTTTAATGAAAGAAAAAATTGAACTTCAAAATCAGATTACGAATAATGATGAGTTTTCTTATTGGGCTGAAATAGAAGATCTGTCATGATGGTATATGGAGAATAACCTATTGCCTAAATTCAAAATTAAAGAGCTGGTGGTTGACTTCAGGAAGATGGATACTAAGTCATATATTCCTGTGTTTGTAGGTGGGGTAGAGGTAAAGAGCTTTAGATTTCTGTGAACAACTATTACAGAAGATCTTTCCTATATAGCACATATATCCACCCTGATCCGGAAAGCTCAGAAATGGTTAAACTTCTTTAGGGAACCTAAGCAGGCCATCATTTTACAGTAGGTTCTTCTTAGCTTCTATATACTGTAGTATTGTGACATACCATGTGGCATGGTATGTGTATGTTTTAGGACCGTAAAGATCTGTAGCAGGTAATAAAGACTGCAAAGAATATCCTTGTACATTAAGCCCAGGTTCACACTGAGCTGCGGGAATGAAGCCGTGCAAGTTCAGCTGAACTCGCACGATTTTACTCCGCATGTCAGTCCCGATTTCAGAGGGGATTTCACAAACATCTGTGCGGGTTTCTGCCAATGGAAATCACAAGGTGAAATGGCAAAAAGTAGTACAGAAGCTACTTTTTGAAATCAGTGCGGCGCCACAAATGCGGCATTGCACTGATTAGGACGGTGTCATTGCCGGCAATTGCTGCCGATTTGACATGCGATTTGACATGTCAAATCGCAGCAGTGTGAACCAGGTCTAATGGATATTACTCATCCAAGTCTTAGGCGTCGTACACATGACGAATCTCGTCAGGAAAAAAACGTTGTACACACAGTCCTTTCAGAAGAACCGCGGTTCTTTTGAAAGGCAAGAATGCGGTGACATCATCGCGTCCGACGAGCATGCGCTCGCCACATTCGATGCCGTCGCCGCCATCTTGCTTCACCCTACCTATGCCGTAGAAGCTACCGAGCATGCGTCAAAGTATTTTCGAGTATGCGTGGGTTCCCACGGCGACAAGTAAGTATACACACTCTCGGGTTTCTCATCGGGAAACAGGCCAACAAGAATCTTGACGAGAAAATAGAGAGCAGGATCTCGAGATTCTGACCAGATTTCCAGGCGAAAAACCTGAAAGCCTCGTACACACACTCGGTTTACTTGGCAAGAAAGCTCTGCCAGCAGTTTTCTTAGTGGTTCTTGTCGAGAAAACCGAGCATGTGTGCGAGGCTTTAGCCTGATGCCATCAGCTAGGTCATATAGCAGTTAGCTGCCATGTCACCAGATTCCAGAGCAGTTTATTTTCTCAGAGTGTAGGACCTCTAAAGTCTTAAAATATCCCAGCTGAATTTAAAATGGTGTAATATATATATATATATATATATATATATATATATATATATACAAACTCACCGACATGGTCAGCAACAATACTCAGATGGAGGCCATGGTGTTTAAAAGTTGTTTAGTTGGTACTGAGCGGCCCAAAGTGTGCCAAGAAAATATCCCCCACACCATTACATTACCACCAGCCTGAATCATTGATAAAGGATGGATTCGTGTTTTCATGTTGTTTACGCCAAATTCTGACACTACCATCTGAATGTCGCAGCTGAAATCGAGACTCATCATTTTGGTGAGCCTGTGTAAATTGTAGCCTCATTTTACTGTTCTTAGATGACAGGAGTGGAAGGAATGTGTAAGGTGGATACAACTACATTCCATTGTGTACATTTGTGTTGTATGATGATAATACATTTCTTTTAAATCTTGAAATTTATGAATGCAGGAGGTATTTTGTATAACAATTCCATATTATAAACCTATTAAAACTTCTGCTTGTCCAAGCCACTTACTAAACTCATGTACATTTTATTAAATAACAGCATGTATCAGGTACATTGGAATGTACTGATCAACCACTTTGGGTGTCCCTACCCTTCATCAAGTAATATTCTAAGCAAACATTTAACAATAAAGTATCCATTAACAAACTCTGCCATAAAATACAAAACACATGTGGCTCAATATTCTTGGTGTATATATACATGTTGTGTGTGTGTGTGTAATATATATATATATATATATATATATATATATATATATATATATATATATATAATGTAGCACCCTCTACCATGGATAGGTGCTAAATGTGAGGTTTTTGGTGTTAGCTGCCAGTGCAGGTAAAATTAAGCCGGTCTATACTGCGAGCTAGGCCTGTTTGTTTTTGATCTGGGGGCAGGGAGTGGTTAGTGTAGCAGTGGGTGTGACTGACATGTACTTTAACTTTTGGGCACCTCCCCTGTTTCCAGTGAGAATGTTCTGGAAAGGGGGCAGGGCTGAGAGTTGGAGTTGAGTTGAGTTGAAAGGTATCTTAATATAGCGCGGTCTTAACCAGAAGGGTCCCGACACACATAGCAGTGGCATGGTGTGTATGTAGGAGCTCTGACCAATCCCCAACTAGGATTGGTAGAGGGTGGGCCTCCTATAAATTCCCTCAGTCAGCCTGCTGGGGTGAGTTGTCGACCGGGTGAACTGAAAGAAGGAGACTGCGTTCTGGAGAGACAGCCCCATCTGGGGGGGGGGTGGATCTGGCAAAGAAGCACGGGAGCTGGGGGGGAGCCTCTCCTTACACGGTCACGAAGAGCTGTCCTGGAACAGGAGCTGGAGAGCAGTTGGTCCACACGATCCAGGTAAATTCTTCAGAAGGGACTCGGGGCAGGAGTCGGTAAGTGAGGCACAGTGGAGATCTGGAAGAGGCACGATACTGTGTGTATATATAAATAAATATATATATATATATATATATATATATATATATATATATATATTATATCTGATCTGCAAGGTGGATGATTGGTCCCCTGAGAGGGACAAAGGCGCTTTTGAATCATATTTGGGTATATGATCCAAAATGCCAGGTGAGAGCACAACCGCTGGGGGTTGCACACAGCAAGAAGCATGTTTTGCACAGGATGATGTTTAGAAGAGCACCATCGCACACAATAGACTTTTAATGTTCAAGTTTTATGTTTTGTATTTTTTATTTTCTGGATGTTTTTTTATTGCTTTGAAAGCACATATGAACAGTAGGGTTTTTTGAAAGCTGAAGGATATACATGTCATTGCACTTTCTACATTTCTAGATCACTATTCACATTATATCTATGCAATATTATATAATTTGTATGTAGATATACAGTATTTTGAAGTGGAGCGTGGCATCATTGTTATATGATAATATTATATTATATTCCATTATATTTTTTGTAACGTGACCATCTATGTAGTGAAAAAAGCTATTAATAAAATAAATGGTCAGGCCAGACAACTTCACTTGGAACCCTTGGTCTTGAATTGTTGTCAATAATATATGAATCAAAATGATTAGCCATCAGCTATGATAAAGCTTACATAGGAAAATAGAGCAAAGAAAAAAATTCCACAAAGGGTTACACTACGAAAAAGCTTTTATTTCCTGGTTCCCCACCTGATTGCGGAGTCGTCAGCAACAATTCGTCCTCTCTAGTGGGTAATAAGACAGCTGTCCTTGCTTCTAGCTCTGCTTTCCCCAAACACTGTGTTTTCTGTGTCTTGGTAGTAAGCCAACTAAGAGAAAAAAGAAGCAGTTCATGTCAAGTGCTCATTAAAAGGACTCAATAAGAGGAAAATGCTTCTGAGCGATGAGGCCATTAGCCACCTTCCTGAGAGTCTGGGCTTATCCGAGATCCACTTCCACTTGCCAAGAGACTCTGAATCCAAAGGTTATTCCTCATTCTTAGAGAGCCGTTTCCTCTAGAGGCAAACAACAGGCATTGTCAGCTAATTTGGCCAAATATGGACTGCTTCTTAAAGTGGACCTATCATTATTATTAACACTTCACAAGCGTCAATAGGGAAAGTGTCAGTATTACCTAATTTCATTATTATTTTGAGTAAGATTCTGCTTCTTAATTGTCATCAATAAAAATGCCTTCTTTGATCCCTATGGATGTTTAACTCCAATAGAAGCTGTAAAGAATCTGTTGTTTTTAATCAGAAAGAACCCATCTGGTGGACTCGTTTAGGCAAGAGGATCAACAAGGCAGCAGAATCTGTTTATGTAATGAGCACATATATGACTGCCACTCTCTATGTATATCATTAAAAATAATATGAACGTACAAGGCTTGTATAACAGTATGGCACACTTTTAAGATAATTTACATAAAAGCCCAACTTCGGGCTCTGCGCCTTCCTTCGGGGAACCTCCTCCCCCCTTGAGCCCTCCCTCAGCAGTTTGTTTTGATTTTATTTTACTTATCTTTTTTATGTCTTCTAATTGGTCAGGTGACTTGTTGGGTCCTTTTCCTCTTCAGTCTTCTAGAACAGATGCATCCGAGTTGCTATCTCCTGTGTAATGTCTGGCGAGCCACAAGAACACAGCACTCAGCCTGAGAAGTCTCTGTAAACCTCCATGTACAATCCAAGCAAAAAAGGGAGAACGGCTGGTGCCATGAAAGTCGGCTAAAACATTGTTTTATTATTGTAGGTGAGCAACAGTCAAAAAAGACATTGCGCTGTGGCCATCCGGCCTTAATCATGGCTTTTCAGTCTTCTGCCAGCGTTACAGCCAGGGCCGGCCTTAGGTGTTCAGGCGCCCTGTACGAGCTAATCCTGTGGCGCCCCCCCCCCCATCTTCACCCCTCGCCCCCTGGTCACCTAAACATACACAAAGAGTAGAAAAATGCCACCGCGGGTGTAATACAATCACGCAGGGGGTGACGGTCTGACACCCCCCCATTGTGTGGTACCCGGGGGCGGCTCACCCCCCCCCCCCTTAGTATGCCTCTAGGTGGCCGCACGGCGCCCCTGTTGCCCATGGCGCCCTGTGCGGCCGCACAGCTCGCACACCCCAAAGGCTGGCCCTGGTTACAGCATTCCTGGATGATGAAGAGGGAGATTATGGCAATAATACATTAACCCCAGGCCATTTGGCTGCCAAATGACCAGGCCACTTTTTGTGATTCGGCAGTGCGTCGATTTAACTGACAATTGCGCGGTCGTGCAACGTGGCTCCCAAACAAAATTGACGTCCTTTTTCCCCACAAATAGAGCTTTCTTTTGGTGTTATTTTATCACCTCTGCGTTTTTATTTTTTTGCGCTATAAACAAAAATAGAGAGACAATTTTGAAAAAAAAAATATAGGCCCGGATTCACAAAGCACTTACGTCGGCGTATCTCGAGATACGCTGCGTAAGTGCAAATATGCGCCGTGCTCACAAACCGAGATACGCCTAAAAATAGGCTTCATCCAACCGACGTAACTTGCCTACGCTGGCGTATCGTGGGCGCATATTTACGCTGGACGCAAGTGGCGCTCCCATTGATTTCCTATTCAAATATGGAAATGTGGGAGATACGTCGATTCACGAACGTACTTGCGCCCGGCGCATAGTATACGCAGTTTGCGTAAGTCGTACGTCCGGCGTAAAGTTATTCCCTATATAGGAGGCGCAACCCATGCAAAGGTATGGACCAGGAAACACAAGCCGTCATATCTTATGTCGTTTACGTTGTACGTGAATATGACTAGGCGTAGGTTACGTTCACGTCGTAGGCAGTGATCCGTCGAATCTTAAGGGAGTTGTTCCGACGTGATTCTGAGCATGCGCAGTGGGATGCGTCCACGGGACGGCGCATGCGCCATTCGTTATTCGTATCTTTATGGCGCTCGGCTCATCATTTGCATGGGGTCACGCCTCATTTGCATGGCTCACGCCCACTTCCACTTATGACGACTTACGCATAGGAAACCCAGCGCAGATTTGGCAGCACTGGCTTTGTGAATCCAGTGCTTGCCTCTCTGCACTACGTCGGTGTAGCGTATATGAGATACGCTACGGCGTAAATATGCGCCGATGTATGTGAATCCGGGCCATATTTTGTACTTTTTGTTATAATGAGTATCCCCAATTTTTTTTAAAAAAGCAAATTTTTTCTCAGTTTAGGCCGATAGGTATTCTTCTATATATTTTTGCAAAACAAATCGCAATAAGCGTATATCGATTGGTTTGCGCAAAAGTTATAGCGTCTACAAAATAGGGGGTAGTTTTATGGCATTTTAATTATTTTTATTTTTTTACTTGTTATGGAGGCGATCTGTGACATTATGGCGGACACTTCGGAGACTTTTGACACTATTTTGGGACAATTCACATTTAAACAGCGAACAGGGCTATAAAAATGCACTGATTACTGTTCAAATGTGACTGGCAGTGAAAGGGGTTAACCACTAGGGGGTGGGGAAGGGGTTAAGTGTGTCCTAGGGAGTGATTCTAACTGTTAGGGGGCGTGGCTTACTGTGACACATCACTGATCGATGCTTCCGACGAGAGGAAGCAGACGATTAGTGACATGTCACCAGGCAGAACAGGGAGATATCTTGTTTACAAAGGCATCCCCCGTTCTGCTGTTCTGTGACCCGATCGCGGGACACCGGCGGACATTGAGTCCGCGGGTCCCGCTGGCGCGGTCACGGAAACCGTGGTGGGCACGCGTGCCCGCTAGGGGGCAGGATTTAAAGCAACGTATATATACGTTTCTTTGCCTGCCAGTGCCATTCTGCCGATGTATATCTGCGTGAGGCAGTCAGCAAGCGGTTTAGAGCTCTCTCTGTATTAGTATACTCTGATTACAGGGTGCCATGCTCAGGGCATAGGACAATGACATCCTGCACCCAAAGTCTTTACTTAGTCTTTAGGTTACTTGAGGGACAACTCTAGATTGAATGTGAGTATTGTAGCCAGAGCTGTGTTAAAAGAAAAAAAAATTCCCGGGGAACATAAAAAAAAAATCCTGTCTCTGTGCAGACGCCACAGTCTCTCTGCAAAGTTCTAAGAGATAGAGCTTTCCAATCAGCAAAGATCATACTATTTGCTGATTGGACAGCTCTAGAAATGACTTGGCAGGAGAGCAGAATAAAAGTAAATCCTAAAGGTGAACATACGTACATTGTAGAGAGAACTAATAAAAACAGTGACTAAAGCGATCTCGAAATATAGACTGCATAAAAACAGCATTCCATATAATTAAAGTTACCATTTATCATTAAAATATGTATATATGAAATAGGGAAAATATTACCTACAGGATTGTTATCATTTACAATATTATAAAATATGGGAAAGTTGGCCATAACATACCCAACACCCTAAACAGGTACAATAACATATGTGAGTAACAGCAATTATAATCCAGACTTTGAGGTCCAAACCTTGACAACATATGTGATACCTCTCTGGCCTGCACAGAGTCCTGACCTCAACCCGAAAGAACACCTTTAGGATGAATTGGAGTGGAGACAGCCAGCTGGGCTTTCTGGGACTTCTCAAAAGGGACAGCCTTCCCAGAACAGTTGAAGCTGTTATAGCTGCAAAAACGGGGCCAACTCATTATTGAACCCTACAGTCTAAGACTGGGATGCCATTAAAGTTCATGTTTGTGTAAAGGCAGGCGTCCCAACAGGGGCAGACTGACAACTCATGGGGCCCCCGGGCAATAGGAGATTTTGGGACCCCCGGGCAATAGGAGATTATGGGGCCACTAAGTATACACACAGACACATACAGTATACATACACAGAATACACACACACATACAGTATACATACACAGTATACACACACACATACAGTATACATACACAGTATACACACATACAGTATACATACACAGTATACACACACACATACAGTATACATACACAGTATACACACACACATACAGTATACATACACAGTATACACACATACAGTATACATACACAGTATACACACACACATACAGTATACATACACAGTATACACACACACATACAGTATACACACACAGTATACACACACAGACACACAATATACACACACACACACAGTGTACATACACACACAGACACACAATATACACACACACATACAGTATACACATACAGTATACATACACAGTATACACACACAGTATACACAGACACACAATATACACACACAGTATACACACAAACACACAAAGTATACAGTATACATACACAGTATACACACACAGTATACATACACACGGAATACACAAACACACACTGAAAAGGTATTGGAGAGGCGGGGCAGCTATAATCTTTATTTTTTTAAACACAGATTTTTACATACTGTCCCTGGTTTTACTGAGGCTGGCAACCCTGATGGGGCCCCCTAGTGGCATGGGGCCCTCGGGCAGTGCCCGGGTGCTCGAATGATCAGCCCGCCCCTGCGTCCCAATAATATTGTACCCTAAACGGGTACAATAACCTATGTGAGTATCAACAATTATAACTCAAACTTTGAGGTCCAAACCGTGACAACATATGTGATCCCTATTGCTATGCCAATGCACAATTACATTTCAGAAGTCTATAAATCTCAGTTACAGTACTGCAATATGAGAAAGAATTATGGAATATTTTAGTCACAGCTGTATATTATGATTTTATGGATGTTCATTAGCAGACAGTACCCCAGTAGGCAATCCCAAACACAGCCACTCAAATTAAATCATCTCAACAAAACAGATCTGGGAGCTAATTAGCAGACAAGCAGCACAAAAAAAGTTCCCAAACGCCTAAAACTGTTCAAGGGATGCTGCGATCACTGATATATGAAAGACGCAATCTCACTCATCAATGGAAAATAGACTCTTGAGCTCATTCTGTGCACAGTGATAGATATACAGGGTACTGAAGTTAACATTATGGGCCTCTGTTCAGCCATAAATATAGTTGTGCTCATAAGTTTGCACACCCCTGCAGAATTTATGATATCTTGTCCATTTTTCAGAGAATATGAATGATAACACAAACACTTTTCTTTCACTCATGGTTAGTGTTTGGCTGAAGCCATTTATTATCAAGCAACTGTGTTTACTCTTTTTAGATCACAATCACAAAAGTAACTACCCAAATGACCCGATCAAATGTTTACATACCTCAGTTCATAATACCGTGTATTGCCCCCTTTAACATCAATGACAGCTTGAAGTCTTTTGTGGTATTGGTGGATGAGGCTCGTTATCTTCTCAGATGGTAAAGCTGCCCATTCCTCTTGGCAAAAAGCCTCCAGTTCCTGTAAATTCTTGGGCTGTCTTGCATGAACTGCACATTTGAGATCTCCCCAGAGTGGCTCAATGATATTGTGGTCAGGAGACTGAGATGGACACTCCAGAACCTTCACTTTATTCTGCTGTAGCCAATGACAGGTCGACTTGGCCTTTTGTTTTGGATCATTGTCATGTTGGAATGTCCAAGTATGTCCCATTGCGCAGCTTCCTGGCTGATGAATGCAAATATTCCTCCAGTATTTTTTGATAACATACTGCATTCATCTTGCCAACAATTTTGACCAAATTTACTGTGCCTGATGTGCCAAATTTACCAAATTTACTGTGCCTGATGTGCTGATGTTTTGGGGATGTGTGAGCTACAAAGCTCACACATCCCCAAAACATCAGCGATCCACCTCCGTGTTTCACAGTAGGGATGGTGTACCTTTCATCATAGGCCTTGTTGACTCCTCTGCAAATGTAGTGTTTATGGTTGTGGCCAAAAAGCTAAATTTTGGTCTCATCACTCCAAATGACTTTGTGCCAGAAGGTTTGAGGCTTGTCTGTGCTGTTTGGCGTATTGAAATCGGCATATATTGTGGAATTTGCGTAGTAATGGCTTTCTTCTGTCGACTCGACCATGCCGCCCATCTTTCTTCAAGTGCCTCCTTATAGTGCATCTTGAAACAGCCACGCCACATGTTTTTAGAGAAGCCTGTATTTCACCTGAAGTTATTTGTGGGTTTTCTTTGCATCCTGAACAATTTTCCTGGCAGTTGTGGCTGAAAATTTTAGTTGGTCTACCTGACCTGGTTTGGTTTCAACAGAACCCTACATTTTCCACTCATTAATTAGAGTTTGAACACTGTTGATTGGCATTCTCAATTTCTTGGATATCTTTTTATATCCCTTTCCTGTTTTATACAGTTCAACTACCTTTTCTTGCAGATTCTTTGACAATTCTTTTGCTTTCCCCATGGCTCAGAATCCAGAAACCTCAGTGCAGCACTGGATGAAAGATGCAAGGGTCTGTCAGCAGTCCAGAAACTCATTGAGCTTAAGGCTGGGTTCACACTACTACACTACTTTCATCCTACTTTGCTCTGTGTTCAATGTTTCCCTATGAGAGCGTCTTGTAGCGTCCTACACAAGTCGGTCCGACTTTGAAAATGCTCCCTGTACTACTTTTGGTCCTACATTGATCCTACTTCAGGCCCATTGAATATCATTGAAGTCGGACCAAAGTAGTATCCTGTTCATGAAAGTAGGATGGATGTAGGACCAATGTAGGATAAATGTAGGACCAATGTAGCAGAGCAAAGTAGGATGAAAGTAGTGTAGTAGTGTGAACCCAGCCTTATACACACACACTAATTACAAGCAAACTGATCACAGGTGAGGATGGTTACCTTTAATAGCCATTCAAACACCTTTGTGTCAACTTGTGTGCATGTTATCAGGCCAAAATCACCAGGGTATGTAAACTTTTGATCAGGGTCATTTGGGTAATTTATGTTGTGATTATAGTTTAAACACATTTGATTGATAATAAATGGCTTCAGCTAAACACTAACCATGAGTGAAAAATGTTTTTGTGTTATTCATATTCTTTGAAAAATGGCCAAGAAATCATAAATTCTGCCAGGGTATGTAAACGTATGAGCACAACTGTATATTGGGAAAGCCAGACAAAAAAATGACTGCATGCCTGATGCCAAGTGAATGTTTGCCTTTCTCACCATAGTGGTCTATTTGTTAACGTTGTTGCTTTGTAGGACTGGGTTTAATAATCAACACTACACTATCTGAATAGAATTTGTATATTGTATTAAAAAAATAAAAAAATAAAATAATACACAATGGGCTAGATTCAGATAGCCCTGCGTAATGTTGTGCGGGCGTAACGTATCTCAGATACGTTACGCCGCCGTAAATTAGGGCGCAAGTTCCGTATTCAGAAAGAACTTGCGCCCTAAGTTACGGCGGCGTAACGTATGTGGTCCGGCGTAAGCCCACCTAATTCAAATTTGGATGATGTTGGCGTGTTTTATTCAAATTTAGTGTGACCCCACGTATTTGAAGTTTTTTACGAACGGCGCATGCACCGTTCGTGAAAGAATCCCAGTGCGCATGCTCGAAATTACGCCGCAAATCGTCAATGCTTTAGACGTGAACGTAACTTACGTACAGCCCTATTCCCGAACGACTTATGCAAACGACGTAAGAATTTCAGAATTCGACGCGGGAACGATGTCCATACTTAACATTGCGTATGCCTCATATAGCAGGAGTAACCTTACGCCGGAAAAAGCCTAACGTAAACGACGTAAAAAAAAATGCGCCGGGCGTACGTACGTTTGTGAATCTGCGTATCTACCTAATTAGCAAATTCCTTGCGTAAATCAACGGAAGCGCCACCTAGTGGCCAGCATAAATATGCAACTAAGAAAAGACGGCATAAGAGACTTACGCCAGTCGGATCTTAGCCAGAAAGAAGATACACCGGCGCAGATTTGAATTTACGCGGCGTATCAATAGATACATTGGCGTAAATTCTTTCTGAATCTAGCCCTATATGTGGACACCCTTCCAAATTATGTACTTCCAGGTACACAGACATGGTTTGATAAGTTTGGTGTGAGAAGAACCTCTGTGGCACGCAGAGTGCTGACCTCAAGCCAACACCTATGGGATGATTTGGAAAACACATTTAAGCCAGATATTCTTATACAAAATCAGTACCTGATCTTGCAAATCCTTTTTGGGCTCAGTGGACACAAATTACAACAGACACACTCCAAAATATTGTGGAAAGACTTCCCAACAGAAAAGAGGGATAGCTCTATCCTTCTGGGTCTGTGGACTATGGCATGTGTGGCTGGCTGGAGCCGTGTAATGTCACTCCTGCGCATGTGTGCAGGAGCCCCCAGTCACGGCACAGGCTTCTGAAGAAACGGCACAGGCTTCAGAGCGCATGGGTCGATGATGTCATCAGCGCAGTATACAGTATATATCTCCTAAACCAGGGGTGTCAAACTCCATTTCCCTGTGGGCCACATCGGCATTACGGTTGCCCTTAAAGGGCCGGTTGTATCAGCACCCCACCCCCCTTACATTGGATGTCAAGAGCCCCCCACCATCAGAAGTCGACCACCCCCCCCACTATCAATTACATCAGTGCACCCCCTTGCCTTGTGCTGCTGCCAGGAGGGCTGGACAGAGAAGTGCAGGATCTGGTGGAGGATCCTGCACTTCTTAGATGTAAACAAATACAACTAATGCACAAGTGATTTATTGTTATCCAAAACAAATTTTTAGTTTGAATTTGCAGAAGCTTAATGCTATATTCGCACAGGCGTTTTGCCACAGTGTGAATGGCAGTAGCAGCAATCTACTGATTCCTGCTGCTGTGTTTAACAGGTATGAGCGGCTTGCTGCGGCCACCGAGCCAATACACCTCAATGACAGGTTGTCAGCAGCTATTCATGGCTCTTTGCACAGCCAGCGATTACCTGAAGTGCGATTACCTTATCGCTGGCTTGCTAAACAGCCACAAATTGCTTCGGCTGCCAACAACCTGTCATTTACAGTGTCATTTACACAGTAATCAGTGCATTTTTATAGCACTGATCGCTATATAAATGACAATGGTCCCAAAATAGTGTCAAAAGTGTCCGATGTGTCCGCTGCAATATCACAGTCACATAAAAATCGCTAATCGCCGCCATTACTAGTAAAAAATAATAATAATTAAAATGCCATAAAACCATCCCCTATTTTGTAGACGCTATAACTTTTGTGCAAACCAATAAATATACGCTTATTGTGATTTTTTTTTTACCAAAAATATGCAAACGAATACATATCGGCCTAAACTGAGGAAAACATTTTTTTTTATATATGTTTTGGGGATATTTGTTATAGCAAAAGGCTAAAAAAAATTAGTTTTTTTTAAATCATCACTCTTTTTTTGTTTATAGCGCAAAAAATAAAAACCGCAGAGGTGATCAAATACCGCCAAAAGAAAACTCTATTTGTGGGGAAAAAAATCCGTCAATTTTGTTTGTGTACCACGTCACACAACCGTGCAATTGTCAGTTAAATCGACGCAGTGCCGAATCGCAAAAAAATTGTCTGGTCATTCAGCAGCCAATTCTTCCGGGGCTGAAGTGGTTAAAGGAGAATTGTACAAAAAATGATTAAACCCACAAGTGCTTTTTTTTTGCCACGACTATTCCTTTATATTGGCTTTTGGAATTTGCAAATGCAGCAATTTAGAAATTGGATACAAGTTTTAGCACTGGGAAACACTTCTTAATAGATAAGTAGTTCATTTTATATACAACTATATAGCTCAGACCAAATTGAGGGACAAATGAGGAGGAAAGAGGGACAGAGGGACATTTCTTCAAATCAGGGACAGTCCCTCCAAATCAGGGACAGTTAGGAGCTATGGCCACTAGCAATAATCGCTTGTACAATTCAACAGGCTGGTTTTACCTACAGTAAGCTGATCGATCGATCGATCAACTTGGGCACATTTCGCTTGCCCATACATGGTTCGAATCTCGGACAGTTCCTGCGTCTATGGCCAGCTTAAAGCGGAGTTCCACCCAAAAATGGAACTTCCGCTTATCCCACTCCTCACCCCCTTACATGCCACATTTGGCATGTAATTTTTTTGGGGGGGGGAGTGGGGGCTTCAGGAGAAGGGGACTTCCTGTCCCACTTCCTCCTTCCACCGAGGGGCTGCAAAGGCGATTAAGCTTAATTGCCTTTTGGCAGCCCCTCCCTGTAGGCGATCGCCTAGGACACGTGACAGGTCCTAGGCGATCGCCTGTCCAATCAAACAGCGCAGCGCCGGGCCGCGCGCGCATGCGCAGTGCCGCTCGCGCATGCGCAGTGGGTGCCCGGCCGTGAAGCCGAAAGCTGTCACGCCCGGGTGCCCACAGTGACAATGAAGACGTCGGCCGGGAGGGGGGGAGAGGAGCGGAGCCCCGGCCGGTGCGTCGCTGGAACAGGTAAGTTTCTGTTTATTAAAAGCCAGCAGCTACACTTTTTGTAGCTGCTGACTTTTAATAAACATAAATATTGGCTGGAACTCCCCTTTGAGCAGACTGACCCCACACGTCAATCACAAAAACTCTGTCCAATATGTTTTTCGACTTCTTTTTTTAAATTGGAACCCTATCTTCCTTGGTATGTTAACCCCTGAGCGGAATGCTGTGGATGAGTTCTGACAATTCTTTTGTATTTTGTCTATTGACAGTTTTATATATTCTAAGTTCATCTGTTAAGTTGCGGGATGTCAGTCGTTTGTCACAAGATGACAGAAGATTTTGCTTACATTCATCATCTTAAGCTCCTTAACTATCATTTCAGAATTAATGACATGCAAATGAGGACATTTTCTCAAAGTAAATATGTCTCTTGTCACAACAAAACTATCATTTTTCAAACAGAGAAGTATATTCAAAGCAAAAGAACCATATTGAAGCATGCACAGAAAAGCTTAAACTGTAGTTAAAGGGGCACATAAAAAGAGGATGAGGCATATATTTCAATGCAAAGTTGCGCATTGATATACACTGCTGAGTGATTGATAAGCCTTAAAGTGCATCTGTCGCAAATAAAACTTTGTAAAGTGAGAGCAGCCATAAAGTGTAGGGCCTGGGGGGTGCCAACAAGTACCTTCAGACATCTACAAGAGTGTCATGAGATTACTGAACCTGGTGCTGTTCTAATCTACAAGCTCACGTGCTTGCCTGGTAGTGTTAAAGGTCTACCATCTGGCATTCTGCACTTTGACTAGTGAATTAAAGTGGCAAGCTAACATGAAAGTGTGGGTCAGCTTTTAAAGACACCCTGTCACCAACCTAAAAAAAATTGCAGGTAAAAGGATCGAAAAATATAGTATTTTATATTCTTAATTGCAGTGTTTTAAATATCCATTAAAAAAAATATTCACATAATTCAACTTTTTTGACTACTCCAAGAGTAATTTCCCTAACACTGTCCCCTCCCTCCTTGTGTGTCATAGCCCTTTCCTCTTTTGGGAATTTCTTATTGCTCACTGTGCTGGCCCAGCTCCCCTGCCCCCCCTTCTCTCTACATAACTTTTTATGCAGCTACCAAGAGAGTACTGAAGGGGAATACTTCAGAGCAGCATTCGCACCCAGGGTTCTGCGGAACCCAGGGGTTCCTTCGGAGGTTGCTAGGGGTTCCTTGAGATGTGGCTAATTGACCTCCCATATGATGGATTTGCATATTTCCAGTGCCAATGCTTCTTGGCAAAGCCAGCTGCATAACACCAATGACCTTTTTAGAAGTCTTTAAGATGACATTCCCTTCAATGTAAGGGACATTTTTCCCGCTGGACACCAATGTAAAGCACATTTGTCCCACTGGCCTCTAATTAATTGTTTTATCAAGGGTTCTTGGAAAATGAAACAAGGAATGAGAAAGTTGTAGCCAATGTCCTAGATACGTCTGTGTATGGTGGCTCTTGAAGAACTGACACCAGCCATAGTCCTGTGAATATCCAGCCTCTTTAGCAATGATCTTTTTTGACTTACCTTCCATGACTGTCTTCTGGACAACTGTCAAGTCAGCAGTCTTCCCCATGATTGTATAACAGTCTGAGAGACCATTTAAAGACTCAGAAAACCTTTAGGCCTCGTACACACGACAGAGTTTCTCGGCAGAATTCACAGAGAAACTCGGTCAAACCCGGATTCTGCCGAGAAACTCTGTCGTCTGTACACTTTTGGCCCGATGGAGCCGCCGAGGAACTCGTCGAGAAAATAGAGAACATGTTCTCTATTTTCTCGTTGTTCTATGGGAGAAGGCGTCCCGCCGAGCTCCTCGGCGGCTTCATCCCTGAACTCACCGAGGAACTCGACGTGTTTGGCACGTCGAGTTCCTCGGCCGTGTGTACGGGGCCTCACAGGTGTTTTGAATTAATTGGCTGTGTTACATCATGAGTCTATAATATTGAACTTTTTCACAAAATTCAAATTTTATGAGATACTGAATCTTGGATTTTCACTAGCTGTAAGCCATACTCATCAAAATGAAAATAAAGACATGCTTGAACTTTATCACCCTGTGTGTAAAGAATCTATATAATATATGAGTTTCACTTTTTGAACTGAATTACTGAAAAAAAATTAACTTTTTGATTATATTCCAATTTTTTGAGATGCACCTGTATATTACGCCAACAAAAAATATAAAATATAATACAGCATGTAGTAAACAGCATATTTAATTAATGATCTAAGCTATTTTATTATGGTGGTCAATGGGAGTACTAAATGCCTTGGGTTGTTTCGTCAGTGGGAGTGAAAAACACTGAAATAAAAAAATTACCACATGTCAGTGGTCAGTAGGTGTAATCAAATGCCCCTAAGTAAGCACAAGTACTAAATGCTGGTGTCAGTGGGGTAAATAAATGCCCAATGTGTCAGTGGTCAGTTGGAGGAAAGTCACCCCTGTGCTATTGGAAGGGATGGCGCCCCTTTGTCAGTGGTCAATGGGAAATTGTGCCCAATCATTATAATAATGTTCAGTGGTAACTTACCTTGCAGACTTAATATCAGGGCTAGTATACAAACGGGGGGGGGGGGGGGGGGTTGTAACCATCTCATGGGAATACTTTAATAAGATAAAAGATTAAGTGCTGAAACGTGTTGTATTGTGCATTATGTAAATTATATGCGATATATGATAAATACTAAAACTGGAACTTGCAAGAACTTACATTTCTAAAATGTTTTATTGCATGCTTACATAAAAAACATTCAGCTGGAAATTATTCAGAAATAACTTTTCTTCACTTTATCTTTAGTATGTTCCATTTCCGAGATTACCAACTAAGCACAGACATGTTTGTTCAAGTGGATGCTCAAAGATGAAGAAGCAAGTATATTTTACTGGCATGCAAGAGGGAACACTGCTTAACCTCACTGGTAGCACATGATCTACTTAAATCAGTCTCATTGAGAGAGTTCTTAGTCTTTCATTATGAATATACTTTTAAAGTGTACAAAAGCCAGAAATTAAAACAAGTTTTTTAAAAGAAAACTGTGGTATGTTTTTACTTTACTGAGCAAATAAGCAAATATCTGAAAGGGGTTGTAAAGGTAAATGTTTTTTCACCTTAATGCATCCTATGCATTAAGGTGAAAAAACATCCGAGAGTACACCCTCCCCCCCCCCCCCCCCCGAGCCCTCGTTTTACTTACCTGACCCCTCAAAAGTCCCGCGCTCATCCCGTCATCCTCTTCGGTTCCCAGCCTGGCCGTTGATTGGCTGCACTGGATGAATTGAAAGCAGCGCAGCCATTGGCTGGCCCTTTTGTCAATCACATCCAATGACGCGGCGCGCCGGGGGGCGGGGTCGAGTGATACAGTCGGCGGCTATGGCCGCCGCTGTATAACGGGAGCGTGCCCGCAAGAGCTTTCCAACCATGCTCGCTCGCTCGCATGAAGGTGGAAAGCTCTTGCGGAGGGGGAGCCATGACAGCCGCCGAGGGACCCCAGAAGATGTGGATCGGGGCCACTCTGTGCAAAACAAGCCACACAGTGGAGGTAAGTATAACATGTTTATTATTTTGTTAATTGTAACTTTAGTGTCGCTATTAGTTATTAGTTATTCTTGCAGTATTTACCTTGAAATAAAAATGTATTATGCGAATACGTGTATTGTTGTAATAAAGGGAAACTGTAAGTGCCGGTTCACACAGGGGCAACCCGACTTACAGCGCAACTTTGCAAGGCGATTTGGAGACGACTTCAGCGTGACTTTGAGCAACTTACAACATGACTTAAAGTTGCCTCCAGGACAGGCAACTTTGGCTGTTGGCCAATCACAGAATAAGCAGCTCTGTGGGAGGAAGGGGTTTGCCTGAGTAAACTATTTTCTTTTCCTGTAAAGTTGCTTCAGTTAAGATGGAGATCCAACATTGAAATCTATGGGTACAAGTTGCCTAGAAGCCGCCTTGAAGTAGTACAGGAACCTTTTCTGAAGTCAGAGCAACTTCAGTAGTGTACATTAGGACAGCTCTCATTAACTTCAATAACATTTCTTATGTTCAGCTGTAGTGTAAAAACGGCACTAATGGTTTTTGATTTTTTTTAAACTGATTCTTTATATTAATTTTCTACTTATCGTAAAAAACACAATCATTGCTTTACAAACTTTTCAAATGGGACATTTCATGCATGATAAAGAATTCCCAGAGCACTATGGGTTTTCAGGGACTTCAGGTTTTCTCTAGCTCAAGCCTTGTCAGAGCTGTACGATGGGATGGCAATCATTTACTGCTCTGCACCACTCACACATGGAAATTTCAATGTAGGCTACTGAGCTTTGTTAACAACAGTCCTTCAGCAAGATGAAGAAAAGAGAAACTGGAAAATATACTGTATATGCTGGGATCTGCTGCCTCTACTGTCTAAATTTGTAAATAGCTTTTGTTTGTAAATTACCACAGAGTTAGTTGGTTCTTTCTGTACTTCCTGTTCTTGATATTAGGATCAGAAACCTTGATTGGAGGACTGTGATATTATATAAAGGAGAATTTCCAGGAAGTAGACACACAGAACTGAACCATATGACCTTATATATACAGGTGTTGCTTTATTTATACCAAAACCAGAAGCAGAGACTAAGTGAATGTGTATCTAAATACCAGTGACAGACTTATCACTGTCCTATTGTTATTATCTCACATGCACATAGCTAGGTCTAAGCTACTTTATGAGTATAGTGGTCACCTGCCAGTATATTAGTAGGAAAAATATTTTTATTTCAATAGAGTTTATATGCATATCCTGTTACTTTAGTTAACACTGTCCCTTCTGGTCTGGGCAAGCAAGTTTTAGCTCAGGGCTAAATATAATCAGCAAATGCTGATGCCAGGTTAGGTATCCTATTGCCACTTCTGATATAGAGTTCTGACTGCATGACAGATTAGATGCTACTAGGGACTAAGCACAGAGTAGATAGGCTTATTTTAACCTGTTCCCTACGAGTCATTGTAAAATGACGTCGGCGGGAACCCTCCGTCCCTCAGACTGGACGTCATATGACGTCCTTGCCTCCTCTGGCAGCTAGGGGGCGGCACGTGCGTGCCCCCGCCACATTGCTCGGGACCCGGCACGCGTGCCCGGCAACCGCGATGGCTGCCGGGCACCCGCGATCTCCCGCAATCACGGCAGGACCATGGATCTGGGTGTGTAAACACCCAGATCCATGTCCTGTCAGCGGTGAGGAGACCGATGTGTGTACACTTATTGCAATTTTTCTTTTGCCAAAAATATGTAGAAGAATACGTATCGGCCTAAACTGAGGGAAAAAAAAATGATGATATTTATTAAATCAAAAAATAAAAGTTATTGTGTTTTTTTCAAAATTGTCGCTCTTCTTTTGTTTATAGCGCAAAAATTATTTCCTGTCCAGAAGACCACACTGCCAGTGGATAGAATCTTTTTATGAGATCATTGTATTATTGCCTGGTTAGCAATGTGTTAAATTAAATTTAATTGTTACATTTGCAAGTAACAAATAAAAATGCCATAAATCTTTCCCATAGTTTTTAGACGCTATAACTTTTTGCGCAAACCAATCAATATGCGCTTATTGCGATTTTTTACCAAAAATATTTTGAAGAATATATTTTGGCCTGAACTGATGAAGAAATTTGATTTTTTTTTAATTTGGGGGGATATTTATTATAGCAAAAAGTTAAAAATTTAGTTTTTTTTTCAAAATTGTCACCCTTTTTGTTTATAGCGCAAAAAATAAAAACCGCAGGGGTGATCAAATACCACCAAAAGAAATCTCTATTTGTGGGGAAAAAAGAGCGCCAATTTTGTTTGGGAGCCACGTCGCACGACCGCGCAATTGTTATTCAAAGTGCGACAGTGCTGAAAACTAAAAATTGGTCTGGGCAGGAAGGGGGTGAAAATGCCCTGTATGGAAATGGTTAAATCTTAATATCACAATACGATTTCTGAGGGATAAAAGCTGCTCTCCAGGCTGGTTGGACAACAGCTGGAGGGTTTCCTCATCATTGCAGACCTTGTCTTCAGGTCTCTGACACCAAGGCAAATGCAACATCATGATCATGCTCAGGGGCCCCTAAAACTTGACTTTTCTGCAACATTCATTTAGAGATATCCCTATTAATAACTATATATACCTAGGTATACAGTATGTTCACAAATCCACCAGGACTTTTGTCGGGCCCTTTGTTGATGATATCTGTTTGTACATTGGATGTATGTACAATTAATAATCTTTGCTTATATAAAACTTGTATTATTTCTATACTGGTGTGCATCTACAGGTATATAGTTATGAAAAATGTTATATGCTGGTTTCAGTACCCCTGCTTCCAAATACTTTGATTAGATTATGGAAACATTTCCCAGAAAGGGAATCCCCTCTGTTCACAGAGGCCCTGTCCTGGGTGGAGGCATTGACAACTTTATTATCAAACCCACTCCTCTACTTAGCGAAGGTTCTGGTTCTCTTATTTACCTACAGGTTTAGCACACTATCCTTTTTGAAGAGGGTCAATTTTTATAACCCACCAAAAGAGGGCTACATATATAAAAAAGGAGTCTAAGGCCCCATCCACACCTGAGTGTTTTGTAGCTTGATTTTCAAAGTCACATGATTTTCAATTGTGCACGTTCACACCTGGACGAAGGCTTAATTTACTCTAAACTGAAATCACAACTCCAGTTTGAATGCAACCCCAGTGGATATTGGTTCTGGCTATAGAGAAAGGAGGAGCAGCAGGGGGAACTGGCAAGGTCAGGGCCTGGACTTGAACTTTGGACCTCTGCTGTGTCTGGCAATGACTCTGCTTGCTGAGCCACCTAGAATGCTGGACAGTTTCCTGCACAATTACTTGTATGATCCTGCCTTGAATCTTGGTTGTCTTGAACTCTTTGTTCCTCCCATGAACTTTCTGATTTAAGTCTTGACTCTGCTCTTCTTTTTACCAAGTCATTTTGCTCCCTCCAGCCAATATTTTGCTCTTGTGTCTCCTGCTGCCGTCCGTATCGTCGCTACTATTCGTTATCGACCTTTGGCTTGTTCCTTCGTTTCGCTTCTGCTTAATTTAAAACCAGCAAACAATTGTTACTACCTTTTGGCGTGTTTCCTGACTATGCTTCTGCTTGATCCCTACCTGCTATATGTGCTACTGGACCCCGGCTTGCTTACTTCCTGGTGGGGCAATCCTAAGGAATGTGACCTGCTACTAACACGCAGAAAAACCCATCTCCACCATCAGGCGCTCTGATGAATACTAGTTAATACTTAGACCTCGCACCTTGGGTGAACCCGTATCATCAGCCAGGGTGACCTGCTTGTATACCTTTCCTGCTTGTTGGTGGGTGCTGCTCCACTGCTATAGCTACTGGCCTCTGAGCCAGACTCCAGACCATGACAATAAGAATTGGAAAGGGACCCTTTCAGTGGACACTGTCACTTTTACCTGAACAGGCACTGGGAATAAATCATTTCTATTCTAATTTCCAACACATCTGATCATTTTATGAATGAGCAAATGCGTATTCTGTATAAGAAGAAGTGGATATGTAAATGATGTGAAAGGTAACGCTGCTGACCAGCTGAACCGATGAATATCATAAGTGAAGAATAGGAACTGTAACTGACACACTCGTAAATCTGCACAATGGCTTCTTTGTGTGCCACCACTCCTCATCCCAACACCATGACATGAAAATTACAATTCTGACGTAATCATAAAAAGTGAAAACACGTTTTACAAATGGAACAGCTGGTCTTCATTTTCCTTTATTAGATAACACAACGGATCTATTTATCGGTCGCTGACATCATACGCTGGGATGTATTCAGTTGCCAAGGAAAATAAAATCCTTCAGAATGATTTTATTCATAAAAAAATGCCTCTGGGCAGGATAGTATTTAAGGCTGGCCCAGAATCAGCAACCAAAACATGTGGGGGATCTTTATTGTTGCAAAGAGAAAAAAAGTTTGAGTTTCTCTAAAGAGACCAAAACCAGAAAATATATATGTGAGAGGGACAACTCATTGTCCCTCTCACAAATTGTCCGTTCCTCAAATCTCAGTTTGGTGGCTGGCAAATCAAATTATTTGTTATAATATGCTAAAATTACATTAAAATCACAAGTTCAGAGTTAATGTATACCCTAACAATGAAATTATTTTATTTGCTCCGTAACGGTCTCTTGAAAGCGTTTTAATAAATCAGTTTGACAATTGCAACAAAAAAAAATTACTCATTATTGTGTGATTAAGCCTTGTGGATACATTCCTGTGCTCCCTGACTTGGCTGCACTTCATACTGGGGGAGATCTACTAAAGCTGGTGCACTAAAAATTTGGATCAGCTGTGCATAGTAGCCAATCAGCTTCTAATTTTAGCTTGTTCGGTTAAAATCGTTGTAAACCTAGTTACACTACTTTTATCTACAGGTAAGCCTATAATAAGGCTGTAACTATCTCTAAACTTACAGGGTTTAGGAGATATATACCATATTTACCACTTCAACGTCATTGGCGCATGCGCACTCAAAAAGGGCACGATCGTGCCATTTCTAAGGGGCCTGTGCCGCGATCGGCGGCTCTTACTTGCATGCACGGGAGTGACGTCTTGTGACTCCGGACAGTCACAGAGCCGGAGTCCACCGCCCCGGAAGGAAGAGGGGTGAAGATGAATGTGGCCACACACAGGGACTGTCCTCTGATTATTGACTACTGCTGAGTGTTTATGGAGTATCCCATGCCCAACCCCTCTCCAGTTATTTCAACAAAAAAATACAAAAAGACAACCCCTGGACTATCCATTGGTGCCGGAGTGTATAGACTGTTGCTTGGGTGGTTGGTGCTGTTTGCGCTGTCTGAGGGAGAACCAGTAAAACCAGCAGCCCCTACAGGGCAGTGCTTCATGTGACTGGCCTAATCCTTTACTTACTCATATATGTGCATACTTCTATTTACTGCAACCCGTGAAAATATGTTGGGTTCATTTACTACTAACCAGTCTAATGTTTATTTTTGATACTGAACCTTAGTTGTGTGCAGGGTAACTATATGTGTTCTCTCAGTCCTGGTGTGTCAGGGGGGCTGAGGTTGCTCTCAGAGTGGAGGTAAAAGAACAGAGAACCCAACCTACCAAGTTGCTCCTGCGGGTGTAGTGCTACAACACATAGTTGGACCAGTGTAACTATTTAAAAATGGACATATAGGAAATATACTCGAGTATAAGCCGAGTTTTTCAGCACATTTTTTTGATGCTGAAAAACCCCCTCTCGGCTTATTCTCGAGCCTCTTGCTGTTCATGCAGTCCTAACTGCGGTCAGTGGCCATCCACTGTAACAAAACCCATCCTCCTTCTAATCTGTGATAGACGGAACACTGAATACTGATACAATGCTGGGATCAGTGTTTAGTGTTCTGTCTATCACGGATGAGGAGGAGGCGGGGCTTTGTTACCGTGGACGGCTGCCGACTGCAGCAGCATGGAGATCGAAGGTACACATAAGATCAGATGGGCACAATGAGGCTGCAAATTGACAGAGTGAGGCTGCAAATGGACACAGTCAGGCTGCAGATGAACACAATGAGGCTGCAAATGGGCACAGTGAGCCTGCAGATGGACACAGTGAGGCTGCAAATGGGCACAGTGAGGCTGCAAATAGGCACAATAAAGCTGCAGATGGGCACAGTGAGGCTGCAAATGGGCACAGTGAGCACAGTGAGGCTGCATATGGGCACAGTGAGGCTGCAGATCGGCATTGTTGACCCTCTTTTCCACTTACGGTAGCTGCTGCATTTCCCACCCTAGGCTTATACTCAAGTCAATACGTTTGTGGAAGTGTAAACCGAGCCTTAGGCCCCTTTTACACAGGCTTTCCAATCAGGTCCGTCTGTCATTTTTTCAGGCAGACCTGATCGGAGCCTCCATTCACTCCTATGGAGAGGTAGATGTCAGCGGTGACATGTCCGTTGACACCCACTGCTATCCGATTCAATCCTGTTGGTGACCCTATTTTCCATCTGTCTGGCAGATCAGATCAGATGGGATCGAATGAAAAAGTTTTCATCCGGTCTCCCCATAGAGGAAAGCACAAATCTGACAGGTCCATCTCAGCACAGTGAGCAGAGACGGACCTGTCATGCTCCTGCTCAGCAGGGTTCAGCTGATCGATCCCCCGCTAAGCAAGCGGAGTCTGCTAAGTGGACAAGCCCATGTGAAAGAACCCTAAAGTAGACCATTGATTGTTAAAGTGTATGAAGGACCTCTAAAGGATGAAGAAAATGGAGCCACTCGTCCTGGAGAACAAAATAGCAACTGAGAAATTAACACTTTCGATATTTTATATTAAAATAAATACTTTGTGCCAAGGAATAAACAGTTCTAGGTTTTTGAAATATTTGGGTGCGTAAATTGAATGTTTTGATGAGAATATTAGATAAAATAACAAACACGGCTAAAATAACTCATAAAGCTCAGTGAACTGATGCCTTTCTGTCATATAATACAAAAGATTTTGATGAGTTCACAAGTCATCCTGGCAGTGTGAGGAGCTCAGATAATGAGAGCAGATAAACTGCGCACCACAGCCTCAGAAAAAAAATCAATCGAGTGGAATAAAAGTTTTGAAAGATTTCCAAATTTTGTTCTACTGCCAGTAAAGAGATAAGCTTGTCACATCAGTTCCATCTAAAGGGTGTGTGTCTGACATGCACTATAATATGGGTGGCCTGCAACCGGTAAAATATTCTGGAAACTCTACAAATAATTAAAGCGTTTGTTAACCCCCCAAAAAAATGGATCCTGCTCCTTTAAAGAATTTTATACAGCACAGTGCTTGTGCTTTGTAAGTTGGCACCCTGTAACACCTGTAATACCTGGCTGATCCTGCCTGTCTATACCCTCCCCTCTGCAAACAGACCACGATAATCATGGCTGCTGAGCCTCTGACATTGTGGTTTGTCTCCTCATACAGTGCCCTACTGTCTCTGTGTATTTTTTAAAAAAATTCCTCCTTTACTGTATTTCATGGCGGCTCCTGGCCCGGCCGTCACGTGACTGGCCATGTCTTCTCTCTCCTCTCCTCTTCACGTCCCGCTGACGTCAGCGTGGAAACCTCGGCCCGCTACTTCTGTCAGATGGGCAGAGAGAAGACACGGTCAGTTACATAAGTGCCGGGAGCTGCCGTAAAATACGGTAAAGAAGGATTTTTTTTTAATAAAACACAGAGACAGGGGGCACTGTATGAGGAGACAGAAAGGATTATGTGAACATAGGAAAGTGGGCTAATAACCACTTTAATTCCATAATCTTACTCGACCAGTGTAGAACAGATGTCCCCAACCATAGCCAGGCCAAACACCTACACTCCTCCCCATCCCATTCCGTTACCTACCATTCAACCTCTGTCATATGTTTAACCACTTGAGCCCCGGACCATTTTGCTGGTCAAAGACCAGGCCACTTTTTGCGATTCGCTTTAACTGACAATTGCACGGTCATGCGACGTGGCTCCCAAACAAAATTGACGTCCTTTTCCTTTCCTTTTTTCCTACAAATAGAGCTTTCTTTTGGCGGTATTTGATCACCTCTGCGGTTTTATTTTTTGCGCTATAAACAAAAAAAGAGCGACAATTTTGAAAAAAGAAACTATATTTTTTACTTTTTGCTATAATAAATATCCCCCAAAAAAAATATTAAAAAAAAAAGTTTTTTCCCCTCAGTTTAGGCCGATACTTATTCTTCTATATATTTTTGGTAAAAAAAAATCGCCATAAGCGTTGGTTTGATCGGTTTGCGCAAAATTTATAGGGCCAGATTTAGGTAGAATCGCGGCGGCTTAACCTATCGTAGATACGTTACACCGCCGCAAATTTTCATCGCAAGTGCCTGATTCACCAAGCACTTGCGTGAAAAATTACGCCGGCGGCCTCCGGCGTAAGCCCGCGTAATTTAAATGGGCGTGTGCCATTTAAATTAGGCGCGCTCCCGCGCCGGACCTACTGCGCATGCTCCGATTCGAAATTCCCGCCGTGCTTTGTGCGCAGTGACGTCATTTTTTCGAACGGCGACGCGCGTAGCGGAATTCCGTATTCCCGGACGGCTTACGCAAACAACGTGAATTTTTAAATTTCGACGTTTGCTGTGTAAAGTTAAGGCACCAAAAACGACGACTAACTTTGCGACGGGAAACTAGACTAGCGGCGACGTAGCGAACGCGAAAATCCGTTGTGGATCGCCGTAACTCCTAATTTGCATACCCGACGCTGGTTTACGACGCAAACTCCCCCCAGCGGCGGCCGCGGTACTGCATCCTAAGATCCGACAGTGTAAAACAATTACACCTGTCGGATCTAAGGGCTATCTATGCGTAACTGATTCTATGAATCAGTCGCATAGATACTCTGAGAGATACGACGAGTATCTGAGATACTCCGTCATATCTCCGCTGTGAATCTGGCCCATAGTGTCTACAAAATAGGGGGTAGTTTTATGGCATTTTTATAAAAAAAAATGTTTTACTTGTAATGGCTGCGATCAGCATTTTTTATCGTGAATGCGACATTATGGCGGACACATCGGACACTTTTGACAAATTTTTGGGACCATTGTCATTTTTACAGCGATCAGTGCTATAAAAATGCACTGACTACTGTGAAAATGCCACTGGCAGTGAAGGGGTTAACCACTAGGTGACGCTGTAGGGGTTAAGTGTACCCTAGAGAGTGCTTCTAACTGTAGGGGGGATAGGCTATGTGTGACAAGACAGTGATCACTGCCACATCAGGGCTAGTAAGCTGCAATACATTTTTTTTTGCGTCCTTTTTTTACCACAAATATAGCTTTCTTTTGGCGGTATTTGATCACCTCTGTGGTTTTTATTTTTTGCGCTATAAATAAAAAGGGTGACTATTAAATATATATATATATATTTAACTTTTTGCTATAATAAATATCCCCCCAAATTTAAAAAAAAATCGAATTTCTTCATCAGTTCAGGCCAAAATATATTCTTCTACATATTTTTGGTAAAAAAAAATCGCAATAAGCGCATATTGATTGGTTTGCGCAAAAGTTATAGTGTCTACAAACTATGGGAAAGATTTATGGCATTTTTCTTTTTTCTTTTTTACTTGCAAATGTAACAATTTGTGCAATTCAATTTAATTTAACACATTGCTAACCAGGCAATAATACATTGATCTCATAGAAAGATTCCATCCACTGGCAGTGTGATCTTCTGGACAGGAAATGAGTAAAAACCCTCACTTATGTCATCAAAAGGAGAAGAAGGGCAAAGAGATCTCTCTAAAGCCTGGTACACGTGATCAGATTATCGAATTAATGATCGTCTGTTTTTTGTTGCATGCTAGTCTTATATTAAAAGTGACGAGGTTACTCAATTTACAAAAATTCTCATATGACATGATACAACTTCGGAAGTGATGTAATGTGTTGAATTGTTTTGAAATTTATTCTTTTGTTTCCGAGCATGCGCAGACTTGCTCTTATCATTTTTTTCGGCTGAAAACTTTACTAATCAAATTAAAATCTTACGTTGTGTTACATAGTTAGTCAAGTCGGAAAAAAACCACAAATCCATCTAGTTCAACCATAAAAATAAATAAAATTAAAAAATATCATACAATCCCATATACCCAATTCTATACCCACAGTTGATCCAGAGGAAGGCGAAAAACCCCAGCAGAGCATGATCCAATTTGCTACAGCAGGGGAAAAAAATCCTTCCTGATCCAGAGAGGCAATTTGATTTTCTCTGTTCACGTATGATAAAATTTGATAGAATGCACCTTCAGTTTTTGTCGTCTGTAAAGTCGGAATCGGCTGTCCAAAGCACTATATTAACGATCAGATAATTTTTCGTCGTACAAAGTTTTATTTCTGATTTTTTTTATCATGTGTACAGGCCTTTAGAATCAACAAAAACCCAACAGAGGTTTTAACCCCATCCCTGCTCCATGAAAAAAAATATCCAGAAAGCTTGAATCTCCAACCACTTATAAACATTGATTGCACTTCTACAGGAAGTTGTGGTCTACAAAGGAGGGTTAAAGTGACTGTAAAGTCTCATATATTTTTCTATAAAAATATCAAACATGTTATATCTCCTCTGTTGCAGTGGATTTCCACAGAGCAGCACAGATCCTCCTCTTCTCTTGTCCCTCTTTGGTGTTCCTGGCCCCTCCCTCATGTTGAGTGCCCCCACAGCAAACAGCTTGCTATGGGGGCACCTCGAGCCAAGCTGCCCATCTGTGTGTCCATTCAGACATAAAGCTGTGGTTCGGCCCCACTCCCTCTTTCACCCGATCGGGTTAACCACCAGCCAACGCAGTTATACGGCGGCAGGTCGGCTCGGCTGCCCGAGGTCACGTAGCTATATGTCATCTCGCATCTCAGCCAATGGGGGCGTGGGGGCGCCGCCGGAGGCGTGGAAACGAAACCCCTGCTCGCCCCTGGTGCCAACGCGTGTGCCCGGCGGGCGCGATCACCGCCGGGCACCCACGATCGCTCGTTACAGAGCGAGAACCGGGAGCTGTGTGTGTAAACACACAGCTCCCGGTCCTGTCAGGGGGAGAAATGATGGATCGTCTGTTCATACAATGTATGAACGGCGATCTGTAATTTCCCCTAGTCAGTCCCACCCCCCCTTCAGTTAGAACACACACAGGGAACATAATTAACCCCTCCCACGCCCCCTAGAGTTAACCTCCTTCCCTGACAGTGGCATTTTTATAGTAATCAATGCATTTTTATAGCACTGATCGCTATAACTAGTTACTAGTAAAAAAAAAATATTAATAAAAATGCCATAAAACTATCCCCTATTTTGTAGACGCTATAACTTTTGCGCAAACCAATCAATAAACGCTTATTGCGTTTTTTTTTTTTTTACGAAAAATATGTAGAAGAATACAAATCGGCCAAAACTGAGGAAAAACATTGGGCCAGATTCACAGACAGCGGCGTATGTTTGAGCGGGCGTAGTGCATCTCATATGCGATACGCCGACGGAACATAGAGAGGCAAGACCAGTATTCACAAAGCACTTGCTCCCTAAGTTACGGCGGCGTAGCGTAAATGGGCCGGCGTAAGCCCGCCTAATTCAAATTCGGAAGGTAGTGGGCGTGTTGTATTAAAATGAACCGTGACCCCATGTAAATGAATGGCGGATCGAACGGCGCATGCGCGCACATGCTCAGAATCGCGTCGCATATACTCCCTTAGATCCCAATGCGCACGACGTGAACGCAACCTACGCCCAGCCCTATTCACGTACGACTTACGTAAACGCCATAAAATACGACGGCTGTTCCGACGTCCATACCCTAACATGACTTACCCCTGCTTTAGGTGGGATAACTTTACGTCGGACTGGAGGAGCTCAGCTATGAGGAAAGATTAGAAGAACTAAATTTATTCACTCTTGAAAAGAGGAGAATAAGGGGGGATATGATCAACATGTACAAATATATAAGAGGTCCATACAGTGAACTTGGTGTTGAGTTATTCACTTTACGGTCAACACTGAGGACAAGGGGGCACTCTTTACGTCTAGAGGAAAAGAGATTTCACCTAAAAATATGGAAAGGTTTTTTCACAGTAAGAGCTGTGAAAATGTGGAACAAACTCCCTCCAGAGGTGGTTCTGGCCAGATCAGTAGATTGCTTTAAGAAAGGCCTGGATTCTTTCCTAAATGTACAGAATATAACTGAGTACTAAGATTTGTAGGTAAAGTTGATCCAGGGTAAATCCAGGGAAGGAATTTTTTCCCCTGCTGTAGCAAATTGGATCATGCTCTGCTGTTTTTTTTTTGCCTTCCTCTGGATCAACTGTGGGTATGGAGTTGGGTGTATAGGATTGTACTGTGTTTTTTATTTTGTTTTTTATTTTTTGTGGTTGAACTAGATGGACTTGTGTCTTTTTTCAACCTGACTAACTATGTAACTATGTAGCTTACTGCGACGGGCGCAAGTACGTTCGTGAATCGGCGTATCTAGGTCATTTGCATATTCGACGTGTGAATCAATGGAAGCGCCCCTAGCGGCCAGCGTAAATTTGCACCCAAGATACGTCGGCGTAGGAGACTTACGTCGGTCGGATGGAACCAGAATTCAGGCGTATCTGGTTTCAAGATTACGGCGCATAGATACGACGGCGCATCGGTGGACTTATGCGGCGTATAAGAAGATACGTCGGCGTAAGTCCTATCTGAATCTGGCCCATTGTTTTTTTATATATTTTTGGGGATATTTATTACAGCTAAATTAAAAATTATTTTTATTTTTTCAAAATTGTCGCTCTATTTTTGTTTATAGCGCAAAAAATTAAAACCGCAGAGGTTATCAAATACCACTAAAAGAAAGCTCTATTTGTGGGGAAAAAAGGACGCCAATTTTGTTTGAGAGCCACGTCGCACATCCGCGCAATTGTCAGTTAAAGCGTTGCAATGCCGAATCGCAAAAAGTGGGCCGGTCATTGACCAGCAATATGGTCCGGGGCTAAAGTGGTTAATGACTTTGATTGACAGCAGCAGGAGCCAATGGCGCCACTGCTGTGTCCTGGCCAATCAGGAGGGAGAGTCCCAGAAGGCTGAGACGGTTGTGGACATTGCCGGACAGAGATGGGGCTCAGGTAAGTATTGGGGGGGGGGGGGTGAGGAAGGCTGCTACACACAGAAGGCTTTTTATTGTAATGCATAGAATGCATTAAGATAAAAAAAAAAAACTTCTGTCTTTACAACCACTTTAATTTTTCTTTGAAGGAGTTCAGCTTGTACTCCGTCTATATATACTCTGTTTGGAAGGAGGGCACACACTGGAATGCACTGAAGAATGCAAAGGGAGGGGGGGGGGGGTGAGAACTTCTGCACTAATTGGTGTCTAGCAAGTTAAGGGTTGCATTTAATTTTCTTCAGGGTAAAAGGTCAAGACTGGAATGAAGTCAATGAAAACTGGAAGAAATTGGAGACTCAAAGGAAAAAAAGGCCAGAAAATTGGTACAATTTCAACACGTTGTGAACATTCTACAGTGGATGTGACCTTTACCCCTATCTGACATGGGGTCACTAACAGCTTCCCCTTATGTTAAGGAAAGACAGAGCGTGAACCATAACGGTTTCATTTGCTTTAAACATATATACATTTTAAAGAAAAACTTTTTACTGTTTTTTTTGTACTTTCTTTTTTTTATTACTAATACAACTTTTGTGTATTACTCTCTCCTCTTTTATGCCTGCCCATTAATGATTAAAGGAAACCTGTACTGACACATTAACTAGGTTGCCATTCCCGGGTTCTCCTTTTGAATTTACTAGCTGCCTGGCATGTTGATCTAAACATGTCAATACTTTCTCAGTGATTGTTCCTGAACATATACAGTCATCTGAAATATTAAAGCAAAACTCTAGGCTGGCTGATGATGTCACAATCTTCACCTCAATAAATCAGAGTGAGCATTGTATTCATTTATAAAAATACAAGGCTTCCTGCGACTGGCTGAGAAGCACGCAGCCCGACTTTTGAAATCCCCATCCCGCTGCCAGAACACAGTGCTGTATACTATTAGCTAGATTCAGAGAGAGTTAGGCCGGCGTATCAGTAGATACGCCACCCTAACTCGGAATCTGCGCCGTCCTAAGTTTAAGTGTATTCTCAAACTGAGATACACTTAAACCTATCTAAGATACGACAGCCTGCGCCGTCGTATCTTAGGGTGCAATATTTAGGCTGGCCGCTAGGTGGCGCTTCCGTTGAGTTCGGCATAGAATATGTAAATGACTAGATACGCCTATTCACGAACGTACGTGCGCCCGTCGCAGTAAGGCATTTTCAGGCGTAAAGTTATTCCATCAAATAACTGGCCTAGTCAAAGTATGGCCGTCGTTCCCGCGTCGAAATTTGAAAATTTGAAAATTTTACGTTGTTTGGGTAAGTCGTCCGTGAATGGGGCTGGACGTAATTTACGTTCACGCCGAAACCAATACGTCCTTGCTGCGTACTTTGTAGCAATGCACATTGGGATATTTACACGGACAGCGCATGCGCCGTTTGTAAAAAACGTCAATCATGTCGGGTCACAAGTAATATACATAAAGCATAAAACACGCCCCCCACATCCTCATTTGAATTAGGCGCGCTTACGCCGGCCAATTTACGATACGCCGCCATAAGTTAGGAGGCAAGTGCTTTGTGAATACAGCACTTGCCTATCTAATTTACGGTGGTGTAGTGTAAATGCCATACGCTACGCCGCCTTAAAGATGCGCGCCCCTACCTGAATCCAACTATATATCTAAGTTGTGCTACAGATAGTTTATACAGCGTTGACAGCGGCTGAATTAATTAGTAAATAGTTCATCTGTGCCAGCTTGGCCCAAACAAACTAAAGTAAAAGTTAACCTGGCTTTAAAGGGGTTTGGCTTTAAAGGGGTTGTAAAGGTTAGTTTTTATTTTCTAAATAGCTTCCTTTAAGTTAGTGCGTTGTTGGTTCACTTACCTTTTCCTTCGATATCCCTTCTAAATGTTTTTATTTCTTTGTTTGAATTTCTCACTTCCTGTTCCTCCTCAGTAAGCTGTTCAGTAAGCTGTTCTGGCTGACTAACCACCGCTCGGATGATGGGGGCAAGCTTACTGAGTAGAAACAGGAAGTAAGAAATTCAGACAAAGAAAAAAAACATTTAGGGGCAGATCCTCAAAGAAATTACGCGGCGTATCACTTGATACGCCGCGTAATTTCGAATTTTGCGCGTCGTATTTTTGTTTTGGTATCCACAAAACAAGATACGACGGCATCTGTGTTAGATCCGACAGGCGTACGTCTTCGTACACCGTCGGATCTTAGATGCAATTTTTCGGCGTCCGCTTAGTGGCGTTCACGTCGTAATCCGCGTTGAGTATGCAAATTTGCTATTTCCGACGATCCACGAACGTACGACCGGCCGTCGCATTTTTTTACGTCGTTTCCGTTCGGCTTTTTCCGGCGTATAATTAAAGCTGCTATATGGTGGCGTAATCAATGTTAAGTATGGCCGTCGTTCCCGCGTCTAATTTTAAAAATTTTACGTCGTTTGCGTAAGTCGTCCGTAAATGGGGCTGGACGCCATTTACGTTCACGTTGAAAACAATGACGTCCTTGCGACGTCATTTGGAGCAATGCACCCTGGGAGTTTTTACAGACGGCGCATGCGCAGTTCGTTCGGTGCGGGGACTCGCTTCATTTAAATGAAACACGCCCCCTACCCGCCCAATTTGAATTCCGCCGCGAGAGATACACTACGCCGCCGTAACTTATGGCGCAAATTCGTTGAGGATTCAAACCAAAGCCAGGTAAGTTACAGCGGCATAGCGTATCTTACATCTGCGCCAGGCACAGTCTATGTATGTGGATCTGCCCCTTAGAAGGGAAATCAAAGGAAAACATAAGTGAACCAACAATGCACTAGCTTAAAGGAACCTATTTAGAAAATAAAAAACTAACCTTTACAACCCCTTGTAAGTAATATTAACTACTTTACCCCCGGAAGATTTTACCCCCTCTTCCGGACCAGAGCATTTTTTACAATTTGGCACCGCGTTGATTTAACTGACAATTGCACAGTCGTGCGATGACGTACTGAAACGAAATTTGCGTCCTTTTTTTCCCAGTAATTTTTTTTACTAGTAATGGCGGTGATCTGCGACGGACAGATCAGAGACTTTTGACACTTTTTTGGGACTATTGGCATTTATACAGCAATCAGTGCTTTAAAATGCACTGATTACTGTGTAAATGTCACTGGCAGGGAAGGGGTTAACACTAGGGGCGATCGAGGGGTTAATTGTGTGTTCCCTCAGTGTGTTCTAACTGTATGGGGATAGGATTGACTAGGGGAAGAGACATATCGTTTTTCCTACTTAGTAGGAACAAACGATATGGCTCCTCTCCTCTGACAGCACAGGGATTTATGTGTTTGTTGTGCAACCGCACGCTGTGCAGCGGGTGCGTGCAAGCCCTCCGGTTCCCGAAAAAGAGTAGGACATACACGTACGAGATTTCGATCAGGAGAGCCATTGTGCCGCAGTATATTAAACCTTAATTTTTTTTAACTAAAATAACAAACATGTTATACTTACCTGCTCTTTTGCACAGAGCAGCCCCAATCCTCCTTTTCTGCTTCAGGCCCCTTATCTTTGGCTAATGCCCCCAGGAAAAATGGCTCCCGAACTGCCCATTCTGCATCTATTGACACTGCATCTATTGACTCGGCCCTGCCCCCCGATCCCTTGTCACAGCATGTGATTGACAGCAGTGGGAGCCAGTGGCTGCTGCTGCTATAAATCTGCTCAATGAGGAGGGAGGCAGCGGCAAGAGCCACCGCTCTCATGCAGACTGCTGAAACGGATCTGACTTAGGCAAGAATAAGGGGGGATGGTGACCCCTCCTGCAGCACAGAAGGTTTTTGTACCTAAATGCAAAGAATGCATTAAGGTAAAAAAAAAACACAAGGCTTTAGAACCAGTTTAAGTACACCCCATTGAAACTGTGGTCTTCAACATTTTTGAACAGTTAAGCATTAGATCTTTATTAAAACGGTGCCTTGTAATAAAGGTGATATCCATAGATGCAATGAATACTTTGGAAAAAAGTAAGTACATTGAGTGAGTGAGTGAGTGAGTGAGTGAGTGAGAGAGAGACTTGTAAAGCGCAACACATGCGAACTGAATCGCCTCTGGGCGCTGTATCCATTCTCTGGGTAAGGAACCCCTTGACCTCAGAAGAGATGGGTTTTAATCTTTCTCCTGAAGGCCAAGTGGTCCGACTCCAGTCGGATGGTGGTTGGTAGTGCATTCCACAGGCGAGGTCCCTGGACTGCAAATCTTCCATCTCCTTTGGACTTGTATCTGGCTTTGGGTATCTTGAGTAGGTTTTGATTGGTGGATCGCAGAATGCGATTGGTGTTATGGGCTTTTAATACACTTATGTATTAGACAGAGTGCCTTGAAAGTGATTCTGTCTTTTACTGGCAACCAATGAAGGGATCTCAACGAAGGTGAGATTGAATCCCATGTTTTTTTTCCAGTCACTAGTCGAGTGGCCGTATTTTGAACGACTTGCAGACGAGTGATTTGGTATTTGGGGAGTCCTAGATAGAGGGCATTTGCGTAGTCGAGTCTGGAATTGATGATTTTTCCCACCACGACTGCAATGTCCTCTTTCGGGATAAATTGTGTGAGTCTGCGTAGTAGGCGCAGCAGATGGTGGGATCCGCTGACTACTGACCCCATTTGTGCATCCATTGTCATGTAGGTATCGAAAATGACTCCGAGACTTTTGACTTTGGTGCTAGGGGTGATAGTTTTACCCAGAATGGGCGGGGGAGTCCATGTTGACGCGGGGTGATTTTTCTGGTTGGCGTGAAACAGGAGAAGTTCTGTTTTCGAACTGTTGAGTTTAAGATAACTGTTTGTCATCCAGTTATCTATTAGAGTAAGGGATTTCTCTAGTCCAAGAGAATGATCCTTTTTGTTGCAGATGCGGAAATACAGTTGTGTGTCGTCTGCATAGGAGTGGTAAAGTAACTTCTGGTTATTGATGATATCAAAGAGAGGGCGAAGATAGATATTAAACAATACGGGCGACAAGGGAGATCCCTGAGGGACTCCGCATGATACCGTACGTTTTTCAAAAGTGAAAGACCCCAGTTTCACTATTTGTGATCGGTTTTCCAAGAAGGAGGAGAACCAGGATAAAACACCTTCAGCGACTCCGGCTACTTCAGCTAGCCTAGCCAGTAGTAGTCCGTGGTCTACAGTGTCAAAAGCCGCGCTTAGGTCCAGCAGTATCAGGAGACAAGATTCTCCTTCGTCTGTGGCCTCTAGAGCGTCATTCCATATTTTGAGCAGCGCCGTTTCTGTTCCGTGACCCGGACCAAAGCCTGATTGAAATGGATCGAGTAATTTATGGGTGTCTAAATGCAGTTGCAGCTGTTGTACAACTACTTTCTCCATTACCTTGGAGAAAACATTTAAAGCTGTTATGGGCCTCCGTTTGTTTGGGTCTTTGGGGTCGAGGGTAGGTTTTTTAGAATTGGTTTTATTGTACCTTGTTTCAGCAAGGTGGGCACCATGCCCTCCTTGAATGATTAATAAAAACAGAAAAAGCCGCGCCACAAATTAAAAGTCTATTGAAATCAGCAGTCTCTGAAAGTGTGATATTTAAATCCGTAATTAAATAAATTGTCAGTTATATGTCCATGGGGTATGCAGATTAAATCCTTGCAGAGATACTTCCTACGTTCCACACCACCAAGTGACACATAAAACTAAAGTGCACCCTCCACCGGAAAAAAGAGCCGCTTACCAGAAGGCAAGCAATACGGGCAGATGGCTATAACCCAGCCGTGGCCTTTCAATCCTTGGAAGTTTCCAAATGGGAGCAGACTATCTCTGGAACGTGATGACTGACAGCTCCAATCGGTTCAGGTAAAACAAGAAAGAGAGGCGCACATAGCGTAACTCTATAAACTTTAGCTTTTATTTAAAAAGATAAAACATACTCACAAACGAGCACTGGAAAACAGCATAAATATAATATTGCCGGCCGGCATACAGGATCCCTCCTCCTCGGCGTGGTGACGTCACTGCGTAACCTCTCAGACGCGTTTCGTCACTAGTAGGACGTTATCAATGGGGGTCTGCAGCTGCAGAGTGAGGGTTTCCATGAATGGAAGCGAGTTTTGAAGAACTGGTTTGGTGATCGAGAGAGTGAGTGAGTCTTGTGGATCACCGCCAGGCCCCCCCCTCTTTGCCCCACTCTGTTTTGCATTTGAAAGCGATAATTTGCTGGCACCAATTCTGTTAGAATGGTGTTGCAGTCGGCTGTGAGCCAGCTTTCTGCGATTAAGAGACAGTCTAGATCGTGTTGAAGGATGAAATCATAGATTTCTTGTCAGTGTTTTACTGCCGATCTTGTGTTGACCAAAGCGCATATATATAATATGCGCTTGGGCTGGGGTACCTGCGCGTAGTTTTTGACTGTTGATCGTCGATTGATTCTCAACAGTCGCTCATTCCTTAGAGTTTTTTGGTGACAACTGGGAGTATAGAGGCAAATGGTTTTAGTTCCCGGATGGTTTCTGCAGAGTATTTTAGGTAACCCATGGTCGCAGAAAAAAAACGCAGGGAAGTAATGTTGATTAGGGGGGGGGGTTTCCTTCCTGACCCCTCAACGGGGCGATCGGTGCAACCCTGGATCAATTGCCTGGGGGGGGGGGGGTGGGGGGGATATGTACCCCTGTGTTAAACTATGGGAGTCCTGGTTGTTTGTGCTGTGTCTGCAGCAGCCGAGAGCTGGGAGGACCCTGCCTGGCTGCACTATCCCTGGGGAGAGCCGACTCGTTTGAGAGCGTCCTGCTACATTCTTCTTGGTATCAAAGCTGCCCACTTTAATAGAAACTACTCCTTGTAGGCATTTGATATATTTGCCCACCAATCTCTAACATTGTGAAATTTCTGCTTACCTTTCTATTACATTCCTTTATTTGGAAGATGTTTGTGCATTTCATTTGTATATACTGGCAATTCAAAATCCTCTACAAAAATGGTAATCATATCAAGGCTTTGACTAGGAAATCCACAAATTTCATCCTCGGTGGATTTACTAGTTTGCTCCATGGCTGCAAGCTGCTCATTCCCTAAAGCAGCAAAACAAGCCAAAACTATAGTATTTTCACCACCACACTTCACAGTTGTTATGAGGTTCTTCTAATCAAATACTGCCTTCAGTTTGTGGCAAACATGTCTACTATTACTACGATCAAATAGCTCTATCTTTGATTAATCAGTTGTCAGCACATTGGTCTCTACTTATATTTTCAGTGTAAAGCTGCAATCTTGCGCTAATGTTTTTTTAGACAGCAAAGGCATTTTCTTGACACACATCTGATGCAGGTTAAATTGCTGCAATCTCTTTCTAATTAGAGATGCACACATTATGACCCCAACTGTTGCAAGAGTTACTTGTTTCAGCAACAGGAATGCTGCGCACTGAGATGCAAAATAATCTTCTTCTATTAAAATAGTCAGTAGGAGTCGATTCTTTTTTGACATGTGCAGCACCCCTGCCCTACGCTGGCTAAATTTAGTGTATGGCTCTGCTGTATCCAGCTGAGCTGCAATTTGTTATTTAGATCGGGTCAGGGCTAATCCTAAGCCTGGGGGTTGATTTCTTCTGCCTGCCTCTGGAAGTATGGACTATGTTGTGGTCCTTTTGCACACAAGGACATTGATGGTGCCTGGCAGGTGATGTGTTGCTTTAACCACCTCAATACCGGGTCAATTCTGACACTTCTCACATACATGTAAAAATCTACTTTTTTTGCTAGAAAATTACTTAGAACCCCCAAAAATTAAATATTTTTTTAAAGCAAAGGCCCTAGAGAATAAAGGTGTTGCAATTCTTTATGTCACACAGTATTTGCGCAGCTGTTCTTCAAACCCATTTTTTGGGGACTTTTAGTGAACACAATAATAATAATAATACCACTTTTTTGGCAAAAAAATAAAAGATGGTGTTACACCGAGTAAATAGATACCAAACATGTCACACTTTAAAATTGCGCATGCTCATGGAATGGCGACAAACGAAGGTACTTTAAATTATCCATAGGTGATGCTTTAAAAGACTTTGCAGGTAACCAGTTTAGATTTACACAGGAAGTCTGGTGCTAGAATTATTTCTCTCGCTTTGACGTTCGCGGTGATACCTCACATTTGGTGTGATCACTGTTTACACCGAAGTGTGCGTTTGTCACTGCATGTGAGCACAGGGTGATGGTGGCACTTTAAAAAATAAAAATAAAATCATTTAATTTTTTTCATTATTAAAACTATTTTTACGGTATTTTTTTTATCCCTCTTTCCTACTCCCATCACGCCCGTTGCTTGTTAAAATGTTTTAACTGTTTGCTTTTGTTATGGTGACATGGCATGTAAGACATGAGGGGCAAGGGTCTAACTCTGGCAACTGCACATCTGACATTGCGCCATTAGGTATTTTGATGGTAATCTAGGGGCCACCTAATGTTTACCGAGAAAAGCTGCATCATATTGCTGATTGAAAGTAATTTGTGGTGCAATTATGCACTACGTCATCAGTACAGGGGTGTACCCCGATTAAGATTTTTTTTTTTTACAAACATTAGCTATGACTTATGCTGGCCATACAAATTCGGCCGACATTCGGTCGTTAACCACTTCCATACCAGGCACTTACGCAGCTTCCCGCCCAAGCCAATTTTCAGCTTTCAGCACTGTCGCACTTTGAATGGGAATTGCGCGGTCATGCTACACTGTACCCAAACAAAATTGGCGTCCTTTTTTCCCCACAAATAGAGCTTTCTTTTGGTGGTATTTGATCACCTCTGCTATTTTTTTTTTTGCGCAACAACTAAAAAAAGGCTGAAAATTTGGAAAAAAAATTACGTTTTTTTTTTTTCTGTTAATTTTTTTGTAAATACGTTTTCTCTTTCAATTACGGGCACTGATATGGCGGCACTAATGGGCACAGATAAGATGGCACTGATGGACATCGATGAGGTAGTACTGACGGGCACAGATGAGGTGGCACTGATTGGCGGCGCTGGTATGCGACACTGATGGGCACTCATAGGCGGCACTGATGGGCACACATAGGTGGCACTGATGGGCACACATAGGCGGCACTGATGGGCACACATAGGCAGCACTGATGGGCACACATAGGCGGCACTGATGGGCACACATAGGCAGCACTGATGGGCACACATAGGCGGCACTGGGCACTCATAGGCGGCACAGATGGGCACTCATGGGTGGCACTTATGGGTGGCACTGATGGATACTTATGGGTGGCACAGATGGGCACTGATAGGTGGGCACTGGGCATGGATGGGCACTGTGGGGTGGCACTTATGGACACTGTGGGGTGGCACTGATGGACACTGGGGTGGCACTGATGGACACTGTGGGGCAGCACTGATTTTGCCAGGTTGCCAGTCAGTGCCCATTTGTGGGCACTGATTGGCATCTTTTTTTGAATGCTTTTTTTTTTAGACTTCTTTTTTTTTTTTTGCAGGCTTTTTTTTTTTTTTTTGCCCACCCTGGTGGTCCAGGGTGGGCATCCCTGGTAGTCCAGTGTGGCGATCCGAGGGGGGGCTGCGCTGATAAACAATCAGCGCGAACCCCCCCTGTCAGGAGAGCCGCCGATCGGCTCTCCTCTACTCGCGTCTGTCAGACGCGAGTGAGGAAGAGCCATCAACGGCTCTTCCTGTTTACATCGTGATCAGCCGTGATTGGACACGGCTGATCACGTGGTAAAGAGTCTCCGCCGGAGGCGGCATGAAATCCTGCAGGACGTTCTAGAACGTCCTGTCAGGATTTCATAACCACTTCCCGGACGTAAATCGGCTATAGGCCGGGCGGGAGATGGTTAAGAAAGATCTTTTGTTTTTCGGCCAGTTAATGGGCACCAAATCGATAATCGTTTGGACGTTTTTAAGCCCAAAAAACGAAGGACAAGTTTGGAAATTTTCTCCAGAACGAACGATAAATCGGAAGGTTAATGTGTTTCCCGTCCGAACTTTCTGCACTAGGTATATGTAAAAAAAAGCGAACCATTTTTTTTTATGTCCACTGAGCGATTTATCGGTCATTACATGATGGCACTATCATTTGCGCTCACAAACGAACTTTCGTTTTTCGAAAGTTCGTTCGGACGATTTTTCGTGGAGTGTATGGCCAGCATTAGTTAAAACAAACATATATGGTTGTAATTGTGCTACTTACCTCTTTTTAACATGATATCGTTTTCACAGTTCCTGGTGAGGAGGGTCAACCGACTCAAGAAATGTGATCCACCCATGCCCCATCACTACAATCAGCACGAAATACCAAAATTATATGTTACTCATATACAGCATGTAATGTTCTGATGGGTGGGGCAACCAGGTAAAAAATCTGCAAAAGTGTACTGAGGTTTTTAAATGTACCAAGGCCTTAAGAGACTCCCTAGGAAAAGTTTTTCTTATTTTAAAAGAAGGTTTTTAATATGTATAATAATTTCAATAAAATTTGCGATTTTAGAAAATATATAATATGTATGTGGAATATATCTACAGTATATATATATATTTTTGCATTAAAATTCATTAAAGTGTATTTTTCCCCAAAGATTTTGTGTGGAAAAACCGCTGTGCAAAAAATTGCACCTGTTGCTATTTTATTCTCTAGGGCAGGGGTGTCCAAAGTGAACATGCGTGAAGGCCGACCATTTTGCCTGACATTCTTTGAACCATTAAAATAAATCCAAATTTCTAATACACTGCCCAACAAGAGTTCTTTTGCCTTTGTGGCTATGTGTGGTGACAAGTCTAAGGATGAGCTCTGGCATGTTATTTGGATATACCGTATTTATCTGCATATAACATGCACAGGCTTAGAACATGCACCTTCACTTTAGGAGGGAAGTTTCAGGATTTTTTTTTTTAAATAAAGAACTGTGAAGCAAAATAAGGGTCAGTGCCCATCAATGCAGCCTAATCAGTGGCCATCTGCAGCCTCACCATTGCCATGAATGCAGCCTCACCATTGACATGAACACAGCCTTACCATTGACATGAATACAGCCTTCCAAGTGCTGTGAATGCAGCCTCCCAAGTGCCGTGAATGGAGCCTCACCATTGACATGAATGCAGCCTCTGAATGCAGCCTTACCATTGCCATGAATGCAACCTTGCCAGTGCCATAAATGCAGCCTCACCATTGCTGCAATTGGCCCACAAGCCAGCCTTTGGACATGCCTGCTCTAAAAAATTATATATATACCGTATTTGCCGGCGTATAAGACGACCCGCTAATTTTCCAGCTAAAAGGTTGGTTTTGGGATATACTCACCTTATAAGACGACCCCCTTCCTACTAGTCTGTCTAAAAGCTGAGGGGTAGCCGGAACAACCGCTGACAGGAACAGGCTTTGCTCAGCTTTTTTCAAATCTAACTGTACCCATTGCATGCCTCATCTCACTGTGTCCATTACATGTCTCACCTCACTGTGCCCCTTGCATGCCTCACTTTGACGATCTCTATACCTTATCCCTGACATGCAGAGTCAGACTGCGGGCATCCATTGTTCAAAAGCCGCGCCTCCTCTTCGTCCTGTTCCGTGATAGGCAGAACACTCATTTTCCCAGCAGAGCCTGTGTTCAGTGTTCTGCCTATCACGAATGTCCTCTCGTCCGAGAACGTCCGTGATAGATAAGAATAAAAAGCCTGTTCCTGTCAGCGGTTTTTCCTGTCAGCGGTTGTTCCAGCTACCCCTCAGTGATAGGCGGAACTGGACGAGGAGGAGGCACAGCTTTTTGACAATGGACGCCCTCAGTCTGACTCTGCATACAGTAAATAATACCGGCGTATAAGACAACCCCCGATTTTTGGGGGATATTTTTAAGTATAAAAGGTCGTCTTAGGCCGTGTACACACGGTCGGTCCAAACCGATGAAAACGGACTGAAGTCCAGTTTCATCGGTCCAAACCGACCAAAAATCGGTCAAAAATTTTAGAACTTGCTTTAATATCGAACCGATGGACCACTGCCCGATAGGTCCAAACCGATGTTTAGTACACAAAAGCATCGGTTCAAAACCCGCGCATGCTCAGAATCAAGTCGACGCATGCTTAGAAGCATTGAACTTCGTTTTTTTCAGCACGTCGTGTGTTTTACGTCACCGCGTTCTGACCCGATCAGGTTTTGAACTGATGGTGTGTACGCACATCAGACCATCAGGCCACTTCAGCAGTGAATCGTTGAAAACGGTCCGTCGGACCATTCTCATCGGTTTGGATCGACCGTGTGTACGTGGCCTAATACCCCGGAAAATACGGTAATGTTTGGGGGTTCTAAGTAATTTTCTTGCAAAAAATACAGTAAACAAAAAGTGTCAGAAAAGGCCTAGTCTTAAAGTGGTTTCAATAAAAAAATAAAAAAAATAAAATAGGAGTTTGAACAAGTCCACTCTCTATGCAAATCTAAGATAAGAGATTTGGCTTCACAGTAAATAGAGTGCCTTTTATAAAATGTTCTGGGCCACATTATCAGATATTTGATTTCATTTGACTTGGAATTACTGTTATAATCTGACAAAGCAATGCTTTGTTAAAATATATTTTTAGTTCAGTATATTCAAAAATTATTTCATGTTAATTGTGCAAAAACAGTGAAATGTTTCAGCCCTTTTGTCTGTTTTATGCTGCGTTCTATTTTTCCTCAAAAAAAAAAAAAAAGATAAAAAATGTTGTTCTGAATATGGTACCTTCATTCTCTCAAAACTGACATGATAGCGTCTAATCCACATTCAGCTCTGCCAGTCTCATAGTTGTATTCTATGTTAGCACCTGAACCCATTTCCTGAGGCTTTTATTCTTAAAACAACTTTAATTAGTCTTGCAAACAGCATTCTTTGATAAATGATTACCTGTGAATTGCATTAAACTTGTTTCCTATCAACAGTGCTGTGACAGGACCACCCATGGAGATAGTAAATGATGTGTTTTCTCCCCGTTCCTCTTTACATTAGACGTGTGCGCTGCCTTGGCTCCCACACAAATTAGTAAAACACGTATACAGTATAGAACTTTGATTGCATATGCTCATACATATGTTTGATGCTCTTCAGCTTCTAAAAATGCGTAGGAACAGAAGTCAAATAGCTAGATTCAGAGAGATGGCCGCAACTTTGCAGCGGTGTAGCTTAGCGTGTTTAGGCTACGCCGCCGTAAGTTTAGCGAGGCAAGTACTTGATTTTCAAAGTACTTGCCTGCTAAGTTACGGCGGCATAGCCTAAAGCGGGCGGGCGTAAGGGCGCCTAATTCAAATTTGTCTGAGGGGGCGTGTTTTATGATAATGAGGCTTGACCCGACGTGATTGACGTTTTTTTTAACTGCGCATGCGCCGGGCGCTTACATTTCCCAGTGTGCATTGCGGCTAAGTCCGCCGCACGGGCCTATTGATTTCGACGTGGACGTAAACTACGTAAATCCCTATTCACGGACGACTTACGCAAACGACGTAAAATTTTCGAATTTCGAAGCGGGAACGGCGGCCATACTTTAACATTACTATTCCATCTATTAGATGGAATAACTTTAGGCCTGATAATGCGTTACGGAAACGGCGTATCTGTACTGCGTCGGCCGGGTGTACGTTCGTGAATAGGCGTAACTAGTGATTTACTTATTCTACACCGACCACAATGGAAGCGCCACCTAGCGGCCAGCCAAAATATTGCACCCTAAGATAGGACGGCGCAAGCCGTCGTATCTTAGATAGGTTTAAGTGTATCTCTGTTTGAGAATACACTTAAACCTAGGTCGGTGCAGATTCAGAGTTAGGTCGGCGTATCTACTGATACGCCGACCTAACTCTACCTGAATCTAGCTAAAGGAATCTAAAGGTAAGACAAGGACCCTGCTTCTGAGGGGCGAGGGGGGCACTCATCAGATCACGGCTTCTAATGCCACGTACAGACAATCGGACATTCCGGCAGCAAAATCGTGGATCTTTTTCCAATGGATGTTGGTTCAAACTTGTCTTGCATACACACGGTCACACAAATGTTGTCGGAAATTGCGAACGTCAAGAACGTGGTGACGTACAACACGTACGACGAGCCAAGAAAAATTAAGTTCAATAGCCAGTGCGGCTCTTCTGCTTGATTCCGAGCATGCGTGGAATTTTGTGCGTGGGAATTGTGTACACACGCTCTGAATTTCCGGCAACAAGTTTTGTTTTGGAAAATTTTTGTTGTCGGAAATTCTGACAGCAAATGTCCGATGGAGCATACACACGGTTTTCCGACAACAAGCTCACATCAAACATTTGTTGTTGGAAATTCCGACCGTGTGTACTCGGCATAATGGAAGGTATATATTTATCCATTAACTATGGTTGGTATGATTTTTTTTTTTTTTTTTGCCTAACACTAGCAACTTTTTTTTAAATGTTTCTAAAGAAAGAGAGTAGTTAAGGCTGTAATACTCAAGCTTGAGTCCACTGCAGGACCCCCTTCTTTCAAGTTGAACCTGGATTCTACAGTGAATGCAGTCATGGGTCTGCCCCTGCTCTTTATCTATTTCTCCATTTACCAATTTAGCGTTCTCCTCTACGAGAACCACCCACTGGCGGGAGGAGACCTAAGACTAAGGCCTCGTACACACGACCGAACATGTCTGCTGAAACTGGTCCGTGGACCATGGTCCGCGGACATGTTCAGTCGTGTGTACGGCCGACTGGACAATTTTCCGGCGGATCGGACAGGTTTCCAGCGGACAAATGTTTCTTAGCATGCTAAGAAACATGTCCGCTGGAAGCCTGTCCGTCGGACATGTTCGGACGTCTGTACGACTCACCAGACATGTCCGCTCGGCCGAAAGCCCTCGCATGCGTCAAAGTGATTCGACGCATGCGTGGAAGCATTTACCTTCCAGGGTCGCGCACGTCGCCGCGTCATCGTCGTGGCGACGGCGGGGCCACGTCACCGCGTTCGCTGTCCGCTGGAAATTTGGTCTGATGGTGTGTACAGCCATCAGACCAAAATCCGGCAGCGGACATGTCTAATGAAAACGGTCCGCGGACCGTTTTCATCGGACATGTCCCGTCGTGTGTACGAGGCCTAAGAGGACCCAGCAAGTCACATAACCAGCCTGAAGACTTTGCAAAAACATTGCCTGAAGTTGGGTTCTGAATAAAGCAAATGCTTTGCAGGACAAGGCAACAGGTTGACTTATCTATCTTCTGTCCCTGCTGCTTATACTTACCTCCCCTTCACTCCCTACTGCTCTTTTGTGCCTACAGAAGCAAGGGGAATGGCCTGATAAAGCTTGAAGCTGCTCTAGTTGGCGCTTACATAGATCGGAGGGCTCTCTTTTTACTTTTCTGGGGCCTGGTGATTGGTTGCTCAGGCAAAGGGAGAAAGAAAGCGAGAGATTCTCATTTTTCACCCTGCCTAGAAGTACCCGGTGTTTCTCTTTGCTGTAGGCAGCCAAATGGTTTGGGGGCAAGGGAAGGAATGTGCAAATGAAATGAACCAAAATTTGGAGAACTTGTTTCCTAGCCCTACATGTGTAAAGCACAGGTTAACTTTAAAGGCGTTGTAAAGGTTCGTGTTTTTTCACCTTTTAGTTACCCGAAGCCCGTTCACCTGCTGTGCGCGTCCCCCCGGTGTCCTCTTCTCCACTGAGTCTGGCCGTTGATTGGATAGATTGATAGCAGTGCAGCCATTGACTCCCGCTGCTGTCAATCACATCCAATGACGCGGCTACCGGGGGGGCGGGACAAATTCATACAATTGACGTCTATGGACGCCAACTGTATGACACAGGAGCATGCCCGCAAGCTAACCCCTTTCGGGAAAGAGCTTCCCAGATGGGGTTAGCTTTAGCGGGGAAGAGCCGAGACATCCGCTGTGGGACCCCAAAACAGGATCGGGCCATTCTGTGCAAAACAAACTGCACAGTTGAGGTAAGTATGACATGTTTGTTATTTTTTTAAAAACTAACCTATACAACCCATTTAAGGTCAGTGGCTGACATATGCAAGGTTGGTCTGTCTGAATACATGGTCATTACAGTTTCCCTGCATTTTCTTTGCAAGTTTGCCCAGGTAGGAATGTTAGGTTGGACACATTTGTAGACTAGACACATGTCAATTTGGAATAGAGTAGTGGCATTTACATTGAAGTTTAAGCATCCTTGTTATGTTTATATGCTTTGTCATTGCTCACAAAGCACAGCAGCTCAAGCTTCAATTTACACATACTGTAGTGTGAGTCAAAGCAGACACTCCTTCCCCTCTATCCCTGCCTGTTTATACAGGGCTCTCAAAACGTATAATGAGAAAGAATAAAAACAAGCTTTGACTATGCTGTCTGTTTAGAAAACCCATAATACTTTATGACTGCAGTGTTAGGCTAGGTTCACACTTGCTCTTTCTCTCCATGATGGATTGCTTTTCAGAGTCAGCTGTTCAGGAGGTAGTCCTGACACCTCCTGAATGTTTGTCTTTTTGCCAAATGTGCCACCCCATTGGCTTTAACTGGCATGTTTGACAGGAGTTACTGCTTATCAACTCAGCATGCCATTACATTTGTGGCTGCAGCATGTGAATAAGCTCCTCTAGCAGTAGAGTAGACTTTAGGTGGCCAGTGGGGAAGCAGTAAAAGCCTGGCTCAACTGCCTGTTTGTACCACCCCCATGTGAAAGAGACCTAATGGGTGCAGTTTGTATTAAATGTTTATTTCCAAAAGAAAACATTCATGTAAAAAATTGATAAAAAATAAAATACTATGGGGCAGATCCTCAAAGAAATTAAGCCGGCGTATCTGTTGATACGCTGCGTAATTTAAAATTTTGCGCGTCGTATCTTGTTTTGGATACGACAGAATCTGTGTTAGATCCGACAGGCGTACACCTTAGTACGCCGTCGGATCTAAGATACAATTTTCAGGCGGCCTCTGGGTGGTTTTCACGTTGTAATCCGCGTCGAGTATGCAAATTAGCTATTACCAACGATCCACGAACGTACGAGCGGCCGTCGCATTCTTTTACGTCGTTTCCGTTCGGCTTTTTCCGGCGTATAGTTAAAGCTGCTATCTGGTGGCGTACTCAATGTTAAGTATGGTCGTCGTTCCCACGTATAATTTTGAAAATTTTACGTTGTTTGCGTAAGTCGTCCGTGAATGGGGCTGGACACCATTAACGCTCACGTCGAAATCAATGACGTCCTTGCAACGTCATTTGGAGCAATGCACCCTGGGAGTTTTGACGGACGGGGCATGCGCAGTTCGTTCGGCGCGGGGACACGCTTCATTTAAATGAAACACGCCCCCTACTCACCGCATTTGAATTCCGCGCCCTTACGCCGCGAGAAATACACTACGCCGCCGTAACTTACGGCGCAAATTCTTTCAGGATTCAAAGATTTGCAAAGTAAGTTACAGCAGCGTAGCATATCTCACATACACTGCGCCCACGCAAATGTATGTGGATCTGCCCCTTAAAATGTACAAATAAAAAATAGACCGTACACCATTATAGGTCCCTTTTTAAAGCTTGTTTTTTTGTTTTGTTTTTCAAGGGCATCTGATAAACACACATTTTTCCTGTGTATGAGCTTAGGATGTCCTTTGCTTTCCCTTCTTGGAGTGATTTTATACGGATAGTTAACACTTTATATTACCGAAAATAAATCACATCTCTTGGAACAAATCCGGCTTGGGAAACAGATATGTGAAACAACCTTAAGGTTAATTCTCGTTCATAGTGGAAGAGTTATGTGTGCCAGAAATGTTACTCCCTCTCATTTCATGTCTTAGGTTACGTTAATGCTACATGTACCAGTTGGTTCAAGGTCTCTGAAGACATTTTACTCTCCAGAAGTCATATGGAAAAAGAAAGATGTGGGTCTTTATTGCTGAAAGGTATCATTTATACACTTTGTCAACATTTGTTGCGTGAACCTCTTGGAGATTCCTTACTCCTTATTCCTGTATTGTGAATTCTTTGTACTGGTGGTTTATTGTTATGAATGAAAAACCTGGAAGTTGATAGGGCTCCAGCAAGGCGTGAAGTGACTTCACCATAGCACCCCACAAGGACCCTTGTTGCATAGCTCCCTACTGTCCCTGATTTTGAGGGACTGTTCCTGATTTGGTACAATGTCCCTCTTTCCTCTTCATTTGTCCCTCATGTTGGTCTGATCTATATAGTTTTATATAACATGTACTATTTATCTTTCTAAAAGTGTTTCCCGGTGCTAAACCTTTCATCCAATTTCTAAATTGCTGCATGTGTCAATTTCAAGAGTCAGTATAAAGCAATAATAGTGTTAATAAAAGCACTTGTGGGTTTTTTTGTATAATTTTCCTCTAGGGGGGCAAGGCAGGGTGTGTGTCCTATGTCTACATATTTGCTAATAGGTGTATCAGGGCACCAATCCTGCCCAGTCTCATAGAGCCGCGCTATCGCATCAGGCGCGCGCATGCGCGGTATAGCCGCGCGCGCATGGGCGCGCGTACGGGCGCGCACGGGCTCGCTCCCCTTTCGGCCAATCAGAGGCCTGAGCGGGTTATTTAAACCGCCCTCTTCCTCCTGTCAGGTTGCTGGTTTGTCACAGCATCTGAGTGTACTTCCTGCTGAAAATCTGCTACCTTTGTTCCTGATCACCTGACCCTTGGCTAACGTATACTGGACTGCTGCTATCTCCTGCCCTTGACCTTTGGCTCTGAACTTTGGACTTCCTGCTCTCTCCAACCCCCTGACCACGGCTTGCCTCTCGGACTTATCTTCTGCCTGTTTCCTGTTTCAAGTACCCGGACTTCCAGGACTGTCTCTGTGTGATTCCCAGCTGTCCTCAGCAAGCTACTGCCTGATCAGCTCCTGCTCCACGCATCCAGTCTTCACCTTCCTGTCGGTTCCGGTGCCTCCTGGTGCGTCCTTCCCCCTGTTCCCACTCCAGGGGGCGGACCGCGCTTGCAAAGGGAGCCGCCCTCAGCATCTTGGCCTTGGTGAGTTTATCCATATTAACAGAGTTCAAGCTGAGATTGAGGCAGGTGGAAAGTGAGTAGACAGTGAGTAGAGAGTAGTCAGGTCCAGATGAGGCTCTTGGCAGGTGGCGAACTAGAGAGTAGTTAGGTCAATCTGGGTCGTCAACAAACAGGGAAATATTACAGCTCTTAAAGTAACACTAAACAATCATCCATGCACATAAAGAGAAGAGAGAATGTAAATTAAAAGTGTGTGTTTAGTATCACTTTAAATTTTGCTGCTGCCTGCCCTTCCTTTTCCATGGCCATAGGCTTCCCACCTGTAGCTATGTCTCCCGTGCCCTGACTATAATGAATCAAATAAACACATAAAAAATACAACTCATTGTTGTGTGCCTGGAAGGAGAAATATTATGCTTGAAAAGCAGAGGAATTGCTGTCAGGCCGTGTGCAACCACTGCATCAATACAAACAAATATGCTGTATATACAGTATATATATATATATATATATATATATATATATATATATATATATATATATATATATATATATATACTGTGACAGGAAGTCAGGTAAATCTGTGGGTGTTGTCACAGACGGGACATACATTTCTGCCTTGTTTAGACAATACACCAATTGTTATTAGGCGTCGGCTGCAAAAGTAGCCAGAAAAGGTCTAAGGGCGGTGGAAAACTTCAGCTGTTCAGAATGAGGCAATTAAGGCCTCTATAAGTAATCCAGAGGATTACCACTGATTTGATGCATCCTGAGGCTTTCTGAGTGAAGGAGAGCAGTAGTTGAAAGTCTTCTGAGGAGGTGAGGTGGAGATTGATTTTTCTGTGTGATAAAAATCAAAAAGAGACTATTGTTTTTCTGCTGTATGACCAGCAGTGTCTGCCCAGCACTAGGCTGTGCCAGACTACATAGATAGGTTCCTGTGTGAAAGGTAGATGCTCAAAGTGGCAAGGGTTTATTTTATGTTTGATTTTGTTTATGCTGTTTGGATGCTTGCACTTGTTTCCAGCAAGATGGAAGAATAAACCAAAAACTTTGTTTTCAACCGTCTTCGACTGCCTGTCTGTATAAATTTAGTGTGTAGTGAACCCACCCAGGGGGTCACACACCCCGCTACCGAGCTAACCCCTTACAATATATATATATATATGAAATTAAGGTAGAGTAGGGCTCAAAACCCTGGACATGAAAGTGGTTATAGTCTAGCTTGTTTTGCAGCTCCAGATAACAACTGATGTCAGCTTCCATCTAGAGCTGCAGTGTCCAGCCACTGTACACTATTTATGGCTATTGGATCTCAATTATAATTTTTATTGTAAGATAAAACCTGCCTTGTCTTTTTGTATTTGCTGCCTATTCAAATGTTTGCACACTGTCCTAATTCTAGCCAGTTTCTGCCAAACACATACCTGCAGTCTATATTTTACAATTATTTGACAAATAATTGTGGATATGAGGATGGGACAGTATTCGGGGGATGTGTGGTTGTGGTTTTGAGGTATTTTTGTGTTTTCCCTTTTGACCTTTTCTTAAAATTTTAGAACAGTGCAGTGTGATAAAAAAAAAAAAAAAAGCAAACTATACTGTGAAACTGTTTTGTCACTGACCAATGTGTACACAGATGAGGACTTTATATTCTAAACATTCTTAGATTTTAGATCTGTTTTGGCTGCTACTTTCGGCAATTAATTCATGCCTATTAACTAATGTTGGATTCAAAAAAATCAGGTGTTGCAGTCTAAACTACCTTAAAAATACTTTTTTTTTTTAAAGTTGAAATTAATCAGATTGAGGTAATGCTGTTGTATGTAAGTCAAGCTTATTGTAAAAATGTAAAAGACAATTACACATCCAAAATGTGTTACTCCAGAATGCAGCGTCGCTGACACTGTCCTTGAAAAATGTAATGTTTAGTAACACCACATATAGCTTAAAGGCATCTCCCAAGCGTGTAATGGATTGAAAATGGATTAACTGGGGGCATAGGGTTCTGTATATGGAGGTTTTATCTTTATTTTTTTTCTACTGGTTGAACTAGATGGACTTGTGTGTTTTTTTCAACCTGACTATGTAACTACGTAATTTAAAATACGGGTGTTTTTTTTTTTCATGTCACTCTTGAAGCTACATTAAAAAGACCCTCTCCCTACGGTACATTTATTTTTTCTTTTGCTTTGTTAAATGTTCCCCATGGCAGTGCCCAGCTCCCCATCCCCACTATTGACAATAACGTGTCTATTAGTCTACAAAATGGCAAGAGTTTTGTATCTATATAGACATCAGTGGGGTTTACTGCCAAATTATGAGTTCCCAGATTTTAAGTAAGATTCAACAAACCATCAGTAAATAAAACCCAAGCAGATTTGCTCAATAACTGTACTAAAAATATGGCTATCCTTTAATCAGTGGCAGCCCGTCCATTAGGAGCACAGCCCCTAATCTATATGCAGGGCAATGGGCACATGGATTCCAATGGGGTTTTCTTCTTTTTTAAAGCACATGATTAGAGCCTTAGGGGCAGATTCACGTAGTATGTATTCTCAAAGCACTTGCTCCGTAAGTTGCGGCGGCATAGCGTAAATCAGCCGGCGTAAGCCCGCCTAATTCAAATTTGGATCAGGGGGGGCGTGTTTTATGCAAAACTACTGTGACCCGATGTGATTGATGTTTTTCGGAGCGGCACATGCGCCGTCCGTGGAATTTCCCAGTGTGCATTGCTCCAAAGTACGCCGCAAGGACGTCATTGGTTTCGACGTGAACGTAAATGAACGTAAATGACGTCCAGCCCCATTCATGGACGACTTACGCAAACGACGTAACTTTTTCAAATTTTGCCGCGGGAACGACGGCCATACTTAACATTGGCTGCGCCCCATATAGCAGGGGCAACTTTACGCCGGGAAAAGCCAAACTTAAACGTCGTAACTTTACTGCGTCGGCCGCGCGTACGTTCGGGAATTTGAGTATCTAGCTAATTTGCATACTCAACGCGGAATTCGACAGAAGCGTCACCTAGCGGTCCAAAAAAAATGCAGTTAAGATCCAACGGCGTAAGAGACTTACGCCTGTCGGATCTAATGGATATCTATGCGTAACTGATTCTAAGAATCAGGCGCATAGATATGACGGCGCAACTCAGAGATACGATGGCGTATCTCAGTTGTGAATCTGGGCCTTAGACTCTAATTGGCTTAAAAAAAGGGCGGGCTCGAGGGGGGAGAGTACTGCGTCCTGAGCCCACCCAGTTGTGTGACAATAGCAAATTAATATTCACTATTGTCTTTCTGCTTCTCCTCCTGGGGAGAGCCATGTCCGGGGAGCCATGTATGGGAGCTGTGACCAGAGAGCAGGGGAGCCGTGTCCGAGGAGCCATGTGTGGGGAGCTGTGACCAAAGAGCATGGAAGCTGTAACCAGGGAGCCGTGTCCGAGGAGTCATGTCCAGGGAGCTGTGACCAGAGACCCGGGAGGCTGTGACCAGGGAGCCGTGTCCAAGGAGCTATTTCTGGGAGCTGTGACCAGAGAGTCGGGGCGATGTGACCGCGGTGAGTGCGGAATCAATCATGTTTACATTCGTTCTGGAATATGTCTGTCTCTGCCTGAAGGGGTTTGTTTGTGCCCCACCAAAAATGTATAGCACCAGCTGCCGCTGCCATTAATCATTGTAAACAGATATCATATTATAAGTGTTGAATAATCATAATCGTCATAAAAATAATAACGCCTAGCAGAGCCATACTGCCACCATGGATTATTCATGTATTAACATGATTTAAGATTGTAGGCTCTAATGAGCAGGGTCCTCTGATTGCTCCTGTATTGAATTGTATTGTAACCGTACTGTCTGCCCTCACGCTGTAAAGCAATGCGCAAACTGTTGGCGCTTTATAAATCCTGTATAATAATAATAATAATAATGATCAAATAGACAAAACAGAGCATTAGCCAAAACCAAAGGAAATGGTGGGCAGAGGATTTGCCATGTGTAATTCTATAGCTAACCCTGATTATTGATTCAACAAAGCATTTTCACTTAATCATCAGCCGCTAGTCTTATAAGAACATTATGGATAGTGGAAAAATGTTTATGTCAAAAACCGTCTGCTTCTCAGAATAGGTGTCTACCTACGGAGTTGTTATTGTAACCTTCAAGCAGACTGCGACTGCAGAGCCTCATGTTACTGAATGAACTACAGCTGGCCTATAAGCCAACTAATCCTGAATGGTTACATAAGACAGAGGCTCAACAGATTCATTGTAAAATATCCCAAAAGGAAATCTTTTATGACTGATTATTTTATATTAAAGCAAAACTCCAATCAGACAAAATAACCGTTTACCTGATTAAATATTTGTGATCCTGTTCAGCTGTTCCTGTAGTTCCACCACACTGTGGGGTGCATTTATAATACAATGTCACACACATTTGTGCAGGCTGGATGAAGTTTCCTGCATTTTCTGCAGTAAATAAAACATTCCTATGATTGTCAGCTCTATCTAGTGGCAGAAATGCAATATATGTTCTCAATGAGGTATTTCACAAAATGAAGTGGCATGTTGGCCACTAGATGGAGCTGATGATCATAGGCATTAATCTATTATGCCCCGTACACACGATCAGGCTTTTGCCCGGCCAAACTCACATCGGAATTCCGACGGAATTTCATCAGAGTAAAAGAGAACATGTTCTTTATCTAAACTCTGATGGAATTCCTCTGAGTATCCGATGGAAAAACTCAGATGGGGCATACACACGGTCGGAATTTCCGATGGAAAAAGTCAATCGGGGCTTTAGAGGAAGCAGAGGAGGGAGAGCAAACTCTATCCTTGAGCCTTGCATTGTGACCTGGATTGTTTGGAGCCTTCTGTACAGTAAAGAGCCACATGCTGAGGATACCATCAGATAGAAAGAGGTAAGTCTTTTGTGCCTGGCACTGGAACAAAAAGCCTCTGTTTACACAGGACTGTGAGCGTTTCTGGTTATCCGTACACTGCAGCTTAACAGAGGGACAGTCTTGCTGACTAGGAGCACTTTACTTTTGCATGCGCCAAATCTTAAAGAGCCTTGGGGACTTAGGGACAACTTAGGGAGCTCCATCAAAAAGATATTGGGCCCCAATAAGCTGGCCAGCAGAAGGTTTATTGCATGTGGACTACAGACTGTTGCTGTGGTAACCACCTATAGTTCCTTCCCACCCCCCCTTGGGTAGGCCACCCTGGGTAGGATAAGGAAAGAGGTGGATTATTAAGTTTTCATCTTTTGTAGCTTGCTAATTAGCTTCATTAATCACTATGATATTACTGGTTGTACCCAAGTTGATCGATCAATCAACTTGGTACATTCAGCCTGCCCATTAACGGTTCAAATCTCGAACCATGTATCGCCGGCCTTAGAACAGAGTACCTGACACAACAAACGGCTTCTTTGGAGGTAAGCGCTACATAGTACCATAGTAATTTTTAAGCCTTTTAACCTTTTTGAGCTTGGAGTCACGGCAATCTATTTTTTTTTACAAGTATATTGAGCTCTGATGATATTGGCCCCTTTTTTCATTTTTTTGCACATATGCTGAAATAAAAAAAAATCGGACTCTTAACCTTTTGTGCATCACTTTTCTTCTTTTAAAACTCTTAAATATTGGCCAAAGTACCTCCCAGAGGCCTCTCCATTAATGAGAGCGGCATACCCTGAGTCACTGCACTCTACTTATATTCCACGCAACACTTTGGGAATAAACTCACTTTTTGGATCCAGCACCTCAATCCCATTCTTTCTGGATCACTGGCTGGACAGAATTACAAATTCTTTGGCAGAGGAAAAAAAATAATTCCCGTATATATGTGTACTCAGTTGGCTTCCTGCAGTTCAGCTTGAAGCCAGTTTGTTTCATGCTGTAAAATAGTTCTGGATTGTATTACCCTTTTATGCCTACTTATTTATATTCAGCTTTGGAGTTATTGCCACTAATCCTTCAGGAAAAAACATGATAAAGCAATTTGCTTCACGTTTTTACCTAATTTCCCAATATGGGCTTTGAAAAGGAATGTGTGTGTTTCCTATAAATCAAGCCTGCAAACCTCACACATTTTCATTTTGACACTCAGAATGCAAACTCAGAAGGCTTATCTTAAAACTCAGCGGGGAGGCTGGAATTCATTTCTATGAAACCCCTTGCTATATTTCAAGCCGAGTGGGTGGATTTCCAGCATCGCAAATGTTTGTGTATTACAAAGTATTTGCTATGGTGACAAAAAAAAAACGTACAGAAACATCCCATTAGCCACAGACAGGAAGTCTCTGCAGATTGTTCCGATTATACACACTAGAAACACAATCTAGCAACAGTTTTACCTGTCAGTCATTGTATTAGAAATGATCGATCTTTTAAACTTTTATTTCTTTTGCCAGAAGGAATGGTGGAGGCTAGGTTACACTTTCTTGGACCTCCTTTCTAAACACATGTAAAGCAGACCTACCATTAAAATGTACACTACCCATTAACCACTTAAGGACCAGGCCTATTTTTCAAACTTGTTGAAAACAAGTTAAAAAAAAACAAGTTAAAATCATTTTTTTTTGCTAGAAAATTACTTAGAGCCTCCTTTTTTTTAGACACCGTAGAGAATAAAACGGCGATTGTTGCAATACTTTAGATCACACCGTATTTGTGCAGCGGTCTTACAAATGCAATTTTTGGGGGGAATTTTTTTTTTTAATAAAAGAAAACAGTAAGCCCAATTTTTTTTTTATATAGTGAAAGATAAATTTATCCTGAGTAAATTGATACCCAACATGTCATGGTTCAAGATTGCGCCCGCTTGTGGAATGGTGACAAACTTTGACCCTTAAAAATCTGCATAGGCGGCGTTTAAAAATGTCTACAGGTTACCAGTTTTAAGTTACAGGGGAGGTCTTTTGCTAGAATTATTGCTCTCGCTCTAATGATTGTGGTGATACCTCACATGTGTTGTTTGAACAACGTTTAAATATGTGGGCATACAGACTGCTTTTCTCCACAGCATCACCTTCCCCCAACTGACGAAGGATCAGGTAGACTCGCTTGAGGCACCCCTCAACACGAAAGAAATAGATGCTGCGCCAGTTTCGCTAGATCCAAATCCCTGGGCTCCGATGGTCTCCCTGTTGAGTTTTACTCCCAATTTAGTGAACTACTAACTCCCAGGCTGCTTGCATTATTAAATCACCTATTTGAATTCTTTACTCTGCCCCCTCTATGCAGGAGGCGACGATACTCCTTATCCCCAAACCTGGGAAGGATCCGGGCTACCCTGAATCCTATCGTCCCATCTCTCTTCTACAAGTGGATATAAAAATACTAGCCAAGGTGCTGTCCCTCAGATTAAGTCATTCTGTCCCTTATACATGTGGATCAGGCGGGTTTCATGCCGGGCCGCAACACTTCTTTTATTCTATGTAAACTATACATCAACCTCCAAGCTACTCATGCAGAAGTTGGGTCACGGGTGGTGGTGACGTTAGACACAGCAAAGGCGTTTGATTTAGTGGAGTGGGGATATCTCTGGAGCTGCTTGGAGGGATATGGCTTTGGACCACGGTTCATCATGTGGGTCCAACTGCTGTATCGGGCACCCATGGCCAGGGTGGTGGCTAATGGCTGGCCGTCTTGACTGTTTGACCTCAGTAGAGGCACGAGACAGGGCTGCACTCTTTCACCACTGCTGTATGCCCTGGCCGCGGAGCCCTTGGCCATGTCCATCCGAGATAATCCGGAGATCAAGGGACTGAGTTCTGGCACTTTGACCGAAAAGATTAGAATGTATGCAGACGAAACACTGTTATACCTGGCGGACTCGGACCCATCACTACACAAGGCTCTCCAGACAATTGAATGGTTTGGGACTTTTTCCGGGCTAAAAATCTTCCACTCGACAGCTTCCCACCGACTGAATTTCAAGACAGTTTGCCATTACGAGTCAGTACCATAAAATACTTAGGGATAAGCGTATCCAGAATACCGACGGATTATATACACTTAAATTTAGATCCATAAATTTCTCATGTTAAGTCCAAACTAAGAACCTGGGCCCTTCTGCCACTAGGGGTCTGGGGCCGGGTTAACCTCATCAAAATGGTTCTCCTACCCAAGATACTCTATGTTCTCTGGCACTCCCGGTGTACTTACCCCTGAAACACTTTAAATCCCTTGAGGGCCTTCTCAAACCGTTCGTATGGGGAAACAACAGACACAAGGTAGCTTGGCAGGTGCTTAAAAACCCCACGGATCTGGGGGCACAGCCCTCCCTGACTTTTAATCTCTATTATATTGCATCACAATTATCCCAACTGTATCATATTGACAAGATGGATAGGGAGCAGTTTCTTCAGCTGCTCTGTCCGAGTTGGGCTCGGCGAACTGAGGACTCAATCTACGCGCTGGCGATGGTCTTTAGTGGTGCAGGGCAGGGGGACGGCAGACAGACTCTGTTATATCACTACAGACACATATGGGACCTGGCTTCTGCCAAGCTCGGGATACCAACCTATAACGATTACACCCCATTATGGCATAATAAAACTCTGACAGAATTTCTACAACTGCCTGATGTGGACCTCTGATCCAACCATGGTATTCTCTACATGCACCAACTGTTTGCTGACGGAAGCCTCAAAACTTTCCCCACGCTTAGCGACAAATTCTCAATCCATGGGTACATGCTCTTTCGATTCTTGCAGGTGAAACACGCGGCCGCCAAATGTACCTTTACAACCCCTTTAAAGCACACCACCGCTAAATCCAAAGAAAACGTACCTGAAAATCACTATTATGTCCTCCCCACTGTGCCTGATTGGAAGTACAGTGCCTTGAAAAAGTATTTACACCCCCTTGAAATTTTCCACATTTTGTCAACCAAAAATGTAAATGTATTTTTTGGGGATGTCTCTACCAGCTTTGCACATCTTGAGAGTGAGCTCAAGCTCTGTCAGATTGGATGGAGAGTGTCTGTGAACAGAAATTTTCAAATCTTGCCACAGATTCTCAATTGGATTTAGGTCTGGACTTTAACTGGGCCATTCTAACACATGAATATGCTTCAATCTAAACCATTCCATTGTAGCTCTGGCTGTATGTTTAGGGTTGTTATCCTGCTGGAAGGTGAACATCTATCTATCCATCTTCCCATCAACGCTGACCACTGATGCTGTCACCACCATGTTTCACAGTGGGGGTGGTGTGTTAAGGGTAATGTGCAGTGTTAGTTTTCCACCACACATAGTGTTTTGCTTTTGGGCCAAAAAGTTCAATTTTGGTCTCATCTGACCAGATCATCTTGTTTCCCATGTTTGCTGTGTCCCACACATGGCTTAAAATAGCCGCTCAATAAAAAATATACTACACTTACTTTTAAGGTGTACATATTAAAAAACAAATGTAACATAAATAAAATATCATTTGGGTGTGTCCTATGTTTGTCTACTTTTGCTAATAGGTGTCCCTTGTTCCTATCTCAAAATGTTGGGAGGTATAATTTTGGCAATATAATTGTTTACTTTTTTTTTACCTTTGTTCCCTTACTTCTGTTACATTTAGTAAATATGCCCACCTTCTTTTACAAATAGTGCTGTCATAGAGGGCACTTTAGATTTTTAACTCACTGCAGATAAACCTTCGTCCTAAGGTCTGTAAACCTAAAAACATTGAATTCCCTTAGGGCAGTGGTCATCAACCCTGTCCTGCAGGGCCCACTAACAGGCCAGGTTTTATGTATTACCTTGGGGAGATGCAGTCTAGAATACTGCAATCACTGAGGAGCAAATGATATCAGCTGTGATGTATTTCAGTTATCTTGCAAACCTGGCCTGTTAGTGGGCCCTGCAGGACAGGGTTGATGACCACTGCCTTAGGGCTCTTTCACATGTGTGGCAGGGGGGCAGCCCAAATGCTAATATTATGGCCTGACATACGTGCCACAGCCATGGCATTTTTAACGCAAGTTCGACGGGTAGCACTACTTGTCAAACTCGCCCATTGAGTGACACCCCAACCAAAAGACAAACTCAGGCTGTAGTGTTCGACAGGCAGCACCACCTGTCAAACTCGCCCGTTGAGTGGCACCCCAACCAAAAGACAAACTCAGGCTTGCAGTGCACTCCTATTGAACTCAATTTTTTAACTACAAAATCCCTCTTGGGATCGAAAAGAAAAAAGAAAAAGAAGTTCAGGAGATGGTAGGATCGCCTCCTGAACACCTGCCAACTCCTGCTATGATTTTGCGAATTGCTTTTTTAGGGGGTGGTAAGCATTGTTGCCTGTCTGAAAGAAATCGAAATGTTCCAATATTGCCATAAGTGAATATGTTGTTTAATATGTAAATGTGTTTACTTGAAATTGAATTAAAAAGTACTATAGTGCAGAATATCATTCCTGGAAAATGTGTGGGTGTCGTTTTATTACTAAGCATCAATTTGCACATTTAAATGACAGAATGGAAAAATGTAACATTAAAAATAATTAATGTTGCTGTACAGTTTAATGAAGTGAATATATTTAAAGACGGTGATCATATATTGTCATGGGATGCATATTCAAACTCATAATATCGTCACAGTGTGAGAATTGGAATTATGTTGTAGAATTATGCCTGCTTAAGGAACAATTGAAGGAATATTACAATGATGCACATTCTTCTACAACTAATATAGAAAAGTCATGGAGTTCAACAAGGACTGTTTTCTGAATAAGATGCATAAATGATTTCCATTTTTGTGGCTAGTTCTGAAAACCCAGAGGCTGACCTGTACTTTGATAACTAGATTGAATGAAATATCTGCAAGACAAGAGAGGTTTAATAGAACATGAGCGCTGCCATTGTTGTTTTCACTTTAATGGTGGCAATACATGCTTTGACTATCTTAACAAAGTGTAACTCAATCAAAACAACTGAATCTGCAAATGACTGAATAGCCATAACTGCCATTTCCAATTGTTTTAGACTTAATTTAGATCAGATTCAATCAGAGTCAATTGGCCTGAGCGAACATTTGGTGATCATTTTGCATCATTCAGCGGCACTGAGATACTTACCATTAGGCTGATGTCAGATGGGCGACCCTGCTGCTAGCGATCCTGCCCTTGACGATTTGTTACAGTCATCAGCGGAAGAATAGCAAAGAGGCGGCCTGTCTGTGCCTATGAAAACGCTGCTTCATTATTTGAAAGATTTTATTGAGGAAGCGATTTAGCTGGTGGGGGAGTGATTTCTTATGGGCCGTACACACGACCAGTTTCAGCAGACATGTTCGGTCGTGTGTAGGCCCGAGCGGACAGGATTCCAGCATACATTTGCCCGCCGGGCCTTTTTCCAGCGGGCAAATATTTCTGGACTTGTTTTAAAACAGCCCGCTGGAATCCTGTCCGCTCAGACATGTTCGGTCGTCTGTACAGACCTATCGTACATGTCCGAGCGCCCGCCATCCCTCGCATGCGTCGAATGACTTCGACGCATGCGTGGAAGCATTGAACTGGCAGGGCCGCCCACGTCGTCGCGTCATTGTTTACGCGTGGATTTCTGTATGATGGTGAGTACAGCCACCATACAGAAATCCCCGGGCAGACATGTACGGAGAAAAGGTCCGGCGGACCGGTTTCATTGTACATGTTTGGTCGTCTGTACACGGCCTTAGGGAAAGACAGGCAGCTTTTTACCAATTTTGACACTGACAACTTTGTTGTCCATCTGACATCAGCCTTTTAGGCCTCGTACACATGATAGGATCGCCAGAGGACAACGATCTGAAGGACCGTTTTCATCAGTCCAAACCGATCGCGTGTAGGCCCCATAGGTTATTTAACCTTCAGTCAAAAAAAATGAGAACTTGCTTTAAAATTGAACCGATGGACGCCTAAACGATAGGTCAAAACTGATCGTTAGTATGCAAAAGCATCGGTTAAAAACCAGCGCATGCTCATAATCAAGTCGACGCATGCTTGGAAGCATTGAACTTTCAAGCCCGTCGTTGTGTTTTACGTCACCGCGTTCTGACACGATCGGTTTTTGAACTGATGGTGTGTACGCACGACGGACCATCAGTCAGCTTCATCGGTTAACCGATGAGAATGGTCTGAAGGACCGTTGTCATCGGTTAACCGATGAAGCTGACTGATGGTCCGTCGTGCGTACACACCATCAGTTCAAAAACCGATCGTGTCAGAACGCGCCAACGCGGTGACGTAAAACACAACGACGTGCTGAAAGTGATGGACTGATCGTGTGTATGAGGCTTTAGAGGGTTTTAATCTACCCACCTAAATGAAATCTTACATCCATTATTGGCTTCATCTTCAGTTCCACCAAACAATCCTGCACTCTTGGAAGTCCCCCTGGTTGAACTTTCAGGAACTCAAGACACCTTTAAATGGCACAATGTGTTTGTGTTCCTGGCAGCCCAGCAGACCCTGGCTAGAGCCTGCTGTCAACCATTCCTAAATTTCAGTGAAGTTAAGCAGCATCTCCTGAGAACCATGGTCCATGAGAAGCTCACGTCTATACCTACCGACACCCACGCCAAATGCATGAAGATTTGGGATCCATGGATAACCTACAATGACCATTTAAACTTGGACCGTTCTTTACTCTCAATTTGACCATTTGGATGGATATCCTTTGTACTGTGTAATGGGAGGGGAGATATTTTCTGGAGTGACTTCAGGAGGAAAGGACTTTAAATATGTCCATCACCATTCCATGCCTGACTAGATAAACATACTGAGTAAAAAATATTTACATACCTGTAGCGCTACCCCTTTAAGAGCCAATGGGTAATCAGTAGATTGATTTCTTTACAACCTCAGTGCTCTTGTATATGGATCATAATTTGGGGGGTTCCCGCTGGCATTACCATTTTCCATATCCTAGCAGAGACAGCACCTGTCTACATTTTCTGTCCGTAGAAATAGTTAGCAATGCAGAGCTGGTACTGGGCTTTCCTGATAAAAGAAAAACATTAATTCTACGCAAATACTCTGAATGTTGGTTGTAAAATCAGTATTTTATATAAATAATGGAAAAAATATACAAAATACTATTATAGTTTGCCTGAAAGATGGGCTACACATTGAAGTCTCAATGGTCAGAGCCAAATCATCTGGCATTCCTCCATACACCTACACACCTGTACACATTCATTATTCACCTTATAACTATTATTCAATCTTCATATTGCTGCTTATTAAGGAGTAAGGAGTACAGTGTGGTACTTGTTATATCTCTATTCATGTCTTTATCTGCAGAAATGAATAGAGAATGGATGAAAATTCCAACCTACCTTATTAAAGACGTCATCTTCGCCTGCACAGAATATTTCTCAGTGTTCCAGAGGGGAACTGGGAGGCAATGGAACATAGGTAATGTAAATACAATATGATGTTCATTGTGTAAATAATGGTAACAAAGATTATGACCAGTAAAGGTGAGCAAGTTTTCTTGACTCCCTCTCAGAATGCACTGTTGACTCTTTCTCTTTGTATAAAATATTGTATTTATTGCTTGTTTTTTACTGTATATCTTACCTATATTTCCTAGAATCCTCCTGAAGAAGCGGTACATACCGCGAAACCGGTCGAGGTCAATGGTTCCAACGATTAGACAATAATGGTTTTGTTACCTATCTGATTTGTGGGGTTTGTCCCAAATGTCTTTTATATTGTATCTTGTCAAATAAATATCAATTTATTTTTATTTTATTGTCTCCTATCAGTGCCTCGAAAATCCCAACCCCACTTCTCCCCTTGTTGACCTGTGGTGTTAGATACTAATCGGCCTCAAGCAGCCTTTTGGTCTTCATCCACCAGGCCCTACTTTTTGCAAAGATGAATCCGCCTTTTCTGTGTTCCCACCACTGCGCTTATGATAATAGTGATAATCAGATTTGCAAAAGAGTGAAGCATCTACTTTAAAAAAAAAAAAAAACTGTGAAAAACATATTCTAAAACCCTAAAATTTGTGTAATAAAATATAAGCAGCGCTGTAAACAATGTAATATGAAATATCTGTTTTCACAGGTATTCAAAAATAATGCTAATGTCCATAAACATCACCATGTGACAAAAGTGAATATGTGCACAAATTCCAAAAAATATATATAAATGTGTTTAAATAATAATTAAATATAAGTCCATATATCACATCAAGTAGGTTTGTGGAAAAAATAATTAAAATAGCTTCCAATCTTCCACCATGTTCTGATCTTGCCCAAGTATTGTGAAACTCTGGTTGGAAGTATTTGAAATAATTAATCTTAGGCTGCTGTTTACGCTTTTGGCTTCCCCGTAGCTGGCACTCCTAGGTATCCATGAGGATGAGCAGAGACCCCATCATACCAAATTTTTAATCTCATATCTCCTATATTATGCTAAAAAAAGAAATCCTCCTTAAGTGGATCTCCTTCACTCCCCTTGTGGTATCCTCCTGAGAAGGTGGGTACAATGGTAGATACTGCTTTACCCATGTGTAGGCTTACATATATCAGTCGGGTTGTTCCTGGAAGTATGAGAAGGTTTGATCATCTTGGACCTCTGATTCAATTATGTTGACTTTTTTCGTTTTTCTTATAGTTGTTAAGCATATAGACTGATAATTTGCCAGCTACTATTTGTTCCTCATATACAAGTGCTGGTTCTCGTATTTTAATTCTGGTAGTACTGTTTCTGTTTATGCAAGTGGAATATACTTCTTGGCAATGTACAGTTGGGTCTTGCAGCCTTGTAGAAAGGAGGGAGAGATGAGGGGCTCTGGTGAGGCTGGGTATCTGGTCCTTAGTAGCAGTGGAGAGATGGCCCTGAAGCAGTGTTAATTTTGTCAACTAAAACCGACTAATACATTTTAGTAGAATAACTTAATACCATTTTAGTCGACTAAAATAGGACTAAAACTAAAACAATTGAGATTACTAAAATACGACTAAAACTAAAATGGCATTTTAGTCAAAAGACTTAAATGGGACTAAAACTAAATTGCCATTTTAGTCAGAAGACTCAGGCCCCGTACTCACGACCAAACATGTCTGCTGAAACTGGTCCGCAGACCAGTTTCAGCAGACATGTTTGGCCGTGTGTTGGCCCGAGCGGACCATTTTGGGACGGATCGGACAGGTTTCCAGCGGACAACTGTTTCCCGGACTTGTTTTAAAACAGTCCGCTGGAAACCTGTCCGCCCGGACATGTACGGTCGTCTGTACAGACCTACCGTACATGTCCTGCCGCCCGCATCCCTCGCATGCGTCGAATGACTTCGACGCATGCGTGGAAGCATTTTTAAGGCGGCCCGCCCACGTCGCCGCGTCATTGTCGCGGCGACACCGCGTCATCGACGCGGCGACACCGCGGACACGCCCCGCGTAATGTTTACGCGCGGGCTTCTGTTCGATGGTGTGTATAGCCATCGAACAGAAGTCCCCGGGCAGTCCCCGGCCAGACATGTCCGATGGAAACGGTCTGCAGACCGTTTTCATCGGACATGTCCTGCCGTGAGTACTCGGCCTAAGACAAAACTAAATAGAAATTTGACGTCACAATTAACACTGGTCTGTAGTGCATGTTCATACCTCAATAACATAAGTAATAACATACTGGATGTTTCACTCCAGCAGTATATAATGAGTTTGGAAATTGTAGAGAGATGTTTAACTAATGCATTACAATTTACCTACACCCATTCGATTTTAGATGACTAAAATGTACTGGAGATTTTAGTCGACTAAAATGGCCTGGAGATTTAGTTGACTAAATACGACTAAAACAATTGAAGAAGACTAAAATGGGACTAAAACTAAAATTCCGTTTTAGTCCTAAGACTAAAACTAAATCGAAATTTGCTGCCAAAATTAACACTGCCCTGAAGGCAGCACTTTGTAGAGAAGAAGGTCTGATGAAGAAGCTGTGAATGCTCCAAAATGCGTTACCGCCCACCACCTTTACCTGGTTTCATACCGGCCTTGTGCATTCCAGCTTGGTTCCAAAACTCGGGCCCCCTTATCGCATCTTCACCTCCTCGCCAATCAACGTCACCAGGGACTCTGACAGCTTCAGGACGGCTCTCTCTCTTCCCCAGAGAGACGAGAATTACAGGGATCCGCATGAGGATAAATCATTGTATGCCTATGACCTCTTACTAGTAAGTTTTTTTAATCCCATTGTGCCCTTAATAAATCTTTTAATCACAGCACTTAGAGATGCCTTTCTCTTTCCTTCTTGTAGCCTTGTATTTGACCACTACTCAGTTATGGAATTGTACTTTGTGTATGTGACTACTTATGTTGTATTGTCTTGTTTTTTCAATAAAGTACTCCTGTTTTATAAACAAAATAATAATAATAATAATAATAATAATAATAATAATAATTGCATTTCCATGTTCTGTATACTTTGGGAGACCAGATATAGTGAATGCAGGGTCCTGGGTTTAGTAACACTTCAATGACACATGAGCATCATTCAGTGTAATCACACTCTGAGTCCAGGCTGTGTGATGACACTGCCCAAACGGGATGGATCCATGACACCCTGGGCTCAGAGGAAGTGGGTTGAATGATGCTGGCTGTCATTCAACCCAGAAAGCTGAGGACCACTAGTGGTGAAAAATAATTAGAGCCTGTAATGAAATGTCCCACACTCCGCTTGAGTGCTTTCGCCATATACCACTTCCTCCCAGTCTGAATATAGATATCAGATATTCCAACCGCTATTAACGACAAACAAGACAATATTTGCTTGATTGCTGAACATGAACTGTTTATTAGAACCAGAATACAAGTCTTATATACAATAGAAGAGGAGGTACCACCCTCCTGTTCATAATACTTTAACAATACACTTGTAACCAGAAACATAAATTAACATGAGCTAATTAACTAATCCCTTTAAGCAGCCGATGTGAATCTGTGCCCTTCTGGCCATTGTCATGATAAATCAGGATTTCACTACAGGTCAGACTTGTTGTCACTGAGCTTCACACAGTAGATGATACATTATCATAAGTATAAACACAGGACACCTTCACACAATAGCAGGAGCTCCAGTAGGAGTCGGCCCATCTCCTACATTGTACAGAGGTGTCATGTCACCTGCGGTCAGGTGACAGGTGCACACCATTGGGGCCAGGAGTGCACCGCTAAGGTAGTGGACCCTACGGCTGACTGCTGCGGACGGAACACTGGGTGGCTAAGGAAGGCAGGTCCAATGGAGCACTAACAGGGATCCCACAGGGAGCTAGAGCCTAAGATTCCCCAGGGCGCAGAGTCTAAGATCCAGCAGGTGTTCACCAGAGCCTCTAGTGGTGAGGATAGACTGGGCTGCAACTGGATACAGGTCGTGGCCCCCAGAGTCCCCCAGCAGGATATAGGGGATAGAGGGGAAGCAGCAGCTCAGGATACAAGAGATAGTGAGGGGATAAGCCAAAGGTTGGGGCGACTAGCAGACAAGGATAAACAAAGGACACGCCAAAGGTCAAGGTCACAAGCAGACAGGGATAGTCGAGAACAAGCCAAGATCGGTAAAATAGAGACAGACGTATCACACGGCAAGCAGGAACTCAAACACACAATAGCTTAACAAACACTGGTGATCAGTACCGCTGGCTTGCAGTGCACAGGTTAATATAGAGTTCCCTGATAGGGCCTGGGGTGGAGCCATGCTAGAGGAGAGTCTACTTAAGCAGCCAGGTGAGAGCGGCTGGCCTCTAAGGTGAACACATGGAGGAGGTAAGCTGACAGACAAACATTACTGCATATCCATGACAAGAGGCCAATATGATCAGCTCTCTCAACTAACGTGTTGAGTGCAGAATCAAACAAACCAAGAATAGTCTTTACATATATCCTGGGAGATATTGTGGATAAATATCACTGTCCCATTTTAAGTAATCCAAGACATATTTTCTCAGTCACCCTGTGCCAAGATGGCACAGGGTGACTTAAGCCTCGTACACACGATAGGTTAACCAGAGGACAACGGTCTGAAGGAGCGTTGTCATAGGTTAACCGATGAAGCTGACTGATGGTCCGTCACGCCTACACACCATAGGTTAAATAACCGATCGTGTCAGAACGCGGCGACTGTAAAACACAACAACGTGCTGAAAAAAACTAAGTTCAATGCTTCCAAGCATGCGTCGACTTGATTCTGAGCATACATGGATTTTTAACCGATAGTCGTGCCTACTAACGATCGTTTTTGACCTATCGGTTAGGAATCCATAGGTTAATTTGAAAGCAAGTTGGCTTTTTTTTAACCTATGGTTAAATAACCTATGGGGCCCCCACACGATCGGTTTTGACCGATGAAAACGGTCCTTCAGACCGTTGTCGTCTGGTTAACCTATCGTGTGTACGAGGTCTCAGACATAAGAGGTGCATGGGGAGCTGAAACAAGGGTTTCCCAACCTTTCCAAGGGATTCTGGGTTCCATGGGCCCTCCCGTCACAGGGCCCATTCGCACTTTTCTTCTCCGTTAAAGCATCCCATTTTTTTAGCAGGTTGCCAACACACAGACCAAGAAATGGCCATGCAGCATTTCTCTATCACAGAAAACTACAATGCATGATTGCGTGTTACCGTGCGTTGTGATGCACTGCGTGTGCGCCGGAGTGGAACTGCCTTAATGCATTGGGGTGCTATTAAAAATAAAGGCACTGCAATGAGCTAACACATGTAATATGCAATAATGTAATGTGCACATTACTGTATCGCACTGCATTACAAAAGGTGGGAATGGGTCCTTACTGTGGATCAGATTTATGTTGGTTTTTGCTTTATCTTTTTCTTGTGTTCATTTCTTTGTTTTTATTCTTTCACTAGAATTACTACTTTAAAAACCAAATAACAGACACCAAAGACTCCGCAGACAGATTATAGTAAAAACAGCGGTATTCAATTTTGCCTGCTCAGTTATTTTTCTATGATCGTTTCACTTAGCTACAGAATTGATTTTTATCTTCTCTATATGGTATCATATGAGTTGCTATAAATGATGTAGTAGAGACAAGAGAGGTAAAAGCCGGGTAAGAAAAAAAAAAATTCGCTATAAACCGCTCTGTTCCTGACGATTGGAAAGTGGCCATAAAACCAAAATTGAGAACAAGAGGTGGAACTTCATCCATATTTCAGTTGTCAGTGTTTATGTGTAGGGCCGTTAAGAAGCAAAATGAACAGCCATACCATAAAACCGGCTCAGTTGGCAGTGAACAGACTCAGAAGTTAATCCCAGTAGTGAAAAAAAGTTTTACGGCAGACAAAATGAGGGAAGCCAAATCAAAGGGTGTGTAAAGGTCACAGGGAGGCTGGAATAAAGGGGTCACGGGAAGCTAATCCGGCTGAAAGGGATCCAAATTAAGAAAAATATTTTTATGTTTAAAGTATACTCGGTTTAGGCTTCCTGGTTGTGTTTCTACCCTGACATATTTGTTGAGGGACAAACATTATACGTTATTCATATCTAATCCATGATCTAGACCTGGGGTCTCCAAACTTTCAAAACAGAAGGCCAGTTTACGGTCCTTCAGACTTTAGGGGGGGCAGACTAGGGCCATTGGGAGTAAAAAATGTCCAGGTGTCCAGTGGGAGTAAATAATACCATATCTTTGGTGACAGTGGGAGGACTAGTGCCCCATCGTTGGTGTTAATAGAAAAAATTGATGGTGTCAGTTGGAGGGATAGTGCCCCATTGGTGTCAGCAACAAGAATTATGCCCCATTTAAATTGGATGGAATAATGCCCCAAGGGCCGCATTAAGGCAAGAAAAGGGCCACATCCAGCCCCAGGGCCACAGTTTGGAGACCCCTGATCTAGACCAGGGGTGCCCAACCTATTGAAGCATGAGGGCCACTTAAAGGGTCACTAAAGGAATTTTTTTTTTTTGCTAAATAGCTTCCTTTACCTTACTGCAGTCCTGGTTTCATGTCCTCATTGTTCGTTTTTGCTTTCATGTTGCTGTAAATCTCTCTCTGTTCTGGACACTTCCTGGTTGCCTGTTTCCTGATAACCACAGTACTGGGAGATTTCTCACGGTGGTCACTAATCAAGGAGCTGTGTGTAAAACGAAACTGGATTGGTGCTGAGGAGTTTTAGACAAAGTATCACTGCTCTCTATTGGCTGACTGCCCTCTAGTGGCTCTCTGTACATCAGAGAACCAGCAAACAACAGCAAAAACGAAACTACACTGCAGGCACATTATATGATTGTTTTTTTATCTATTTTTAATCATTTTTAAAAGGAATCAGTTAACTATTATGTCTCTATGTCCTGTAAACAGTCATTTCAGCTAAAAAATGTTTTTCCTTTAGTGACCCTTTAAGCGACTTGGTAACTGGTCATGGGCCACAATCAGCAGAGCGGGCACATGGCAGGTCCGTGTCTGCTCTGCAATGCAATAGACTTCTATTATATTCCACAGGTTTGGTGCACTTTCAGAAAGCTCACCAAACTCGCAGGTAATAACAAAAGTCTATGGCTCAGTGTAGGTAACCCGCAGGTGCACTGCTCTGCACCTGTGGATTAGTTTGAAAGCAGCCCAGTAACCACAGCAGAACAGATATGCCCATATATACACTGATTTTAGTAATAAACTGACCTTTAATAACAGTATTCTATTCCATTCCAGAGCAGGAGGTCGCGGGCCACATCAGAGGGCTCCGCTTCAGCCCCGGAAGGATTTGCCACCTTAATGACCAGGCCATTTTTTGCGATATGGCACTGCGTCGCTTAAAACTGACAATTGCGTGGTCGTGCGACGCTGAACCCAAACAAAATTGACGTACTTTTTCCCACAAATAGAGCTTTCTTTTGGTGGTATTTGATCACGTCTATGGTTTTTATCTTTTACGCTATAAACAAAAAAAGACCGTAAATTTTTTAAAAAATGTAAAAAAAAATACTTTGTTATAATACATATCCCAAAAGAAATATATAAAAAAATGAATTTATTCATTAGTTTAGGCCTATATGTATTCTTCTATATATTTTTGGTAAACAAAAAATTGCAATAGGCGTATATTGATTGGTTTGTGCAAAAAGTATCATGTCTACAAACTATGTGATAGATTAATGGACTGTTATTTGTTTTATTGTTTTTACTGGTAAGGCTCCATGCACACTGAAGCTGATAAACTGTAGTTTATTGGCGTTTTGGCTTTTTTTTTTTTTAAAGCCTATAAACGCAAATGCCCAAAAAAGCTCAAAAACGCGTATTTTTTTTGCGTTTTTCTATCCATTAAAAAAAAAAAACAACCGTATTTGCCGGCGTATAAGACGACCCCCTAATTTTCCAGCTAAAATGCTGATTTTGGGATATACTCACTGTATGTGCCATTATACATGCCTCACTGTGCCATTATACATGCCTCACTGTGCCATTATTCATGCCTCACTGTGCCATTATACATGCCTCACTGTGCCATTATACATGCCTCACTGTGCCAGTATGCCTGCCTCACTGTGCCAGTATGCCTGACTCACTGTGCCAGTATGCCTCGACGATCTTCCTACCTTCTCCTGTTTGCAGAGTTTCTCAGGCTGCGGGCATCCATTATTCAAAAGCCACGCCTCCTCCTCAGGCTGTTCCGTGATAGGCGGAACACTAATTTTCCCAGCAGAGCCTCTGTTCAGTGTTCCGCCTATCACGGATGTCCTCTCGTCCAAGGCCGAGGATGAGAAGGCATCCGTGATAGGCGGAACACTGAACAGAGGCTCTGCTGGGAAAATTAGTGTTCCGCCTATCACGGAACAGTCTGAGGAGGGGTCGCGGCTTTTGAATAATAGATGGCCGCCGTCTGACAGACAGGTACCCGGCGTATAAGACGACCCCCGACTTTTGGGGCATGATTTTAGATGCAAAAAGTCGTCTTATACGCCGGAAAATACGGTACACTAAAAAACGCTAAGGCCCCGTACACACGACCAAACATGTATGCTGAAACTGGTCCGCGGGCCAGTTTCAGCATACATGTTCGGTCGTGTGTAGGCGCGAGCGGGCCGAATTCCAGCAAACATTTGCCCGCCGGGCCTTTTCCCAGCAGACAAATATTCCTGGACGTGTTTTAAAACCGTCCGCTGGAATCCTGCCCGCTCATGTACGGTCGTCAGTACAGACCTACCGTACATGTCCGAGCGCCCGCCGTCCCTCGCATGCGTGGAAGCCTTTAAATGGCAGGCCCGCCCACGTCGCCGCGTCATCGCCGCGTCATCGTCGCGGCGACGACGCGGACACGCCCCGCGTATTGTTTACGCGCGGACTTCTGTACGATGGTTAGTACAACCATCGTACAGAAGCCCTCTGGCAGGCATGTACGGTGAAAACGGTCCGACGGACCGGTTTCATCGTACATGTTTGCTCGTGTGTACTGGGCCTTATAAACGCTATTGCAAAAACGCAAAAAAAAACTTTGAAAGGCTCCCTGCAAAGCTACTGCCTGTTTTTTATAGCTTTTTTTAGCTTCCAGCCTAATGGCGGTGATCTGCGTTTTTTAGCGGGACCAGATACAGTTAATGCAGTGACTGCAAGAGGCTGATACCATGTCACATTTCTGCATTTACAGTGCTTGCATAAAAATACTTTTAACAATTTTTTTAATATATTAATGATTACATGCCTGCAATAATTGTACCTTTTAATTTTGTTTAGCTGACCCCAACCCGATAGAACACCTTTGGGATGAATTATAGCGGAGACTGCAAGCCGGGCCTTTTTGCCCACATCAGTGCCGACCTCACTAATGCACTTCTGGGAGAATGGTCAAACATTCCCATAGACACACTCCTAAACCTTGTGGGCAGCCTTCCCAGAAGAGTTGAAGATGTTAGAGCTGCAAAGGCTGGGCCAACTCAATATTGAACCCTACGGACTGATGCCACGTACACACGATCGGAAATTTCCGACAAGAAAACTATGGATTGTGTTCAAACTTGTGTTGCATACACACGGTCACACAAAATTCCGAACATCAAGAACGCAGTGACGTACAACACTACATGTAATGATTCCGAGCATGCGTCGAATTGATTCCAAGCATGCCTGTTATTTTGCGTGTCGGAATTGCATACAGAAGATCGGAATTTACGACAAGAACTTTTCCCGTCTGAAAATTTGAGAACCAGCTCTCAAATTTTTGCTGTCGAAAACCTCGACAGAAAAACTCAGATGGGGCCTGCATGTGGTCGTAATTTCCGACCAAAAGCTCACATCGGACTTTTCTTGTCGGAATTTCCAACAGCAAAAATTTGAGAGCTGGTTCTCAAATTTTCAGACTGGAAAAGTTCTTGTCGGGAATTCCGATCTTCTGTATGCAATTCCGACACGCATACGTGTGTAGGCGGCATGAGACTGGGATGCCATTAAAGTTCATGTGTGTGTAAAGGTGGGCGTCCCAATACTTTTAGTAACATAGTGTAGTTCTTCTAGTTCCCCTTTAAATTCAGTTCTATCTGGTGAGATGATCTGGTGTCAGCATTTGTAAATGGTCCAGAGCTGTTTCAAATCATTTGAACATTCTTCCTCGAATGTGAATTCTTACAAAGGCTAAATACGCGGTAGAGCGAGGTTTGTAAGGCAGAGAGCAGAATGATATGAAGCAGATCTTCATACAACTTCTCATAAATAAACTTTTCTCCACTTGGGGATTGCCAGACATTCTGCGTCCAATGCATGTGGAAGACTTCAAGGTTGCCCCATATCCTGTTCTGATAACAGGCCAGCCAGTCCACAATTATTGATTTTTATTTTTTTGAGGTAAAGAGACCACATGTACTGACACATCGCCTGCAGATACTGTTGCAGAATTTCCTTAACCACTTCCATACCGGGCACTTACGCACCTTCCTGCCCAAGCCAATTTTCAGCTTTCAGCACTGTCGCACTTTGAATTACAATTGCGCGGTCGTGCTACACTGTACCCAAACAACTTTTTTATCATTTTGTTCCCACAAATAGAGATTTCTTTTGGTGGTATTTGATCATGTCTGCGGTTTTTTTTTTTTTGCGCTATAAACAAAAGAAGAGCGACAATTTAAAAAAAAAACACAATATTTTTTACTTTTTTATTTAATAAATATCACAATTAAAAAAAAAAAAATGTTTCATCAGTTTAGGCCGATACGTATTCTTCTACATATTTTTGGTAAAAAAAAAACGCAATAATCATATATTGTTTGGTTTGCGCAAAAGTTATAGCGTCTACAAAATAGGTGATAGATTTATGGCATTTTTATTTTATTAATTTTTTTACTACTATTGGCGCGATTTGCGATTTTTTTACTGTCACCGTGACATTGCGGCGAACACATCGGACACTTTTGACAGGTTTTTGGGACCATTCACATTTATACAGCGATTAATGCTGTAAATATGCATTGATTACTGTGTAAATGTGACTGGCAGGGAAGAGGTTAACCACTAGGGGGCGTTGAAGGGGTTAATATGTGTCCTAAGATGTGTTATAACTGTAGGGGGGAGGGGACTCTCAAGGGGAGGAGACCGATGTGTGTTCCTCTGTACTGGGAACACACATTGGTCTCCTCACCGCTGACAGGAGGTGGATCTGTGTGTTTACACACACAGATCCACACTCCTGCCGTGATTACCAACAATCACGGGCACCCGGCGGCAATCGCGGCCGCCGGCCACCCGCGCCGGGTCACGAGCGTCGCCGTGGGCGCGCGCGCACGCCCTAGATCGCCGGGAACGCAGGACGCCATATGACGTCCACCCGGATCGAGGAGGGGTTCCTACCACCGTCATTTTACAATGACGCGGTAGGGATGTGGTTAAGGAATATGCCAACATTTCATATTCCTGATATGTACCTGCTGTACCACGTACAGTGGAACCTCAGATTGCGAGTAATGCGGTTAACGAGCGTTTCACAATACGAGCAATTATTTAAAAAAAATGCTGACTCGGCTTGTGAGTGTTGTCTCCCAAAACTAGCAGGATTCAAGCCTCTGTGTTGTGCAGTACCACATTTGGCCAGAGGTACGGGGATGCCAGAGCCGATCGGAGCCGTTTGGGAATACTCTGAAACACTCGTAAATACTTCTTTTTTTTTTGTTGTTTTTCAGAACCCGAAAAATGTTCTGAAGCCCACACACGATCATTTTAAATTACATTTTTAAAAAACTTTGTTTTTTACAACCCGAAAAATGATTGTGTGTACGCAGCATGAGAGATACCGGCTGTGCTGAAACTAAGCCTGCTCTCCCCCAATGATCAGACTTGATCAGACCTCCTCCCACCCCTCACAGCCATTCACTTGGAAGACCAATGAGCTACAGTTGTTTCTCCCCTAGCTCTCCAAGATCTTTATGCAGAGCAGAACAGGGGGAATGTGATCACTGGTAAAAAAAAAAAAAAAGGTATTTATAATGTATTTTAATTCTATACACAAATGTTTTGCCTTTCATTTCTATTTTAAACTGAATGGGTTGTTTTACAAGGTGGGGGGTTTACATATATTTTAAACTACCGTATTTATCGGCGTATACCACGCACTTTTTTCCCCTTAAAATAAGGGAAAAATCGTGGGTGCGCGATATACGCCGATACCCGCTTCCCGGGCTCAGTTTGAATGCCTGCGCCGACATATACCGAGTGCAGTACACTCGGCTACATTCGGCCAGGCTCGGCTTCGCTCATGCTCACGCATAAACGTCACAGAGCGTGAGCACGAGCAAAGCCGAGCCTGGCCGAATGTAGCCGAGTGTACTGCACTCGGTATATGTCGGCGCAGGCATTCAAACTGAGCGCGGGAAGCGGAGATTCGACGGGGAGACAGCGCGGGAGAAGCCGGCAGGACACCACCGAAGCCGCAGACGGATGCCGTACCCGACGAGGCTGCCGATGGACGCCGCGCAAGACACCAAAACTGTAAGTACTAAAAAAAAATTTACAGGAATTGCGGGTCCACATTAGGGGTGCGCGCTATACGCCGGAGCGCGCAATACCCTGATAAATACGGTATATGTAAACCCACACATTAAAATCTCATTAACGCTTTAACATATTAAAGCAAGATTTTACTCACCTCCCCTTCGGTGATACAATGTCCACAAGCCCCATCGCCAGTGCTAAAATTTTCAAGTTGGCTTCTTTCTGGCTCAGGATCTTTAGCCATCTTGATTGGCCAGGCCATGATGATGTAACTCCTGTACCTGCATCACGGCGCCCGGCAAATGTCGGGATTGTACACTGAACTGCGCATGTGCAGCTCAGTGTACAGTATTTTCTGCTACAAATTATATATTTTCACATTTAACATTCTCCACAAATTTATCCCTGACCTGTCTGGTGTGTTCCTTGGCTTTCATGATGCTGTTTGTTCACTAAGGTTCTCTAACAAACTTCTGAAGGCTTCAAAGAACAGTTGTATTTATACTGAGATTCAATTACACACAGGTAGACTCTATTTACTAATTAGGTGAATTCTGAAGGCAATTGATTTCACTAGATTTTAGTTAGGGGTATCAGAGTAAAGGGGGCTTAATACAAATGCACACCACACTTTTCACATATTCATTTGTAAAAAAAAAAAACATTTTCCTTCCACTTGACAATTATGTACCACTTTGTGTTGGTCTACCACATAGAATCACAATAAATCACATTTATGTTCTTGGTTGTAACATGACAAAATGTTGAAAATTTCAAGGGGTGTGAATACTTTTTCAAGGCACTGTATCAGGCTGATAACAGAAGAACGAAGCAGCAGAAAGACACGGGACTTAGGGCTTTGGAGAGAGATAAGTAAGCACTGCAGATAGATGTGCCCAGGTCAAATTTCATGAAACAAGTTGTAAAGCGCTGTGTAAACTGTTGGCGCTATATAAATCCTGTATAATAATAAATAGGGTTTACATCCACTTTAAGTGGTTAAATGAAAGCTGCGGATTTAAAAATATTGAAAAATATGCTTTAAAATGACATGAAATGTTGGCGATTGAATTTCCTTTTATCCTTAGATTCTGCCGCAGAAATCTGCAATGAACTCTGTTTATTACGATAAGAAATGTGGAAGTAAAATTTGTACAACAAACTATCGGCTGATTATCTGATCGTTAGTATAGTGCTTTTGAAAAACAATCGTAAGAGCAAGATTACGCATGCTCGGAAACTAAAGAATACATTATAAAACAATTTAACACATTACATCACTTCTGAAGTTGTATTTGTTTTACGAGAATTTTTGTAAGTTGAGTAAACCTCTTTGCTTTCGATATGAGACTAGCATGCAACAAGAAACGGACGATCATTTGTCCAATAATCTGATCGTGTGTACGAGGCTTTACTCTGTACCAGAACATTTTATGCAATAGCGCCAAATAGAATTTTGTTCTATATGCACACTTTGGCAATTTGTCTAATTAACTTATTTAACCACTTCAACTCCGGAAGGTCATGCGATGCTGTAACCCTTTTCTCCCACAAATAGAGCTTTCTTTTGGTGATATTTGATCACCTCTGAAGTTTTATTTTTTTTCGCTAGAAACAAAAAAAAGACTGACAATTAAAAAAAAAAAAAAAATTGTTTACTTTCTGCTATAAAACTCATCCAATAAAATTTTGAAAAAAATCGAATGTCTTAATTAATTGAGGCCGATATGTATTTTTCTACATATTTTTGGTAAAAAGATCCCAATAAGTATATATTGATTGGTTTGCGCAAAAGTTATATGGGATATATTTATGGACTTTTTATGGACTTTTTTTTTTAATTGTTTTTACAAGTAAGGTTGGCAATCAGCAAATTTTAGCAGGACTGCGACATTGCAGCGGAAAAATCTGACACTAAGGCCCCATACACACGATAGAATCTATCCGCAGATAAATCCCAGCAAATGGGTTTCTGCGGATAGATCCTATGGTGTGTACACGCCAGCGGATCTGTTTCCGCGGAGAAATCTCCTCTGGGATGGATTCCAGCAGATCGGATATTTGCTGACATGCACAACAAATCCATCTGCTGGAATCCATTCCAACGGATGGATCCGTTCGTCTGTACAGACTTACCGGATCCATCCGTCCAAAGGGATCCCCCACACGCGTCGTAATGATTTGCGTGGAAAATCCTTATATGACAGCGTCGCGCCCGTCGCCGCGTCATAATAGCGGCGACGGCGCGACACGTCATCGCCAGAGGATTTCAGCGCGGATTTCAATGCGATGGTGTGTACACGCCATCGCATAGAAATCTTCTGAAATCCTCGAGAGGATTTATCCGCGGATACGGTCCGCTGGACCGTATCTGCGGATAAATCCTCTCGTGTGTATGGGGCCTCAGCCCTGGTTCACACTGGGCTGCGGGAGTGAAGCGGTGCGAGTTCAGCTGAACTCGCACGTCTTCACTCCCGCTGGCAGTCCCGATTTCGGCCGCGATTTAAGAGACATCTGTGCAGGTTTCTCCACAGATGTCAATGTAAATCGTGGCCCGAAATCGCAAAAATTAGTACAGGAGTACTTTTTGAAATCGGTGCAGCGCCGCAGATGCGGCATCGCACCGATTAGGACGGTGTCATTGCCGACAATTGCTGGCAAATGCCGCCGATTTGAGATGCGATTTCACATGTGAAATCGCATCTCAAATCAAAGCAAATCGTACCCAGTGTGAACCTGGGCTAAGTGACACTTTTTGGGGATCAGTGACACCAATACATTGATCAGTGCTAAAAAAAATGCATTGCCACTGTATAAATGACACTGACAGGGAAGGGGGTTAACATCAGGGGCGATCAAAGGGTTAAATGTGCTCCCTGCGAGTGTTTTCTTACTGCGTGGGGAATGGCTTAACTGAAGAAAGAGATCTGTGTTCCTGCTCAGCAGAATTACAAGATCTCTGTCTTTCTTATTAGCAGAACCACGATCTGCCTTGTTTACATAGACGGACCGCCATTCTGCCTCTCTACGAACGATCACCGGACATCGTGTGTGCCGGGCCCGCTGATTGGCTCCTTCTGTGTCCAATCACAGTGGGAGTGGGTCTCCCATGGCGTGCGCGTCCTAGACCCCAAAGAGGGAATCACGTACAGGTACGTGATTTCGCACTTAAAGGAGTTGTAAAGGAAACATTTTTTTTTGCTGAAATTACTGTTTACAGGGTATAGAGACATAATAGTTAACGGATTCCTTTTAAAAACGATTAAAAATAGATAAAAATCAATCATATAATGTACCTACAGTTTTAGTTTCGTTTTTGCATGTTGTTTCCTGCTTCTGTGATGTACAGAGCCACAGAGCCAATACAGGGCAGTGATGGTTTGTAAAACGAAACTGATTGGTGCTGAGGGGTTTTAGACACACAATAATCACACCTCCTTGATTAGTGACCACAGAGAGAAAGCTCCCAGTACTGTGGTGATCAGGAAACAGACAACCAGGAAGTGTGGAGATCTGAGAAGAACTACAGCAACTTGAGAGCAAAAACGAACAATGAGGACATGAAAACAGCACTGCATTACGGTAAAGGAAGCTATTAAGATAAAAAAAATCCTTTACAAACCCTTTAAGGGCCTCAGGAAATGTACATGGGGTGGTCCTTAAGTGGTTAAGGCCACCCTGTCAGGTTTAGGCCTCTTGCACATAATACTCTTGTTTCATACTCCTGTTTGAGCATCTACTTTTTTTGTATGTATTTGTGTGTATTTATGCACAGTTTTGCGCATATGCGTTTGCACAATTTCGCACACACTCGTGCATTTTCGTGCAAATGTGCGAAAACATAGTCTCACATTCTTGTCCTGCACAATATGCAACTAGGATTTGTGAGCATTTGCGCATGAGGCGAAAATTACTCAACAAAAAAGCTGATTTTTCTATTTATTTTTTCACTGAAGAATGCACTATACTTGTGCCCATCAAATGCAGCCACTGTGCCATCAAACGCAGAAACTGTGCCCATCAATTGCAGCCACTGTGCCCATCAATTGTAGCCACTGTACCCATCAATTGTAGCCACTGTACCCTTCAATTGCAGCCACTGTGCCAATGAAATGCAGCCACTGTGCCCATCAATTGCAGCCACTGTGCCATCAAACGCAGCCACTGTGTCATCAAACGCAGACACTGTGCCAAGCAATTGTAGCCACTGTGCCCATCAATTGCAGCCACTGTGCCCATCAATTGCAGCCACTGTGCCCATCAATAGTAGCCACTGTGCCATCAAACGCAGTCACTGTGTCATCAAACGCAGACACTGTGCCAATCAATTGTAGCCACTGTGCCCATCAATTGCAGCCACTGTGCCAATGAAATGCAGCCACTGTGCCCATCAATTGCAGCCACTGTGCCCATCAATAGTAGCCACTGTGCCATCAAACGCAGCCACTGTGTCATCAAACGCAGACACTGTGCCAATCAATTGTAGCCACTGTGCCCATCAATTGCAGCCACTGTGCCCATCAATAGTAGCCACTGTGCCATCAAACGCAGCCACTGTGTCAAACGCAGACACTGTGCCCATCAAATGCTGCCACTGTGCCCATCAAAAATTAACACTGTGACCCCCTGCCCGGAGAGAGGGGGTCGCACCCGTGCGCCCTTAATGGACTCACCGCCACTTCTGTCCGTGAAATCCAGGCCGATGGAGACTCTATTTTTCATCCGCCTGGAGGATCAGATGGGATGGGATCTCCCCATATAGGAGCGCAAGGCTCTGACATGTCCGTCTCAGCACAGTAAGCGGAGACGGACCTGTCATCTGCCTGATCAGTGGGGATAAGGCAATCGATCCCCCGCTTAGCAAAGCGAAGTCCGCTGAGGGGAAAACCCGTGTGAAAGAGCCCTTACGGCTCTTCTATTGAGGAGAAGTTTAATTTATTATTTATTCTAAACTTGCAAGACTAATTTTAAACATAAACGTGATCAGAATCAATAAAATATTTATTTATATAAATTTATATTTATATGTACATCTACAAACAATTACATAAAATAAAAACAAGCCCTCCAGCCCTGCTAACCATACAGCTGCCTTCACAAAGCTATATGTCAGCGAGTTTTATGTTCCGCTTACAATCCTACAGCACAAGGACACAGTCTGACATAATATATAGTACAGCGGATTCATTTTCAGGCACGTACTTTTCATTCTTAAACATCCATCAGGACGATCTAGAGTGGTTTTGTAGCTATAGTTACAGACTGCACAAAGCGCGCCGGCGTGTAGGACGCTGAGGAAGAAAAATGAATTGATAGGGACCGTCCCAGTTCTGTCTGTCTTGATAAACTCCCCAACACTATTTTCCATAAATATAGGGAAGATTTTTTTCTATATATATCACAGCTAATTGGCACACCAAATGAGAGTGAAAAATCTTTCACAGAGTATTTATAGAAAATGAAACCCATTATTTCCTAAATTGCAAAAAAATAAAAATTAAATTGTAAGTTTTTAAAGTAGCACAACAATGGCCTGCCAGAAAATCCTGTATGTTTATGCTGTCATATGAAAAACTAAAGCCCTGTACACACGATCGGTTCGTCTGATGAAAACAGACCGATGGACTGTTTTCATCGGACGAACCAATCGTGTGTGGGCCCCATCGTTTTTTTTTTCCCCATCGGTGAAAAAAAATAGAACCTGTTTTAAATTTTTCTTATGGTTAAAAACACCGACAGAAAAAAACGATCGTCTGTGGGGAAATCCATCGGTCAAAAATCCACGCATGCTCAGAATCAAGTCGACGCATGCTCGGAAGTATTGAACTTAATTTTTCTCAGCACGTCGTAGTGTTTTTTACGTCACCGCGTTCTGACACGAACGGATTTTTGACTGATGGTGTGTAGGCAAGACTGATGAAAGAACTTTAGATTTTTGAATGTTACAATTTCGAAATTTCGAATTTTTTAATTTTCGAATTTCTTAAATTCAGAATTTCAAAAATTCAGGTTTTTATAATTTTCGAATTTTTAAATTTTCAAATTTTTTATTTTTTCGAATTTTCAAAATTCAGAATTTTCGATTTTTTTCGAAAATTTTCGAATTTCCGAAATTTCGGAAAATTCGGAAATGAAAAAATTCGGAAATACGATTTTTTTTTTATCCGAAAATTCGGGATTTCATAATTTCTAAAACTCGAAAATTTAAAAAATAGAAAATTCCACAATTTCGAAAATTCCACAATTTCGAAAATTCCACAATTTCGAAAATTCTAAATTTCGGAAATTAGAAAATTAAAAATTCGAAATTTCGAAAATTCGAAAATGAAAAATGCGAAAATTCGAAAATTGAAAATTTCGAAATTTGAAAATTTCGAAAATCGAAATTCGAAAATGAAAAATTCGAAAATCGAAAATTTGTAAATTCGAAAAATAAAAAATTCGACATTTCAAAATTCGAAAATGAAAAATTCGAAATTCAAAAATGAAAAATTCGAAATTTCAAAAATTCGAAATTTGAAAATTCGAAAATGAAAAATTCTCAAATTCGAAAAATAAAAAATTCTCAAATTTGAATATTCGAAAAAATATTTATGGGTCAGACGCCATTGGTTCTGGGTCTTCAAGTGACACTTCTGATATTGACTCTTCGTCTGATGTTGGGGATGACAAGTGGTTCAAGCTTCCAAACCCCGTAGGCACAGGAGATGCTCCAGGGATGCCGCACCATCCGCGGATGTCCCGCAGCTCACATGGGGAGTTGAGGTGCCAAGTACCAGTGTTGTTACAGAGTTTAACCCCATACTCGCTGCATTGTCTGTGTTGAAGAGAACGCTTGACGCTATTGTCCTGTTGGGACTTGGACACCCCCGTACTTTGCCAAAACTGGCCCGCCTGGAACGTATCCTTATGAAAAAGGTGGCCATGGGCTATGGGTGGGAATATCCCTACGTGCCTCCAGCTCTCATGCCCATAATTGAAGGAAAGAGAGAGGACTGGTACAAGGACACAATTTGGGAATACTTGAGAGTACCAAAAGCTTACCGCGACACTGAGTATGAGTTCATCTGTGCCGGCCGTCGGTTTGAGGATTGTTTAAAAGACTGGAGCCCCTGTGAGTACATCTTCAGTGACAAAGTGGTCCTCAAATGTCCTGGAAAAGTGGATCAGGTTTTCTCCATTACCACTACAAATAAGAGAGGGGACATCATCACTTTGCCTGACCCAAGGTTTTACAAGTAGGCCCAATACCTGCATTGTCACCTTTGTTTACTGCTTTAAAGAAGTTACGGACGGGACTTTTTTCATTTCCACCGGATCCACATTTGGCTATTTGTGCAGAACTTTGGGGGGTATGAGTTAGTAAGAATAGGGTCCCGCCAGCTTCTCCACAGCACAAGAAAAAGAAGAAGAGGAAATGTTTTTTTTTATTTCTCTCTTGATTGCTCTGGTTTGAGCGTGGACTGCCTTATGATGGTAGTACCAGCACACTGACCGCTAGGGGCAGTGTTCTGCAACTTCTACCACCGTAGAGACTAACTTGTAAATATATTTTGCGGAGCCTTGCATTTTTTTTTTAAACTCTCAGCACTTAGGTTTTTTTTCTGATGTGTCTCTTTGGGAGCAAAAGGAGATTTCGCCTTTTACTGTGGAAGGTGCAGCTTCAGTTTCACCCTTAGTGACTTCAACTGTATAGTGATGTATATTTGTATGTATGTTCTTCCATTTTATATTTTACAGATCGTGATCTACTATCAAAACTGTCGGAGAATGGGGCAGGATAGATAGTCAGGATTATCTTATTGTTTTAAACTGTTACTGTAAGGATTGTTTCACTTTTCTATCTTTTCTCTTCTTTCTATTGCAATGCAGATTCAGGTCAGGTATTCAGGCTTGAATACCTTTTGGTGGGAGGAGTGTGGGAGGAGTGTGTAGCGCCTGGTTTCTTCAAAGTACCAGTGTTTTTTAAATTTAGAGGGAGATCAGAGTGTAGTTAAAGTCTGATCTGGTTAAAATGTTCAAATTGGGTCTCTGTCTCAGCTTGCCTGTGCTGTGGGCTCATTCTGTTGTGCTGGGGTGTTCTTCCCACCCCAGTGCGGTAGATGGCAGCAGTGGAGTCAAGGTTTGGGTGCTCTTCCCCAGCAGCCAATCAGGAGGGTTGAGCCTCACTGTGCATGCTGGGGTTGGGTATTTATGGGGCAGACTCCATTGGTTCTGGGTCTTCTTAAATTGCGGCATCCACCTTTAGGGTGTCTACACCACAGCGCCCTGGCATTGTGGTCTACCTAGCCAGGGCATGCGTGCCACGCGGTGTTCCCGGTTCTGGGACCATGTTGGTCCGGAACAATTGAGCAGTGGCGGGGACCCAGTGATCGTCTGGGTCTCCACTTTTGAAGATCCCAATCGGTATTGCTGTTCGGTGGGGAGTCCATCTGAGGAGCGCCAATGAGAGGCTGGCGGTCCAAAAGGATTTCGACAAACCACCGGGGATCAAGGTAGCCAGACACTGAAGGATTGATCACCTGTCAGCCGCTACCTGGGCGACGTTAGGAAGGAGATCCAGGCGTAATACTTCTGAGGACGGTTTCCTCCGTATTTGCAATCAGAGAGGGCCTGTGGCAGAGGTGTCTCCCTGAAGTCCAATCAGGAGGGTCTGTGGCAGAGACTTTTCCTCAAAACAAGTTCATTCCAGGAGGGTCTGTGGCAGAGACTTTTCCTCAAAGGCTCGAGTGATACTCTGGCTGCCAGGTCAGTGAGAGAGGCCTGTCCGGGTACGCTATTCCCACTCAAGCAGGAGTGGCACAGAGAAGTGTTATACGTGGGAGAAGGACTGTTTCCCTATTGCTACGCCTGAATTTGCTATTCTCCTTCTTCCTTCAACTCTACTTTCCTCATCACCCCGAGTTTTATTGTTTTTACCTGGCTGGGTAATAAAGAGCACAGCAAAGAGCACCTGTTGCGGACATTCCTTTACTTCTGCTATATGCACCATTCACCCCTAGGAATTTGGAAGAGCCACGAGGTAAATGTGCCACACAAAACAAACCAGCAGCTCCTCCGGGGGTAGTGCTACAAATAGATTGGAAAAAAGTAAATATCTTCGTCAAATTTGTGTTGCTGTCCGTATCCCATTTGTGAGCATTCACTTCACTTCCTGTCCTCCTGAAAAGCCTGGGGCAGCAGTACAACAAATACGGGGAGCGGCGACCATTAGGAAGGAAAGTAATTGACAGTAATAATAACCAGACTGTGTTTTGTCTTCAGTCTGTATCTCTACTAGAGAGATTTCCCTATAATGCCTGTCCTCTAAACAGTGAGGGCCCAGAATTCAGTAAAAACCTGACTGTGGTTTTCTGCCTTTCCCACTATGCTAAAACCAAAAGTATAGTGACTGGAGTTACTATACTTGTGATGTGGTTTTATTGCTATATAGTTTGAGCATGCTTGTGTGCAGGATCATTGTGCAATCCTACAGGCATATCCCTCAAACAGTGACGGTGCGTCCATAAGGGGCGCATGGGCGCCGGCCCCACTCTCTTGGCTCCCCCTATCACCATAGATTCATGCATTGCTGGGTGCTCACTGTTCACTCAGCGATGTGTTAGCAAAGCAAAGGAGTTGGAACTGAACCGCCTCTCGGCCAATCAGGTGCTCGGGTCTGTTACGTCAGGCGCTGTGATTGGACGCCTGATAGAGAGGATGGAAAAAGACATCGTGCAGGACAACGCCGCTGACCTGCTGCGAGACAGGTAAGTGCCGGGTGATGGAAAAAGAAAATATGGACAGCCACATTCCAAAAAACCTTGATGGTTGTCTTTATTTAAAAAAGGAAAAATGCACTACAAGTCACAGCACACTACACGGGAGTAAAACAGCTGACGCGTTTTGCACTATAAATTAGAGCACCCTTGATCTCCTGAGACTACACTGATCATCCTAACACAATCCACCTGGAGCGGTAACTTTCTTTCTTGCCAGGCGATGTACACTGACAGTATTTGATAGGGCACAGTAGTGGCAATTGATGGGCACACTGGCAGCAATTGATGGGCACATTAGTGGCAATTGATGGGCACACTGGCAGCAATTGATGGGCACAGTAGTGGCAATTGATGGGCACACTGGCAGCAATTGATGAGTACAGTAGCTTCGTTTGATGGCACAGTGGCAGCAATTTATGGGTACAGTGGCTGCGTTTGATGGCACAGTGGCTGCATTTGATGGGCACAGTGGCTGCATTTGATGGCACAGTGGCTGCGTTTGATGGCACAGTGGCTGCATTTGATGGCCACAGTGGATGCGCTTGATGGGCATAGTGGCTGCGTTTGATGACACAGTAGCGGCAATTGATGGGCACAGTAGCTGCATTTGATGGGCACAGTGGCTGCGCTTGATGGGCACAGTGGCTGCATTTGATGGGCACAGTGGCTGCATTTGATGGCACAGTGGCTGCATTTGATGGCACAGTGGCTGCGTTTGATGGCACAGTGGCTGCGTTTGATGGAACAGTGGCTGCATTTGATGGCCACAGTGGATGCGCTTGATGGGCATAGTGGCTGCGTTTGATGACACAGTAGCGGCAATTGATGGGCACAGTAGCTGCATTTGATGGGCACAGTGGCTGAGCTTGATGGGCACAGTGGCTGCATTTGATGGCACAGTGGCTGCGTTTAATGGGCACAGTGGCAGCTATTTATGGGTACAGTGGCTGCGTTTGATGGCACAGTGGATGCGTTTGATGGCACAGTGGCTGCGTTTTATGGCCACAGTGGCTGTGCTTGATGGGCACAGTGGCTGCGCTTGATGGGCACAGTGGCTGCGTTTGATGGCACAGTAGCAGCAATTGATGGGCACAGTAGCTGCATTTAATGGGCACAGTGGCTGCTTTTGATGGCACAGTGGCGGCAATTGATGGGTACAGTAGCTGCATTTGATGGGCACAGTGGCTGCTCTTGATGGCCACGGTGGCTGCATTTGATGGGCACAGTGGCTGTGGTTGATGGCACAGTGGCTGTGCTTGATGGGCACAGTGGCGGCAATTGATGGGCAAAGTACTGTGTTTGATGGGCACAGTGGCTACAATTGATTTTTTTTTTCAGTTTGTTTGCGCCACCCAAAAAAAATTAAAAACCAGCCGCCACTGCCCTCAAATCAACCCCTCTACATCCAGCAAAAAGACATACCCTTCTTTTATAGAAAAGCAAAGCTTAAAATGTACTGCCACCAATTACCACTTCCTCCCCTTAAAGAAATACATTGTTTCCTAGTTATGCAAGTTCTGAGATCTCCCAAAGTGCTTTATATTTCTTTTTATCAACGAAACATTTTAAAATGATACTCAAGCCAACACTCAAGTCTTGAGAACATGCAACAAAAACCAACTTCCAAGCGTTATTTCACTGAAAGAACCCTTCAAAATCACTACAGCTTCTAACTGGCCGAGACGGCTGAAGAACACTTCAGCAGCTACATTATTAAAAGAAAAAAAAGAAAAATCCTTGCACTCTCAGCTTTCAGTATGTGGAGATAAGAGCTATTATAATGAACACTTGTTTCTTAGGCGATCACCAGCATTAATGGTATTTTTGACATTTCCTTCTCTGCTAACTGTAAAGGAATATCATTAGCAAAGGCTATGCATGAAGGAACTGAGAGCACCACCAAAAGCACTCAGCAAGGAAGGATAGAAGACAAGGAGAGATATGAGATATGAATCTTCGATGTTCCTGCACAGAGAATGGTTTCAGGAACTGGAACAAAATTGGAACGCAACTGCTGATATGGTATTAGAAATAAAGTGTATCTAAAGGACAACCTCACCTTTAGTGAAATAACCCCTTTTAACTCCCACTAGGATTACTTTCCTCCTTGATCCAATGATCTTTCCTCGCACATGGTCTTGGCTAGCTCCTCTTCATACTGCAAATACCTGCCATGGCCCCATTTATTTATATTGGTGTGCTGTAGTCTTGACCACTAGAGACCACCATAAGTGCTATTAATCACAGGAATAAATAAGGCCACTGCATGAATGTGCAGCATGTAAAAGACCTGGCTGTAGGGTGACCACGTGTCCCGGATTGCCCGGGACAGTCCCGCATTCTGCAGGTCTGTCCCGGGCACCTTCACTCTGGGACAATACAGTGTCCCGGAATGAAACTGACACAGGTCCCAGCATGAACCCCTCAGAGCTTAAGATGTGACACCCCCCAAACTAGTGAAGAACTACAGCTCCCAGCATAGATCTGTGAAATCTATGGGGTCACACCCTTAGATCTCATGGATTCATGCTGGGAGTTTCAAAATTGGGGGGGATGGGGGTCACATCTTTAGATATCATCGGTTCATGCTGGGATTTGTAGTCCTTTACTTTTTGTGGAGGTGTGACCTCCCCAAAGTTAAGGACTACAGGTGCCAGCATGACCCCCCCCCCCCCAGAGCTGAAGATGTGAGACCCCCTGCCCCCCAAATAGTGAAGAACTACAGGTCCCAGCATAAACCTGTAAAATCTATGGGATCACACCCTTAGATCTCAGGAGTTTCATGCTGGGTGTTGTAGTCCTTCAAATTAGGGGGGGGCACATCTTTAGATATTAGGAGTTCGTGCTGGGACTTGTAGTCCTTCACTTTTGGGGGGAATGTGACCCCCAAAAGTGAAGGACTACAGGTCCCACCATGAACCCCTCAGAGCTGTAGATGCTACCCCCCCCCCCCCCAACTAGTGTAGAACTGCAGGTCCCAGGTCCTCAACTTACCGCCATGCAAGAGAGCTCGCATGAAGGTGGAAAGTTCTTGCGGGGGGGGAGCCGAGACAGCCGCGAGGGACCCCAGAAGACCAGGTTCGGGGCCACTCTGTGCAAAACGAGCTGCACAGTGGAGGTAAGTATAACATGTTTGTTATTTAAAAAAAAAAAAAAAATCTCTTTAGTGTTCCTTTAAAAGATTTCATTTAAATAAACAATACATAGATATAGGGAAATCTTTTTTTGTGGGATTTTTAAGGTGCAAAATGAGGTACAGCGATCTCAAAAGACAATGTAAAAAGTTTTAAGACAAATAAAAAATTGTTTAAAAATAATTATGGCATGTACAAAGGACACAGTTTTATGGATACAGCACTTTTGAATGGAATTCCCAACATGCCCCCCCCCCCCCATTCTTCAGGGGATGCTGTCCATTTGAGGTACAAGCCTTCCAGGTCACTTGAAATATTGTATACTATGATCAAGCTACTATATGGGTCAAGATGTCTGCCAGCGTCAAGGCGACCAAGAGCTACAGGTGACCATAGGGAGCATTCAAGGGCCAGAAAATTTTTATTTTTACTTGTGATGGGAAAAAAGTGTGTCTAATATCTATATTATATTTGCCTCTGCCACCCAGGCTTGTGCCTACTGTAAAAAGTAAATCCAGCCCGGTGTACAGTTCTACTTATCATAACAAGAACAGAGAATTTCCAACACTTGATAGTAAATTTGCCATTAACTTTTGTAAATGTACACTCACTTTTTCCTGCCATGGATTTGCTAGAGCCTGACTTTGTAGACTTTCTTGTTGTTATAAGTGAATATGTCCCATTTGTTCTCAAATGAACTAGGGAGGAGGGTTCTTTGTATAAAGCTTACAACATATGTTCCTCTTCTTCATGGATGAATAATCCTGTAAAGTTCTATGTCATAGTTTAACCACCAGCATTCATTCATTTATTAGAATATGCAGCAGTGAAGGGCGGTGGAAAAATTGTACACAATACTATACTGGAAGGCTGTTGTCCTCATACCTTGTACACACTCCAAAATTTGTAGAACATACTTATTTCATTAAAGTTTTATAGTAACTAGGGTTGTGTCTCAGAATCCCAAATGACGGATTTTTGGGGGAGCCAGGTAGGGTGATAAAACATCTGTGATGGATTACAGCCACGGCAGCTGTGAACACAAGAGCTGAAACCAAGACTTTAGGCCATGTGAGGTGATACTATAAACTACCAAAAGTTCAACAGAATTTGCATTTAAAGTCAAAATAAAAGCCATGAAATGTAGTATTTTCAATTGCCCGTTTTTTTTTTTTATCTTGTTGAAATGTCTTTGTGTCCTCTTTGTTGCACAGTGAGTGGGTTGTCCTTAATACTCTGTAATGCAAGAGGTTTCTAAAGGTAGCAGTCAACAGGGTGGCTTAGGGATTGCAGTTCTCCCGCTGTTCTTATTAGTTTTAATCATGTGTAGCGCCTATGTACCTTACAGTACTGGTGCTAGCTAAATTTATGTGTAGATCAGAGTATAGTTAAACTTTGATCCAGATTGTTAGTAGCAAAATGCGGTCTCTGGGCCAGATCCACATACATTAAGTTGCGCGCAGCGTATCAGAGATACGCTACGCCGCCGTACCTTACCTGGCGCATTTTCGAATCCTCAGCGAGTTTGCACCATAAGTTACGGCGGCGTAGTGTATTTCTGGCGGCGGATTTGAAATTGGGCGGGTTTCATTTAAATGAAGCGCGTCCCCGCGCCGAATGAAATGCGCGTGCGTCGTCCAGAAATTTCCCGTCGTGCTTTGCGCGAAATGACGTCGCAACAACGTCATTTTTTTAACTTAGACGTGAGTTACGTCCATCCCTATTCACGGACGACTTACGCAAAAAAAAATATAAAAATTTCGACGCGGGAACAACGGCCATACTTAACATGGCAATTCTATCTATACGCCGCAAAATACCAGCTTTAACTATACGCCGGAAAAAGGCGACTACAGACGATGTTAGAAAATGCGACAGCCACGCGTACGTTCCTGGATCGTCGTAAATCGCTAATTTGCATACCCGGCGAGGAAAACGCCACCCAGCGGACGCCGAAGTATTGCATCTTAGATTCGAAGGCGTACGAACACGTACACCTGTCGGATCTAACCCAGAAGCCGTCGTATCTTGTTTTTAGGATTCAAAACGACGATACAACGCTGTAAATTTGAAAGTACGCCGACGTATCAGTAGATACGCCGGCGTACTTGCTCTGTGGATCTGGCCCAGTGTCTCAGCTTGGCTGTGCTGTGAGTCCATTCTGCTGTACTGGGGTGTTCTTCCAGCCCTGGTGCTGCAGGTGGCAGCAGTGGAGTCAAAGTTTGGGTGCTCTTCCCAGCAGCCAATCACGGGGATTTGTGCCCTCTGTGCATGCTGGGGAGGAGTATTTATGGGGCAGACGCCATTGGTTCTGGGTTCTTCTTCATCCAGTGTGGCACCCACCTTGACCACATCACGGCGTTATGGCCTACCTGGCCGGGGCGTGCGTGCCATGCGTTGTTCCTGGTTCCGGGGCCATGCTGACCCAGAGCATCTGACCAATGACAGGGATCCAGTGAGTGACTGGGTTCCCATTCTTTAAGATCCTAAGCTGTAGGTGGGGAGACGGTCTGAGGAGCGCCATTGAGAGGCTGGCGGTCCAAGAGGGCCTGGATAAACCACCGGGGATCAAGGTAGCCGGCCCCCGAGGGATTAATCACCTGTCGGTCGGTACCTGGGCGGCAAGTTGAAGGAGATCCAGACGTAACTCAATTAAGGAGGCATATCTCCAATAATTCAACCCAGAGGGGACCTGTGGCAGAGGTATCTTCTGAGGCTCATTGAGAGGGGTCTGTGGCAGAGACTTTCTCCCAATTTCAAGTTCACCAAGGAGGGTCTGTGGCAGAGACTTCATCCTACAATTGTCCAAGTGATACATCACTGCCAGGTCAGTGAGAGAGGCCTGTCCGGGTACACTAAACCCACTCCGGCCGGAGTGGTAAAAAGGAGTGTTACGTTTGGGAGTAGGACTGTTTCCTATCATTCCGCCTGAATCTGCTATTCTCCATTCTTCTTCAGCTTTACTTTCTTCACCACAAGTTTTACTGTTTATATCCGGCTGGGTAATAAAGAGCACAGTAAAGAGCACCTGTCTGGACATTCCTTTACTTCTACTACATGCAATACGCATCATTCACCCCTAGGAATTTCGGAGGACCCACGAGGTAACACGCCGCCCAAAAATCCAGCAGCTCCACTGGGGGTAATGCTACACATGCATATCCTTTTACCTCTATGTTTACTTACTTTATGTTGTACATGATTTTGGGAACTGCATGGCCACAGAGATTTGAGATCAAAAGGAGGTTAAAACAGTAATGTAGTGTAGGAAGCAGTGGCGGCCCGTCCATAGGGGCGCCTGGGCGCCGCCCCCCATCCCACAGTCAGTAAAAAAAAAAATGTTTTTTTTAAATCTGTCCCTTTAAGAAAAGGGCCTTATGTGCTCTATGTCCGTGCGCCGGACGCCGGTAACAGTCCTGTTGGAGTAGCGCCACGTCAACCCCTCCCGCGATTTCCAGAATCGTATTTATGCACCCAACCCCCCCCCCCCCCCCGCTTATTCAAAGTTTTTTTTTCTATTGATTATTCGGCGGCACCCCCCCCCCCCCCACTTATTCAAAGTTTTTATTCTATTTAATATTCGGCGGCACCCCCCCCGCTTATTCATACTCTTTTTTTATGTAATATTCGGCGGGCCCCCCCACCCCCCGCTTATTCAAAGTCTTTTTTTTATCTAATATTCGGCGGCTGGCATCCACCCTCCACCCCCCCTGCTTAATCCAATTTCTTTTTTATATATTTTTTAATATTTTTTAATATTTAATATTCAGCGGAAATAATGCCAGGCAACAAACCCCCCCCCCCAATCAATGTTTTTTTTTATTTAATATTAGTTAAATATATTAAGCTTATTAACAGTTTATTTTTTATATTTGATTCAATTTAGCATTAAGTATAAAAAAAGTTTTTTTTTTAATAACTGGGGGGGGGGGTGGTCTGGTGGGGTAGTGTTACCGCCCGCTGTAGTGTTACTTGTGCTGTAATGAATTTTTACATAGAAAATAAATGTTGTTAATAAATGGGTAAATGAATTATAAAAAAAAGATTTTTCCAATAACGATTAAAAAAATCTTTTTTTTATAATTCATTTACCCATTTATTAACAACATTTCTTTTCTATGTGAAAAATTCATTACAGCACAAATAGCGGACGGTAACACTACCCTACCAGACCACCCAACCCCCCCCCCCCCCCCCCAGTTATTAAAAAAATAACTTTTTTTATACTTAATGTGCAGGGAAAATATCGTCCGTCAACACCACCGCACCCCCCGCTTGCAAATTGTCCTGCAACTTGGGACTGGAAAGTTGCAGGATAAGTTGGACCCGATGATTTCCAATGAGAACTGTTCATATCTGTGCAACTTTGAAGTAGTCCCTGCATTACTTTTGTCCCACCTTGATGTGACTTGAGGTCCATAGACCTCCAGAATACATAGGCATTGCTTCAAGTCGCTGCAAAATCGCACCAAAAAATTGTGGCAGAATCTTGTGACTTTCAGGCTAATGCAGTCTGAAAGTTGCACAATTCTACTGCAATTCTGATGTGACTTAAAGCAATGCCTGTGTATTCTGGAGGTCTATGGACCTCAAGTTGCATCAATGTGGGACCAAAGTAATGCAGGGACTACTTTGAAGTCGCACAGATATGAACGGTTCTCATTGGAAATCATGGGGTACGACTTGTCATGCAACATTTAAGTCCCAAGTCGCAGGACAAGTAATTCCTGCAGTCTCTGGTAATCTTGTGCAGTATGTCCGCAGTCTCTGGTAATCTTGTGTAGTATGTCCGCAGTCTCTGGTAATCTCCTGCAGTATGTCCGCAGTCTCTGGTAATCTCCTGCAGTATGTCCGCAGTCTCTGGTAATCTTGTGCAGTATGTCCGCAGTCTCTGGTAATCTTGTGTAGTATGTCCGCAGTCTCTGGTAATCTTGTGTAGTATGTCCGCAGTCTCTGGTAATCTTTTGCAGTATGTCCGCAGTCTCTGGTAATCTCCTGCAGTATGTCCGCAGTCTCTGGTAATCTCCTGCAGTATGTCTGCAGTCTCTGGTAATCTTGTGCAGTATGTCCGCAGTCTCTGGTAATCTTGTGCAGTATGTCCGCAGTCTCTGGTAATCTTGTGCAGTATGTCTGCAGTCTCTGGTAATCTTGTGCAGTATGTCCGCAGTCTCTGGTAATCTCCTGCAGTATGTCCGCAGTCTCTGGTAATCTCCTGCTGTATGTCCGCAGTCTCTGGTAATCTTTTGCAGTATGTCCGCAGTCTCTGGTAATCTCCTGCAGTATGTCCGCAGTCTCTGGTAATCTCCTGCAGTATGTCCGCAGTCTCTGGTAATCTTCTGCAGTATGTCCGCAGTCTCTGGTACTCTTGTGCAGTATGTCCGCAGTCTCTGGTAATCTTGTGCAGTATGTCCGCAGTCTCTGGTAATCCTGTGCAGTATGTCCGCAGTCTCTGGTAATCCTGTGCAGTATGTCCGCAGTCTCTGGTAATCTTGTGCAGTATGTCCGCAGTCTCTGGTAATCCTGTGCAGTATGTCCGCAGTCTCTGGTAATCTTGTGCAGTATGTCCGCAGTCTCTGGTAATCCTGTGCAGTATGTCCGCAGTCTCTGGTAGTCCTGTGCAGTATGTCCGCAGTCTCTGGTAATCTTGTGCAGTATGTCCGCAGTCTCTGGTAATCTCCTGCCCATTTCGAGTCCTTCATTACTAACAGTGTCATATTTTAGTTTGTTTGCACCGATCTGTAAGGCTGCGCTATATACCATGATTTGTGATGCTGGGGCTATATACTCTGTGCTGTGACGCTGAGCTGTATACTCCTGACATTGAGTGGAATACAGGGGATGGAGTGGTGGATTCTATAAGGGGTGTGGCTTATGAGAAGTGGGAGGGACCAAATGTGGAAGGGCGGGGTATTGCGCCCCCCATCATAAAACTTCACCAGCCGCCACTGGTAGGAAGGACGTACTGTACTACAATGGGCACCAGAACAGAGGAAAGACAAGTTGTTCTATGAAAAAAGGTAGCATTAAAAACTGGCAATTCTTCTAAGAAAAAGTAAGAGCCTCTCATAAGCTGCATCAAACTGAATATGGAATAGGATGCTTAAAAACTGACAGAACCTCAGGGCAAAGCAACAGGTTTGCTTATTTTTCTGCCCCACCTTTGCTCAGCTTTCTAATTCCTACAGTTGCCTGTCTCTATTTTCCAGCCAGAAGGTAGGTAAATACAAGCTATATTTGCAACTGCGAGGACATGTGACTCTCCACTTTCTCCCACATAGTAGCGGTGCGTCCATAAAGGGCGCAGGATCACCGCCCCCTCTCTCCTGCACCTGTCTATTACCAATAGATAGATTCATGCATTGCATGAGTTTATCTATTGTCGCCGCTATCGCCCCCTATTCAGGTGTCCGGCCCCAGGCACTGAACAGTGTTTTTTTTTTTTGGAAGCGCATGGTTAGAGTCGTGGGCTCTAATAGGCGTCCTGATTAGAGCCATAGGCTCTAATAGGCTTCCAAATTGCTAAACAGCGGGCGCAATGCTGTGCGTTCGCTGTTTACTCAGTGTTGTGTTAGGGAAGCAAACAAATCCCTTTCCTAACACTGATCCGCCTCTCAGCCAATCAGGTGCTAGGGTCTGGTTACCTGTCACCTGATTGGCTGAAGCGATAGGCGCTGTGATTGAACGCCTACCAGGTGTCCAATCATAGCAGAGGATGGGAGAAGACATCGAGGACACGGCGCGTGGAGGACAGCGCTGGGACGCGAGACAGGTAAGTGCCGGGCGGGGGATGCACACTGGCAGCATTTGATGGGGCACAGTAGCGACAATTGATGGGACACAGTAGTGGCAATTGATGGGGCACACTAGCAGCAATTGATGGGGCACACTGGCAGCAATTTATGGGCACAGTGGCGGCAATTGATGGGCACAGTGGCAGCAATTTATGGGCACACTGGCAGCAATTGATGGGTACAGTAGCTGCGTTTGATGGCCAAAAATAGTTGCTTCCTTTATTGTAGATACAGTCCGTACAAAACAGATTAAAATTGCAAACCGGTAATGCGTTTCACACCGCTCTCACTGGTGCTTAATCATAGCTAATGCAAACATAAAATGCCATGGTATATAGACACATATTCAAAAAATAAAGATCCAATCAGGGGGCAAGCTGAGGCCCTCATTCACATTCAAAGATCCACCTTCAATTAAGTTGATGAAGCAGCTGATGCTACAACTCTATGAGTGGTATATTAACCCTTTATGCATGGACATATCAGACCTTCATGTTGAATATCATGATTGAAAAGCTTCAACAAGATAAACTTGGAATGTACACAAGGCTTATTCCCTTCATTCCAGTAGACAAATTGGGAAGCAATGGAGCTAAAATAAGTTAAAGTCACACTAAACTCTGGTTTAAAAAAATTATTCTCTTGAAGTATGTACGCCTAACTCAAAAAAGTCTATTGCACGTTGACTTCTCCAAATCTTCAAATTATAATTTTTACTGCTGTAATCCAACTTAATGTTATTGAGTGACTATGTTCGTTCTCCGTGGTCCCACTGTATGTAGAAACATGACCATCCTCTCTTGCTTGATCCTGAGATTGTGTAGGAACTCTGGACTGTAGTGTACATTGAGCAGTGCACGGCCACAACGATTGGACGTTCATTGTTTGTTCCAGAAGTGGGGGGGCTCGTGGTGGACCATACAAGGAGGCAGAAAAACACTAACATTTTTATGAAAAATTGATTACAGAGCCATGGGCGTCCACTGAATTTTTTTTTAGGGGGGGTGCTTCGGCAGCGACGATACACAGTTGCATTTAACCCTTTCTTCAAACGCTAGCGGGGGTTAAAAGAGCCCCGCTAGTGGCCAAATAGAGTAGCTAAAGTGATGGTAAAGCGGCGCTTTACCAATAGCGCGCAGTGTGAAATAGCTCTTGAGATAATTCAGCTTCACTCCATGCCTATATAAATATAGCCTAGAGAATGTACAGACCCCCCTTCAGAACAGATGGACCCCCCTTCAGCACAGACCTGTCCATTCAGCACAGATGGACCCCCCCTTCAGCACAGACCCCTTCATTCAGCACAGATGGACCCCTCCTTCAGCACAAACCCCCTCATTCCACAGAGACCCCTATTTCAGCACAGACTCCTCTTTCAGCACAGACCCCCCTTCAGCACAGATGGACCCCCTTTAAGCACAGACCCCCCCCCCCCTTCAGCACAGATGGACCCCCCTTCAGCACATACCCCCCTTCAGTACAGACCCCCCCCTTCAGCACAGATGGATCCCCCATTCAGCATAAACCCCCCTTGAGCACAGACTGACCCCCCTCCTCCATCTCATTCAGTACCTCAGATCAGCCATCAGCTCGGCACAGGCACAGCAGGTGGGGGAGGCAGCTTCACTCTGCTCGCTGTGCCTGTGTGACATCCGGCCCGGGATCCGGCCCTTCTCGATTTTTCCAGGGGGGGGGGTCAATTGCCCCCCTTTGCCCTATGGAGCAGACGCCCATGTACAGAGCTATTAAGTAGTGGATGTGCATGGATTATTTTGGGAGAGTAAAGCCGAATACACACTACAGCTTTGTTTTTTTCGTGCAACCCCATGGCTTGCACAGAAAAAAACTGTCAGCTCCGGTTGGAGCCACTGTATTAACCATGCAAGGTTAGTCCAGTGATCTCCCCCACTGAGCTGTTGTGTTCTGACAGGGGGGTGGTCATTGGCAGAGAGCGCTGATCAGGAATCGGTTGGCTGCTGATTTTCCAGCCTGCACGTCTGACAGAAGCAAGTCGAAAGGCCAGCTTCTGTCAGACAGAACAACATACACACAAAGAGAATGTGGCCTGTTATTTTTTATGAACCGGAAAATGTCTCCTGACATTCTGCCTGTGTGTATGGGGCTTAGGGATATTGTTACTTTAAGTATATGTAGCAAGGTCCTGGTGCCCCAGAGGCCTAATGGTGACTTTAAGGGTTGGGAAGAGCTGACATCCTTCTTTGTAAAGTTGGTTACCAGCCATAGTAGGTGTGATGCGAGTCTTGCGAGAAGAAATGATGGGTGCCAGTCACTTTTTGAATGCGAACCAGAGATTTATTGTCTTTTAACAGAACTGTGGGAGAACGGGTTAGGGCCAGGACACCCTTGAGTAGATGAAATGCTAATTGGCAGACTCCGAGACTTTCTATAGGTAGACAGCTTTACAGTGGAAGGCCTCCAGCCGCACACCACTTCTGTATAGGTAGGACCGCTGTCTCCTATGGCAACTAATCATGCAACAGTCACTGAGGCCTAGTACACACGAGAGGATTTATCCGCGGATACGGTCCACCGGACCGTTTCCGCGGATAAATCCTCTCGAGGATTTCCGAGGATTTTGATCCGATGGAGTGTACTCACCATCGGATCGAAATCCGCGCCGAAATCCCATCGCGATGACGTGTCGCGCCGTCGCCGCGATGATGACGCGGCGACGTGCGCGACGCTGTCATATAAGGAATTCCATGCATGCGTCGAATCATTACGACGCATGCGGGGGATTCATTCGGACGGATTGATCCGGTGAGTCTGTACAGACCAGCGGATCAATCCGTTGGGATGGATTCAAGCGGATAGATTTTAAAGCATGTCTTAAAATTTTTATCCGCTGGAAATCCATCCCAGGGGATAAAAATCCGCGGAAACAGATCCGCTGGATTGTACACACCAGGGGATCTATCCGCTGGAGCCGGTCCGCAGATCAATTCCAGCGGATGGATCCTCTCGTGTGTACGGGGCCTAACAGTAGTTGTACATAACTCTTGGTAACAAAGAACAGTCCTTTACTTATCTCACAGTATCCCACTGTAGATCTTCACTCACTGAGCTCCCAGTCTCTCACTTGACTTCCAGATCCCAGTCGTCACTGGATCCCCTGAGCAATTCCACAGTTATCCCGCTGTATACACCTCGTGCGTCACCCCCGCTATCCTGCTGGGTCCCTGGCTTGGCACTTGCTAAAGCTTTCCCACTTCTTCACTGTCCCCGGCTGGTGAGAAGACTGCTCTGGTACTTGCTTCAGCTTACTCACAGTAGTCTCTGGTAACAAGGTGGATGGTCCCTTAGTGGCGATAGCTTCCCCTCTACCTCCGACCACAACTGGTTCCCCTTCACAACTCGGTTGGACTCCAATCCTGCAGTCCCAACCCTACGCTGCTTCTGCTGCTTTTGGATAGGCCTCAGGCAGCCTAGCAGCCAGGCGTCACCGGGATAGGCCTCAGACTTCTGACCTAGCATCCCAGGGCGACATAACACAGACAGCTGTCCAGGTGGCACAGAACACTGATCACCTGACTCCACCCAAATATATAGGCTCTCCCAGCAGGCCAAGGGACTTAAAGAAACCCTTGCCTATTGGCTGAGACACCCCATCCATTCATGCATTCATGATATGTCCTTGCTATGCCCTTGTCCCCAGCTACAATGTCACCTAGTGACAGAAGAGAGAAGTGCAGCAATTCCAAAATTAGGGGGAAATCAGTGGATCTCCTAACATTTAGCCAGGGCAAAATCTACCTGGCAAACTAAATTTGTTAGCAACCCTGCCTAAACACCAGGGTGCTACATCTAAGTAGGGGGTGGAGTGAACCATGAAAGGATAACTTTACTCTTGTGTAACTATCCTATTGGTTCATACCCCTACCTAGAACCCCACCGCAAATCCACAAGGTGTGACCCACAAAGAGCAACACAGCAGTTCATGTTAATTCTGCACAACAAAGCACTGGTTTACTGCAAAAACAAGCAGCTTGCAATTTGTATTTAGCGATTTCAGAAATTGGCAGCTACAGTAGCATCTGAAATCATAGTGTTAAAGAAATTAATATGAGACTCCGTAGTAAGCCTGTAACTACATATTAATTAGCTTAAACAGCAAGGTTTAGTTGAATACGATAATGGCGCTTTGTAGGATTACACGATCTCTATTCTTGGGTCGGGAACAAACTGTGCAGTCATCTTGGCATGTGTCTTTCTTTGAGAGACTATGAAAACAAATCAGGCCTATATAGGAAAAATTACTATTAGGAACAGGCTGAGAATCGTAACCACAGCTATGCAGTTAGGAATCTTGAATTTATTTTGATTGAGTTCCCCATTGTTTCTTGACATGTTTCTACAGAATAGATTAGAATTGTAATGGGAACGTGACGAGACATTTTATGAAGAGCTCTCAGTCTCTCCTCAGTCCTCACACACTTATCATAGACAAAATCACTAAAGATGCCAGAGAAGCCTCAGGAGACCATTGAAGTCCATACTGAAACACTGCCTTGACTACTTACTGCCTGTAACAAGCCATGGGCCAACCAAAGGCATTTCGCTGTGCCATCCTGGGGTTTTATTGTATACAGCTATGAGGATATGCTGCAAATGCACCAACCTAAAAGTAAAAATACACTGCATTTGAGCAACACAAACCAAAAAAACACAATTTTTAATATTTAATATTCAAAGCAAACTTCCCCATCCATGTTTCAATGCTATATTTTTTAACAAATCACTTTGAAAAACACTCCCTAGCATTTCTGGCCATGGCCATCTTGAATAAGGGCAGATAATTCATGTAGCATTTACTTCCTGATCCCATCTGCCCTTAGCTCAGACATACAGATAGGAGGGCGTGCTTAGCTGAGAAAACCCCTCCTCCCCTCCTAGAGACTCCTGGGGTGTATGACATCATTTGCCTAGACCTGGAAACCAGAAATGTAAATAAAAATTGTCAATGTTGATTGAGAGAGTAAAGTTCCACTTAATTGAATTTAAAGGATAATTACAGCCAAAGTAGACTGGCGTAAGGTACGTCCCTTTAAATCTGCCGCATGCCTCGATGTTCGATGCCTTGAGTCCCGCGATTGCGGTTGGCAAGAGCAGAACAGGGGAATGCCTTTGTAAACAAGGCATTCCCCAATTCTGCCTAGTGACACTGGCCCGGATTCAGATAGCGATACGACGACGTATCTCCTGATACGCCGTCGTATCTCTGAGTTCCGACGGTCGGATCTATGCGGCTGATTCATAGAATCAGGTTCCCTAAGATCCGACAGGTGTAAGTGACTTACACCGTCGGATCTTAGGCTGCAATCTCCCGCTGGCTGCTAGGTGGCGTTTCTTTTTTTGTACGTGACGAATATGCAAATGAGGAGTTCCGCCGATTCAGAAACGAACGCCCGCCCGTCGCTTGCGTTCAGCTTTTTCCGGCGTATAGTTACTCCTGCTATGTGAAGGGTATCCTATGTTAAGTATGGCCGTCGTTCCCGCACCGAGTTTTGAATTTTTACGTTGTTTGCGTAAGTCGATTCAGAATACGGCCGGACGCAAGTTACGCTCACGCCGAAACCAATGACGTCCTAGCGACGCCATTTGGAGCAATGCACGCTGGGAAATTTAGCCGGCGGCGCATGCGCAGTTAAATCGGCGCCAGGACGCGCCTGATTTAAATAGTACACTCCCCCTAGCCGCGGAATTTAAATTCCGCCGGGGGATTTATGATACGCCGCCGCAAGTTTTGAGGTAGGTGCTTTCTGAATACAGCACTAGCCTCAAAAACTTGCGCCGGCGGATCGTAAATCAGATAGATTACGCGGATCTAAAGATCCGCTAATCTATCTGAATCTACCCCACTGTCACTGATGACCGGTCCCTGTGATCGGGAACAGTCATCAGTGATGTGTCACGTGTAGCCACGCCCCCTAACAGTAAGAATAACTTCCTAGGGAACCCTTGCTGCACCACCTAGTGGTTAAAGTGGATGTAAACCCGAATTGTATTTATTTGTTTGATGTCACAATGCACAGTATAAGATTTCCTATCATCTGTGCCCAGTCTTGCCACACAGAGTTAATCCAGCTCTGAGCAATCCTCTTTTATTGTTCAGTGAAATAAAACGGACTTACAGTGAAAAACCTTAGTCCGTTCTGCCCCCTTGCTGTGAGTGACAGGTTATTTACATATCTCATGCACTAGCCTGAAGACAGGCATTATTTATTAATTCCCACCCCACTCCTTTTCTGAAGTCATGTGGTTACTTTTATAGATTTTGACTGGATGTTAGTGATCATAGCAGAATTTAATTTTTCCTGGAATACACAGGAAAAAATGCATGTTGACAAGGGGAGTCTAGAGGTGGGCGGGGTGTCTACTGACATCACGACTCCACCCACAGAGCTCCAGACAACAGATCAGTGGTGGCTGGTCCTTAAAATTTTTGGGGGGGCACAAACAAACTGAAAGATTCTGAAAAAAAAAAAAACAATTGCAGACACTGTGCCATCAAACGCAGCCAATGTGCCCATTAAACGCAGCCACTGTGTCCATCAAACGCAGCCACTGTGTCCATCAAACTCAGCCACTGAGCCATCAAACTCAGCCACTGAGCCATCAAACTCAGCCACTGAGCCATCAAACGCAGCCACTGTGTCCATCAAACGCAGCCACTGAGCCATCAAACGCAGCCACTGTGCCATCAAACGCAGCCACTATGCCATCAAACTCAGCCACTGAGCCATCAAAAACAGCCACTATTCCATCAAACGCAGCAACTGTGCCATCAAAGGCACCCACTGTGCCCAATAAATTCTGCCACTGTGCCCCAAATGCTGCCACTGTGCCTATTAAATGCTGCCACTGTGCCCCAAATGCTGCCACTGTGCCTATTAAATGCTGCCACTGTGCCCCAAATTGCTGCCACTGTGCCCATTAATCGCTGCCACTGTGCCCCCCCGCCCGGCACTTACCCTGTCTCGGGTGGGCAGCGGGTGACGGCGGCAGGCAGCGAGCGATGCCCGGTGTCCTCCATGTCTTCCCGACCTCGATACCTTCTCCTGCCCGCCCTCTCCTATAATTGGACGCCTCATAGGCGGTATGCAATCACAGCACCTGTGATTTCAGCCAATCAGGTGACAGGTAACAGACCCGAGCACCTGTTTGGCTGAGAGGCAGGTCAGTGTTAGGAAAGCAATTCATTCGCTTTCCTAACACACAGCTGAGTGAACAGCGAACGCACAGCATGGTGCCTGCTGTTCACCATTTTGGATGCCTAATAGAGCAGCTTCCCCGGCGACCATAGATATCTATGGTGAGAGAGGTGGCAGGAGAGAGGGGGCGGCGCCCGTGCACCCTTTATAGACGCACCGCCACTGAGACTGTCTGAACAGAATTATGAATCCTTTGGAAGGTAAACCAGTTAGCACACATGTACTGTGGAGTTAGCTTTTCCCTCGGAGTTCCACCTTTCCGCATAAAGCAAAACATTTTCACATATTTCCATTTTTCGGTGAACAAAGGAAGCCTTTCTAGTTGAGGGTAATTTCAGACCTGTGTGTGCCTTTGTTTCTTCATTCCATTAGTCTGTTGGTGAGGAAGGAAGTGTTACTATCAGGATTTCTGAATATTTGATTTCACACCTGAGCTTTGTGATGTTTAGAAGTATTGGCACGTGCTCAGCTTTCTGCGGCGAACAACGCTCCTTTATTCCACATGGGAAATATGAGCAGGGACTCAGACTATTGTTGGAGATAAAATGTTCACTATGCACAGCAAAACCAAAAGTTTGCGGCTGAACTTTCAACTTCTTCAGAAATATTTCTCTGCTATTAACAGAAAAAGAAGCAACTCGAGGGAGTAATTATATTTTCCAAAACTGCTGCTCTTAATGATTTGCAATTTAGGGAAGAAAATAATACATTGCAGATAGAGCTGACTGAATTTAGCACAGCAGAGTTGAATGCAAGATATTCACTAGACCCATTGAGGCCTCGTACACACGACCGGATCTATCCGCTGGGATTGATCCGCGGATCAGTTCCAGCGGACAAATCCGGTCATCTGTACGGCCTAGCGGATATTTATCCGCGGAGATTCGTCCGGCCGATCGATTTCAAGCGGATAGAAATTTCTTAGCATGCTAAGAAATCTATCCGCTTGAATCGTGTCCAGCGGATTGATCCGGTCGTCTGTACAGACTCACCGGATCAATCAGTCCGCTCCCCTCCCTCGCATGCGTCGTAATGATTCGACGCATGCGTGGAAGTACTTACCACGTCGCGCGTCATCGTCGCGGCGACGGCGCGACACGTCACCGCGGATGTATTCCGCACGGATTGATCCGATGGTGTGTACAAGCCATCGGATCAAAATCCGGAGGAGGAATCTCCGCTGGAAACGGTCCGGCGGACCGTTTCCAGCGGAGATCCCCTCGTGTGTACGGGGCCTTAGGGGCTGTATCATTTGGGTGGCCAGGGGGGCGCTAATACACTCGACTCAGCCGTGGCTTATAAAGTTGGCAAGATGGCTCCTCCCATTGAAATCAATGGAAGCGCACTGCAACCACAAGCCAAAAGCTTGTCTCGTGGTTACAGTGCAGTATTTTAATACAAAATCCCCCTCGTGATTGAAAAAGAAAAAATAAAGCATACATTCATCTGGCAGCCACTGCTATACCGCCCTGGATTGTGGTGCATCGTGGAAGGCGGTAGGCACTGCCGCCAATGTGAATGAGCCCTAAAGTAAATCTAGACCCAATCACTAAGCCTAGGTTTACACTAGTGCTGCTGCGTCTTGCATTTTACATTGTGTTTTTTTTTTTTTTTTGCATTTTGTTGTCTTTTCTTGCTTCCTGTTTTGTGTTTGTTTTTTTTTGTAGGAGGAGACATGATTTTTTTTATATCTCATATAAGGTTTAACATGTTGATAGCTAAACATTATTTGGGGGGCGGGGTGAGGTGTGGGGAAGGGTTAGGTAATTTTATGTAACTTTATTTGTTAACATTTGTTTTTGCTAAAACTTTATTTATATCACATAGGCCCCTGATATATTTTAAAAACAAATAGCTAGATTCATAAAGAGTTAGGCCGGCGTATCAGTAGATATGCTGACCTAACTCGGAATCTGCGCCGACCTAAGTTTAAGTGTATTCTCAAACTGAGATACACTTAAACCTATCTAAGATACTACAGCTTACGCCGTCCTATCTTAGGGTGCAATATTTAGGCAGGCCGCTAGGTGGGGCTTCCATTACGTTCAGCGTAGAATATGTAAATCACTAGATACGCCTATTCACGAACGTACGTCTGCCCGTCGCAGTAAAGATACGCCGTTTCCGTAAGAGATAGGCCGCCTAAAGATAAACATGCCCCCTAGGTGGCGTAAGTTAAGTATGGCCGTCGTTCCCGCGTCGAAATTTGAAAATTTTACGTCGTCTGCGTAAGTCGCCCGTCAATAGGGCTGGACGTAATTTACTTCCACGTCAAAACCAATACGTCCTTGCGGCGTACTTTGCCGCAATGCACACTGGGATATGTACACGGACGGCGCATGCGCCGTTCGTAAAAAACGTCAATCACGTCGGGTCACAGTTAATCTACATAAAACACGCCCCCCCACATCCTCATTTGAATTCGGCCTATTCACGCTACGCCACCATAACTTAGCAGGCAAGTACTTTGTGAATACAGTACTTGCCTAGCTAACTTACGGCGGCGTAGTGTAAATACAATACGCTACGCCGCCGCAAAGATGCGGCAAGGTACATAAATCTAGCTAAGACTCTCTTTAATAAGAAATCAGGAGTCTTTTAGACCCCTGATGTCTCGCCTGCTGTCCATTGAAGCTAATGAAGATCGCACTCCATTAGCTTTTTCCATGACCATAAGGATCAGGGAAAGTGAAAACAGAAACAGAAAGTGATGTTTTCACATTGCTTGCAGGTTCATTCCAGCTAGGGGAGATCAGCAAACAGATGTTTGTTGGTCACCTTTCCCTCCACCCAGCAACAGGCAGGTGGGACAGTGGAGCCTGGGAGGTATAGCGGAGGTGGGTTGTGCACGCTCCGCGTGATATGATGTAGGGGCTAAAAATTAATCAGTTTGCACAGCCAATACCTGGGAATTAAAACATCTACAAAATGCAAGCCTAATGGACCTAGGAATTGGTGTTGGTTAGGGAATGGAGTCGCCCTCCTAGCAGTGATTAAAAAAAACTGAATGCGTCAGGTCACCCAGACCCCTATTGTATGTCTCATGGGCCCGGGTGTTTGGTTGAACTTTCTAATGCCGCGTACACATGATTGGAATTACCAATTTTTTCATTTGATATTTTCCGACCATGTGTATGCCTCATCAGACTTTTTCCGTCGGAAATTCCATGTTCTCTGAAATTCTGTTTGTCTGTATGGAATTTCCGATGGAGAAAAAAACACGAATGCTCGCGCAGGCGCAGTATAGCGCCGACTCGCCCTTCGGCTCCTTTCGCCAATCGTGACGCGGCTTACGCGACGGGGGGGAGCTCGTTTTTTGTCAAAACGTCAATCACCACCATGTTAGGAACACCCACTCCCGCGGGACTCGCAACCTGGAAGCCACGGGTGAATAGCTGTACGAAGGTATATACAGCATCAAAAAAAAACTAATAGGCATAATCGTATTGTAATGTGGAGGGCCAATGTAATAAGGGAAAGTCGTTTTTAGGGTGAACCTCCCCTTTAAGAAATTAAATAAAAAGCTTTTAATTTTTAAAGTGAGGCTAAACAATATCCATATTCTCCAAAAAATAAGCCTTACATGTCCACTACTTAATAGACCTGTAAAGTAAACAATTTTTTCATTAAATTGTTACTTACCATGTTTTCTTTTTTTTTTCTCTCTGCAACGTCCTAAATGAGATTCCAAACCTGATTCCAAAACTGCTTTATGCACACTACAAATCCCATAGTCCATCTTAGGAGCAAGGATAAGATGGTGGCTACGTTCCTACATACAGTGGGATAATGGAGAATAAATGTAGACACCCTCTAACAGGAAGTCAGATCATAGCAGGAGATTTAAGGCTGGGTTCACACTATTGTAAATTGGTTACGGGTTTCCCAGCATTCCAATTCGCGTTACAGGAGACATAGGGGTTCTGTGCATCTTCTGGTCTGTTTCAGGTCTGAATTCAGCCAGAAATTCAGACCGAAATCGGACCTGAAACGATGAACAGGGAGACACCAGACCCCTGCTGTGTGCCGCTCCACACAACAGTGTGAATCCAGCCTAAAGGTGTCTGAGAGCAACAGAAAGAGCTTTTTTTCCAATTAAGAGTACATACTTGAATAGAATTTCTTCTTTTTTAAACCAGAGATTCACTTTCATAAATTTTCACCTAAGCAGGGGAAATTGAGAGTTTCCACTTTGATGACATTTTGCCAAAAGGGAATCATTTTGTGAGCGCTGAATAAATTGACAGAGCTATATAAGTACCTGTAATAAATAAATTATACGTTTTTTTTTTTTATCAAAATCACTCTGCTCATCCCTAGCAGGAAAAATTGAGTCCTGCAGAGGGCAGCAGGGATATGTTTAATGGTCAGGTTACACGTGTTCTGTACTTCTACGTGAGCATCTAAGGCACAGCACCTTAGAAAGCAATTAGGCCCAATTTCCTTGATGCCTGATGTGCTGCCATGCGATAATAAAGTTGGCTGCTTTTGGACAGCCCATTCACTTTGAATGGGCTGGTAGCACACCTTGTGACAGGAAAAATTTGAGATGACAGTTTTTAATGCAACACACATTTGTGGTGTGCTGCAGTGTGGTTGCATTGTTCGCTACTGTAATAGTGAATTGGGCGCCATTCATTTTGAATGGGCAAGTAGCATGCATTATGGCAGAAAAAAATCGAAGCTGGCTCTTTTTTTTATTTTTTATTATTTTTATTGTAAGAATATAAATTGGAATACAAAACAAAGTCTATTGGGCATACCCAGGCTTAAGTGAAAACACACACTTTAAAAGACAAAACCACAAAAGGCAAAGTGGTTGGTTACCAAGGCTTAGGGGAACTGGAAGCAATGTATCTGGAGTGTGCAAAGTAAAAGGGTCGGGTGGTACATTCTTTGTATACAGATCCACATCTATCTAAGCAGTAAACAGAAGCAAAACCGAGTATCCTATGAAGGGGTTGCCGAGGATCCGACAGTTTTTCTGGACTCTGTCCAAATATCCCATAATTTGGAGAATTTTATTGGACATCCCCTAGATTCATATGTAAATTTATACAATAGAACCACTTTATTGACTATATTCTTCCAATAATTTACTGTGGGGGGCTGGGTAGATTTCTATTTAAGGAGAATAGTCTTACGTGCGTAAAACAATAAGACGCCTATCAAAGTTCTCATAGATCTAGAGGTAGCTAGTAGGTGAACGAGACATAAGATGCAAACATCAATTGATAGAGGTATTGCAATATTGGTGACTGTGCAAATACACATGCAGGAACGTGGTACAGTCGGCCGTACAGTTCCAAGATTGTGAGGAGTGTGCGGGGTAAATCCTCTGTAACCATTGAGGTGTGAGATATACTCTATGAAGAATCTTAAATTGGATTAATCTGTCTCTGGCTGAAACCAACCTTTGCATAGGGTAGTCCCAAACATCCTCCCAGTCTTCGAAATCCAACTCAGGGACTTCCTCCCGTCAGCACGACAATAGTCGAGGCCAACGTGAACAGAGGGTTGAAGAGACTTATATATTGAAGAAAGTGGTTTACCCAGACAATCCACCTGTAGCATAGCTTCAGTTCTGGACAAGGTTAAGGTTATGGGCTGATTGCCAAATTGCATCTAAAAGGCGTGTCTCAACTGAAGGAACCTAAATAGATATGAATTGGGGAGGGCGTATTTGGCCTTGAGGGAGTCGAAAGTCTGGAGCACACCCCCCTCACAGATTTGGCTAAGATATTTTATCCCCTTAGAAACCCACACAGTGGGGTCAGGAAGCAATAATAATTGCTCTAGAGAGGGATTATGCCATAGAGGCGTATGTGGTGAGTAAGTAGATTAGGGCCCTGGATTTTGGAGTTGCCATGCCTTAATGACAGCAATCATAGATTGGGTGAGAGGGACCGATGTTAAACCACCTCTGTAAAGTATATTGCATAGTGCTTCATAAGAGCCTAACTCTGCAGCCTCAAGCACCGTGGCAGCATTAGTCTCATCAGTTACCAACCAGTTGTGGGCATGAGTGAGTAGAGCTGCAAGGTAATACGTAAATAAATTCGGACATGCTAAACCTCGGTCCATGGCCTTTGCAAGACCGTCAGCCGAAACCTAGGTCTTTGAGTGCCCCAAAATAATGAGGTCATTGCAGATTCAAATTGCCTAAAGTATTTCCTAGGGACCCACACCGGGGCATGGCGGAGGCTCTTTTTCTTATGCAACACACAGCATGTGTGCTGTGGTGCGTTGCAATGTGGTTTCATCATCCGCTACTGTAATACTTAATTGGGATAGCAAAAGCATTAGTATGAAGAAAACTCTAATATTTGATAAGTAGAAAAGCCAGTTTGAAAATAAATTGTAATCCCCATATGTCCCCTATTCACACCTAGCAGCGTACCAATGCAAACTGTCAGATAAAATCACATATCGAAAGTGTATATTTGGCCTGTCGTGACTTGTTTAACTATTTACTATTTTGTTTTTTTTTATTTTAATAGGCACACACAAGTGAATTATTCTATTAAGAACTTGGCACGCGGTTTTTGTTCCAGCAATACAATTGGGATAATATGTGCCTTATCCAGCTGCATATCGCTTTTAAAACATAACAGAGGAAAGTAGACGGCAGGGGAGAAACTCTAGGAATGTTTCATTTTGTTTGGCGTCCCATGAAGGTATTGTGGATCACAAAAGGTGTCAGCAATGCTTCTTATGGATTTAACTTGAACTGCACTGCTAAGAGCCTTTTATGGGATGCCAATTACAATACAATCTGTTTACAGTCGGCTCGCCACATTAAATGTGGGATCTAGTTTAGAATTACAGCTCAAGTTGTTGTAGATTTTGTGCCTCAGCTGCTGAAGACTTCATAAAGTTGCCAAGACGTCTACTGCAAGAAAAGATGAAAAAACTCTCAAACAAGACTTCCCTAATAAATTTGAACCTTAAGCACATTATTTTTTAACCAATCTGTTAGATATCAATACTAAAACAAACATCTGTTTCTGCAAAGAAAAAAAACACCAGTCAACAAATATGGAAAAAAATATAAAAAAAAGTTGAGTTTTTGTGTAGCCATTGTGTAGAACCTGTTAGTGGCGCCTGGAAAGTGGTGGTGGCCTGGTGGAGGATGGTTGGCCAGGACATGCGCTTCCATGTGAGACCACATGCCTTGACCCCATTTTGGTCTGGGTGTTCAAAAGCGATCCCCGCTCGACCACTGGAATCTGAGAGACCCCTCATAAACAAGTGGGTTGTGTTTCCTGATGTGGCCTGTAGGCCAAGGAGTGTGGAGCTTGGCTTATTGGGCTTGGGTTTCGGACCCTCTATCCCTGGAATCTAATTACAATAGGGTCCAAATTGGGAACTCGTATAACAGCCACCACTAAGAGGACGTTGCAACTGTCCCTTGACTTTTAATCAAAGTGAGGACAGATTCACCATGGTACCTACTAACACCGAATGGTCCTATTGCAGGACAGGCAAAGACAAGTACAACAAGACAGCCCTCCCAAATTCAGAAATTGACACAAAATTGTGACTAGGCTTTATTACATAGGACTAAGATTAGCATCTCTGCCATGAAAACTATAGAAAGGTTTTTGCTAAGGTCAGAGATCTTTCCAGGAGTATTAGTGCTTTTGTAGATAAGCATTTTCCTGCATTGGATGTGTGTTTGAAATGAAAGTCAAATGCAGGTAAGCGCAATCTCGTTCATTTCAATGGTGTAGCGTGGATGATGGTTCTGAGGCAAATTTTGACCTGCTTTGTGTTGTATTGTATTTCTCGAGACACAGCAGGTCCTATTGAGATGTGTTTCTATTGAGATGTATTTCCAGAATAAACGTAGCCTATTGATATGGCTTGCCTTTGAAAAGATGCAGTGTGAGTACTGCTGTGTTGAAATGAAAATGTCAATGTTTGATAGCAACCCCCTTAAAGATGCAAAGACATTACTAAGAGGTGTGCTACATTCGAACAAGTGTTCGTTATATAAAACCTGCTATCAAAGTTGACAGGAAAATGTGTTGAGGTTTCAAAAACTCCAATGGGTCTAAGTTGACTAATTACATGTCAAGTGGAACACAACATTTATTTGTAAAGCTTGTCCATTTTTCAGACACTGCCACCACCATTGTGGGCAACATTCAAAAAAAGTGCAGAGTAGGCAAAGGATGTAAACTATGTTAAGACAATCACCTGGACCTGGTTCGGCAAACTACTAAGGAGTTGGGATTTACTAAAACTGGAGATTGAAAAATGTGCTCTGGTGGAGGTGGATAGCTGGACAGAGGGATGATAGTGACAAGATGGCACTTCTGGCAGCACTTTGGTTAGAGGAGAAGCAACTCTGAAAAAGCAAAAAAAAAGTGCCTTTAAGTACAGTATGCAAAATTTAATAAAGTGCACAAAGGGTTAAAAGCAATTACAAGATCGTTGAGTGTTAAAAAACATGATAAAATCAGGAGTCCTCATCTGTGTCGTATGTCCATCCTCAGACCATCTGACCAAGGAGCTTCACATGCTCCAAAACGCGTTACCGCCCCTTTCTCCCCACTGACGCCATCAGCCTCATGTGTCCCGCAGTGAACCCAGAACACAGGCTTCCCTGCTGCCTCCTCTCTCCAGCACCTATGAAAACGCTTTACAGCTGCTGGACGGCTCTACACTGCTCTCTACCCCCATGCAGAGGATGGACACATGCCACAGATGAGGACTTTTTGCATACTTCACTTAGAGGTGCCTTTTTTTTTGCTTTGTGCATCCAACCAAGCAAGCCAATTAGCTTCAAACTTCAACTTGTTCAATTAACACCTTCCCACCCAGCCTATAGCAGAACGACAGCTGGGCGGTGGCTTTACTGTTCTGACTGAATGTCATATGATGTCCTTAAAGGGGTTGTAAAGGTAAAAAAAAATTCCCCTAAATAGCTTCCTTTGCCTTAGTGCAGTCCTCCTTCACTTACCTCATCCTTCCATTTTGCTTTTAAATGTCCTTATTTCTTCTGAGAAATCCTCACTTCCTGTTCTTCTGTCTGTAACTCCACACAGTAATGCAAGGCTTTCTCTCTGGTGTGGAGTGTCGTGCTCACCCCTGCCTTGAGGGGGCGAGCAGGAGAGTCAGAATGCTCTCTACATTGCAGATAGAGAAAGGAGCTGTGTGTTAGTGGGCGTCCTGACTCTCCTGCTCGCCCCCTCCCCCTCAAGGTATTGGAAGCTATTTAGGAGAATTTAGTTTTTTTTACCTTTATGTAGCGCTCACCCCCGAAGGAGCCACTGATAATAGATGGGATGGCAGATTTACCTCATGGCTCCCTCCGAACGTCCAGGGGTGAATAATGCACACAGCAGCAGTAAAGTAAAGTCCACAAAGAAAATGTATTTTTATGTGCTCTTTATTACCCAGCCGGGTAAAAACAGTTAACAGGTGATGAAAGGGATAGGGATGAAAAGGAAAACAGCAGATTCAGGCGTAGTATCTGGAACAGTCCTGTTCCCATGTGTAGCAACCTTTCTTACACCACTCCTGCTTGAGTGGGTTTAGCATGCCCGGATAGGCCTCTCTCACTGACCTAGCAGCCGGAACACCGCTCGAACAAAGTCTCTGCCACAGACCCTTTTGAATGAACGTCAGAGAGGAACCTCTGCCACAGGCCCTCTTGAATGAAGATATGGAGATAGCCCCCCAGGTAAAGTTACGGCTGGATGCTCCTTTTAACATTGCCACAGGTACCGACTGAAAGAGGAGTCAATCCTTCAGTGTCTGGTCACCTCGATCCCCGGTGGTTTGTCAGAATCCTATTGGACCGCCAGCCTCTCAATGGCGCTCCTCAGATGGACTCCCCACCGAACAGCTAAACTCGCTTGGGATCTTCAAAGTGGGAACCCAGTCGACCACTGGGTCCCCGTCCTGTTCAAATGCTCCGAACCAACTTAGGCCCGGAACCAGGAACTCTGCATAACACACACACTCCAGCCCGGTAGGCTAGAACGCCGGAGCGCCGCGATGCGGCCACCCCAAAGGTGGGCGCCACACCGGAAAAAGACAATAACAAAATGGCGTCTGTTCCATAAGTATCCCCTCCGCTGGCAAGAGGCACCCAAACCTTGACTCCACTGCTGCCACCTACCGCACCGGGGTGGGAAGACACCCCAGCACGACAGAATGAGCCCACAGCATAGCCAAGCTGAAACAGAGACCCTATTAAATGATTGCAATTGGAGTCAGAGTCACTTACACTCTGACTATCCCCTTAAATTTCAATAACATCGGTTACCTTGGAAGTGACCCCGGCGCTACACTTACAACCCCTTTAACATCGCACCGTTCGTGCACGCCCCCTGAGTATCCCCCAAAAACAGTGCATCACCAATCAAGGAAACAGACCAACTGTTTATTTCCATCTGATGCCATCCAGTCCGATCCTCCTGATGGGGAATAGATCCCTCATCCATCTGTTTTTGGCGGACAGGATCAGATGGCAGCATGTATCCGCTGGCATCCGCCGCTCCATGAAAGAGACTGGAGGGTCTGGTCAGGTACACCTGGAAAACTTTCAGGTGGACCTGATCGGATTGCCCATGTGAAAGGGGCCCGATGGAGATAAAACTTGTCCTTCTACTTTGATGTTCAGCTTTTGAGATTGATAATTAACTTAAATGTGTGCCCCAAAAGATTTTGATGCTTAAATTTTTTTGGTAAATTACATATTACATGCAATGATTAATGCAATGATTAAAATAGTAGCACATACGGTTTTCACACCAATCACAAAGCAATTTTCTCTTGTTCTTCCTTGTTTGGTTTCAAGGAAAAATGTACTTTTCACTTTTGGAACTTTCCAAGGAATGAAAAAATGTAAGGGGGTTATATTTTTCCTACCTTGCAATAACATTTATAGGGATATAAAAAGCAGATATTTTAGAAAGGAGCAGTGTTGTGTATAAAGCTTAGATGGAGTTATGGTCTCAGACTTAGCACGGAAATTAAAATTTTTACACAGTGTACCTCACTGCTGGAGGCAAATACAATGGTACAGAGTTAAAGGTAAAATCCAAGCAGATTTTATAGGCACAGATATCTACAGCTCTATATTCATTAATACATGAAATCATAAATGTATTTTTTTTTAGAATCAGTGTAAGTAGCTTTGATTTGTTTCAGCCTCTGGCGAGAGGAAGAAGCAGCACACAGATCTAGTCAGTTGTGCTTATGCACTAACAGGTCATATGCTGAGAGGAAGAGAGAGCAGAGTGACAGAGCTCATCGGTCTGCTGCCTCTCAGGTCATTTTTTCAGTCACAGGCCCCGCGGACCAGTTTCATCGGACATGTTCGGTCGTGTGTACGGCCTATCGGACCGTTTTCCAGCAGACAAAATTGTCTTAGCATGCTTAGAAACTTGTTTGCTGGAAACCTGTCCGTCGGAAATGTCCGCTGGTTAGTACGTCTAACCAGCGGACCGAAATCCCGCGCATGCGTCAAATTGATTTGACGCATGCGTGGAAGCATTGAACTTCCTGGTTTGCGCACGTCGCCGCGTTACCCTCACCGCCACGTCACCGCGTTCTCTGTGTACACACATCAGACCAAAATATCCCAGGAGACATGTCCGATGAAAAGGGTCCGCGGACCGATTTCATCTGACATGTCTCCTCGTGTGTACAGGGCCACAGACTTTGAAGTGACAAGACGTGTAACTAAAGGAATTTTTTTTTTGGACAGAGTGGGGATGAATTAGAACACCTGTAAGCGTTCATTGCTATTTGTGCCCCCTTTAGGGTGATCCACCCTTTCTAATTCTCCTATTTACCATTATTATTATTTTACTTTCACAAAGTGAAAGTAAAAGAAAATCCCAAATTTTGGGTTGTCCCCACAAAAGTAATAGAGGGGAAATCTTCCAATGGGGACACTATTTCGGATGACCGGGGGGTCCCCAAGAGATCCCTTTAAGTGGCAGGACTTTCCTCTCACTTCCTATTTTTCTATGGAAGTTTAGGTAAATTTCCCAAATTGGGCAGAGATGGCAAATCCAAAACTTACAAAAAATTATAACCTTCCCTTACTCTATCCAAAATGAAAAAAACTAAAAACTTTTGCCTATAGTTCTACTTAAAATTTAAGAAGAAAAAAGAAGAGTCTTAAACCCTGCCAGACAGGACTATGCTGTGCTGCAGAGCTGTGGAAATTTCAGGGCTGGGTGGACATAAATACAGGTCAAGTAAAACAGCCCCACATATGTGTTTTATTATATGTATTTAGCTGTTGGCTTCCAGATACATCTAGTAATAGATGTCATCCAATTATGAACTGTTGATACAAAATAAAAATACTATCCTTCCAAATTATTTGATGGAAAACTATGTAGCAAAAATTAGGAGCCCATCAAAAATTAGAAATTAATACTTAAAAAAAGATTAGAAACGAAAAAAAAAAAGCTTCTATGGACCTAATAAAATGTACTACCAAATCAAATAAAATGTTACCCCAAGATTTCATACTCCCAAGTCATGCACGACGAGTGTATAACACGGGAGTGCGCCCGCAAGGTAATCCCCTCGGGAGAGAGCTTCCCAGAGGGGGTTATCTAATGCGGGGAGGAGCCGCGAGAGCTGCAGTGGGACCCCAGAAGAGGATGATCAGGTCCACTCTGTGCTAAATGAACTGCACAGTGGAGGTAAGTAAGATATGTTTGTCATTTAACCGCTTCAATGCCCACCCATAGTCAAATGACGTCCACAGATGGGATCTCCCATCCTGGGCTTCCTGGCCGTCTAGGGGGCGCAGCATCGCTCGAGACCCGGTGCACATGCCGGCGGCCGCGATGTCCGCCGGGCACCTGCGTATGTCCGTGATTACAGCAGGACCGTGGATCTGTGTGTGTAAACACACAGATCCATGTCCTGTCAGAGGAGAGACCGATGTGTGTTCCCAGTACAGAGGAACACAGATCAGTCCCCTCCCCCTACAGTTAGAATCACTCCCTAGGGAACACATTTAACCCCTTCAGCGCCCCCTAGTGCTAACCCCTTCCCTGCCAGTCACATTTACACAGTAATCAGTGCAGTTTTATAGCACTAATCGCTGTATAAATGTGAATGGTCCCAAAAATGTGTCAAAAGCGCCCGATATGTCCGTCGCAATGTCACAGTCACAATAAAAATCGCAGATCGCCGTCATTACTAGTAAAAAAAATAAAAATGACAAAAAACTATCCCCTTTTTTGTAGAAGCTATGACTTTTTGCGCAAACCAATCAATATACGCTTATTTACCAGAAATATGTAGAAGAATACATATCGGTCTAAACTGAGGAACATTATTTTTTTTGTGATATTTATTAAATCAAAAAGTAAAAAATATTGGGCCAGATTCAGGTACAAATACGTGGCGGCGTAACGTATCCCATTTACGTTACACCGCCGCAGGTTTACAGCGTAAGTGCCTGATTCACAAAGCTCTTACCTGTAAACTTGCGGCGGTGTAACGCAAATCCGCTTGGCGCAAGCCCGCATAATTCAAATGGGGCGGGCACCATTTAAATTAGGCGCGTTCCCGCATGCTCCGTCCGTCAAATTACCCAACGTGCATTGCGCTAAATGATGTCGCAAGGACGTCATTGACTTCGACGTTAACGTAAATGGCGTCCAGCGCCATTCACGGACGACTTACGCAAACAACGTGAATTTTAAAATTTTGACGCGGGAACGACGGCCATACTTAACATGGGTTACACCATCTAGAGGGCAGCCTTAGTTTTACGTGGCGTATCTCAACGGAAACTACGTAAATTTAGAGCGACGGGTAAAGCGTACGTTCGTGAATCGCCGTAACTAGTCATTTGCATATTCTACGCCGATCGCAATGGAATCGCCACCTAGCGGCCGGCCTAGAATTGCATCCTAAGATCCGACGGTGTAAGTCAATTACACCTGTCGGATCTTAGGGCTATCTATGCGTAACTGATTCTATGAATCAGCCGCATAGTTACGACGGGCGGATCACAGAGATACGACGGCGTATCAGGAGATACGCCGTCGTATCTCTTTTGTGAATCTGGCCCATTGTGTTTTTTTCAAAATTGATGCTTTTCTTTTGTTTATAGCGCAAAAAATAAAAACCGCAGAGGTGATCAATTAACACCAAACGAAAGCTCTATTTGTGGCAAAAAAAGGGACATCAATTCTGTTTGGGAGCCATGTCGCACGACTGCGCAATTGTCATTCAAAGTGTGAAAACTAAAAATTGGTCTGGGCAGGAAGGGGGTTAAAATGCCCTGTATTGAAGTGGTTAAAAAAAACACTTGATTTGAACCTATATTATCACTTTAAGGGCAGGGACTTATGTGAATGCACAATGTGTAAAGTGCTGTGTAAATTGTCGTCACTATATAAATACTTATAATAAAACAAGTAAATTTTTGTAAGCTACAAGAACTGTTCTAGTCACTTTTAGAAAGATGTAGACTCTGATTGGGGGTTTTGGGTGATATAATTTTCACCATCAAGACCCAATAGGAGAATTGGGAACACAAGGTAAAGCTGAAGGCTACTGGCTTGGACAGCAGCACAAGGTGACTGGTGAGCTGTGTTTACACAGTAAGTATACCTTGTTATGAGCTTCCTGTCTGCCGCTTGCCTATCATTGACAGCTCATTGATTTACCGTTGTCTCATTGCTTTGGGGAAGGCAATCGAAGAAGCCTGGTGAGGTAGCACAATCCATCTCTAGCTTCAGCATTTAAGACAAGATATTTTTTTACACCAATTTGTGTTTCCCACAGGGGCTGGCTGGCAGAGTGGGAGATAAATGAATTAGAGGATCCTATACACTCGTTTTCTGCTCAGCTTTTCTTCTTTTTTTCTTTTCGCTACAGCATATACATACTGTCCACAATTCTTGTAACAATAACTGCACTACAATACCTTTTTTTGATGCATTTTTCATCTCTGCTATATGTGCAATTCGGTTTTGGCTTCTAATTTAGTTATTTTCGCTATACAGCACCAACTTTTTCTAATGTGCACTTTGCTCAAAAAACTGAGCCATACAAATCAATTCTTATTAGGTACGAGCAGCGTGATTGCAGCCTAAATAGTCTCTCCAAAATGATTGAAATTTTACCGAAGCAGAATTCCGGTCACTTGTGGTCAACCTGTCACCCTGCCCAGCCTGTCCTTCACTTCTCGGAGACAATGAACAGTCATTTGCTTGTTTTTGTATTTTAATTGAGGGGATTTGAACTTGGATAGGGTGAAGGACATTATGGGATGCCCAGAAACAATAGTAGAATCAATTAGATGATCGGTTGAAACCTTTATTTACTCTTCTAGAGCTCCATCCTACTCCAGCACAACGCTTATTTGTAGACTGTCTCTCTCTCCTGTACAATACTTGGCTCGGGGCACAGCTAGCACATGGTAAGCCCAACTCTGGTTCGATCAGGCCTTAGTGTGAAGGATGCTTCAGTTGAAATTCTCCCTGCTTGGTTAATGCTGTGTTAGAAGGTGATTTCATGTGTGACTCATCTCTCTGTTAATATGTTAAATAAGGCTAGCTTTTCAAAGGCCTTTAATTGTGTGATAACACTGTCTAAAACCTATTGATGCTCAGAGGTGTGAAGAGGTGTCAAGCGGCATGCGGAGACGAAACGTCTGCCTAGGAAACTCAGTGTGTGAAGGTGGTTTGTTTGATGCCATTAATTAAGGAATGTGCAGTGATTAGACATGATAATTATAGGCCGGTGCCGACCTGTCTAGAATGTTGTAGTAATTAGCCTTAGTGTGTGATTAGGGGGGGTGGAGATCTCATGGTTGCTTTAATGCCTGGTACTGTATATAAAGCTGAGAAGAAACCATTAAAGTCTGTCTGGTTCCAGCATTCAGCCTTGGCTCATGTGTGGATGATTCTGTGATGTTCTGTTATGGGAAGAAGGGACTGTTTGACGGGGATATCATACCAATACCGTCACACTTAGCAACTGCCATTTGCAGGCAGGGACCGTGGGCCCCTTTAGTGTAGCAAAAAATTGTGAAAGCAAGTCTTTTACTGCTAGCTGTCCCATGGTGGACTACTGCTCCCTGTCAGTCCACTTCAGGCCATGCCAGTCCTCCCTACTGCAGCTGCCCAACTTTACTGCCAATGACATCACAGTCTTTCCTGCTGGCTCTACATCCATCTTCAACTGCACACTCCCAGTCCCCTCTGGCATGCCTCTCCCAGCTTTCCCAACTATGCCTGTCACTCACCAGCCCTCCTGGCTGTACTCCAGTGGATCCCTCCTGGAGACTTGCCCGGCAACACTAGCTCCCATTGCCCTTCTCAGTCCCTCTCTGTGCCTCCTGTCCTTCTTTGTTTCTCAGAAAGGCTCCGACGTGCACCCGAACCCCACAGGCCCAAGGTCCCCTCAGACTGAGGAGTGCCTCAAGGGCCCTGACAATCTAGCGCTTTAGGTTGAGGGGCCATATTTTAGCACACAAACAAGTCCAGGTTAGTTGAAAGTAGCTTCCATAACCCTTATGAACTATTTAAAGAGATGCCTGAACCTGAAGAGAAAAACCTGCAGGAAAACTGATAGTGTGTATAGGGCTATACTGTATATTCTGGAGCTTCCCAGAAGGCAGGGAGCACCAATCAAGCCTGTAGTCTGTGAAACCCCTGATCAGTCCCAAGCAATCAGATACTGCTCCACTAATTGCAGAGGAGCTTACTAGGAGCTAACTAGTTGAGTGCTAGATCAATATAATAATAATAATAATAATAATAATAATAAAAACAAAAAAGAACAATGGCTATTAAGTACCACAAAAAGAAAGCTGTATCTGTTTTTTTTAAAGTGTATAAATTAATTTCGATTATAGTGATGTGTGACCAAGTAATTGTCAGTCAAACTATCACAGCACTGAAAACTAAAGGGGTATTACAGGCTAGTACTCAAGTGATTAAAGGTCACGCCGGTTGTAGTATCCACTTTCATCTTCTAAATATTGAGATTGTGAGAATTCTGAGTTAGCAACTGGAGGAATCTGGTTGCCATGGTTGTTTTCCTTTCAGATCATTTTTTATTTATTTTTGGTGCAGATAATGTATTGCTACCATTGGCTTCACAACCAAAATCAACAGCAGGAATGACGCAAGTTATAAGATTTCGTGGCTGCTGTTTATCCAAACTTGTGATGACTGACAACAGTACTTTAAGCTCAGCTGGCCCAGACAAACCTCATATTCCTAAAAGGCGGATCACTGAATGGTTTCACAAATGACTGAATTGAATTTAATTAGCTTCTGTTAAGAAAAGCGTGAAGAAAATGTTTCTCATATGCCAACTTTTCCAGGTCCCCTGTGTGTCACAGGAGTTAATTCCCCTACTTCAGTCCCACGGTCCGGGGTTCTTTAATTACATAACACACACATACTTCTCCTGATTATTTTAATTAAGTCAGAAAAACAGGGGCCAAACGTGTAAGAAATATTTGAATAGTTCATAGCTGTTTATTATTAAAAACGAATATATACAAAAACGGATGTTTCATCTCTTATCTTATAGACTATTGGAGGGGGAAAAGTAGCTGGAAGAGAAGACAAAAGTTCTCTTTTTCTGGGAAAAAGTCACAATTCCACAAGCCAAAATTCCAGGAAATTAAAAGGACTAGTAGACCTAAAATATCCTTTTTTTTTTTTTTTTAAAGAAACTTTTTTATTAACCACTTCAGCCCCGGAAGAATTGGCTGCCCAATGACATTTTTTGCAATTCAGCACTGCGTCGCTTTAACTGACAATTGTGCGGTCGTGCGTCATTGCACCCAAACAAAACTTACGTACTTTTTTCCCCCAGTAATAGAGCTTTCTTTTGGTGGTATTTGATCACCTCTGTGACAATTTTGAAAAAATGCAATATTTTCTACTTTTGTTATAATAAATATTCCTCAAAAAATATATAAAACTATTTTTTTTTCTCAGCTTAGGTCGATATGTATTCTTTTACATATTTTTGGTAAAAAAAAAAATGCAATGGCCTAGATTCTCGTAGAATCGCCTATCCTTAGGCGGGCGTAGCACATCTGAGATACACTACGCTGCCGTAACTTAGAGCGGCATGTCCCTTGCGCTTTAAGTTACGCTGGCGTAGTGTAACTGGGCCGGCGTAAGCCCGCCTAATTCAAATGTGGAAGTGGTGGGCGTGTTTTATGGAAATTAATCGTGACCCCACGTATTTGACGCTTTTTTCGAACGGCGCATGCGCGCGCATGCTCAGTATCACGTCGAATTTTCAAATTAAATTGCGCCCGCTCAATGCCTAGTCGACGTGAACGTAAATTACGTCCAGCCCCATTCACGGACGACTTACGCAAACGACGCAAAACGTGAAAAATTCTAAGCTGTTCCGATGTCCATACCTAACATTGGTACACCTCATCTACGCCTCATAGAGCAGGGGTAACGTTACGCCCAAAAAAGCCTAACGTAAACGACGTAAAAAAATGCGCCGGCCGCACGTACGTTTTGAGAATCGGTGTATCTAGCTCATTACCATATTCGATGCGTAAATCGACAGAAGCGCCACCTAGTGGCCAGCGTAAATATGCAACTTAGATACGACGGCGTAAGAGACTTACGCCGATCGGATCTAAGACAAATCTATGGGTAACTGATTCTAAGAATAAGGCGCATAGATACGAGGCCTCAAACTCAGAGTTACGACGGCGTATCTGGAGATACGCCGGCGTAACTCCTACGAGAATCTGGGCCAATAAGTGTATATTTATTGGTTTGCGCAAAAGTTATATCATCTATAAAATAGGGGGATCGTTTTATGGCATTTTTTTTTTTTTTTTACTAGTAATGGCCGTGATCAGCGATTTTTATTGTGACTGCGATATTGCGGTGGACACATCAGACACTTTTGACACTATTTTGGGACCATTGTCATTTATACAGTGATCAGTGCTATAAAAATGCACTGATTACTGTGTAAATGACACTGGCAGGCAAGGGATTAACCACTGGGGGCGAGGAAGGGGTTAAGTGTGTCCTAGGGAGTGATTCTAACTGTGGGGGGGTGGACTACCAGTGACAGGACAGTTATCAGGGAGGGAGCAGTAGATCACTGTCCTGTCACAAGCCAGAACAGGGAGTTCGCAGGTCCATCGGGCACGATAAAGGAGCTCGCAGAGGGCACGCGTGTGCCCGCTAGGCAGCAGATTCAAAGAAACTAACCTGTACATTGCTTTGCCTGCCCGTGCCATTCTGCCGACGTATATGTAAGGCTGACTTGAGGCTGATGGCAAGTGGTTAAGAATGACACTCTAACGCATAAGTTCAGTAGTTCCCAGCATACGTCCAAGGCAGCAGAAAGAGTAAAATTAAGTTATCGTTCAACACCCCTGCTATTCAGAGAATGTCTTGTATTTTCTTCATTGATTATAATGTGTTCCATGATTGGACAAGGTGGAGGTCAGGGTGCTCCTCCTCTCTACCTCATCCAATCAGAGGACACCGAATATCTATTGAAACAAATTAACTATATAGATATAGGTGATTAAAGAGGAAGGAAACCCTTATGGATTTTACTTCCTCTTTTTCCCCCTGCAAAGTAAAAGCATAATGGGCTAGTATGCATAGCATACTAGCCATTTATGTGGCACTTACCTGCAAACGAAGCCCGTGCCGTCCCTGCTGGTGGCCACATCCATCTTCGCCCCTCTTCCTTCCAGGAATGTGGACTCTGGCTCTGTGAATGGCCAGAATCACGCTAAGTCACGGAGGGCCGTTTCTTCACAGCGCAGGCGCTGATGACATCATTGGTGCACTACAAGGTAAATATCTCCTAAACGGAACATGTTTAGAAGATATTTACAGTACCTATAGGTAATCCTTATTATAGTCTTACCTATAGGTACAAGTTGCACAGAGGGGTATACAATCACTTTAAGCTCCGCTATGTGTCACATCCCTAGTATACAATTGTAAAAGAGAAAAAATACCCCTAGTGATGGGACTTTTAAGGCACTACAATCATAGAACATGTAGAAAAAGGAATTTATAAAATAATTTTTAATAATACATCATTGGATAAAATAAACACAAGAACAATGTGTACATGATATGGAAAGCTAAAAAAAAAAAACAACTATGAGAGATTGCGATGATGTAGTATAGGTTCTTCCACCCAACGCGTTTCAGAGAATGTATATCTCCTTCATCAGGGGTGTGGGAGGTATCATTTGTAATCAAACAAATGGTGTTACAGATGGACATTCCATGTTTCATTACAAACAAAGTTTGATGCCGCATACACACGATCATTTTTCAGCATGAAAAAAAAAATTTTTTCAGCATGTTGAAAAAACAAAGTTTTTCCAACTTCATCATTAAAACGACGTTGCCTACACACCATTGTTTTAAAAAAATGATCTAGCAAAGCGCGGTGACGTACAACACGTACGACGGCACTATACAGGGGAAGTTCCATTCGCCTTTGGGCTGCTTTAGCTGATTCCGTGTTAGTAAAAGACGATTTGCGCTTTTCTGTCTGTTACAGCGTGATGAATGTGCTTACTCTATTACGAATGGTAGTTTTACCAGAACGAGGGCTCCCATCTCATAACTTGCTTCTGAGCATGCGCAGGTTTTTAACATCGTTTTAGCCCACACACGATCATTTTTTACAACCGGAAAAACGACATAGTTTAAAACTACGTTAAAAAAATGCAGCATGTTCAAAAAAAAAATTTGTCGTTTTTCAGAACCTGAAAAATGATGTGAAGCCCACACACGATCATTTTACTGTAAATGACATTTTTTAAAAACAACGTTTTTTTCATGCTGAAAAATGATCGTGTGTACGCGGCATTAGAGTTCTGCTTATCCGCTCAACCTTCATAGTAATATGTGTCATTTATATATTGGAAACAATTAGTGCAAAGCGAAAGGGAACTGCCTGGGGTGTTCTACCCCCGAAGAGGGAACAGATATCACTGAGACTTTGAAGACTCCATCCTGCCCCTAGGATCAGTCCAGGGTCTCAAAGTATAAACATGATAGAGAGGACTTCATATTTGGGAGGATATTGCTGCAATCAGGTTTGTACAGAAAGAGCGGAGTATTGTGTCATCAGGTGGGGTACAGAGCAGGAATGGTCCAAATGGCCAATTGAAAAAAATAAAAGACATTCTATGGAAGGTGGAGGTTCCGAGTGAGCAAACCCCCATTTTTTTGTGCATAGGGGAAGCCACGTGCACAAAATCCTGAAGATCACAGGTCTCACTGTAGTGTGGGCTAATACAGTGATTTACCGCATCCCCAACAGCCCTCTGGATATCAGATATGCCTACACATATCGAGCCAAGCTGGCCCAATATAAATATGTGAAGAAATATAACTCCTGGAATTTGAGTTTTTATTGTCAGTGGGGTAAATTCAGGAAAGAATTACACCGGCGTATCCATAGATACGTCGCGTAATTCCAAAGCTGCGCCGGCGTATCTACTTTCTGTATTCAGAAAGCTAGATACGCCGACATTAGCCTAAGATACGACTGGCATAAGTCTCTTACGCCGTCGTATCTTAGGGTGCATTCTTACGCTGGCCGCTAGGGGCGCTTCCGTTGTTGTCGGCGTAGATTATGCAAATTAACTAGATACGCCGATTCACAAACGTACGTACGCCCGGCGCAATTTATTTACATCGTTTACGTTAGGCTTTTTCGGCGTAAGGTTGTTCCTGCTATTAGGAGGCGCACGCAATGTTAAGTATGGACGTCGTTCCCGCGTCAAAATTTTAATTTTTTACATCGTTTGCGTAAGTCGTTCGCGAATAGGGCTGGACGTAATTTACGTTCACGTTGAAACCAATACGTTGTTGCGCCGTACTTGCGCCGTACTTGGAAGCAATGCACACTGGGATATGTACACGGACGGCGCATGCGTACAAAACGTCAATCATGTCGGGTCATCCATTATTTACATAAAATACGCCCCCCCTTCCACATTTGAATTACGTGGGCTTACGCCGGCCCCATTTACGCTACGCCGCCACAACTTACGGAGCAAGTGCTTTGTGAATACAGCGCTTGCTCCTATAAGTTACGGCGGCGTAACGTAAATACGATACGCTGCGCCGCCGTATCATTGCGCGCCCCTACCTGAATCTACCCCATTGTTAACATACAGTACCTATAATTTTTTTTAATAGTGATTGCAGGTTTTCTAATTCTATATTACTGGTATATGCTGGAATTTTATGAATAAAGTTTGTGATCTTTGGGTCATAAATAATACATAATAACTCAAATGTCAGATGGAATAATAGGCTGTAATGATCAATAGTTCCAAAGCACGTATAATAGTGAAAGTGATGAAGGATATCATTGAGAAACGCCATTCTGTGCGTCTAAGGCGAGAAGAGATAACATTTTTCCAGGGAATTCTAAAAGCAAAAAAGGAAACGGCTCTTCATGGAGTTTGCAAACCAGGCATTTCAGATCTGCCCAGACTCACCACATTGTTTAAATCTGTCAACTTCCAGACAGCATTTACAGGCTATAGAAAACGAGATAAAATTCTAATGTAGCCTCTGGCTGAATACCACTCACCACACGCCGGTGAAGATTCCATTTGGCAGCACATTAGTGTGCAAATGGTTTTCCTATGCATTAAATTTTAGTATTTTGGAGGGAGTGTTGGGCTTATGAATGGATTTTGGGTTCTTTTGTAGTTACCGTCATACAATAACCAATGCTTTGGCCAGAAATATACAGTTTGCTGCTCTGTGAAGGTTTCCATGAAATATTCACACACTTTTTTTTATGTGGAGATTTTTGGAACTCGTTAATGGGAATCTAAAAGTGTATGTAAACCCAATCATAAAAGCTTTAACATGTTAATGTCGTTTCAAAAGTCATTTTCAAGATCTTGAAAGGCTTTTTTTCAAATAATAATAATTCCTGGTGATTTTGCTATTGGCTTCCTGTTCAGGTACTTCCTGTTCCCTGGTTACAAAGCTCAATGGCTGTTTCTCAGTGTGAGCAGCACAATTCACATTTGCGGTGTTCAGTAAAGGCGGCCATACACGGTTCGAATTTCGAAAGAATTTTCTTTCGAAAATCGTATCAAAGAATTTTCGTACGAATTTCGCACCGTTAGTGGGCTGCAGCCGATTTTTGTGCGGCAAACAAATTTGAGGAATCCGACATGTTGGAAATTTTTTGAAAAACAAAAATTTTCTGTTCAATGATGGGAGAATTGTGCGAGAAATGTAATAGAAAAAAAAATACGCATGTGCAAGAAAAGAATATTCCTGGAGAGAAACGAATATTCCCGGAGAGAAACGAATATTCCCGGAGAGAAACGAATATTCCCGGAGAGAAACGAATATTCCCGGCAACATGAAGGTTTGGTCGGCAAATTTTGAAAATCAATGGTGGCATCATCGGATCACAAAAAAAAATGAACTTTCTGATTTTGAAAAGAAAATTTGTTTGAAATTCGACCATGTATGGCCTGCTTAATTCACATAAATTGTACTTGTGCCAACACACATAGGGCCCCTTCATTCGGCAAGGCCAGTTACACTTTGCCTGACAAAAGTACCCAGCATGGCTTGGAATGGTTGCACTGATGGTGTGATTGACATGATATGACAGCATAGCTCCCAACTGTCCCTGATTTCGAGGGACTGTCCCTCATTTGGACTAGGGTGATCACATTTCCAAACTACAATTCAGGGACACCCCCTTTCCCAAAAATCAGCTTGTGCTGTAACGAATCACAGTACAGTGATTGGACACAAGAGGCAGGATTTATGATTTCTCCAATCACAAGCAGGGGGGTGGGAATTGTGCTCCTCCAGGGATTCCCAGCAAGTACTGTCAGTGAGTAAAGTGGTGATGTTTGTCAGCCTTTTTTGGGGGCATCAGATTGGCTGGGGGGGTGTGGCTGTGTCAGTTTCATTCCAGGACACTGTATTGCCTGGGACAGACCTGCAAAATGCGGGACTGTCCCGGGCAATCCGGGACATGTGGTCACCCTAATTTGGACCCTCTGGGGGTTATTAACGAAAGGTAAATCTAGTTTGCACCACAAGTGCACAATAACCCTCTTTGTCTTCCTTTGTATTAGGTGGGTTGACTCTCCTCATATAGGACATCATATTAACCGCTTAAGGACTGCCTCACGCCGATATACCTCGACAGAGCGGCACGGCTGGGCATAAGCACGTACAGGTACGTTGCCCTTTAAGAGCCCAGTCGTGGGCCGCGCGATTGCCGCCGCCGGCGCGCTCGTGACCCGGTCCTGAGCTTTGTGACCGCGCCCGCGGAACCCGTGGACCCAATCGCCGCCGGTGTCCCGCGATCAGGTCACAGAGCTGAAGAACGGGGAGAGGTAAGTGTAAACAAACCTCTCCCTGTGCTTTCTAGTGAACCTGTCACTGATCGTCTGTTCCCTGTCATAGGGAATAACAATCAGTGACATCACACGCCAAGCCATGCCCCCCTACAGTAAAAAACACACATTAGGTCACACTTAACCCCTTTAGCACTCCCTACAGGTTAACCCCTTCACTGCAAGTGTAATTTTCCAAGTTATCAGTGCATTTTTATGGTACTGATCGCTGTAAAAATGACAATGGTCTCAAAATAGTGTCAAAAGTGTCCGATGTGTCCGCCATAATGTCGCAGTCACGATAAAAATCGCTGATCGCCACCATTATTAGTAAAAAAAAAAATATTAATAAAAACTCCATAAAACTATCCCCTATTTTGTAGACGCTATAACTTTTGCGCAAACCGATCAATAAGCGCTTATTGTGACTTTTTTTTACCAAAAATATGTAGAAGAATACGTATCGGCTTAAACTGAGGAAAAAAATGTTTTTTTATATATTTTTGGGGGATATTTATTATAGGAAAAAGTAAAAAATATTGCATTTTTTTTTTCAAAATTGTCGCTCTATTTTTGTTTATAGCGCAAAAAACCCCCGCAGAGGTGATCAAATACCACCAAAAGAAAGCTCTATTTATGAGAAAAAAAGGACGCAAATTTTGTTTGGGAGCCACGTCGCACGACCCTGCAATTGTCAGTTAAAACGACGCAGTGCCGAATCGCAAAAGGGGCCTGGTCCTTTAGCTGCAAAATGGTCCGGGGCTTAAGTGGTTAAAACACTATTCATTCCATTTAAGACAGAAAGAGAGCGCTAGTTGGTACAGAGGAGCTTGCTCATTAACCATTAATGCACTGATTTGAAAGCTAGACATAATAGAAAGCTATCATTAGAAGCCCTTTTCATTTGTCTTTCTAAAGCCGCGTACACACCATCACTTTATGTGATGAAAAAAGACGTAATTTTTTGTGAAGGAAAAAAAACAACGTTTTTGAAACTTCATTTTCAAAAACGACGTTGCCTACACACCATCGTTTTTTCAAAATGCTCTAGCAAAGCGCGGTTACATTCAGCACTCTTTTCCATTGAAGCTTGCTTCATAACTTGCTTCTGAGCATGCGCGGGTTTAAAAACGTTGTTTTAAATGTCGTTTTAGCCTACACACAGTGATTTTTTGTGACACAAAAAACGACATTTTGAAAAATGACACAAAAAAATTGAAGCATGCTTAAATTTTTTTTGGTCGTTTTTCACAAGACATACAACAACGTTTTCCCCCACACACGGTCATTTTAATTGATGTTTTCCCAAACGTCTTTTTTTTCATCACATAAAGTGATGGTGTGTACGCGGCATAAGAGACTCAAAGGCTGAGTATGCGACAAGAACAATATGTTCTACTATGGCTGCTAAAACATCCTTCTAAAAAGAATACACAACTGTAACCCTTTTTAATGATTGGGATGCATGGCTGTCTCATAACAGAAATTTTATAAAGTCATCAATGTTATGTGATATAATAGCCATTGCCTATAGTGAAAAGTAAAGTAGTCACCATTTATTGGTCTAATGAACTGTCCCAAGACACAAGCAAAGCCCATAAAAAAATTCTATGAGAGATGAGAAAAATAAACAAAATCATGGATCTAGTTTCCCTAAAGTGGTTGTAAACTTCAGACATGAAATATGAACAAACCTCTATAGTGTGTACTTGTCTCAATTAAGAGCACTAAGGCCTCGTACACACCACCGGATCTATCCGCTGGGATTGATCCGCGGATCAGTTCCAGCGGATAAATCCGGTCGTCTGTACGGCCTAGCGTATATTTATCCGCGGAGATTCCTCGGCCCGATCCATTTCAAGCGGATATAAATTTCTTAGCATGTGGTCTGTACAGACTCACCGGATCAATCCGTCCGCTCCCCTCCCTCGCATGCGTCGTAATGATTCGACGCATGCGTGGAAGTACTTACATTCCAGCGTCGCGCACGTCGCTGCGTCATCATCGCGGCGACGGCGCAACACGTCACCGCGGATGAATCGGATTTTGATCCGATGGTGAGTACAAGCCATCGGATCCAAATCCGGAGGAGGAATCCTCTCGTGTGTACGGGGCCTTAATGTCACTTTTGTCTGCTGCTTAATTTCTCCGCTATCAGCAACTTGCTTCTGACAAATTTTCCTGACACCAAGAGAAAACTGGTGACAGGGGAGTGATCTCCAGCTGATTGACATCCTCAGCTCTGTTCCTGTGTGCTGTGTAAAGGGGGGAGGGGGGTTTGTCCCTTCCCTCCAATCAGCTCTCAGAGCTTTCCTCATTGAGCTCTGCATAGTGTAATTTCAGCTCTCCAACCCCTTTTTTCTGAATGTCCAGACAATCTTTACATTTCAACACTTTGAATGGATGTAGAGAAGAGAAGACTGGAGATACACAGTTACAACTTATGTAGGAGGATTTGTTTTATTCTTGTGTATCACCTGAAGCCAGTCACATCTTTATGGTTGAACTAAGATGGACTTGTGTCTTTTTTCAATCTTACTAAATATGTAACTATGTGTAGCACTACCCCCGAAGGAGCCGCTGGTTTGTTTTGGGTCTACGCTCTGGCTATCAACCCCTAAAACTGTCTCGAACCCTCCCTTGTCACAACTGGTATCAGTGGGAATTGTGGACCCCAATAGCTGTTGGAGGGCACAATATCCTACTACACCACAGTAAATTATGCAAACAATTGATTACCTTGAGTTGTATTGATCCCATAGGATGACAGATGGACTGCACACAAATTCAGCTAAACCAATGTAACTCTTTACTTGGTAAAAATAAAAGCAACAGAAACAAAAGGGGTAAAACAGTAGTAGACTTCTTGCAGAGCCCTGCAAGAGTCAGAATTAGTGGTAACAGATAAATACAAATTAAATTATAGTAACTATGTGGACCTGTGTAAGTACACAGCAAAGGGGTTCCTTCAGTAAGATACCCACACTGAAGCACCTCCTTGCCAAGCCTCACCCAGCTCTCCCGTATAACAGTACTGTGCAGTCTAATATAACCAATTACCCACTTAAAGGGTATGTAGATAAATATCAACGGTGTACTATACCTAACAGGCAGCCTTCAGATAATATACTTCACTAATATGGTTTGGTGGGCCAGACCAAACCTCAATACAAATTATCTTAACAGTTAGTGCACTTCCGCGTTGGCATGCGTTGGCGCGCAACAAAAGTAATTTGTAATCCAAAAAGGGAATAGGTAAACTGGCGGAAGATGCCCGAATAGTCAGATCACAGTGGTGAGTGTAAACGATCCACCCTCCTGCAATGCAGTCAGTATGCTTGGGCAGGTGCCAGTCTCACCCAATCAGATCAGGCCTTGTCCTTCCGGAACACTCCGTCTGTGAACTCCAACACACCGTCCTTCAGGATGACAGTCTCCCGTTCTCCCACAGGTCACCGCTGCACTGGAACACCGTCTGACCACTCCGTCAGGGATCCTCTCTCTGTCTCTGGATGGCGATCCGCCCGGGCGTGGATAGGCCTCAAACTCTGGCCTAGATTTCCGGAAAGACACCTCACACAGGTGTCCTCCTGGGTTGAAGAGGCGGTCCAGAGAGAGCACGCCAAACACGTCCTCTTCCTTAAATTACCTCCCCCAGCAGGCTGTGCTGGGCGCAAAGCATTCTGGGGTTGTACAGTTGCTCTCTGGGTATCGTAGCCTATAAATAAACCAGGGCTATGGAGTCTCTTTCCAACATTCCTTGCTGTACCAGAGCAAAAGTAAATAGAATGTGGCTATTACACAACTTGGCCACCGGAGGGGGTTGAGATCCTTCCTGATCAGTAAATGGTAGTCTTTTAATCACATAAGAAAGGTGATACCTCGCTACATATGTAACATCGCTGGGTATATTGTAAGGGTAACTATCCAGACAATGTCACTGCAGATTAAGGCTGGGTTCACACAGGCTAAATGCACACTGGAGCTGATAAACTGCAGTTTATTAGAGTTTGGGTGTTTTTTTAAAAGCACATAAACTCCACTCTATGTTAGCCTATGTGTCCATGCACACGTGGTAGTTTTTCAGCTTTAATGAGCAGTGGAAATTATGGGCTTTTTTCTGGAAGTGTCGTTTTTTTACCTAAAAAAAAAAAAAAAAAAAAACGCCAAACGTTTTTGGGCATTTTTGATCTATTAAAAAAAAAAAAATAATAATAAATAAAATGGAAAAAAAATGTTAAAGCTCAAAACGCTAATAAACGCTATTGCAAAAACTTAAAAAAACATTGAAAGACTCCCTGCAAAGCTACTGGAGTTTTTATAATATTAGTTTAGCGTCCAGTGTGCATGGAGCCTTAGGTACCGGTGTGTCCCTGTTCTCCATTTTAGGGACGAATCAGGCCTGAACTTTTGCCTGAATTCGGTCCTGAAATTGAGCCAAACAAGCACAGGGCCCCTGTGCAAATCGCTCCGCAACTGCCACGGAGATGTGTGAACCGGCTCCATAGAGAGCCGGTCACATTCTACTGTCATGCGAATTGGATGTGGGGAAACCCTCATCCAATTTGCACTAGTACCCAGCCTAAAGGTTTTTGTTGGTGACGATTAATATTGGCTAAGGCTACGTTTTGGTTTTTCAAGCTTTTCGTAACATTTCTGGACTTCTTTGTTTTAGCCATCTCCTTTTGGGGAGGGGGGGGGGAATTCTGCTGGCTTTTTATAAATATACACTCACCTGCTCCACGTTCCAGCGACGCGCCGGCTGGGGCTCCGCTCCTCCCCCCCCCTCTCCGGCCGGCGTCTTCATTCTAAGTGTGGGCGCCCGTCCATGACAGCTTTCGGCTTCACAGTTGGGCACCCACTACGCCTGCGCAAGCTGCACCATCCGATTGGACAGGCGATCGCCTGGAACCTGTCACGTGTCCTAGGCGATCGCCTACAGGGAGGGGCTGCCAAAAGGCGATATGACGTATCGCCTTAGCAGCCCCTCGGCGGAAGGAGGAAGTGGGACAGGATGTCCCACTCCTCCTGAAGCCCCCACTCCCTCCCCAAAAAAATTACATGCCAAATGTGGCATGTAAGGGGGCGATGAGCGGATTAAGCGGAAGATCCACTTTTGGGTGGAACTCCGCTTTAAGGTGGATTTAGTAGCAACATTATTGGCTTCACGTAAGATACTGGTAATATGTACTAGACAGTCCAATCACAGAATCAAGAAGGCAAAGTCATTGTGGCCAACACCATTGATACTGGGATGCAAGAAAAAAAGCAAAGGTTTAGAACCTTCCTTCATTCTCCCCTCGTTACCATGATGTGGTTACTCCACCATGACCATCAAAGTCACAGAATCATCGTTGTGTGATGAGAGAACCACTCAAAATTCACCCCACCTGTGAATTGTTCCACTTGACCTTAAAGCTCTGTTTGCTGGAAAATTTCCATTCTGCTCCTCAGCAAATTACAAAAAGAAAAGTTTATAGTGGAATTGGAGGATGGGCAAGAGAGCACCTGTAAGCAAACAGAGCCAGTTCATGCCACTGGTTCAGTTTCCAGATCCACCAATCCGTGGGGTCATTGGTAATGCATGCATCTCTTATATAAACTGACACCTTTCAAGTGATTTTTACAATGTGAGTTATATAGATATAAATGTATAGAGAGATAGAGAGACATCAGCGAGCCAAATCAGGATTCCAGATCACAAATAAAAGAACAGATACATTGTCAGCAGTGGTGACCTATTTAAGGTAAAATACAGTCAGTGAGGATTTAAAGCATATGTGAACTATCACTCTGTAAAACAACATATTTAGTTTAACCACTTGCCGCCCGCCAATGACAGATTGACGGTGGCAAAGTGGTTTCAATATCCTGAGTGGACGTCATATGACGTCCTCAGGATATTGAGCCGATGCGCGCCCGCCGTTGTTGCAGGGTGTCAGTCTGACACCCCGCAACACCGATCTAGGTAAAGAGTCTCTCACGGAGACTCTTTACCATGTGATCAGCCGTGTCCAATCACGGCTGATCACGATGTAAACAGGAAAAGCCGGTAATCAGCTTTTCCTCACTCGCGTCTGTCAGACGCGAGTAGAGGAGAGCTGATCGGCTGCTCCTCTAAAAGGGGGGGTTTGTGCTGATCGATTATCAGCATAGCCCCCCTGAGGATGCCCACTGGACCACCAGGGATGCAAAACAAAAAAACACAGGTATGCCACACCAGGGATGACAATGACACAATAATGGATGCCAATCAGTGCCCACAATGGATGCCAATCAGTGCCCACAATGGGCATCACTGATTGGCAGGCATTGTTTGGCACTGATTGGCATCCATTAGTACAACACATACGATAGTGCCACCTATCAGTGCCCATCTATGCCCATCCGTGCCACCTATCAGTGCCCATCCATGCCGCCTATCAGTGCCCATCCATGCCACCTATCAGTGCCAATCAATGCTGCCTATCCGTGCCCATCCGTGCCGCATATCCGTGCCGCCTATCCGTGCCCATCTGTGCCGCCTATCCGTGCTGCCTATCCATGCCCATCTGTGCCACCTATCAGTGCCCATCAATGCCACCACATCAGTGGCACCTCATAGGTGCCCATCAGTGCTGCCTTATCAGTGCCCGTCAGTGCAGTACCATCAGTGCCTATCAGTGAAGGAGAAAACATACTTTTTTACAATGTTTTATAACAGAAACAAAAAAATAACTATTTTTTTTTCTAAATTTTCGGTCATTTTTTTATTTATTTTTGCAGAAAATAAAGATCCCAGAGGTGATCAAATACCACCAAAAGAAAGCTCTATTTGTGGGTACAAAATGATAAAAATGTTGTTTGGGTACAGTGTAGCATGACCGCGCAATTGTCATTCAAAATGCAACAGCACTGAAAGCTAAAAATTGGTCTGGGCGGGAAGGTGTATAAGTGCCCGGTATGGAAGTGGTTTAAAATAGAAATGTAAGGCAAAATGTGTGCGACTATAAAAAATAAAATAAAAAATCTAAATACGCTTTTACTTTTTTTTTTTTATAAGTGATCATATAAACACGGTTGTCAGCTGCATAGAAGGTGTCATCAGGAGGCAGAGAAATAGCAATACACTTATTTTCCCAGTGAAGAGCTGGTCAAGGGGGAGTGTCAACTCAAGCCTCGACCATTGGAGGACAGGCGGCTCTTCTCCCAGCACAACCAGAAAACTGATCACGCTGGGGTGGATATGCTTCTCTGCCTAGCATGGTCAAACTAGGTGGATGCAGCATCGGTCTGATGCTGCATCTGTCCCCCAGCCCCTCTACACTGAGAACCAAGTGATCTAACACCGCAGATTTCTTGGTTCTCACAGCTCCCTGAGCAGAGTGCTGGTAAATGTCAGTAACCGGCTCTCTGCTCTGCCCCCTTCCTCCCGCACTTACTGGAGCGCTGGGCTGTAGAGGGGGTGGGAGCGGCCGGGTCAGCCTCTCAGCGGCTCACTGAGTGGCTGAGCCGGGTGCCAGTCCTAGCATGTGGGTGAATTGCGACTCCTATGTCACAGTCTTGCCTGAGCCTGGACCGGCTCTGTGGGGTCAGCAGACAGCGGACTTTAGCCCTCTGTCTGCTGAAAATGGGTCACATGAGTGTAGAATGAACTTCACTCCTGTACTTCTACTTTAAGGCCCCTTTATCACCAGCAGACCAGATGGGTCTGTCTGTCTGTCTGTTCTTCGAGCAGACACGATTGGACCCCCCATTGTTCTCCAGGAAGCGATGTATGTGTCCGCTGACCCCCGCTGGCATCCTATCCAAACCGCTAAAAACAGATGGATCAGATTGTATGAAAGTCAGATGGAAATGTACATGCAGTCCGTTTCCATCTGACTGCCCCATATAGAACAGCGGACTGTGTACACTCTGCATAGCGAAGCAGATACGGACCTGTCATCTACCTGCTCAGCGGGAATGAGTGGAGAGATCGCTTCATAGCCAACTCCTTACTGCGCATGCTCCAGCAACACTGCACTTTGTAAATAGTCATGCAGCCTTCTGTGACCTGTGATGTGTCCCAGAAAGCTACGGGGGGCTGAACTTCCACTCAGATCGCCTAGACGGTGGTTCGTGGTGGTTTGACCACTGGAGCTGGTGAAGGTTTTCTCAAGAGCAATTTTCACAGTGGACTTTTTTTCACAAGCGCAATTTATTTAGAATTTCTAAGGGCATTTTATAATTTGATTATCAGTCACTAACATTTGACTATATCATTTTTTTTTTTATCAATTTTTTCACAAATAGCAAAACATAATTTTTCTATATGTTAATTTTTTCAATATTGTGGTATTCAGAGGTCTGTGAGTGCTGCTGTTTGAATGAACTATTTTATTTAGGATTTTGGCAGTTAGTGCAGTTGGCTTGGATATGGGTCTTACTTTGATTAAACTTGGAAGAGGACCAACGGTTAATGGTAGAGCAAAGTTTCTGGCGGGTACACCACCAAAGAGGAGGGACGTATTGCAGCAAGAGCTGCTTTTTTATTTGACAAAATGCTCCCATATGTCTTTTTTTTTAATGTGTTTATTTTACATTTATTACTATTTTATTTTTATTTTTTGCTAAACTTGAGTTTTAAAGACAAATGGAGGTAAGCCCCTCTCATTTTGCCCAGAGACAAAATGGCAATGCTGTTTTTTATCATAGACAAAACCTCAATTTTACCACTGTTAGCTTTGTAGTCATTTACAGAAAAAAGGCAAAGAATGGCCAATTAACCACTTGAGACCCGCGCTATTGACAAAAGACGTCAACAGCGCGGCTCTCAGGTGCCAACTGGACGTCTTTGGACGTCATTTAAAGTGCATTACCCGCACGCGCCTCTGGGGGGCGCACAGCGGGTAAACACTGTCCCGGCGCATCGCTGGGAAGCCGATGCGTTTTCCTGGCGGCCGCAATGTCCGCCGGGTACACACGATCGTCAGGAACACAGCAGGGACGTAGAGCTCTGTGTGTAAACACAGAGCTCCACATGCTGTCAGAGGAGAGGAGACCGATCTGTGTCCCTTGTACATAGGGACACAGCATCGGTCACCTTCCCCAGTCACCCCCCTCCCCCCACACAGTTAGAACACACCTAGGATACACATTTAACCCCTTCCTCACCCCCTAGTGTTAACCCCTTCACTGCCAGTCACATTTATACAGTAATTAGTGCATATTTATAGCACTGATCGCTGTATAAATGTAAATGGTCCCAAATTTGTGTCAAAAGTGTCCGATACGTCCGTCGCAATATCGCAGTCCCAATAAAAATCGCAGATCGCCGCCATTACTAGTAAAAAAAAAAAGAATTAAAAAAAACCATAATTCTGTCCCCTATTTTGTAGGCGCTATAACTTTTGCACAAACCAGTTGCTTATTTTGATTTTTTCTTTTTTTTTTTTTACAAAAATACGTTGAAAAATACGTATCGGCCTTAACTGAGAAAAAAAATAGTTTTTAAAAAAAAAAAAATTGGGATATTTATTATAGCAACAAGTAAACAATATATATATTTATTTTTTGTAAATTGTCGCTCTTTTTTTGTTTATAGCGCAAAAAATAAAAACCGCAGAGGTGATCAAATACCACCAAAATAAAGCTCTATTTGTGGGGGAAAAAGGACGTCAATTTTGTTTGGGAGCCACGTCGCACGATCGCGCAATTGTCAGTTAAAGCGACGCAGTGCCGGAAGCTGAAATTTCGCCTGGGCACGAAGAGGGTTTATGTGCCCAGTAAGCAAGTGGTTAAACAGAACATTATTTGGCAAACGCTCTGAAAGTCTGATCTAGTATTGCACCGGATACCACCATCATTATTCAGGTCTTCTGCTTCTCCAAACAACCCATCCATGTGATGAAATCCTCATGCTTTGCTTTATTAAGGGGGGTGCTGATATACTTTCATTCTTTTGACTGGCTGCTGCTACAGTATTGGGTTCCCAGCAGATGTTACTTATATTTGGGAGACACTTTTAAAGGATTGTCAAAAAATGCAGGATCATGAATCACTTCCCATGTTTAGGAAGAATGTGTTCTATACATGGCAGCCTAACCCACCACAAATGCAACTTTTATTCTATTAGGCGCTTTAAAAATATATAGCCAGATTCAGGAAGAATTACGCCGGCGTATCAGTAGATACGCCATCGTAACTCTGAATCTGCGCCGTCGTATATTTAAGTGTATTCTCAAATTGAGATACACTTAAATCTAGCTAGGATAAGACTGCCGGCGCCGTCGTATCTTAGCTGTCTATTTACGTCGGCCGCTAGGGGCGTGTACACTGATTTACGCCTAGAATGCGTAAATCAGCGAGATACGCCTATTTACGAACGTACGCTTGCCCGTCGCAGTAAAGATACGCCGTTTACGTAAGGCGTTTTCAGGCCTAAAGATATTCCACCAAAAAGATGGCGCAGCCAATGTTAAGTATGGACGTCGGAACCGCGTCAAATTTTTACATTTTTACGTTGTTTGCGTAAGTCGTCCGCGAAAGGGGCTGGGCGTAATTTACGTTCACGTCGAAACCGATAAGTCTTTGCGGCGTAATTTGGAGCATGCGCACTGGGATATGTTCAAGGATGGCGCATGCGCCGTTCGTTCAAAACGTCAATCACGTCGGGTCACGATTCATTAGCATAAAACACGCCCACCTCTTCAAAATTTGAATTAGGCGCGCTTAGGCCGGCACATTTACGCTACGCCGCCGTAACTTAGGACGCAAGTGCTTTGTGAATACAGCACTTGCCTCTCTAACTTACGGCGGCGTAGCGTATATGAGATACGCTACGCCTGCCTAACGTTAGGCACATCTACGTGAATCCAGCTAATAGTCATTTTTACTGGCACTTGCGCTATAAGTCAAATGCAATCCGAATCAGCTTGTGTTACCACTGTACTATATAACTAATTATTCAGTAAATAATGCAAATTATTTCCAGCTTTAAGGTTTTTGATCATTAAGCTTGTATCTGCTTTTGTTATGAAAACATGAACATACGTCTACTTTATAACTCTGCATTCTACTGCCCCCTTGTGTTCAATGCCAATCAAAACATGTGTTATATTCTTATAAATGATTTATTTCCAGAGTATACATAACCATTGTTTTCCTTTGTTTTATATGAATTCTGGTGTATATAAAATATAGAAGTGGTAGAAAGGGATTATGCAAATAACATGTGTTGAACAGACCTATAGACTTCCATGGATACTTATGATCATCCAAGGTTCTAAATCACTGGTTTAGCACGGTTAAGGCTGCCTGGAAAAAAAAAATACAGAAATAAAGATCGGAGGCCCTAATGCCTGGTTTCCTGTGCTGATTGTGCGAGTGTATGTGTCTACACACTTGCAGAGAGTGTTTGTGCTTGGAAAAAACCTAAGCACAACATTAGGTTTAACCACATGCTTACTGGGCACTTAAACCCAGGGCCGTCTTAATAGCATCATGGGCCCCTGGGCAAAGTAATGCTCTGGGGCCCCTACAATGATGACAGTGCAGGTAAACAGACATTAAGAAGGTAGGAGGCAGACTGCCTCCCCTGTGTATCCATCACTCTCAGTACCATCATGGGGCCGACAATTTCGGGGCAGCGTGGGCTCAAGGTCCAGGTGCTTTGGGGAAAGTACAGGGCCCCCCATGCAGCTGGGGCCCCTGGGCAGTGCCCAGGTGTGCCCTCTCATTAAGAAAGCCCTGCTTAATCCCCCCTCCTGCCCAGACCAATTTTCAGCTTTTAGCGCTGATGCACTTTGAATGACAATTGCGCGGTCACGCAACACTGTACCCAAATGACATTTTTATACATTTTTTCCCACAAATAGAGCTTTCTTTAAAATTAAAAAAAAAAAATAATACAAAATCGTTTACTATTGTGTTATAAAAGTTTGCAAACGGGTAATTTTTCTCCTTCATTGATGTACGCTGATGAGGCTGCACTGATGGGCACTGATAGGCTGCACTGATGGGCACTGATAGGCTGCACTGATGGGCTGCACTGATGGGCGGCACTGGTGGGCACGGATAGGCAGCACTGGTGGGCACTGAGAGGCGGTATTGGTGGGCACTGAGAGGTGACACTGAGAGGTGGCACTGATGTGTGGCACTGGTGGGCACTGAGAAATGGCACTAATAGGTGGCACTGATAGCTGGCAGTGATGGGCACTGATAGGTGGCAGTGATGGGCACTGATGGGTGGCAATGATGGGCACTGGTAGGTGAGACTGATAGGCAGCACTGCTAGGTGGCACTGATAAGGCACTGATTGGCAACACTGGTGGGCATTGATAGTTGGCACTCGTAGGCATTGATAAGTGGCACTGTTTTGCACTGGTGGTCACTGTGGACATTAGCAGGTGGTACTGGTGGGCACTGATGAGGCGTATGTGCCTCTTCCACTGGTGACCGATGTCTCCTTACACAAAAGCTGGTGATTGGCTTTTTTTTCTGACAGCGTGAGGAGAAAAAAAATGATTACGAGCTTTGTTTACATCACGCGATCAGCTGTCATTGGCTGACAGCTGATCACGTGGTAAGGGGCCGGGACCGGCCCCTTACTCGGATCTGTGATCACCCGAGTCTCAGTGACTCGGTGATCACAGCTCACACCGCACGCGGCCTGCAGGGGGCACATGCAAAGGGTAAGACGTTTATTGACGGCCTCCTGGAAATTCAGGTCCGCGCTGTACCGGCAAGTGGTTAAGCACAACATCCCCCCATTCCCAGAAAGCTATTAATCCTGCAAAAATCTGTATACATTTCTTCTGTGAAAATGCTGGCAAAATCTAAAGTCACTAGCCTTTTTCCTCTACAGGTTGGATGTTCATAAGAATAGGGTGAATCAGGAAAATATCAGAATATGGTCACTAGATGGAGCTATTGATCCTAGTAAATACATATTTATTTCCCATGATCCTCAGTTCCATGTAGTGGTTATAATGCAGTATTTTTTAATTCACACTATCCTTATGAAAGAAGAACATCTGACCTGGAGAGAAAATAGCCTAGTAACGTCTGATTTTGCTGGCATTGTCACATACTGATTGTGCATGCAGTTTCATAGAAAGAATAGCTCTACATTTTGTTTTTTTTTAGAAATACCCCTTAAGTGTGTTGTGGCTGAGCTTGATAATCTACAAAGAGTGCACCTGCCTGTGCTGCTCCAGCAGGTTGTGAGCTGCTGTCTATAGACATCAGTTCATATGCAGAATAAACAGATTATACTTCAAGGTGCACTGAATGTCAATGCGAGCTTGCAGATCAGCAGAACCAAAAAGCACAAATTTGCATTCCTGGTTTGCTGATCTGCGGAGTTGACTTGCAGTATACTTGCGGTAACCTCTGTTTATTGTAGAGATGGGCAGCGTTTTTGGACAGCTGCTAATAGCTTTCAAAGCCACCACAGAAGATTTTCAACCCTGGTCATGGCACTCTTAGATAATAAAGATGAATTCCAAGCAGTGGCGTCACTAGGGTTGGTGTCACCCAGTGCGGTAAAACATGGTGTCACCCCCCCTCCCTCTGTCTAGGCTGCCCAGCACCAAGCAGGCAGCGCTCGGGCACGGGCGCACCCCAAACCAGCCCCTGTAAATGATAGTATAGGGCAGTATAGTGGCAGGTTAGGGTAGTATAGAGTGGTATAGTGGCAGGTTGGTGTAGTGGGGTGGTATAGGACAGGTTAAGGTGGTATAGGGCATGTTGGGGTGATATAGGGTAGTTTGGGGTGGTATAGGGCAAGTTAGGGTTGCATAGGGCAGGTTGGGGTGGTATAGGGCAAGTTAGGGTGGTACAGGGCAGGTTGGGGTGGTATAGTGCAAGTTAGGGTGGCATAGGGCAAGTTGGGATGGCATGGGAAAGGTTGGGGTGGTACAGGGCAAGTTAGGGTGGCATTGGGCAGGTTGGGGTGGTATAGGGCAAGTTATGGTGGCATAGGGCAGATTGGTGTGGTACAGGGCAAGTTAGGGTGGCACAGGGCAAGTTGGGGTGGCATGGGAAAGTTTGGGGTGGTACAGGGCAGGCTGGAGTGGTACAGGGCAGGCTGTGGTGGCACAAGGCAGGCTGGGTGGTACAGGGCAGGCTGGGGTGGTACAGGGCTGTTTGGGGGGTACAGGGCAGGCTGGGTGGTATAGGGCTGTTTGGGGTGGTACAGGGCAGGCTGGGGTGGTACAGGGCAGGCTGGGGTGATACAGGGCAGGCTGGGGTGGTACAGGGCAGGCTGGGGTGGCACAGAGCAGGCTGGGGTGGTACAGGGCAGGCTGAGATTGCACAGGGCAGGCTGGGCATGTCAGCTAAAAAAAAAAAAGAACAGAATGGTGTCACCCCTCTAGCGGGTGTCACCCGGTGCGGACCGCACCACCCGCACCCCCCTAGCAATGCCTCTGACCAAGTATGGTATACCTTTACATAGTTAAACAGCTTAGACCAATATAGATACCAAAGCTTGCCAATGCTCCTGGAAGCTGGAAATGACACTCCGGTGATCTCCACTTGCTGCTGGGTCTTGTGCCGAGCGGCTGGTCTGATGCATTGTGAACACAGGAGGTTGACCGGGCAGCATGGGCACTATTCCTAGAAAACTTTGCATTTGTTGAATGAATGCAATGGGGTTTGTAGGCAGATGCAGTTTACTTTCTCCACGGCAGGTGGCGCTCTTCCACAGCAGCACTGCAGTTGGAGAAGGAGTCAGGAGCAACATGGTTCCTCTATGGTTTCCTGGTTACTGAGGAAGCTAATCCATTGGATGCTGCCGCCCCATGTGACTCTGGTAGTCATCTTGGGTCAGGAAGAGCTGTTTTAAAGCCCTGACTCCCAGATTTGCCACACATTTTGTGAATTGGAAGAGTAAGGATAGAACCAGTGCAGGGAAAGGTTCCTGACAAAGAGGAAAAGTGCTGGGCTCACAACTTCTCTGGACACCTACCTGTTTGGGCACAAGATGGCCAGGCCGCTTTCTGCCCCTTTCAAATGGCTTTGTTAATTTGGCTGAATCCAACTCCACAAGCGTTTGGACCTGTAAGTTTTCCTAGCTGGGCTGCTTTCCCACTGGGTTGTTTGTGAACTGTCTTTGCATTATTTCATCGCACTGGGACTGTGTATGTTATTACTGCCGCACCACGCTGCATCCAGAGCCAGTGCTAGAATATTTTGCGCCCTAGGCAAGACCAGCTATTTAAAAAAAAAATAAAGGCTGCTAATCAGTGGCGGCTGGTGCTCAAAATTTTTGGGGGGGCGCAAACGGAAAAAAATTGCAGCCTCACTGTGCCCATCAAATGCAGCCACTGTGCCATCAATTGTCACCATTGTTCCATGCCATCAAACGCAGCCACTGTGCCATCAATTGTCACCACTGTTCCATTCCATCAAACACAGCCACAGTGCCATGAATTGTCACCACTGTTCCATGCCATCAAACGCAGCCACTGTGCCATCAATTCGCACCACTGTGCCATGCCATTAAACGCAGCCACTGTGCCATGCCATCAATTGTCGCCACTGTGCCATCAATTGTCGCCACTGTGCCCTTTAATTGTCACCACTGTGCCCTTTAATTGTCGCCACTGTGCCCATTGTCGCCACTGTGCCCATTGATGTCACTGTGCCCTTTAATTGTCGCCACTGTGCCCATTCATGTCGCTGTGCCAATTGTCCCCACTGTGCCCATTGATGTCACTGTGCCCTTCGTCGCCGCTGTGCCCTGTAAAATGCCCCCGCCCGGCACTTACCTTTACTGGAGTCAGCCATCCACGTCCTCGACCCTGGATGTTTTCTCCCGCCCTCAATGACGCTTCAGCCAATTAGGTTACCGGTAGCCAGAACCAGCCAACCTGATTGGCTGAGACGCCTGTCAGTCTTATCCAAGAAACGCCCCCCCCCCCCGTGTGTTCCGAGAATAAGCTTCCGGGGACCCGAGGGCTGTACTCGAAAAGCCTATCGGAGCCGCTGGCTCTGATAGGCACTTTCGTACAGCCAACCAGCTGCCGTTATTCAGATGGTCGGCGCTCATGTCCGGCCATCTGAATAGAAAAGCGGCAGCGGCAAAATAATAACATAGATTCGTGCAATGCATGAATCTATGTTATTAGACTTAGTGGCGGTGAGAGCCAGAGGGGGCGGCGCTCCAGCGCCCTCTATGGACGAACCGCCACTGCTGCTAATGCACCCTGTGCTGTAATGATTTCTCACCTCCTTGCCAACATTGGCTCTGTAGAGACTGTGGAGCAGCACCCCTGGCGCCTCGGCACCGGAAGGAAGATCACTTCTCCCCCCCCCCCTCTTTGCCTGAAATCTTTTAGGACACGTCACAGGCCCCAGAAGATTGCTCCAGCCAATCTCAGCGTGCAGCGCGGCTCGCGCCACAGCTGGGCACCCACAGTAACAATGCTGGCACCACAGAGCGGAGGGGGAAAGGAGCAGGGCTCCGTGTGCCCGCATCGCTGGAACGTGGGACAGGTGAGTGTCTGATTAATAAAAGTCAGCAGCTACACTATTTGTAGCTGTTGACTCTAAATGGGTGGAACTCCGTTTTAAGGTCACCCTTGGCTCTGGGTTAGCTCCGTTTTTTTGGATATTAATATTGATTCATTATCCAATGAGCACACTGGAAGAGAGGTTACATTGGCAGCTGCATTATTTTACCAGAAAATAACCTGATATCCCTGGCTGTGTAGTGTGCCCGGGGGGGGGGGGGGGTAAATTGAATCAAAAAATTGTCTAAACAGAATTACATATTCCTTAGAAAGTAAAAGAGTAAACATATACCGTATGTCATCTGTGTATTTAGCTGTCTGGAGTTCGACCAAAAGTCGTGAGATGTACTGCAAATACGTCTATATTTGAATAATTCCAGTCCAGGGAAATAAAGTAATAAATAATAAACTATGTTTATTTATTTGGTAGTCTTTGGCAGATAAAGCAGTTCCTCTGTATGTTCTCAATTGTTTGCATTACCGAAGTTGCCCTTTAAATGTCACCGCACTTCTGGACTGTGGGGCCGTTCTTTGAAAGTCGTGTGCTTGACTTGCAGGGCCAAGGTTGTACTAAGAAACGGCTATTGGTGGCTATCATATCGTGAAGATCTCATTCTATTTCAGATGCTCCAGGACTTGACTTCATGACCTGAACACACTGCGCTGCATTAACAGAATTGCCATTTGTCACTTTAATGTCTCGCTTCATGTTTGAACTTTTTGTTCTGCTTCTGTTACAGCGCAACATTGACTTTAAACCTCCAGAACATTGTTATAGGAGGCAGAAGAAAAGTGTTGCTATTAAGATCCAAGGGCTTTGCAATTCATTTCTTTCAGCTTACAAATATGTTCTTTTTTAGGTGTGTGTGTGTATATATATATATATATATATATATATATTTATCGGCGTATACCGCGCACTTTTTTGCCCTGAAAATCAGGGCAAAATCGTGGGTGCGCGGTATACGCCGATACCCGCTTTCCCGCGCCGAGTTTTGAATACATATACCGAGCGCAGTACACTGGGGTATAGTCGGCCAGTCTCTGCTCCTTCCGCGCTCACGTCCTGGACATACAGGACGTGAGCGCAAGTGTTGCCGAGCCTGCCCGACAATACACGAGTGTACTGCGCTCTTTATATGTCGGCGCAGTATTCAAACTCGGCGCGGGAAACGAGCGGGGAGGACGCGAGGACGCCGCAGACGGACGCCGGACCCGACGAAGAGGACACCCGAAGCCCGCAGACGGACCCCGGACCCGACGAAGAGGACACCCGAAGCCGCAGAAGGACGCCGGACCCGACGAAGAGGACACCGGAAGCCGCAGACGGACGCCAGACCCGACGAGGCCGCCGATGGGCGACGCACAAGACACCAAAACTGTAAGTACAAAAAAAACTTTTTTTCCACAGGATTGGGGGCCACTTTAGGGGTGCGCGGTATACGCGGGAGCGCGTTAAACCGCGATAAATACGGTATATATATATATATATATATATATATATATATATATATATATATATATATATATATATATACACAGTGGATATAAAAATCTTTAATCTCTGTTCTGTTTAGAGGCTCCAGCAAAGGAGTTATCTTCAGACACAGGCCCAGACTGGGACAAACAATAGGCCCAGGCATTTTAGACTGAGCAGGCCGGGGGGGGGGGGGGGGAGGTGGCGGTTAATGATGGGATGTGGGGTTCCAGCACCTTTACCTTTGGACCCCTTTACATTACACAGCATCTTGCACCTCTGGACCCCTTTACATTACACAGCACCCTGGACCCCTTTACATTACATGGCACTGCACTTTTGGACCCTTTTACATTACACAGCACCCTGCACCTCTGGGCCCCTTTACATTACACAGCATCCTGCACCTCTGGGCCCCTTTACATTACACAGCACCCTGCACCTCTGGACCCCTTTACATTACACAGCTCCCTGCACCCCTTTACATTACACAGCACCCTGCACCTCTGCACCCCTTTACATTACACAGCACCCTGCACCTCTGCACCCCTTTATATTACACAGCTCCCTGCACCTCTGCACCCCTTTACATTACACAGCACCCTGCACCTCTGCACCCCTTTACATTACACAGCACCCTGCCCCTTTGCACCCCTTTACATTACACAGCTCCCTGCACCTCTGCACCCCTTTACATTACAAAGCACTTTGCACCTCTGGACCCTTTTACATTACACAGCACCCTGCACCTCTGGACCCTTTACATTACACAGCACCCTGCACCTCTGGGCCCCTTTACATTACACAGCACCCTGCACCTCTGGACCCCTTTACAATACACAGCATCCTGCACCTCTGGGCCCCTTTACATTACACAGCACCCTGCACCTCTGCACCCCTTTACATTACACAGCTCCCTGCACCTCTGCACCCCTTTACATTACAAAGCACTTTGCACCTCTGGACCCTTTTACATTACATAGCACCCTGCACCTCTGGACCCTTTACATTACATAGCACCGCACCTGTGGACTCCTTTACATTACACAGCCCCCACAGTTTGTTACACAGACACCCCCCTAACAGTTCTGGACCCCCTGCATGTTACACAGACCTCCCTACAGTACAGACCCCCTCCCTATAGTACAGACCCCCCTACATTACAGCCCCCCTCTACAATACAGCCCATACAGACCACCCTACATTACAGAGATGTGACCTACTGCCAGCAGGCCACCACGGGTCGCCGCTGCCCACTGGGCATATGCCCGGTATGCCCTATGGCCAGTCCGGGCCTGCTCAGACAACAGTTCCAATGTCTCCTCTGCATTAGCTGACTAGAATTCACATCTTCAGGAAAACCTAATGTCCTGTACAGACGATTGGATTTTCCATCGGAAAAACCTTGGATGGTTTTTCCGACGGAATTCCGCTCATGCTTGGCTAGCATACACACAATCACACAAAAGTTCTCTGAACTTTCAAACGTCAAGAATGCGGTGATGTACGACACAACGACGAGCCGAGAAAATTAAGTTCTGAGCATGTGTCAGAATTTTGCGCGTCAGAATTGCTACAGATGATCGGATTTTGCGATAGGAATTTTTCCGGTCGGAAAATTTGAGAACCAGCTCTCAATCTTTTGCTGCCGGAAATTCCGACAGCAAAAGTCCAATGGAGTATACACACGGTCGGAATTTCCATTCAAAAGCTCACATCTGACTTTTCTTGTCAGATTTTCCGATCGTGTGTAAGATGGTCTGCGGTCAGATACCAGTTCAGAGAATTTATTTTTTCTTCTGTCTCTGGAGGTATTTGGAATACCCCTGTGGTCTGCTATTTACATCATCTTCACATTTGTTTTCCTTTTGGCACACAACCTGATGTTCGGAGAACTAATTCTAGACATCACCCTGCCTGGCATCTCTTATATTTCAACATAAAGAACACCTCGGCTGTACTGAAGGCTCTTTTATTGCCTTGGCACTTACACTGGGCATCTATTCTTTGTTTGCATTCTTCCTCTGTCTCCTGGATGTAAAGTGAACAGATGTTTGGCTGAACGGTTGTAGCTCTGTCTTTGTTTTTCTTGTAGCTTCAATGATTTGTGAGCTTCGCCAGGTACTATAAGTCCAAGAATTTGTGCAAAGCTAAAGTAAACCTGTCGCTACTCTACAGTGGCTAGACCTAGAGTATACATAAAATATGGACATCAAGAGGCAGGGGCGTACCTAGAGCATTTGGCACCCGGGGCGGATCCTATATCTGGCACCCCCCCCCCATGGTAAAATGTAAAAACACCCCACTGCGTCCCCTGCATTCTTTAATATCTCTTTGTAACTACTGTGTACCCCTCTCCACATATCCCTTTACATTACACGGCACCCTGCACCTCTGGACCCCTTTACATTACACAGCACCCTGCACCTCTGGCCCCCTTTACATTACACAGCACCCTGCACCTCTGGACCCCTTTACATTACACAGCACCCTGCATCTCTGGACCCCTTTACATTACACAGCACCCTGCACCTCTGGACCCCTTTACATTACACAGCACCCTGCATCTCTGGACCCCTTTACATTACACGGCACCCTGCACCTCTGGACCCCTTTACATTACACAGCACCATGCACCTCTGGACCCCTTTACATTACACAGCATCCTGCACCTCTGGACCCCTTTACATTACACAGCACCCTGCATCTCTGGACCCCTTTACATTACACAGCACCTCTATATCCCTTTACATTAGACTGCACCTCTGGACAGTGCAAACCCCTCCCTACAATACAGACCCACCACTACAGTGCAGACCTCCCTACAATACAGAACACCCCCCCCCCCCACAATACGGACCCACCCCTACAGATCAGACCCCCCCCCTACAATACAGAACCCCCCCACAATACAGAACCCCCCCTCATATACAGAACCCCCCCATACAGATACCACTCCCCTCCCCCTCATATACAGAACCCCCCATACAGATACCACCCCCTACAATACAGAACACCCCCCTACAATACAGAAGCACCCATACAGATACCACCACCTACAATACAGAACACCCCCCTACAATACAGAACCCCCCCAAATACAAAACCCCCCTATACAGATACCACCCCCATACAATACAGAACCCCCCTACAGTTCAGACCCCCCTACAATACAGAACACCCCCTCTACAATACAGAACCCCCCCATACAGATACCACCCCCTACAATACAGACCCCCCCTCCCTCATATACATAACCCCCCTATACAGAACACCCCCCACAATACAGAACCCCCCCTCCTATACAGAACACCCCCCTCATATACAGAACACCCCCCACAATACAGAACCCCCCCTCATATACAGAACCCCCCCTTACAATAGTGCAGAGTGACACCCCCCCTTGCCTTCAGACCCGTAATGCTGCTGATGTAAAGTGATGATCAGCGTGCCGCGTGTTAGAGCACTTGTACGGAGGAGGGGGAGGCGGCCGCAGCTTCACGCTGCTTGGGTCGGCTGTGTGACTGTCAGACAGTCACAGCCGATAGTATCAGAGCCGCGGCGCTGCGCTGCCACGGAGAAGGGGGATCATTGCGGCCGGGTCCCGGGCGGCGAGTATCACTCGGGTACGGCTCGCACGGCACCCCCCCCCCCCTCCTGAATAGCCAGGCTGTGTGTTACCTAGTCTGCCGTCAATCATGCTGTCACCGCGCCATGCCTCAGTCACGGAGGGGGGGGGGCGTCGGCCTGACACCCCCCCAGTGTGTGGCACCCGGTGCGGCCCGCCCCCCTCGCCCCCTGCTTAGTCCGCCATTGTCAAGAGGTCCCTGTGCATACTTTACATATATGCAGATCTAGATCTACAGACCCTGGGTGCTTTCCCCACGGAATGGACAGGCTGCAAACAGTGCCAGCTGGGCTGTAGGAAATATAATGAGTTGTATCAGTGACCATGGGTGTCCACAGGTAGGGGCAAGGGGGGGCAAGCACCCCCCGGAATCAGGTATCAGCAAGGTGTCCACCATAGGCATGTGCATGGGTTGTACACGCCTGAAATCTGCACCCTGTACATAGCACGCGCCTTGATTCTGCACCCTGTACATAGCACGCGCCTTGATTCTGCACCCTGTACATAACACACACCTGGAATCTGCACCCTGTACATAACACACGCCTGGAATCTGCACCCTGTACATAACACACGCCTGGAATCTGCACCCTGTACATAGCAAACGCCTGGAATCTGCACCCTGTACATAGCACAATGTCATGAATGGGAGGGGAATAGCCGCTACTCACAGGTATTTATTTTTAAAGGGGAAACGGCAGACTTTGTTTTAGGCATGTGCTATTCAGGATGAATCCCAGGCTGGACTTCAGGCCCTTGAAATAAGCAATTGAAAGCAACCTCATCTCCCTGTGCACACCTGTGATTACGCCACATAGATGAGACAGCACCCCAGACACATCACAGAGGGTCCAGAGGGAGATCTAAAATCCCCATGCGCACAGAGAGACCACCGTCATAGTGGTCATCTAAACAGGGTAAGGAGACTACAACACTACTCTCGGGTGTCTTCCCTGGTGGATGAAGTCTACTCTATCCCTCTATCCATTCTATGGATGATCATTTGGATTAACTCTTTTGGGACGTTTTTTCACTTCATGCGGATCGGTTCCACATGCTTTTTTCACTCATCACATACCAGTGTGATTTTTTTTTCTTCTTTCCATATTTTTCACTATTGATGCCTTCAGTGTCACTTATAGATTGTATTGTTGTGATTTTACATATGTTTTACCAGCTATCACGGTTTAATCTTGATTGATCCATCAGTAGGATCCATTTTTCAATTCACATGAGCACTGTACCCCATATTCCACATGTTTTATTAATTTTTGTATTACAAATTTTTGGTACTGGTACGCCGGCGGCCTCAGGCGCAAGGCGGGCCAATTTAAATGGGCGTGTGCCATTTAAATTAGGCGCGCTCCCGCGCCGGACCTACTGCGCATGCTCCGTTTCTTAACTCCCGCCGTGCTTTGCGCGCCATGACGTAATTTTTTTGAACGGCGACGCGCGTATCGTAATTCTGTATTCATGGACGTCTTACGCAAACGACGTTATTTTTTTAAATTTCGACGCGGGAACGACGGCCATACTTTACACAGCAATACGATTGCTGTGTAAAGTTAAGGCACCAAAAAAAACTTTGCGACGGGAAACTAGACTAGCGGCGACGTAGCGAACGCAAAAAACCGTCGGGGATCGCCGTAACTCCTAATTTGCATACCCAACGCTGGTTTACGACGCAAACTCCCCCCAGCGGCGGCCGCGGTATTGCATCTTAAGATCCGACAGTGTTAAACAATTACACCTGTCGGATCTTATGGCTATCTATGCGTAACTGATTCTATGAATCAGTCGCATAGATAGAAACAGAGATACGACGGCGTATCAGGAGATACGCCGTCGTATCTCATTTGTGAATCTGGCCCTGTGTTCCTACCGCACAGTCTGTGTCATTTCTGTTGCATTCTTCCCCCTTCATCAGCAGAAAATCTTAAAACTGTCAGTTGATTGGCCTCTTGTGGCTCTGATTTTAGGCACAGTGCTGAGGATAAAGAACAACTGAGCATGTGCAGAGCAGAGTCAGTGCATTATTGGATTTCAAATAGCATAGGCACTTATTTTCAATGTTTTACACCTGCAAAAGGGGCCAGCCTGAAGTGATCTCTATCAGGACTTTATTTTTTGGCTAAAGTAAATAAAAATGTCCACTTTCACATGCTGCAGCCATAGTGAAACATCCTGGTGAGTGGCATAAAGAACCCCAAAAGAACCCCCAACCACAGTACCCCCCCCCCCCAACCGCAAGTGGATTTATTACTTTTCAATGCATTTAACAGACCAAGCTGTTCAGGAAAAGTGTCAGTGTTGAGATAAATTTAACACTGACAGTGGTGCTTACAGTGGTCGGCTTTTGCTCATGTATGTATAAACTTTATCCCAAAAGGAAAAAGTCATGTTGCTGGAACTGCTTAACCACTTGTCCTCTGGAAGATTTACCCCCTTCATGACCAGGTATTTTTTTGCGATACGGCACTGCGTTACTTTAACTGACCATTGTGCGGCCGTGCAACATTGTACCCCCAGACTGTGTGCTGCTTTCACTAGGGGAAGAGATAGATTCTAGTCCCTGCTTTGCAGGAACACAGAATTGAGCCCTTCCCCTCCTGTCAGAACTGAGGTATGCCTTGTTTGCATAGATACAGTATATCTCAGTTTGCTGTGTATTGGCAACGATCGGTGGGAGCCAGAGGACATCGAGTGCCTGACACCTGCAGATTTCTTCTGCTGTGAATTATCATGGCAGATGCAGCGCGTGTGCGTGCCCCCTGCGGCCAGAAGTGCAGGATCATTTATATATACATGATTCTGCACACAGCTGCCGCCCTGTAGCAGTAAAAGTGCAATAGGGTGGTCAGCAAGCTGTTAAAAAGTGTTAGCTGGCATTAGGCTTTCATTTGTTAATCAGTTATGTAAAGTCTATCTAAATCTACTACATAGCTCCCAACTGTCTTGATTTCGAGGGACTGTCCCTGATTTGGAGCAATGTCCCTCTGTCCCTCTTTCCTCCTCATTTGTCCCTCATTTTGGTCTGATCTATAGTATTGTATATAAAATGCGGTTTTTAGCTTTCAAAAAGTGTTTCCCAGTGCTAAACCTTTCATCCAATTTCTAAATTGCTGCATTTGTAAATTTTAAAAGCCAATATAAAGGAATCTTGGTAAAAAAAAATCCCTTGTGGATTTAATGAACCTTTTTTGGGGTTAATTCTCCATTAAGGGGGTGTGTCCTATGCCTACATTTGCTAGTAGGTGTCCCTCATTCCCATCTCAAAATGTTGGGAGGTATGCATCTAACAATACCTTCCCTACAGAGAGACAATGCTGCACTCCAAGAATTACTCCACCTCCATAGATACAGTGGAGGAATGAGTATAGTCAGTGGCGGTGTGTCCATAGTGGGCGCAGGAGCGCCGCCCCCTCTCTCCTGCACAGTCACTCAACAATACAAATTTTCATGCATTGCATGAATCTATGTATTGTCGCCGCTGCCGCCCACTATTCATGTGGCCGGCCCCCTGTTGAGCGCCGGCCACATGTTGAATAACAGCGGTGGGTGTGTTTTGGAAGTGTCTATCAGAGCCAGCGAAATTGAGGGCAGGAGATGACATCAACGGAACCTGGAGGAGGATGGCTGACCCGAGAAAGGTAAGTGCCGGGCGGGGGGGCAAACTGGCGATATTTGATTGGGCAATCTGACGGCATTTTATGGGGCAAACTGGCTGCATTTTACGGGGAAAACTGGCGGTATTTGAGGGGGCAAACTGGCGGCAATTGATGGGCACAGTGGCGACAATTGATGGGCACAGTGGCGACAATTGATGGGCACAGTGGCGACAATTGATGGGAACAGTGGCGACAATTGATGGGAACAGTGGCGACAATTGATGGGCACAGTGGCGACAATTGATGGCACAGTGGCGACAATTGATGGCACAGTGGCGACAATTGATGGCACAGTGGCGACAATTGATGGGCACAGTGGCGACAATTGATGGGCACAGTGGCGACAATTGATGGGCACAGTGGCGACAATTGATGGGCACAGTGGCGACAATTGATGGCACAGTGGCGACAATTGATGGGCACAGTGGCGACAATTGATGGGCACAGTGGCGACAATTGATGGGCACAGTGGCGACAATTGATGGCACAGTGGCGACAATTGATGGCACAGTGGCGACAATTGATGGCACAGTGGCGACAATTGATGGCACAGTGGCGACAATTGATGGCACAGTGGCGACAATTGATGGGCACAGTGGCGACAATTGATGGGCACAGTGGCGACAATTGATGGGCACAGTGGCGACAATTGATGGCACAGTGGCGACAATTGATGGCACAGTGGCGACAATTGATGGCACAGTGGCGACAATTGATGGCACAGTGGCGACAATTGATGGCACAGTGGCGACAATTGATGGGCACAGTGGCGACAATTGATGGGCACAGTGGCGACAATTGATGGGCACAGTGGCGACAATTGATGGGCACAGTGGCGACAAGTGGTGACAATTGATGGGCACAGTGGCGACAATTGATGGGCACAGTGGCGACAATTGATGGGCACAGTGGCGACAATTGATGGGCACAGTGGCGACAATTGATGGGCACAGTGGCGACAATTGATGGGCACAGTGGCGACAATTGATGGCACAGTGGCGACAATTGATGGCACAGTGGCGACAAGTGGTGACAATTGATGGGCACAGTGGCGACAATTGATGGGCACAGTGGCGACAATTGATGGGCACAGTGGCGACAATTGATGGCACAGTGGCGACAATTGATGGCACAGTGGCGACAAGTGGTGACAATTGATGGGCACAGTGGCGACAATTGATGGGCACAGTGGCGACAATTGATGGGCACAGTGGCGACAATTGATGGGCACAGTGGCGACAATTGATGGGCACAGTGGCGACAATTGATGGGCACAGTGGCGACAATTGATGGGCACAGTGGCGACAATTGATGGGCACAGTGGCGACAATTGATGGCACAGTGGCGACAATTGATGGCACAGTGGCGACAAGTGGTGACAATTGATGGGCACAGTGGCGACAATTGATGGGCACAGTGGCGACAATTGATGGGCACAGTGGCGACAATTGATGGGCACAGTGGCGACAATTGATGGGCACAGTGGCGACAATTGATGGGCACAGTGGCGACAATTGATGGGCACAGTGGCGACAATTGATGGGCACAGTGGCGACAATTGATGGCACAGTGGCGACAATTGATGGCACAGTGGCGACAAGTGGTGACAATTGATGGGCACAGTGGCGACAATTGATGGGCACAGTGGCGACAATTGATGGGCACAGTGGCGACAATTGATAGGCACAGTGGCGACAATTGATGGGCACAGTGGCGACAATTGATGGCACAGTGGCGACAGTGAGGCTGCAATTGATGTTTTTTTTTTTTTCGTTTGTTTGCAACCCCCCAAAAAAATGTGTGCACCAGCCGCCACTGAGTATAGTTAGCCTAATACAGTTAGTGTGTTAATAGCCAGCTCACAAAGTGAAAATAGGGGAAAAAGCCTAAAAAAACAAAACAAATGCAGCCACCACATCAGGATTGATAAGCTGCATTATATAATGTTCTTGTTTTGGGGTTTAGATCCCCTTTATAAAGCCAGTCACCAGTTAGATTTGTTTCTGCCTACTCTTTGGTCTTTTCTTTTAATAAAACAGTCACTTGTGTAGCAAAATTTTACAATGAAAACATAAACATTACCTTTTTAATAAAGACGATAACGTGGGTGGACATCAATAAACTGCAATAAATTTTCTATATGCAGAAATGCATGTTATGCCATGCGGATAACAAAATAAATGGTAGAATATTTATGATTTGCCAGTTTTCCCAGCTGATATGAAAAGTTCACAACAAAGCAATAAAATCTTCATAAAAGGTCAATGAGGGAAATTGTTGACTGGTAGGAAGCTGCAGAGATAGATAAAGATTTCTCACACAAGGGGAAAAAAATTGATGGAATGGTAGCAAAAGATAATGAAAGCTTCCCGTTACAGTGTTGACTCTGAGAAATTCACTTAACCTGCCATATTTATCAAAGACCCCTATAAACTCAAGGAAAGTAGGTCTCCGCTTTTAAAGAATCTTCTATATTTTTTTTAACCCGGAGGAAAGTTGCTACATACAGTGGATTTTTCAATAAAGCACTGAGCAATGATAACAGGCAAAGTATGAAAGCCATAGAAGCCAAGTAGAAATCATCTCTACAATATGTGTCCAGCAAAAGTGATTACTGTATGTATTGGCGTATAACACTCACTTTTTTACCCTAAAAATAGAGGGTAACCTGTGCCTGTGTGTTATACGCAGGGGGCTGTGGAAAGTTTTTTTCCTTAAACTTCCCTCTTAAAGTTAGGGTGCGTGTTATACGCCGATAAATACGGTACTTAATTCCTGGTTGGATGCTTGTTGGATAAATATGAGGGTTCTTCAAAAAGTCTCTGCACTTTTTTCTAAGTTTCAGGTCAGCCGGCTTGCCAGACAGACTAATCACATGACACACTCCGACGTGACCAATAACTACTCCTCCCGCCCTCACCGTTTCCAACGAAAATAGAAAAGTGTGGAAACTTTTTGAAGGCCCCCCGTAACTATAATTTCCATACATACCATAATACTCAAGTATAAGCCGAGTTTTTCAGCACATTTTTTTTTGTACTGAAAATGCCCCCCTCGGCTTATACTTAAGTCACCTTTTTGCGCCAGATCTTTCGGACTTTGGGGACCTGGTACTGGCCAAACTTGGCACACATGTAGCCCCACTTCTCCCCTACAAGTGTGCAAAGTTTTTTGTCCGGGGGACCTACGGCCGGGGAGCATCGATTTTTCAAAGCCGGGCACCACTTCTATAGACTCCCATGTTAAATGGTAATTTCTCAGGTGATTTTGGGGTCCCAGTACTGGTCGGTCGTAGGTCTGGAACACATGTAGCCCCATTTCTCCTCTACAAGTGTTCAAAGTTTGTTGTCTGAGGGACCTACGGCTGGGGAGCACTGATTTTTCAAAGCCGGGCACCCTTCCATAGACTCCCATGTTCAACGTCAGTCTAGTGTGGCATGGGCACAGTGAGGCATGGACACAGTGAGGCATGGACACAGTGAGGCATATGCTAGGCTTATACTCAAGTCAATACGTTTTCCCAGTTTTTTTGTGGTAAAAGTTGGCGCCTCGGCTTATATTTGGGTCGGCTAATACTCGAGTATATACGGTATCTTGGGAAATGGGGTTTTAGCCCTTCATATTCAAGGTCCGTCAGCCTCAATCTCAATCTAGCTTCTTGGAAATCTAGTTTGTTTTTTGAGGTGTGTCTAAAAAGTTTGGTTAATGATATCAGAAAACAAACAAAACAGAAGATACAAACAAATTACCTTTATTGGCCTTCAACATAATCGCCATCCTTCACAAAACTTTTGGTAACGTTCATAAAGCTTCTGGAAACCGTCAGCAAATGCCTCTTTAGAAATCGACCACAGAACCGCTGTCACACATTCTTGGATGATGCCATCATTGTCAAAGAAGGAGATCAACATTTTCTTGACCATTGACTTTTGCAGGCGACTCTTTTTGGGTCACCGGGTAAGACGATAAACACCAATCCATTGATTGCTGCTTGGATTCAGGATCGAACCGATAGCACCAGGTCTCTTTCCCAGTGACAATGGTTCGCAGAAAGGATGGATCCTGGTCACACATGGTAATGAAATCTCCTGAGGTTTCACTTTTTGTTCGTGTGGCACAAACTGGGTACAGATCTCTTGCTTACACAAATTTTCACGAACGATGGTGCGCACCGTGTCCTTGCTAGTGCCCGATTCCTCCGCCATCAATAGAAGAGTCCGTCGTCGATCTTGTGCCAGCATTTTTCACATTCGCATGATCGTGTTTGGGGTTCTGCATGTCAACGGCCGACCGGAACGTGGCTCAACCTCAGTAGTTTCCTTCACATTGCAAAATAGTTTGAACCAGTATTAAACACATTTTCTGCTCACGACTTTCCGTCCCGTACACTTGCACCAACATTTCATGTGTCTCCATAGTCATTTTCCCCAATTTCATTGCCCTGTGACCCCACCTCTCACACTGACTATGTTCCACTGCCTTGCAGTGGGTTTACCCTGACGGTCACATGTACTCCACGGTAGCCATGTGCATGCGCGCCCACCTGGATAGCCATGTGCATGCGCGCCCACCTGGATAGCCATGTGCATGCGCGCCCACCTGGCCCTTGTTGCCCATTGAGATATTGGACCATTAACCAAACTTTTTAGACACACCTCATGTATTAGAGTACATGAGAAATGTAGGCATTTAGGCTCCAACAGGAGGCAGCAGGAGGTACAGCTGGGAGCTCCAGAGTGGAGAGGGGGAATTTTATCGCTGGACTCAAAGGAGACAAAAAATCTTTTCCACCAACTGGGCTTTAACCGCCTCCCGCCCAGTGTTTCCAACCTACCAGACTGAAATTTTTAGGTGCACATTTCAGTATTTAGGCTACAGACAAGTACGCTAGGCAAATAGCAATGTGATTTAAGGTAGATATTAAGATACAAAAAAATGTTTTTGTTATTTCGACATCATAATGGCAAATTATTTAGTCACATCACCCCCCTCTGCGGTGCCACAATCTCCCCCTACAGCATACAGCATATGCTCGGCTTGGCAAGCACCAGAACTGCGCATGCACAGTTCCAAGCCGAACCGATCTCGGCTATTTTTACTGGCACATTCCCGCAACCACGGACATTTACGAACGGCAAAAAAGTGTCTATTTTTACGGACTGACCGGAAGGTTGGCAACACTGCTCCCGCCCATCGTATAGACAAATGACAGGAGAGCAGGGAAGCTCTTGTTCTAGGACGACGTCATATGATGGCACACAGTTTAGCCACAAATGCGTGCCCCCGGGGGCACGCAGCACGGCGATCGTGGCTGCTGCGGCTCTTTACCCATGTGATCGGCAGTGTCCAACCACAGACGATCACATGTAAACAAGGAGATGCTGTTTATCGGCTCTCCTCACCTCACACTGACACCTCACTCACTCCTCACAGGGGAAATGTGTATAGGTAATCAGGGCACTGATCATTAGTGCCCTGATTACAATTCAGCCCCAACAGTGCCCATCAGTAATGCCACTCTTTGCCCATCAGTGACACCAGTCTGTGTCCATCAGTAAGGTCAATCTGTGCCCATCAGTGCTGCCTTTTAGTGCTGCCCATCCATGCCACCTATTATCTCCCAAGTGCCACCTATCAGTGCCCATCTGTGCCACCTATCTGTGCCTATCAGTGCTGCCTATCAGTGCTGCATACCAGTGCCATCTAGAAGTTCCCATCAGACTTGGGAAGTCATAATGACGTGCTGCCTCGATTGATGGCAGTGACCTCAGCGGAGAGCGGACTTCAGACCACTCTCTGCTGAAAATGCAATGCACTCCTGAGACCCAGAGGAGAAGCCCAGCCTAAAAAGCTCAGGCTGGGCTTTTCCTTTAAAACACTGACTCACTCTTTACCAATCTGAATGCTGTTATGAAGGTGATTAATATGTCACTGCTTTATTTGTGTGCTTTTTATTTGCCTGAGGTTGAGCTTTAACAAAAATGAGTCTGTATGTCAATCTTCTGTGAAGCAGACAAAAGACAGGACAGCCACTTCTGCACAAAGTTCAAGTACAGAGTATCTTATAGACTGAGATATGGAACAAAAGTGCATGGAAAGGGTGAGAATAAGGTCAAGGGAATGTGCTAAACCCAACAGCTGCGTCTCATCCCTGTTGTTGGCGGTATCAGGTGGCCAATGTCACAAAGGCAGATGGATGAGAGAACTTGTCAAGGTCGGCCTTTTTGTATTTTTTTTTTTAAGAATTGATATGTGAAAGCTGCTTTGAAGGCAGGGAAAGAGTGCGGCTACAGTGCTGGGAGAATGCAGTGTAAGAGGTTGTGGGATAAAGGTCAGGGGCCAAAGATTGGGCAACATGCCAAACATTCTGTTCTATACTAATGCATAATAATCAATTGCTATGCTGCTAAAATGGAAACAAAGTCTTGGGATGAAACATTGCTGGCTGGTAGGATTTTATTGCAGAAGAGACACTGTAGGGGAGATTTACTAAGACTGGTGCACTAACAGTCTGGTGCAGCTGTGCATGGAAGCCAATCGGCTTCTAAATTCAGCTTGTTCAATTAAAGTGATTGTAAATGCAGAATTTTTTCTACGCATTAAAGCGAAGTTCCACCCAAAAGAGGAACTTCCGCTTTAAGCACTCCTCACCCCCTTCGCCACATTTGGTATGTAATTTTTTTGGGGGCGGGGAGTGGGTTTCTACTCCCTGTCCCACTTCCTTGTTCCGCTTCTCAGCCACCTAGGCGAATCCTCCTCTCCCCCTAGGCGGCCCCTCCCTCTAGGCAATCTTCTTGGACATGTTACAGGTCCCAGAAGATTGCCTGTCCACTCAGGAAAGCGCGACTCGCACTTTCGCAGTGTGAAGACACAAGCTGTTACGGCCAGGTGCCCACAGTTCCAATGATGGCACCGCGGATGAAGATGGGGGAGAGAGCGGAGGCTTCAGGCGCCCGCATCACTGGATCAGGTAAGTGTCTGTTTATTAAAAGTCAGCAGCTACAGTTTTTGTAGCTGCTAACTTTTAATAAACTGAAAAAAGCCTGGGACTCCCCAGCACCCCCCACTAATACAGGGGTGCCCAACCAGTGGCCCGCGGAGTCCTCTGATGTGGCCCGCGACCTCCTGCTCTGGAATGGAATAGAATAGAATACTGTTATTAAAGGTCAGTTTTATTACTAAAATCACAGTGTATATATGGGCATATCTGTTCTGCAGTGGTTACTGAGCTGCTTTCAAACTGATCCGCAGGTGTAGAGCATTTTACTTGCGGGTAACCTGCACTGAGCCATAGACATCTGTTATTACCTGCGAGTTTAGTGAGCTTTCTGAAAGTGCACCAAACCTGCAGAATATAATAGAAGTCTATTGCAAAGTGCAGGAAAGCCAAAGGTACACTGCGTTGCACCAGCAGTGCGGGTAAACTACAGTGCATCTGCGTGAAAGCAGCCTTGGGTCCCTTTCACACGGTCAGTCCGACCCAATTGGACCCTCCATTCAGGAGTGGTAGATGAGTCCTACCTCCAATCCAATCCGTAAAAAAAAAGAGTATAATGGGCTATGTCCATGTCTGCTCAGCATATACAGAGCAGACACGGACCTGCCATCCGCCCGCTCCGCTTATTGTGGCCCGCGACCAGTAACCAAGTCGCTTAAGTGGCCCTCGCTCTTCAAAAGGTTGGGCACCCCTGCCCTAATACTTACCTGAGACCTGGCTGAGACACAGCAGTGGCAACATTGGCTCCCACTTCTGTCAATCAAAGTCAGTTATCCAATTCAGGAGAGAGAGGGGGCAAGACCGAACAGGGTCTCCATGTCTGAATGGATACAGGGAGCTGTGACTCGGGTCGGGTGACCCCATAGCAAGCTACTTTCTGTGGGGGCACTTGAAAGTATGGTAGTGAGTCAAGCATGCACAAATCTAACTAACTTACGATTCACAATTACTACCTAAAACTGAAGTCTAAAATTTACAAAGAAACTGTGTTTGAGCTGAACAGAAATAAACAGAATAAATAATACAGTGACAAGAAGCAGCAACTATACCGTGGCGTATTTCACACAGTGTAACTCAAATATTGGCATAACTGGTCATGCAACAAATTAAAGCCGTATTTTTTTTTACTGACGTGTTTTCTAGGAGACCAGCTAAATATGACCTTTTAATTAAAGGTCAAAATGAGGCTGTGACCAAACAACCCGGCCAGGGCCATCCCAGAGCGGTTCCACAGGTTCTCCACAGTGGCAGATGGCTAGACACACATGATCATCCCAGCATCATCCCAAATGGCTCATCACCGGTACATCAAAGCAAAACACTCCAGATAGTGTAAAACCTTCTTTACAGATTTATTGAAGTATAAAAACACACTTACATGGTAGAATCCAAGCGAGAAGTATAACACCTGCACTTCCAGGAATACACAATGAAGTCAGCACGTCGCTCCACCCTACGCATTTCGTCACACGTGCCATTGTCCGGGGCACGATGTATCATTTTCCAAAGGTGATGGATGCCCATTATTCTACTAAGTAAAATTGTATGCAATAAAAACAGGGCTTTTCAGTTCACATATATTGCAATACATGTTTAAGCTGGCAAACTAAATCAAATTAAGCCCTCTTACAGCCAATCCTACCCTGCTGTGCCACTGCAAATGCTATTATTGACACAATGCCAACACAGGCATGTATTGCACTAAAAACTACTGTTTTTCATTGGATAGTTTGCTGGAAAGGGTGTATAGCAGTGTGCAAAGGGTTCATTCAGAATTTGTGTCAATATGTGGTCACACCCCTTTAGCACCTGATAGTTTAATTACATGTAAAAGCTGTTGGGATTTGAGCACTGGTATATCTTGTTTCTGTTGCAATGCAGGTCAGTGACCAGACCTGAACCTAATAGCTCTCTGTCACCTTGTGTCTGTGCCCCATGTTGGTAGGGTTGCCACTTTTTCTTCAAGCCAAACCCTAACACTTTAGCGGTGCACAGCAATTTATTTTTTTATTTTTAGTGTACACTATAGCTGAGACACAGCTATAGTAACAGACCTGGGACACCTTTTGGGCACTCCAAAAAGAATAGTAATGCGGCGCACATAGTGCCCCCTCGCCCTTCTGTCAGGCCCTGTTCTGAGCCACATTCTTGGCCTGAATAATGTCAGACAGTTCAGGTTTTGAATCATGTCTGGGTTTTAGTCCACATGAAACTCGGGCACATGATTCAAAACCCGAACTGTCGGGGTGAATCCCGAACAGGTGCCAACCCTACATATTGGTATTGTGTCCACCATAGCATTTGCATGGGCAGAGCAGTGTAGGACTGGCCATAAGAGAGATTATGTTGACGCAGTTGGTCAGCTTAAACATGTATTGCAATATGTGTGAACAAAAAATCCCTGTTTTTCATTGCATAGTTTGCTGGAAAGGGTGTATAGCAGTGTGCAGAGGGTCCATCCAGAATTTGTAGACCCCCCAGCAGCTGCCTCTGCAGTGATCACATGAATGGAGAAGGATGAAGACCTCTCTGGGATACCAATTCTTGCTTTTTATTGTTTCTCATCTTCTTTTTACAATGTAATAATATGTAATAAGCCATGTTTGGAAGGAGATTTAAATATCTGTATGCTGTTACCTTTCTATTTCAATGTACTTATTATTATTGGTTTGAGTATTTAGTACAGATCAAACAATCCGCATTGCAGGTACCGAGAAAATAAGCCAAATACATAGATCAACATTATAGCAAACTGGTATCTAATGAACACTGTAGAATAAGGTGACCAGATTTTTAAAATGAAATCCGGGGACATATATTTTTTTCTTACTAGTAATGGCGGCAATTAGTGACTCTCTGCCCGTCTCCGCTGCCGCCCGCCTCACAGCCGGTCAACTCTTAGGCCCCATGCACACGAGAAGCAATTACAAACACCTCTAAACTCACGTTTTCAAAGGCAAAAAACTGTGTTTTTGCCGCAAATTGCGCGGCGTTTTGCCGTGATTAGCAGCGTTTTACCGCGTTTGCGGCTGTCAGCACTTATCTCAAAGACATTGTAGACCCTCCCAAAGTTTAAAACGCAAAAATAAAACGCTTCTGAACCCAAAATTTTGCATCTGAAAAAACGGACATAAACCCAACTGCTTTAAAACGCCAAAAAACGTGATTGTGTGCATGGACACATAGGATAACATTAAATGTGTTCAGGGGCAGTTGAAAAAAATGCCCAAATGCCTCTGAACTCGAGTTTAGCAGCGTCTCGTGTGCATGGGGCCTTACTCTCCTGGGTGGGGAGAGGTGGACGATCCCTCCGCCAGGGAAGGCAAGGAGATGAGCAGGCGGCTGGTTGGGACTTGAGCCAAGGCAGAAGATCATGCCAGCGGACCTGAATGGGCATGCACCCGAAACTGAAAAAATATTCCCTCCACTCCAACCATCACATGATCTTTAAAAAGGGACACAGATAATGGAAAAAAATACACCCCCTTAAGCTAGTAGGAGCGGGGGGGTGTAATTTAGAATTTTTTTTTTTTTATTCTGCACTGACTCTCTTTGAAATTGCCCCAGCCACTGATCGTTCTACAGTAGGGTGACCAGACATCCCTGATTTCTGGGGACAGTGCCCGGATTGAGGACACTGTCCCCAGACTAAGTCTGTCCCTGGTTTTGTCCCCGGATTGGATTTGAACAGGGGCTGGGGCAATTTCAAAGAGAGTCAGTGCAGAATAAAAAAAAAAATTCTTGGTCTACTTGTCCCAGACGCACAACGTGACTTTTGAAAAAACTGTGTACTGATTTGTTTTTCTTCCCCTTGGTTTGCGACGTTGCTGCTGGAGTGTATCCCAAACCAAGGGGAAGAAAAACAAATCAGTACACATTTTTTTTCAAAAGTCACGTTGTGCGTGTGGGACAAGTAGACCAAGACAATCAACCAAGAAAAAAGGAAACAAAAGAAAGAGGGAGTAGGGGGGAGTGTGGAAAGAAAAAGTGGGAAAGATGGGGAGAGAAAACAGGAAAAAAAGAGTAAGGCCCATACTAGAGGAAAGAAGAGGAAGGGGAAGGAGGCTGGCACAGGGGACCCCCATGACATAAGGTTAATAGGACAGGGGGCAAAGAGGGGCACGTATCACGGAAGAAGTTGATGCTACTACCTTCCATTGTCTCAGTAAATTTTAATTATGAAAAAAGAAAATTCACTTTGCAAAGAATATCTAATCCTGTGCAAGGAAAAAAAATGTTTTTGCTTCACTAAACTAAATATAAAATTCACGTTGCAAAGTAAAAGCGCTCTACATATTTAGTAAATCAAGTCTATTTATTTGCAATACTTTTTTTTAATGGCAAAGATCTGCCCAAGTTCTAAATATGAAAACAAGTTTATTTGGCATGTCCCACAACCACAATAAATATATAGTTGTTGGTGCATGAATTCCACAGCAATCCCTAGATATGAAGGAACAGAGGTATTTTAAATATTTCAGACCAATCATTTTGGCTGCAACATCTTTTCTTATTGGTGTTGCAGATTATATACTTACTATGTGCATGGCACCATCTAGTGGCTTAAGGAGGCAAGCATAACCCAGTGCTGTATGTAAACAGGTAAATAAACAAAGGACAAACACAAGTGTTAACTGTTTTTCTGCTGAAATATTTGGTATTGGGTTCAACCAGTCTTGTGATTCAAACACCCCTGCCAAACAGAACAGCCAGGTGCACACTTCACTGCTGTGAAAAGTACACAGCTTCATCTAGGACAGTTCCAGCCTGGACTGGAGAACAAAAGAGCTTTTTCCTCTTGTAAGAAAGCTCCCAGTGTTGGATTGACAGCAGTTTGTGCACTAGAGCCTAAAAAGCTGACGGTGCTGCCCCTTAAAGTGGATGTAAACCCAAAAAAAAAAAAATATTTTTATGTCACAATGTAGAGTATACAATTTCCTATCATCTGTGCCCAGTCTTGCCACACAGAGTTAATCCAGCGCTGAGCAATCCTCTTTTAATGTTCAGTGAAAATTAACAGAATTCCAGATAAAAACTTGCCAAATTATAAAGTCCGTTTCTCTGTTCTTGCTTTGTGTTACAGGTTATTTACATATCCTGGTAATATACAATGAACTTTGGATCACCTCATATTATGATAAACATAACATAACATATGATAAACATGTCCAAGCTCTAGATATGTAAATAACCTGTAACACAAAGCAAGAACAGAGAAACGGACTTTATAATTTGGCAAGTTTTTATCTGGAATTCTGTTAATTTTCACTGAACATTAAAAGAGGATTGCCCAGCGCTGGATTAACTCTGTGTGGCAAGACTGGGCACAGATGATAGGGAATCTTATACTCTACATTGTGACATCAAAAACAAAAAAACATTTTTTTGGGTTTACATCCACTTTAAGCCTCGTACACACGATCGGATATCTGATGGAATCTAATCCGATGGATTTTTTTGCCGGATATCCGATGAAGCTGACTTTCATCAGTCTTGCCTACACACAATCAGTCAAAAATCCGATCATGCCAAAACGCGGTGATGTAAAACACTACGACGTGCTGAGAAAAATGAAGTTTAAAGCTTCCGAGCATGCGTCCACTTGATTCTGAGCATGCGTGGATTTTTGACTGATGGACTTCCACACTGTTTTTTTTCTATCAGTTTTTTATCCATAGGAAAAATTAAAAACATGTTTTATTTATTTTTTCACCGATAGGGCCCACACACGATCGGTTTGTCCGATGAAATCAGTCCATCGGTCTGTTTTCATCGGACAAACCGATTGTGTGTACAGGGCTTAACTCTCCATCTCTAAATGCCATGTTGCACTAATGTATATATCTATACCTATCTATTGGTGTGTGTGTATATATATACATACTGCATATAAATATTCACTATATTGTCAAAAGTATTGGTACGCCTACCTTTACAAGCACATGAACATTTATGCCATCACAGTCATAGTCTGTAGGGTTCAATATTGAGTTGGCCCACCCTTTGCAACTGAAACAATTTCAACTCTTCTGGGAAGGCTGTCCACAAGGTTTAGGAGTGTGTCTATGGGAATGTTTTGACCATTCTTCCAGAAGTGCATTTGTGGGGTCAGACTCCTCTCTAATTCATCCCAAAGGTGTTCTGTTGAGGTGAGGACTCTGTGCAGGTCAGTCAAGTTCCTCCACCCCAAACTCACTCATCCATGTCTTTATGGACCTTGCTTTGTGCACTGGTGTGCAGTCATGTTGGAACAGGAAGGGGCCATCCCCAAACTGTTCTCAAAAAGTTGGGAGCATGAAATTTTCCAAAATGTCTTGGTATGCTGATGCCTTAAAGAGGAATAGTAGCCCATGTTGTGTCACTTACCTGAAACCGAAGCCTGCAATATCGCTGCTTTCCCCACTAGCAGCGAGCGCCCATCTTTACCCCTCTTCCGGGGCTGCAAAATCCAGCTCTGTGACTGGCCGGAGTCGCGTGATGTCACTCACGGCATGGCTCTCTTTAAAAACAGCATGATCGCCGTTTCTAAAGTGCGCCTGCGCCGTTGTCCATGGTGCATGCACCATAGACATTGGTGCCTGCACCATAGACATCGGTGCACGGCTCTATTGTAAATATCTCCTAAACCGTAGAGGTTTAGGAAATAATTCAAGCACCTACAGGTAAGCCTTAATCTAGACTTACCTGTAGGTAAAAGTGGTTGTACAGGTTGTACAACCACTTTAAGGCCGCGTACACACGGTCGGTCCAAACCGATGAAAACGGCCTGAAGTCCAGTTTCATCGGTCCAAACCAACCGTGTGTACGGCCCATTGGTCTGTTAGAGAACTTGCTTTAAAATCGAACCGATGGACGGCTGACCATCGGTCAAAACCGATGGTTAGTACACAAAAGCATCGGTTCAAAACCCGCGCATGCTCAGAATCAAGTCGACGCATGCTTGGAAGCATTGAACTTCGTTTTTTTCAGCACGTCGTGTGTTTTACGTCACCGCGTTCTGACCTAATCGTTTTTTGAACTGATGGTGTGTACGCACATCAGACCATCGGTCTGCTTCAGCGGTGAACCGATGAAAACGGTCCGTCGGACCATTCTCATCGGATGGATCGACCTTGGAGTTCCCTTCACTGGAACTAAGGGGCCAAGCCCAACCCCTGCATAACAACCACACACCATATCCCCCCTCCACCAAATGATTTGGACCAGTGCACAAAGCAAGATCCATAAAGACATGGGTGAGTCCTGACCTCAACCCAATAGAACATCTTTGGGAAGAATTTGAGTGGAGTTTGCGAGCCAGGCCTTCTCGTCCAACATCCGTGCCTGACCTTAAATGCGCTTCTTCAAGAATGGTCAAACATTCCCATAGACACACTCCGAAACCTTATAGCTGCAAAGGGTGGGCCAACTCAATATTGAACCCTACTGACTAAGACTGGGGTGCCATAAATGTTCATGTGCGTGTAAAGGCGGGTGTCACCGCCGTCCCATAACAGGCCTAAATGTTCTCTCCAAGATAATGGAGAAAGTAGTGGTACAACAGCTGCAACAGCATCTAGATACCCACAATCTACTGGATCCATTACAATCAGGCTTCCGTCCCGGACACGGGACAGAAACGGCCTTACTCAAAATATGGGACGATGCCCTCGAGGCCGCAGACGAAGGAGAATCTTGTCTCCTGGTTCTGCTGGACTTAAGCGCAGCCTTTGACACGGTAGACCACAAACTGTTACTGATGCGACTAGCCAAGGTAGCAGAAGTCGCAGAAGGTGATTTACCATGGTTTTCTTCCTTTCTTGAAAACCGATCACAAACAGTTAAATTGGGTTGTTTCACGTCGGAAAAGCGCACGGTGTCATGTGGAGTCCCCCAAGGATCCCCCCTGTCACCGGTGCTTTTCAACATCTATCTTCGCCCTCTCTTTGATATTATCAGTAGCCAAGAACTACTCTATCACTCTTATGCAGACGATACGCAACTGTATTTTCGCATCTGCAACAAAAAGGATCATCATCCCAGTTTAGAGAAATGTCTCTCTTTGATAGAAAACTGGATGACTAAGAGTTATCTTAAACTCAACAGTTCAAAAACAGAACTCCTTATGTTTCACGCCAGCCGAAAGAGTCAACTGGCAACAACCTGGATACCACCGCCCATTCTGGGCCAAATCATCACCCCTAGCTCCAAAGTCAAAAGTCTCGGGGTCATCTTCGACACCTTCATGACAATGGACGCACAAATAGGGTCAGTAGTCAGCGGAGCGCACCATCTGTTGCGCCTACTACGCAGACTTATTCCATTTATCCCCAAAGAAGACGTAGCAGTCGTGGTGGGAACAATCGTGAATTCCAGACTGGACTATGCTAACGCCCTGTACCTCGGACTCCCAAAGTACCAAATCTCCCGTCTGCAAGTCGTTCAGAATACGGCCGCCAGACTGGTGACTGGGAAAAAAAAATGGGAATCAATCTTACCTTCGTTGAGAACCCTTCACTGGTTGCCAGTAAAAGACAGAATTGCATTTAAAGCACTCTGCCTGACACATAAGTGCATCCATGGGAAGGCTCCGCAATATCTTTGCGACAAGATAGAACCTCACAATTCGAATCGCGTTCTGCGATCCACCGACCAAAATCTGGTCAGAGTACCAAAAACCAAATACAAAAATATGAAAAGAACATCTTTGATAGTCTGGTCTCAAATAGTTGCCGACACCCCTGATGAACAGAAAAAATGGAGGATCCCCCAGGGTGGGGCTTTTTAGGCAACAGTAGTACTAGTAGTCATAGTAGATACAAAAATAAGTAATAGTTTAATGGTAACAAAAGGTATCAAACAATATGATAAACATGTATAATACAAAAGTTTAAAAACAACACATTAATGGGGTGTGGTTGGAAAAGAGTGAAGAGTCCACGATATAAATACTGGGCCCAATGCGTTTCGGGTTTCCTTCTTCAGGGACCGAAGTATGTGTGGAGTCAAAAAGTGTAACAAACAACTTTTCTAGAAAAAATAAATAAGTAGCAATGTGTTGAAAATAATAACATACAAAGGAAAAATGTATAAATATTAAACTGGCACAGATAAAAGAACATACCACCCAAGACGTATCAAAGGCTCAGCACACCCCTTAAGAAGACCTCGCGATCAGGACGCATGGCAAACCTCGGATGGTGAGGAGAGGAATGAGGACTGGCATCTGTGTCAATCACAACGTAGCAAGACCTTTGGCCCGAGGTGTCACAGCATAAAAAAGTTTATTATGTTGTATTTTTTATTTTTACCTGTCCCAAAATATAAATGAAAAAAGGACAGGATAATATCAACGAGGCAAAAGGTCGCAAATAATCTCAAAAAAAGAAAGCTGAACCATGAATTTATATATGAGCTGAGAGACATACCTGTAATGTCAAAGAGTAGCCAAAGAGGTCAGTAGAGGGCTCAAAAGCTGAAAATGAATAAAAGTAATATGGATCACAATTTAGAAATGTGAAGGGTATGAAGAAAGACATTTAAGGCAACAGGTTGGAAGTCGTGCTGGGAGACATACAAGGAAAAAGTTACTTACATGGGAAGAGGACACAAGCAGTGTGAGTTGTATACAGATGCTGCAGCCATCCAGCAATGTCTGACATTGTGGGGCTGCTGGGCTTTAAATAGGAGATGGGAGGGAGGGGAGAGTAAGGTGGGAGGAGGCTGTCACAGAGAGCCTGGGTGTTATGGGTCAGTGTGCAGGAAGGGGGCGGCGTAAAATGAGCATGTTCGAGTGAGGAGGGGGGAGGGACAGGTATGTCCCGCTCTCCTCACATGGAAGCCCGCACTGGTGACGTAGGGCTGCTTGGAGACGCGAATGAGGTATGATAAACAATGGGCGGGACAGAGAGAGAGGGCGGAGGTACGCCCTGCTCTCTCACCTCCGCCCATACTCGCCACTGGTGCGATGACGTAAGCACGCCGCCAATGGGAGACGCAATGTGTGTAATGTGGGGTGGGCGGGACAGAGAGAGAGAGGGCGGAAGATACGTCCTGCTCTCTCACCTCCGCCCACACTAGCCGCCTGACAGCGCAAGTGGCGTAGACACGCCACAGCGCCGCTCGGAGCTAACTGGCAAGTGACCAGGAAGATCACCTGACACGGGGGTAAAAAATATGCAAACGAGTACGCTATTGATTTGCAGAGTATGCAAGAGACGTGTAATGAAAAGAGGCATGAACGAAGTAGGTACTGGGGGAAATAAGAACATAAAAGGTCAAATAAGGAAGAAATGGTAAAGAAGGGGGATAGGTGTGTTGAAACTGCTGAAAGCAGGTAAAGGTTTGTATATATAATAATATTGTGAACACAGATACTGCGCAGTGCCAGTAGAGGTTTGTAAGCACAGTGGTTTATTATACAGGTAAGCTCAGCCATAAATTTAAAGGGACAGCGATCAAAAAAGAAATTTTATATTGTAAGGATATATTAATTGTACAAAAAATGTACAAAAAATGGGACACATGGGCCAATAGGTCCAGGGGCAAAGAGGAAAAGACAGGGGCATGGAACTGTCCACTGTGTGATCCCTGCCCCTGTTATAGGCGCAAGTATCGACCCACGGTCAGAAGCACCAAAAGGTGCAAGGGGACCAGGTAAAAAAAAGCCGTCTCCCTTGAAAGAGGACAGACGGCTTACGTGCGCCCAGCTAAGAAGTGACAGTAAAAGGGATGCCAGTCGAGCCAAAATGCGCTTGGAAGGTGAAGTCCCCGGGGGGGTGTGCCGACGGGTACATGAGCATGGTGGTAATACAGGGAACAATTAAGTATGAAATACTGACATGGGAGTTGACGGGATGGAAATAAGGATAATAGTAAAGAGGGTTATGGATGGGGACAGTAGGTGACATAAGGTCCCCGTAGTGTAAAGAGGTCTTGATCAGTCTTTTTCACATCCCCCAGAGGAGAAACCTTCCAAAAAAGGCCTAAAGCGTATCTGCTCATTGAGGCCCGGTGGAAGATTAGCCTCTAGTTCGGCAATCCAACGAGTTTCATGTTGTAGGAGGATCTTATTCCAGTCCCCACCTCTGGGGCTTGGATGGATCCTATCGAGCATTAAAAATTTAACCCCTGAGAAGAGTCCATTATGTTGAGACAAGATGTGGCGCCCCAGTGGCAAGTCTGGGTTGGCCGAACGCATGGCATGTAGGTGCCGGGAAGCGCGCTTAAAGAATGGTAATTTAGTTTTTCCCACGTAGAACCTGTTACATTGACAAGTGAGTAAGTATATTACACCAAATGTCTTGCAATTAGCAAAGTGTCTCGGTCTGTAGGGCCGACCATTGGGTAATACAATATCTCGCTCTGTATTGATGTATCGACAAATGGAGCAGCCTCCACAGGTGAAGGTACCCTTCCTTTTACAAGGATCTTTCCTGAAGTTGTCCTTGAATTCACTGGCCACAAGGTGGTCTTTGAGTGAGCAGGCCCGTCGATAAGTTATCGCGGGCTCTTTTGGTACAAAGGGACCGAGTTGGGGGTCAAAGGAGAGTAGGTGCCAAAATTGTTTGAAGATTCCTCTCGTTTGTTGATGCTGAGTGTGGTACTTGGTGATTAGTCTAGTAGTATCACTACCAACAGGGGACTTCTTCCCTGATTGTACCAATAGGTGTGACCTGATTTGTCCACTGGCCCGTTGGAATGATCTTTTGAGGATTTTTTTAGAGTACCCTCTATGCAGTAATCTGTCACGTAATCCAGCTGCCTCCCGTAGAAAGGATTCTTGGGTAGAGCAATTGCGTCTAAGGCATAGATATTGACTATAGGGTATTGATCCTATCAGAGACGTGGGGTGTGCACTAGAAGTATTGTATTGCAGTATTGTATTACCCGCCGTGGGTTTTCTGTAGAGCCCTGTTGATATGTACCCATCGGGGTTTTTGAATAGGGTAACATCAAGAAAGGGAATTTGAGAGTCGCTGGAGGACATTGTGAACTTTAGGTTCAGCTCGTTGCAATTCATGATCGACATAAATGACTCGAGCTCCTCAGTCGATCCCTCCCAGATCATAAGGACATCGTCAATATATCTGAACCATCCAGATACGAGGTGGATAAATGGTTCTACCGGGTTACTGGTCAGAAATAGTTTTTCCCACTCCCCCAGGTACAGGTTGGCATACGATGGGGCACAAGAAGTCCCCATCGCTACCCCCTGCACCTGGAGGAAGTGGGAGCCGTCAAACGTGAAGACACTGTGATAGAGTATGAACTCCAAGGCCATAATAAGGAATTCCCCGAGTTACCGATCGGCACGGAAGATGGGAAGTAAGACATCCCGTATAGCAGCTAAGCCCAGGGGGTGTGGGATGGAGCTATACAGGGCCTCCACGTCGATAGCTACCAATAGTGCTCCTGGAGATACTCTAAGATGTTCAACTTTATTTAAAAGATGGATGGTGTCCTTAATATAGGATGAGAGGTGCATTACAAAGGGTTTCAAGTGTGAATCGACAAAAATACTCAAATTCTCCGTTAGGGCGCCACTGCCGGATACAATGGGGCGGCCCGGTGGATTTGTGAGATCCTTGTGGATTTTGGGCAAGCAGTAGAAAGTTGGAATTTTGGGGTATTTGGTGCGGATAAACTCCCATACGTCATGGTTCACAGCACCCTGTGAAAAAGCTCCATCCACTAAAGCATAAAATTCTGTTTCGAACCTTATAATAGTGGATGTGGAAATGGGGGTATACCAATCCCGGTTGGAAAGGATTTTTGTACACATAGCCTTGTATTGGTCGTTGGTTTGGATCACGATGTTGCCCCCCTTATCGGAGGGCTTGATGGTGAGTGAATGACAGTCTTTAAGTTTCTCTAGTGCCTCATTGGGTTGGTGAACGAACTGTCTGGGGTTGCGTGGTTTTCGTAATTTCTTAATTTCTGCTGTTGTAAGTGCTACAAAAGCGGCCAGGTTCGAGTTGGTTTGTAAAGGAGGAAACTTATCCGACTTGATTTTCAATATGTTTGAAGGTCGTTCAGGTACTGGAGTGGTGATGGATTCTGACATAAGGGTTTCTATATCCGAGATGTCATCAAAATCAGAAAAGTCTACCTCGTCACAAAGTGATAGAAGCAGGTCCATGTCTTCTTTGTGCTGTTGGGCACTGGTAGGAGAAGTTTCTGTTTTAGGTTTAGAGTACAGACTCTTAAGTAACAACTTCCTTGCAAACAGGTGAATGTCCTTTATAATTTCAAAAGTGTCCAGTGGTGCCACTGGGCAGAAAGAAAGGCCTTTGGTTAATAATGTCGTTTCGTCGGTAGAAAGTTCATAATTAGAGAGATTGATTATATCGAGACCGACATTGGATCTTGATTTATCATCCATCAATATGGGAGGGTCTAGGTATCCTGCCGTGTGTGAACTACTTGAGGAAAAAACCCAGTATCCGTGGTTTCTCTGATTGTGGGTCTTAGTCCTTCATGAGTGAGATGGGTACTGTATTGTTGTGAAGTCGAGAACACAGGGAACAGCCCAGTTGTTTGAGCTGGGGAGTTGCTGTGTTGATTGGATCTATCGGACTCGGCGTGGGAATTGGTGGGTCCTGGCTGTTGTACTATGCGTTTCTTGGTGGTATTATCATCATTGTCCGATAAAGGTCGTTTCGGTTTAGCATTCCTATTTCTAGTAGAATTTTGTGTGGGGGCATTGTTAGGGACATTTGATGAGGCCTTATTGCCCTTTTTGGAGGTAAAAGCGTTACCTCCTTTCGAAGAATTTTGTTGGCTGGGATAGGCTGTTTGCCATTTATAGGCTTTGCCTTCTTGGAAAGACCGTTTATCCCTCCAAAATTTTGTTTCCTTTTTGTGCAGAGTTTCTGCAGTGACCACATCAAGTCGTCCCTTGATTTTAGTCTCATGCTCTTTAAAGGCGGGTAACGCCAAGAAGGGTAAAAGTTTAGTGTAAATTTCATCAATGTCCTTTTCAACCTGTGCCGATCTAGTCTTGTATTCTTCTATGAGAAGTTTCATCATGTTGGCAGTACAAAGTTGAAGGTTTAGCTCCCATTTTTTCCGAAACTCGGAGTTTACATTGTCTAGCAATGGAAAAATCTGAATCCGAAGACCATAGGGATTAATGTCTTCTCTTAGATATTTTTCAAAACTCTCAACGTGCCAGAAGAGAGCTGCCTTCTTTTCCACCAGTCTGCCAAGTTGGCTACACAGGGAGGAAAGCTCAGACTGTATGGCCTCCCCCTTGTGGTGAGTGGCAGAATAACCCTGCATCAATTCATCCCATTCCCTGCCTTGAAACATGGTCAGTGGCAGAAGTAAAAAACTGCACCAGATAAGAAGGTCTACTTACTCAGAAAATTAGAGCAAGAGAACGTAGTCCACAAGGAGTATTACAAAGTATAGTATAAATGATAACGGTTCAAAAGGATATATGAGGTAAGTAGAGATCAAACAAAGATGTAAGTGGGGGGCTGAAAATGGTGGTAAGCCACTTTCATGGGTATTTTCTACCCTAAATACGAAAATATGAAAAGAACATCTTTGATAGTCTGGTCTCAAATAGTTGCCGACACCCCTGATGAACAGAAAAAATGGAGGATCCCCCAGGGTGGGGCTTTTTAGGCAACAGTAGTACTAGTAGTCATAGTAGATACAAAAATAAGTAATAGTTTAATGGTAACAAAAGGTATCAAACAATATGATAAACATGTATAATACAAAAGTTTAAAAACAACACATTAATGGGGTGTGGTTGGAAAAGAGTGAAGAGTCCACGATATAAATACTGGGCCCAACGCGCTTCGGGTTTCCTTCTTCAGGGACCGAAGTATGTGTGGAGTCAAAAAGTGTAACAAACAACTTTTCTAGAAAAAATAAATAAGTAGCAATGTGTTGAAAATAATAACATACAAAGGAAAAATGTATAAATATTAAACTGGCACAGATAAAAGAACATACCACCCAAGACGTATCAAAGGCTCAGCACACCCCTTAAGAAGACCTCGCGATCAGGACGCATGGCAAACCTCGGATGGTGAGGAGAGGAATGAGGACTGGCATCTGTGTCAATCACAACGTAGCAAGACCTTTGGCCCGAGGTGTCACAGCATAAAAAAGTTTATTATGTTGTATTTTTTATTTTTACCTGTCCCAAAATATAAATGAAAAAAAGGACAGGATAATATCAACGAGGCAAAAGGTCGCAAAAAATCTCAAAAAAAGAAAGCTGAACCATGAATTTATATATGAGCTGAGAGACATACCTGTAATGTCAAAGAGTAGCCAAAGAGGTCAGTAGAGGGCTCAAAAGCTGAAAATGAATGAAAGTAATATGGATCACAATTTAGAAATGTGAAGGGTATGAAGAAAGACATGTAAGGCAACAGGTTGGAAGTCGTGCTGGGAGACATACAAGGAAAAAGTTACTTACATGGGAAGAGGACACAAGCAGTGTGAGTTGTATACAGATGCTGCAAAAACCAAATACAAGTCCAAAGGAGAAAGAAGGTTTGCTTTTCAGGGTCCTAGACTATGGAACGCTTTACCAACCAGCATTCGGTTGGAGGAAAACCACCTGACTTTCAGAAGACGGATCAAAACTCTGCTCTTTTGATGTCATGAGACACGAACAACTAGCGCCCAGAAGCGATTCAGTTCGCATGCGCCGCGCTTTATAAGTTTTTCATTCATTCATTCATTCATTCATTATAGTGTATATAGGTATATCGTTTTTTTTATTATTAATTTTTTTTTTTTTTAATTGGTAGAAATAGCAATTGATTGACAGATGTATAACCCAGCAAGACCAGGGAAATAAATGAGGTGAACTTCCAGGAGTGCTGAACCTTTACAAAGACTTGTTTCTCTTTCAATAGACCCATACATTGGAAGTACTATTAGTGTAGTGTTTTCCCATCACCAAGGAACTGTTTTCTATTGCTGAGCACATGAGAACCTGCTGACATTGTAATGTGCGTATCTTATACTCTAAACGCACCTTCCAGCGCAGTAATATTATGATCTATTTGTCACATTTTTCTCTTCAGCTTGACACTTTGTAAAACATATAAACAGTTTTATTCCACAGACTATTGAGAATAAATTAAGGCTGCCTGGATGTAACTGAGGCTATTTAGTTACAAGTGCCACTAGAATTAGAAGAATAACATTAGGCAGCTCAACGGCCTCTTGGGTTGCTGCCTATTCATCAGAATGTGTGAAATTGATGGGTGCCTGTAGTGGCTGCATGTGATAACATTGATTCTTCAAGCTTAAATGCACAATTAAATGAACAATAAAAAAAAAAAAAACACCTAAATGGTGTGCTTTGTAGGCACTTTTAGAAAAAGGAAAAAAGAACATGTAAAGCTTTTCAGTTTTAGTGAATGAGTCTGTGTTGCAGCTTGTCAAAACATCTTTTCTTTTTCTTTTCCTTGTTCTTTTTCCTAGCAACAAGTAAATTCACTCATGGTGGTTGTAATTCTGGAAATTCTAAAAACAATATGGGCCAGATCCACATACAGCGGCGCATCTCTCCGCCGGGCGCAGCGTATCTAAGATACACTACGCCGCCGTGACGTATTTTTTTTTTCAAATCCTCAAAGAATTTGCGCCGTAAGTTACGGCAGCGTAGTGTATCTTTGGCAGCGTAATGGCGCAGCATTCAAATCTCTGTGATGGGGGCGTGTTTTATGTAAATACGGCGTGACCCGATGTAAACAACGTTTTTTTTTAACTGCCCGTCCATGGGGGTTTCCCAGTGTGCATGCTCGAAATTTACCCGGAACAAGCCAATGCTTGTTCCGGGTAAACGACTTACGCAAACGACGTAAAAAATTCAAAATGCGAGGCGGGAACGACGGCCATACTTAACATTGAGTACGCCACCATATAGCAAATTTAACTATACGCCGGAAAAAGCCGAACGGAAACGACATGAAAAAATGCGACGACCGGTCGTACGTTCGTGGATCGTCGGAAATAGCTAATTTGCATACTCGACGCGGATTATGGCGGGAATGCCACCTAGCGGACGCCGAAAAATTGCATCTTAGATCCGACGGCGTACGAAGACGTACGCCTGTCGATCTAGCCGAGATGCCGTAGTTTCTTGTTTTGAGGATTCAAAACAAAGATACGACGTGGGAATTTTGAAATTACGCCGGCGTATAAGTAGATACGCCGGCGTAATTTCTTTGTGGATCTACCCCTATATCTTTAAAAGGGTAGTCCACCCAAAAGTGAAACTCTACTTACAAAGGGAGTCTAGTTAGCTCAGTCATTCCCTAATTCCTTATATGTTTTTCATAAACCGTGCCATTTTAAGCAAGATCTTCCCATCATAAAGCAGCACCCTGGAGGTGGGGCAATGATGGGGTCATGGGTGGTAGGAGCAACCACCCACGAGCACACCCACTATTCAGGAGCATAGGCGTGTGCACAGGGTGTGCCCGGTGTGCCCAGGCACACCCTAATCACCCTGCCTAGGCCCCCCTCCTTCCCCTTGCAGCGCTTCCCTACTCTCCTCTCCCTCTGGCTGTTGTTGCAGGGATTTTTTAGGATGAGTGGGGGAAGGGGTCTGTAAATATGTAACTTACTGGCGCCTTCCCTTTCATTGTGAGTGATCGGTAGTATGTGTTTGAGCTTTGGGGTGCACACACTAATGCAATAGGCTGCGCACACCTATGTTCAGGAGGTTCGCCCGAGTCTTGGAATCTTGAAAGGAGTCTCGAACCTTCTGATACTTTCCACATGCGGTAGTGAGAAACCAAGTTCCATGAGGCAGGTTGACTTTTCACCATACAGAACAAAAGGGCCACACTTTACTCTAGAGGCCTCTATCCACATTATAGTTTCAGGCTCTGCACCAGGGCCAACATCCCCTCGATGCTGTACCCTGAATTGTAATTAGGCAGTCTTCTGGTAAAGTGCCACCACATCATCCACCCTGGTGCTAAACAACCCCTCCTCCTCGCAAATATAGGCCATACTGCCCGATAGGCAACATAAAAAATAGAGGCAGCTTGCTATGGGGGCACCCAAGCTGCTGCTCTTTGTGTCCATTTAGATACGGAGCCACGGCTCAGCCCCATCCCCTTTCTCTCCTCATTGGCTCACCGACTTTGATTCACAGCCACAGAAGCAAATGTTCCCCGCTGCTGTGTTTTAGCCAATCAGAAGGGAGAGTACTGGGCAGCCGAGGTTCTCGTGCAACATCGCTGGATCGAGATGGGGCTCACGTAAGTATTAGGGGGTCTGAGGTGGGCTGCTGCACCCTGAATGTTTTTTTATCTTAATGCATACTGCCCTGCGGCCCAGTCTCCGAAGGGAGGGGATCATTATCTGCTTCAGTATGTCACAGTACATGTTGGCATTCATGGTTCCCTCAATAAACTGTAGTTCCCCAGTGCCGGCAGCACTCATGCAGCCCCAGACCATGACACTCCCACCACCATACTTGACTGTAGGCAAGACACACTTGTACTTACCTGGTTGCCGCAACATACGATTTACACCGTCTGAACCAAATATGTTTATCTTGGTCTCATCAGACCACAGAATTACCTGAATATGTACCACAAATAGTCGTTTGTAGCTCCTATTTCCCTGCACAGCCAAGGAAATGTGTTTGGTCCAGGGCAGCCTTTCTCAGCCAGAGTTCCATGGAACCCAACGGTTCCTCCAAAGGCTTCTATAGCAATGAACAATTTCTGCCTCATAGATAGGTAATTACTAACAATAATAACTTTTTAAGCCATTTGTAAAGGGGGGATTCTTCCTAATGACCACAAATGTAAGAAGCATACTTCCCAGTGATCATCATGCTAATGTACCACAGATTATAGTAATTATTTGCAGGGTATTCCTGAGACCAGAAACTTATTTCAGATACTTCTCCAAGTTGGAAAGATTGCGAAAGGCTGGTCTAGAGGGTGAGAAACGAGCAGAAATACCCACCTTAATTCAAACCTTCTGTAGCTTTCTTACCTGCCATACAACTGGTTCTATAAAGTCACTGCTCTTCACTGGTTGTGCAGTCGAGGCCTCTCCAATGTAATCATATACCACGTAGGAGCAGCAGTCGTTCAATAGGCTGGATTCACACCTATGCAGTTTTAGTGCTTTTTGCAGATTTGTACTACTGTCCATTTACCATGGTTTCCTATGGAACACGTTCTGTAGTGCAAAATGCAAAAAGCACAAAAAATGCATAGGTGTGAATCCAGCCTTATACATGAAAACATCTAGAGCACCAGCTGTGGGGGAGCAAGGAATAGGTAAGTATTCCTCTTCTTTCAACCTTCCCTAGACTAAATAAGCATTTAACCCTTGTTGTGTGGGGGAGTTATGTCATGTAGTCGTGCTCATCAACATGTTAAGAAGCCTTAAGTTCCATCATTCAGTAGGATCCTCTCATATTGTACTCTAAAGTGATGAGGGAATCGGGTCACATAAGTCTGTATTTGTTGGGAATCTGCTCACTATGGATTGTTAATCAAGCTGGGAGGACCAATCAACTTGAAACTAGTAAAGGATCCTATGGACCCTTCTATAGTACTTTTATAGTAACAAAGCGTGCAACCAGTATCCCTGTTGGCGAATGGACCAGTGAGCATGTGGATGAAGTTATATGGATATAAACACAGTTCATTTTATTAAGTCCTGATTTACAGTGCAGAACTATATCATCTGTAAAAAGACGTGCTTGCCTCTTAGTCCAGTTACCATTGCTTAGCATGCTTGGTTAAGATTCTGTGCAGTAAAAGAGAGCGAGAGATGTGCAAACAGACTGGTAAGGCAGGCCATACATGGACTGAATCATGGCTGGTTCAGCAGGAACTGGCCGAAATGCTAATTCTGTATGGGCAAGCTGAATGTACCAAGTACCAAGCTGACAGATTAATCAACTTGGGTCCAACCAGCTTGCTGAGTTTTACCTGCGACTGTCACACTCTTCTCCCGGTGGTGATGGCTTTCCCCCCGGAAGAGGACAATGGCAGAAGGGATTCCTGCCTTAACTCTGTTTGTGTTACTGGGGGAATCAAGCGAGTTTCTTTCTTGCAACCCATGGTTGCAGGAAATAAATATACTCTGTGTATGGCCAGCCTAAGGAGTAATAAATGCCACCTTCACAAGTGCACTCACTGCCAGGATCCTATGGCAGATAATCCAACCGGCTAATTGTATCACAGATTGAATTTGTTTTATCCTATGTGCAGTGAATCTGAGCGGATTTTCCCATCACCAGTATTCTGTGCAATCTGTGCCGCCATTTTCTTGAATGCCTGTCCCTAGGGCAGGAGGTCAACGCTAAAACACAACTCTCACAATTGGTGTTAACATTTCTCATTTATCTTTGCTGCTTCTCATCAGCTTTGGGACTTATGGGCAGTTTTAGCAATAAAGCTGAAGTGAGCAATTGTGGAAGAGACTGAAGAGAAGAGACATTCTTCATGTCAGATAGCCATCTCCTTCTTTTTGCTGGAAGAGTACAATATCTGTATGTATGTATGTACAGGGAGTGCAGAATTATTAGGCAAATGAGTATTTTGACCACATCATCCTCTTTATGCATGTTGTCTTACTCCAAGCTGTATAGGCTCGAAAGCCTACTACCAATTAAGCATATTAGGTGATGTGCATCTCTGTAATGAGAAGGGGTGTGGTCTAATGACATCAACACCCTATATCAGGTGTGCATAATTATTAGGCAACTTCCTTTCCTTTGGCAAAATGGGTCAAAAGAAGGACTTGACAGGCTCAGAAAAGTCAAAAATAGTGAGATATCTTGCAGAGGGATGCAGCACTCTTAAAATTGCAAAGCTTCTGAAGCGTGATCATCGAACAATCAAGCGTTTCATTCAAAATAGTCAACAGGGTCGCAAGAACCTTTTAGAAAAACCAAGGCGCAAAATAACTGCCCATGAACTGAGAAAAGTCAAGCGTGCAGCTGCCAAGATGCCACTTGCCACCAGTTTGGCCATATTTCAGAGCTGCAACATCACTGGAGTGCCCAAAAGCACAAGGTGTGCAATACTCAGAGACATGGCCAAGGTAAGAAAGGCTGAAAACGACCACCACTGAACAAGACACACAAGCTGAAACGTCAAGACTGGGCCAAGAAATATCTCAAGACTGATTTTTCTAAGGTTTTATGGACTGATGAAATGAGAGTGAGTCTTGATGGGCCAGATGGATGGGCCTGTGGCTGGATTGGTAAAGGGCAGAGAGCTCCAGTCCGACTCAGACGCCAGCAAGGTGGAGGTGGAGTACTGGTTTGGGCTGGTATCATCAAAGATGAGCTTGTGGGGCCTTTTCGGGTTGAGGATGGAGTCAAGCTCAACTCCCAGTCCTACTGCCAGTTTCTGGAAGACACCTTCTTCAAGCAGTGGTACAGGAAGAAGTCTGCATCCTTCAAGAAAAACATGATTTTCATGCAGGACAATGCTCCATCACACGCGTCCAAGTACTCCACAGCGTGGCTGGCAAGAAAGGGTATAAAAGAAGAAAAACTAATGACATGGCCTCCTTGTTCACCTGATCTGAACCCCATTGAGAACCTGTGGTCCATCATCAAATGTGAGATTTACAAGGAGGGAAAACAGTACACCTCTCTGAACAGTGTCTGGGAGGCTGTGGTTGCTGCTGCACGCAATGTTGATGGTGAACAGATCAAAACACTGACAGAATCCATGGATGGCAGGCTTTTGAGTGTCCATGCAAAGAAAGGTGGCTATATTGGTCACTGATTTGTTTTTGTTTTGTTTTTGAATGTCAGAAATGTATATTTGTGAATGTTGAGATGTTATATTGGTTTCACTGGTAAAAATAAATAATTGAAATGGGTATCTATTTATTTTTTTGTTAAGTTGCCTAATAATTATGCACAGTAATAGTCACCTGCACACACAGATATCCCCCTAACATAGCTAAAACTAAAAACAAACTAAAAACTACTTCCAAAAATATTCAGCTTTGATATTAATGAGTTTTTTGGGTTCATTGAGAACATGGTTGTTGTTCAATAATAAAATGAATCCTCAAAAATACAACTTGCCTAATAATTCTGCACTACCTGTATGTATGTGTGTCTATCTATCTATCGATCTATCTATCTATATATATATATATATATATATATATATATATATATATATATATATATATATATATATAATCTATATCTCTCTCTCTATATCTCTCTCTCTCTATATATATATATATATATATATATATAATATTTATTTATATATATATATATATATATATATATATATATATATATATATATATATATATATATATATATATATATATATATATATATATATATATATATATATATACTGGTAGATAATAGTACAATATCATTTCTGCACTATAAGTAATCTTGTTTCTTCTGGCTTTATTTTTTCTCAATAATTTTCACATAGTTTGGAAACAAAATAATTTAGAAACAAAATTTGGAAACAAAAGGAGGAAGCCTGGATATCATTCTATAACTAACACTTTACATCTTTTGATTTTGTACAGATTTGTAAGTAAAGGTGGTAATACACAACCTGCTTTTTGCAGTTTGGGGGAATAATTTCAGCAATGCTAAATACATACTATAGCCGTTGTTATGCTAAATGCATAAATGTTAGCTGCCCAACGGGTCAAAAGAATAGCAATTCTGTTGCACTGGTGATCTAAGCTTCTTTACCAGATACCACAGCAGGATTGTTGACCTCACTTTTCTACTCTAAACCATCAAACAATTGATGCCCTAGGGACTTTTACTCAAAGGCCAAAACAATCAGTCATATAATATAATTTTTTTTATTACAAAAATGGTTAAAAAATCAAGCTAAGAACAAACATTTGAATTTGCATGTATCCATAGAAGAATATTCACAATAACATATCAAATAGTCACAGGCTAAATTGACTGGGCAGTTCACTTCCTCAGGAGAGCTAATGTAAATACCCGACTGCAAAAGTACCACAGAAGGATATTTACCTTTTATTTATCCCAGTGGCCCATTGTATGATGAAAAAACATACTGTACAGTATATATTGATACTCACCTGCCCAATCACAAAGGGTGGTGATTAGTCATTATCCACTAAATATCCAATGAGAGGACTACTATGTGACGTCTGTCCTGGGAGCTGTGAAAGAGAGGATAACACCCACGAGGACACCCAGGGGGCTGGCAGAGATGGAGGACCTTCCCCAAGCATAAAAGAAAAAAAAGGGTCCAGCAGGTATCCAAAAAGTATGCAAAGAAGAAAGAACTACTAAAAGGGGGGGGGGGGATAAAATAAATAACCCATAAATACATAATGATAGAAGAGAAAGAAGGGGGGGGGTATCTAGGATTATAATAATATTGTGCTAATGAACATGTGTGCAACACAATTGTGCCAAAAAAAGGGAAACCAAAATAGATTTCGAAAGGGGGAGAAAAAAACATAATCATTAAGTAAACAGGTAAAAGGGGATGAAATTAAGAAAGTATAGCCCTAGTAGAAGCCTGTAAGAGAATCTCAGTACATGTTGGAATAAGAAGGCTGGCTCGTGCTCACCTATGTGCATGCTCATAAGTTTGAGGAAAAAATCAATGCAAAACAGGCATTGTCACACTCGTGCAAAAGTATTAGCGCGTGGAAAAAACATATATGCATGTGCAAACGTACGAGCACTGGTGGGAAACGGCCTATTTAAAGCGGTTGTAAACCCGTAGATTTTTTAGTTTTTTTTAAACCTGTAAGGCAAAAGGCATACCAGCTCATTATGAAATTATTATTACCTTAGAACAAGGCATCGGCAGGTGATCGCGGTCAGCGCTGAGGGAGCTGACATTTTCCCTCTGCGTGTCTTGCGGGTATCGCGGCTCTGGCGCTGTGAGTGGCCAAAGCTACAATGTCGTCACTCCGACGCATGTACGCGAGAGACTTAATTTCCCGCAAGGTCCGGCAGCGTCTGCTGGACCTTCAACCGGGAACACAGAGCGCATTGTGCCGCTGAAGTCAGCGTCTGTATGCAAAGGTAATATCTCCTAAACCGTACAGGTTTAGGAGATATTCTTTTTACCTACAGGTAAGCCTTATTATAGGCTTACCTTTAGGTCAAAGTGGGAAAAAAAGACTTTATTACCGCTTCAAGTTGGACTCTGACATGGATGGATTGCTGAGTGGTCTTCAGCTAGTTCCTGCTTCACCAGAGTTTTGTCCTGCCATACCTGCCTTGACCTGCCTTACCTGTTTGCGACTTGGCTTGCCCATGACCTATCCTTGGGTTTCTGCCTGCCTGCTGTTACCTCGACATGTATTCTGACTCTGCTTCTGCCTTGGGTTCACATACCTCACTGCCCAGCTGAGGGCTCTGATTTAAATGAAAGTCTGATGGGGACCCTGATGTAAGGGTAACTCTGAAGGGGACCATGATGCAAGGGGTAACTCTGAAGAGGACCCTAATTAATGGGGTGCTCTGATATAAGAGGAACTCTAATGAGGACTCTGATGGGGCCCTGATGTAATCAGGACCCTAATGTACGTGGACTCTGCTGTAAAGAGAGGCTCTGATTGGGATTTTTCAGCCCACAAACATTTGTAAAGGATACAGTTTAACCCTTGTACTGAAAAGTTTGGAAAGCCTTGTTTTTTAAATGAGGCTAGAGGGCGATTCACACCACTAGCACTACAACGCATGTTTCATGAGGTGTGATGCGGAAGCCCATTCAAAATAGGTCTTGTTGGAATTTTTGCAGCGCACATCATGCATTGTGGTGTGCTGCGGTACATTGCACAGGTGCATTCTGGTCCTGCCATTCAATGCATTACCGGGCATTGTGGCAATACGCACTACCACAACACGGATGCTGTAAATGGACCCTTCATCATGTAACAATAAAGAAAAAATTATTCCATCAAATGTTTTTCGCTGCCTCACAAAACATGTCAGTGTTGGTATGGTAATCCTCTTCTGCCTTTATGCTTCTGTAAAGTGTAGCAACTGTTTCTAAAAAGTGCTTCCAACAGGGTTGATGTATAAAATTTGGAAGTGTCTGGAACCTTTGATCAGATTGTCTACATGCAGCTCAGTGGGGAGTTTCCTAGAGAAATCATACAGCAAAATGTATTTCATGTGCCGCATAGCACTTGTCTGTTACACCTAAGCGGCGGGGTGCCTGCAGCAGATCACAGAAGTGGTTATTTCTGCATCAAATTAAAATTAAATGGGACTGGAATCACGCTGCTTTAGCAGAGGGATTCATCACCATGTAAATGTCCGTGTTTTAATTTTTTTTTTTAATCCTTTTTTGTTTTCTTTTTTAATGTCCTAAGTAATATCTACATATCAATGAAATCTGTCAACATGTCTGCTTTTCAAATATAACTGCCATGCATTTGGGCAAATTAATTAGTCAAGTTTGTGTTTTAAAAGTTTGACAACACACAGATCTTTTAAAGGGCAACTCCACTTTCATGGGGGGAAAAATAGCAAGTAAAAGAAAAAATAATATAGTGTATACAATTGTGACACAAGTCATATTGTATTTGAATGTTATTAAAAATTACCTTTCCTTTTCAATCTGTAGCGCTGTAAATATCTGAATATATGCTACCTGGAGGTATTCTGTACACAGAACGTGTACAGAACGTCCTCCAGAAACATAATTTCCTGCTTGTGTGATTGGCTCACCAATTTTCCCAGAAGTCTGCACTAAGATACAAGTCAGATTTCAGGCATCCTCTGCAACAAAAGGGATGCCTCATTAGAGCCCTGCAGGTGCAACAGCTGATTTATTTTTATGAAACCACTCCCATTAGACTCACTTTCCCACATGGATACAGACAAACATACAGGGATTTCTTCATAATAACAAAAGGTAGTATTTCTGTAACAAAGTTTGTTAAAATCTTTGTAATGTACATAGATCACCCAGAGGGGAATGTTTTTTTCTCAGAAAAATTAGAGTCACGCTTTAAAGTTAGCAGGTACAGTATTTGTAGCTGCTGACTTTTATCTTTTATTTTTAAGTGACCTGAAGTTCCTCTTTAACCTCCCTAGCGGTATTCTCGAGTCTGGCTTGGGGTGAATTTTCAGTACCAAAAGCGGTAACCCCGAGCCACACTCAGGATTGCATCGCAGGATCGATGTACAGCGTACTTACCTTGTCCCCTGGATCCTGCGATGTCTCCCCGCTGTGTCTGCGAGCCGCCGTGTCTCCACCGTGCCTCTGCCGTTTCTCGCTTGATTCACAGTGCCAAGCTCCGTTCCCTGCGAGCGTTGCAATGGACGGGGACGGAGATCGGCACCAAATTCAAAAAGTAAAAAACACAATACACATACAGCACACTGTAATCTTACAGATTACAGTACTGTATCAAATAATTACACATCCCTTTTGTCCCTAGTGGTTTGTCCCGTGCCCTGCATGCAGTTTTATATTATATATACTGTTCTTTCTGCCTGGAAACTGGAGATTGTCCATAGCAACCAAAAAGTGTCCCTTTACATCAAAAGTGCTTTTAGAACAACTAGAAAACAGCGATAATAAATTTGAATCACTTGCTGAATTGAGTGATAGTGATTTGTGGGGAAATTCGTCATCAAACACTGAAAGTAATGACAGCGACAATTCTGCAACTGACCAAATTTCAGGGGTTTTGATTTGATTACCGTATATACTCAAGTATAAGCCGACCCACCAAATTTTACCACAAAAAAATAAGAAAACGTATTGACTCGAGTATAAGCCTAGGGTGTCCATCTGCATGCCTCGCTTTGCCTCAATGTGTCCATGTGCATGTCTCACTGTGTCCATGTCTCACTGTGTCCATGCCTCACTGTGTCCATGCCTCACTGTGTCCATGCCTCACTGTGTCCATGCCTCACTGTGTCCATGCCTAACTGTGTCCATGCCTCACTGTGTCCATGCCTCACTGTGTCCATGACTAGACTGACGTTTAACATGGGAGTCTATGGAAGGGGTGCCCGGCTTTGAAAAATCGGTGCTCCTCAGCCGTAGGTTGGCTACATGTGTGCCAATTTCCTGATCCAGGGGACCTACGACTGGCTGGTACCAGGTCCCCAAATTCACCAGAGAAATTGCCATTTATTATAGGAGTCTATGGAAGGGGTGCCCGGCTTTGAAAAAACGGTGCTCCTCGGCCGTAGGTCCCCCAGACAACAAACTTTGCACACTTGTAGAGGAAGAGTGGGGCTAAAAAAGGTGAATCGAGTATAAGCCGAAGGGGGCATTTTCAGCACAAAAAAATGTGCTGAAAAACTCAGCTTATACTCGAGTATATATTATATTATTGAATAATTTTTATTATTATTAATTATTATTTGTTATAATTATTTATATTTATTTATTATATTATAATTTATGATTTTGTGTTTAAACTTTATCATTCCCAGAATGTCTACTAGACTCTTGTTTGGACAGATTTAAGTGAGTTATTCCTAAGAATTACAGGCCTGTAATATAAAATGCCAAATTTTTAACATTGTACCGCTTTCAGTCTCAAAAATCTGACATAATCATACCGCCAGGGAGGTTAACCCCTTTCTGGAATCCCCTGTTTTGTTATAACAGCCAGATAATGAACATATGTATGTGTGTTTGTATTAAACAATAAAACTGTACTCTCCACTAAGACAAGGGCCGATCCGAATGTAGATTGTCATGGTAAATCTGCTTATTCACCGCTGTTAATTAGAACATGCCAACCAACACATGGCAATAAAATGAACATCCTAAAAATGTGTTGTGTCATTTTCCTCGTCTGATTACCAACAACAATGTTGTTTAAAATATGTCAAATTCTTTATATTAAATACATTCTTTTTTTTTTTTTCTTTCTTTTTTTTTTTTTTTTACTCCTCTGTATCTATTGACCAAAATTTAGTGTGAAACCAGAAGAAAGCTGGCAAGGCCCATTCCAAATTGGCAGGCAGAGAGGATGAAACTGAACAAACAGATTTTTGAAGTGATATTTGGATGGGAAGGTCTGGCAGCAGTTCAGCTTTTCTGAATCCATGTAAATGAGAGACTGAATGATTGTCATCAGGCACTTGATATACCAGCATTATTAACTGGAGAGGATGGCATCTTTCTGAAAAGAGGATATGTTTAGATACAAGCCTATTTAATTCTCCAACAATACTATTCATTATCCAAACTAAAAATATAACACACAAATGACAGCATTCAGTACATGCAGATGGGAAGGGAAGACCGTTAGCTGGGAGGCGTCCTTAAAGTAGCCATTAGTAAGGCTCATGCACACAGGATGTTTCATTTCCTCCCTTGGAGGCATTTGCTGCTGGCAGAAAAACAAAACAGCTTAAAAAACACACCTAAACCTGCATTTTGGATATGCGCTTAGACGCTTTTAGGTGCGTCAAGCGTTTTGGTGTTCATTGATTCTGTTGGCCCGAATATGAATTTATTCTGGCTATCGAAATGAATAAACATTCAAGCGCTAAACGCGCCTAGCGTTTAGGCACATTTACACATGTTTACATTGGATGTGTTCAGCATTTTTTCTGTCCAAAAGCTCTCTTTAGGCTGGGTTCACACTTGTCCGACAAACGGTCCTACATTGGGAGCCTCATGTAGCATGACGTGTGAAAATCAATGTTTCCCTATGAGAGCCGTCTTAACTGGTCCTACACAAGTCGGTCCGACTTTGAAAATGCTCCCTGTACTACTTTTGGTCCTACATTGATCCTACTTCAGGCCCATTGAATATCATTGAAGTCGGACCAAAGTAGTATCCTGTTCATGAAAGTAGGATGGATGTAGGACCAATGTAGGATAAATGTAGGACCAATGTAGCAGAGCAAAGTAGGATGAAAGTAGTGTAGTAGTGTGAACCCAGCCTCAAGGCAGCGCCATTGTGAGAGAGACACGGAAAATTACGAACCGACGAACCAAAAAAAAGTTACGAATCAACAAAAACAATGTACTCTACCGAAAGTACGAATTATAAATCAACTAAAAATAAGGCTTACATTAATACGAATCATTCCGATTCAACGAAAAATTACGCTTGCGAAAATACGAATTAGTCCGAACACGAAAAATCACGTTTAGCAAAATTACGAATGATTACGAATCAACAGGGGAAATAACATAAACTAAACTAAACAAATGTTTCCGTTGTGCACAAGTCTATTGAAATATACTTCTATTGTCTGTTTCCATTTCACAATAAAGACTATTTATGAGTTTTACTACAACTTGTGTCTGTGATTACTGTGTTTGCACTTACACTATTGCCAGAGAGGCTGAGACTGTTCTTGCCTTCTTCGGGTTGAGAGACCGAGTACAGAACCATTCTCAAGCGGCTCCTGGGTGGGTAGATCTGCATTGGATTGGCTATAAGTGTAGCGGGATGCCTTTTTGTCCAGATTCCGTCGGAAAGGTCCCATTAACTCAACTCCCCACAATCCTCTGAGCTCCTGGACACGCCCAGGGGATATAAATGTCAGCTCCACCCAGCTTCTTTCCAAGCCCCAGTCACTGGAGAGGACTCTGTTACGGTCCATTTGGGGAAGCTGTCCATGAAGTGGGTTGGCCCTATCTGCAGCCACCAGAACCTCCTGACCGAAGCAAGTAGCAAGCAGTGCCAGTGTGAAGTCTGTGCCAGCTCACAGTCTGCTGATTAAACGATTGCTATCTTGGGCACGTGAGATTCTCTAGCTCCCTATTCTATCTGTAGATTGAACTCAGAACACGCTGCTGTCACATAGTGGACGTTAGTAGAACTGCAGTATAGTTGTTATATCCTTTTTCCTTTACAGTTCATATTAATGTTTTCTACTGTATACGCGTGTTCACATGATCTCCTGTACAATTTATGTTGAATTTCATTGTTAAAGCAGGGGTTCACCCGAAAAAATTTTTTTAACATTAGATTGAGGCTAATTATGGGAAGCACAATCGGGTGTTTTTTTTTAAATCAATGCAGTACATACCGTTTTAGAGATAGATGTTCTCCCTGGCTTCCGGGTATGATCTGCGGGACTGGGCGTTCCTGTTTGATTGACAGGCTTCCGACGGTCGCATACAGCGCAACACGAGTAGCCGAAAGAAGCCGAACATCGGTGCGGCTCTATACGGCGCCTGCGCACCGACATTCGGCTACTTTCGGGAACTCGTGGCGCGCTGTATGCGACGGTCGGAAGCCTGTCAATCAAATAGGAACGCCCAGTCCCGCAGATCATACCCGGAAGCCAGGGAGAACATCTATCTCTAAAACGGTAAGTACTGCATTGATTTAAAATTAAAAAAAAAACACCCGATTCTGCTTCCCACAATTAGCCTCAATCTAATGTTAAAAATTTGTTTTTTGGGTGAACCCCCGCTTTAGGTAAAGTAGAAATTGCCTATCACCACTGGTCTGATCATTTGGCTGAAACCGTTACTCTACATAACTATTGTTTGTATTGTTATTACAATGCTGACGTTATAAAATGAAAGCATATGGTGTGACCATAGAACTCATTTAATTACTGTACATAAGTTTATTTCAAGTAACTGCACTACCATAACCTCAAAATCGATTTTAACATTTTGGAACAAATGAATACATGAGCTAAAGAGTTTTATATATTTATGTAGGGTTCATTAAAATTTAACTGTTCAAGCCAATTTACAAAAGAAATTACATTTTTCCAGTGTTGCCACGGTTGCAAGGAAGTGAATTATGATTTTTTTGGCAGTTGTAGAAAATCGTAGCTGGCGAAGGACAGAAATGGAAGGGCAATTTTTAGTAACATTAAATTACAAAAGGGTTTGAGTAGCAATAACGTGTATTATATTGATTTTATTTGGGAAAGTAGAGCTTTGCTTGAAGAATTGTCAGTGTTAAGGCAATTCTCTCCTTTGCCAATATTTGCAGAAAATACTGCCAGGTATGAACTATTCAGCTTAACCACTTCAGCCCCGGAAGAATTGGCTGCTCAATCACCGGGCCATTTTTTGCAATACAGCACTGCATTGCTTTAACTGAAAATTGCGCGGTGCGATACTGTACCCCAAAAAAATGTACGTCCTTTTTTTGCCACAAATAGAGCTTTCTTTTGGTGGTATTTGATCACCTCTGCGTTTATTTTTTTTTGCACTATAAGCGACAATTTAGAAAAAACATACAATTTTGTACTTTCCGATAAGAAATATCCCCATTTTAAAAAAAAGCAATGTTTTTCTCAATTTAGGTCGATACGTATTCTTCTACATATTTTCGGTACTTAAAATCGCAATAAGCGTATATTGATTGGTTTGCGCAAAAGTTATAGTGTCTACAAAATAGGGGATAGATTTATAGCATTCTTCTTCTTCTTATCATGTTTTAACTAGTAATGGCGACAATCTACGATTTTTAATCAGGGATTGCGACATTATGGGGGACATATCGGACACTTTTGACCCATTTTTGGGACCATTGGCATTTATACAGCGATCAGTGCTATAAAAATTCAATGATTACTGTAAAAATGTCACTGGCAGGGAAGGGGTTAACACTAGGGGGCGATCAAGGGGTTAATTGTGTTCTCTAGGTGTGTTTCTAACTGTAGGGGGAGGGGACTGACCTAGAGGAAATGCCAGATCGTGGTTTCTAGCTATTAGGAACTTGCGATCTGTCTTTCCTCACAGAACAGAACAGAGATATGTGTGTTTACACCCTCTTATTGAAGAAATGGATTCTGGACAGCCGCACTCTGATAAAAGCCTTAAGACCCCTTTCACACTGAGCCGCCCATAGCGTCGGCGGTAAAACGCCGCTATTTTTGCCGTCAACGCTATGGGTGGATTTGCAGCGCATTTCGGATGCTAGCGGGCGCTTTTAACCCCCGCTAGCAGCTTAAAATCGTCTTGCGGGCGCTGTACCATTGATTTCAATGGGAAGGAGCGGTGGAGGAGCAGTAAACACACCGCTTCTTCATCGCTCCAAAGATGCGGATAGCAGGACTTTTTTTACCGTCCTGCTAGTGCAGTGTTCCTCAATTCCAGTCCTCAGGCCCCCCCAACAGGTCAGGTTTTCAGGATTTCCATTATTTTGCACAGGTGATTTGATCAGTTTCACTGCCTTAGTAATCACCACAGCCTTTTCATCTGAGGGAAATCCTGAAAACCTGACCTGTTGGGGGGGCCTGAGGACTGGAATTGAGAAACACTGTGCTAGTGCAATGCTCCAGTGTGAAAGCCCTCAGGCTTTCACACTGGAGACAATGGAGAAGCTGTTTGAGGGCGGATTGCAGGCGCTATTTTTAACGCTATAGCGCCTGCAATATGCCCTCAGTGTGAAAGGGGTCCTATTGTAATAAATAGTCAACGTTCATGTGACAACAGAAGCAGGACAAACTGACGCGTTTCACAACATCATTGTTGCTTTAGGATTTTTAAACTACTACTTATACTACTACTAATGATGATAATAATAATAATAAATAAATAAATACATGTAAAATAAATACAAGCTCTGGAACAACTGCTCTTTCGGAGTGCAACTGCTCTTTGCAAAGTGCACAGTCTATTTGCCTTTAGTAAATCAACCCAAATGTTTCCATATTTCGTGGGACCATGGAGAGCGAACATAGCCACCATCTAACAGAAGGTCGGATCACAGCAGCATAAAAAGAAATTTGGAGATTTGGAGGAGGCCAAGGACAACAGAGTTTTGAGTTTAGAATGCAGACTTGAATGTAATTTTTTTTTAACCACTTGCCGACCAGCTCAGGCACTTTTACGTCGGCAGAATGGCACAGACAGGCAAATGGGCGTAAAGGTACGTCCCTTAAAATTTGCCGCGGTGTGGGCACGAATGCGCCGCCGGCGCGCATGCGCCCCTGCCTGGCGCTCCATGACCGTGCCCACGGGACTCGCGTAATCTATGTCCGCCAGTGTCCAGTGATCATGTCACGGAGTGGCAGAACGGGGGGAAGCCTGTGTAAACAAGGCATCTCCCTGTTCTGCCTAGTTAAAGGACACCGATCGTCTGCTCCCTCTCATTGGAAGCAGTGATCAGTATCGTGTCACAGTAAGCCCCGCCCCCACATAGTTAAGCCCCATACACACTATCAGTTTTCCTGACAGTTTTCTCTTCAGGTTTACCAAAACCATCTAATATGAGGTCAAACCTCAAGAGTTTCAATTTGTATGCAATCAGGCAGGCCCTTGCACTACATGGTTTTGGTAAACCTGATGAGAAAACTGACAGGAAAACTGATAGTGTGTATGGGGCTTAAGAATCACTCCCTAGAACACACTTAACCCCTTCCTAGCCCCCTAGTGATTAACCACTTCCCTGCCAGTCACATTTATACAGTAATCAGTGCATTTTTATAACACTGATCACTGTATAAATGTGAATGGTCCCAAAATAGCGTCAAAAGTGTCCAATGTGTCCGCCATAATGTCGCAGTCACTATAAAAATCGCTGATCACCGCCATTACTAGTAAAAACCATCCCCTATTTTGTAGACGCTTTAATATTTGCGCAAACCAATCGATAAACGCTTATTGCGATTTTTTTACCAAAAATATGTAAAAGGATACGTATCGGCCTAAACTGAGAAAAAAAAAAAATTATATATGTTTTGGGGATATTTATTATAGCAAAAAAGCAAAAAGTATTGCTTTTTTTCAAATTTGTCGCTTTTTCTTTATAACGCAAAAAATAAAAACCGCAGAGGTGCTTAATTACCACCAAAAGAAAGCTCTATTTGGTGGGTACAATATTACATCAATTTTGTTTGGAAGCCACGTCGCACGACCGCGCAATTGTCGGTTAAAGCGACGCAGTGCCGAATCGCAAAAAGTGGCCCGGTCATTTGGCAGCCAAATTCTCCGGGGCTGAAGTGGTTAAACCAGATTTTAGTGTTACTTTAAGATAACGAAAAGTAAGTAAACAGCCTATTTGCCTTTAGTAAGTCACCCTCAGTGTTTATTTAGGGCTGACCATAGAAAATCAACATGTCTGCATATTCCCTGAGCACAGATGAGAAGAGAACGTTATTTTGATCTGTCGTGCTGCTGCACAAAACTGAGATTCAATATTTGTCTTAAGCCGTGTCTTTGTCATAATTGGAGCAAGTGTCAAAGGGATAGAACAGCTAAAGGCTCATTAATACATGCAAGGATCATTCTGCTAATTAACTCTGAGGCCTCGTACACACGACAGAGAAACTCGACGTGCAAAGCCCGTCGAGTTCCTCGACGAGTTCCTTGTTGAACTTGTCGAGAAGCTCGGCAGGCTTGCTTTGCGTACACACGTAACATACCAAAATCTGGTCGTTCTCCGGCGCGATGACGCTCACGACGTATGACGCGACTATAAAGGGGAGGTTTGATTTTGTTGGCGCCACCCTTGGGGCTCCTTTTGCTGATTCCGTGTTTACGCGTGTTAGTAAAAGTTTGGTGAGTGACGATTCGTGCTTTTCAGTCTTTGTGCTTTCAGATTGATCTCTGCCGTTCAGTTTGTACTTGTGTGGGTCGTATCTAGGCAATCGAGACGTGCGGTCAGGTCGTATTGTTTTACATTGCGGTCCTGTCCCCGCGTTTTTCATTGTCAGGGTCGTTCTTCATAGGTCTTGCTGTTCTTCACTGCGGTCTGTTTAGTGCAATTCTGATTTGTCGTTCGTAACTAGCCTTGTAGCCATGTTGCAGGCACCTAGTCGTCGCCGACTTCGTGCTAAGCATCTTCTGTCTATAGGTCTGTTTGTTTATGACCTAGACAATGAGGAGTTCATGAACAGGAGGAGGACACGTTCATGGACCAAGAATTGGTTGCTCCGTAGGAACCAATTCTCTCACATGCCTTTGCTGCGGGAGCTTCAGGAAAATAATCCTGTTGATTACAGGAATTTCCTGAGGATGTCTGATCCCGTCTTTCAGCACCTGTTGGCTTTGGTGTCCCCCTATATTACCAGGCAGGACACCGTTATGCGGGAAGCCATCAGTGCTGAGCAGAGGCTAGTTGCCACCCTCCGTTATCTGGCAACTGGGAGAAGCCTTCAGGACTTAAAGTTCTCCACGGGCATCTCCCCCCAGGCTCTGGGCCTCATCATTCCTGACACCTGCTCTGCCATCATCCAGGTTCTGCAGGAGGAATATATGAGGGTAAGTTTTCTCCTTTAATATCACATTTTATGTCTATAATGTATGCTAATGTCTTGTAGTTATCTCCTCCTTCCCTAATTACCATGTCTGGAATATGCTGTGAATGTCCCCTTTGCCCCCATGCATGATGTAAACTTTGATGCCCCTTTTTTGGCCTACATGCATATTTTCCATCACTTACCTCCCCAGCATGCTATCCTGGGCCCCAACCTACCTAGTCTAGTCACTTCCCAATGTATTGTGTTATATCCATTGTAATGTCCCCCCCCTCCCCTCCAAAATGTGTTGTAAAGTCTATGTTCACCAATATATATTTTTTTTTTTATTTTAATTTTAGGACTCCCAAACTCATCTAGCCCTCCCCTCCAAAATGTGTTGTAAAGTCTATGTTCACCAATATTTAATTTTATTTGATTTTAATTTTAGGACTCCCAAACTCATCTAGCCCTCCCCTCCAAAATGTGTTGTAAAGTCTATGTTCACCAATATTTAATTTTATTTGATTTTAATTTTAGGACTCCCAAACTCATCTAGCCCTCCCCTCCAAAATGTGTTGTAAAGTCTATGTTCACCAATATTTAATTTTCTTTGATTTTAATTTTAGGACTCCCAAACTCATCTAGCCCTCCCCTCCAAAATGTGTTGTAAAGTCTATGTTCACCAATAATCAAAATTAATTTTTTTTAGTACTCCCAAACTCATCTAGCCCTCCCCCAAACTTGGGCATTGGCCCATCAGAGGGGGTGTTTAATGTGTTAATTGGCTAAATATATTTAGATATAATATGCTAGTTCCCAGAAATGTTATAATGCTTATAATGTCTTTGTATAATCTGCTTGCAAGGTTATGTGGCTAATTTTTTCTTTTTTTCTTCCCCAGCTTCCGTCCACACCACAGGAGTGGCAGTCTGTGGCTTTGGACTTCCAGACCCGATGGAACTTCCCCAACTGCGGGGGAGCCATCGACGGGAAGCACGTCCGCATCGTGCCTCCACCCCGTTCAGGATCCCAGTTCTTTAATTATAAGGGGTTCAACAGTATTGTGCTGATGGCGGTGGTGTCAGCACAGTATGAATTCCTTTTTGTGGATGTCGGGATGAATGGACGGGTATCGGATGGGGGAGCCTTCAGGCAGACGGAGTTCGCGCTTCGCCTTCAGGATGATGATCTGTCATTGCCACCGGATGACCAGAATGTAGAAGGCCTGCCATTTGTTTTCCTGGCTGATGAAGCGTTTGCCCTGGGACCCCATCTTATGAGGCCATTCCCTCAGCGCACCCTCACCCCAGAGAGGAGTGTCTTTAATTTCCGGCTGGGCCGAGCACGTAGAGTGGTTGAGAACGCTTTCGGCATCATGGCCAGCCGGTTCCGCCTTTTCCTCACCTCTCTCCACATGGCGGAATATAAGTGGAATACAATTATTTTTGCCTGCTGCATTCTCCACAATTTTTTAAGGAGACAATCTCCAAATTATATGGCCCTGGTTGGGCCCGAGGCACAACATTTGACCCCTGCAGAAACTTTGGCGGGCCTTGAAGCTGGCCACACAGGACTGCCCCCCCAGAGTGCCCGTGAAGTCCGGGACAAATACATGGACTATTTCATGGGTAGGGGGGCAATACCATCTCAATCAAATTTGCCCTAATTGTAGCTTTCTTAAAAATAAATCATAATTTTTTTTCTAAACTTGTTATGTCTTGCTTGTGTTGTTTGGAGTTCTTTACTAAGTGTAACTAAGTGTATTTTCATTATCAACTAGCAAACATTTCCCAGGTGACCCCCAAACCAAACACATAGAAAATTTGACGTATTTTAGGAAAAACACCACACACTTTTTTGATGTTCAAAAGCTCTTTATTTTCTAAATTTTTTTATTTTTATTTATTCATAAATACCCTACAAAATTTTTTGTTATATTTTCTCATACAATATACAATCATTTTTGTGTGTGATTTTTCTCATACAATATACAATCATTTTTGTATTTTTGTGGGTGATTTTTCTCATACAATATACAATCATTTTTGTATTTTTTTGGTTGATTTTTCTCATACAATATACAATCATTTTTGTATTTTTTTGGTTGATTTTTCTCATACAATATACAATCATTTTTGTGGGTGATTTTTCTCATACAATATACAATCATTTTTGTATTTTTGTGGGTGATTTTTCTCATACAATATACAATCATTTTTGTGTGTGATTTTTCTCATACAATATACAATCATTTTTGTATTTTTGTGGGTGATTTTTCTCATACAATATACAATCATTTTTGTGTGTGATTTTTCTCATACAATATACAATCATTTTTGTATTTTTGTGGGTGATTTTTCTCATACAATATACAATCATTTTTGTGTGTGATTTTTCTCATACAATATACAATCATTTTTGTATTTTTGTGGGTGATTTTTCTCATACAATATACAATCATTTTTGTGGGTGATTTTTCTCATACAATATACAATCATTTTTGTATTTTTTTGGTTGATTTTTCTCATACAATATACAATCATTTTTGTATTTTTTTGGTTGATTTTTCTCATACAATATACAATCATTTTTGTATTTTTTTTGGTTTTTTTTTGATTAAATAAAGTAGAAAATCTGGTTTTATTATTTTTTTGTTTTTTTTTTGATTAAATAAAGTAGAAAATCTGGTTTTATTATTTTTTTGGTTTTTTTTTGATTAAATAAAGTAGAAAATTTGGTTTTTTTTTTTTTTTGTTTTTTTTTTTATTAAATAAAGTAGAAAATCTGGTTTTATTATTTTTTTGTTTTTTTTTTGATTAAATAAAGTAGAAAATCTGGTTTTATTATTTTTTTGGTTTTTTTTTGATTAAATAAAGTAGAAAATCTGGTTTTATTATTTTTTTGGTTTTTTTTTGATTAAATAAAGTAGAAAATCTGGTTTTTTTTTTTTTTTTTTTTTTTTTTTATTAAATAAAGTAGAAAATCTGGTTTTATTATTTTTTTGGGTTTTTTTTGATTAAATAAAGTAGAAAATCTTGTTTTTTTTTTTTTTTGGTTTTTTTTTAATTACATAAAGTAGAAAATCTGGTTTTATTATTTTTTTGGTTTTTTTTAAATTAAATAAACATTAAAATCTGGTATATAAAATTTTTTTTTGTATTTTTTTTAGATTCAGAGTCTCCCCAAAACATCAAGTAAATTTTTTAATTTATTTTCCACCCTCCTTGTTCTTTCTTTAATTTGTCGGTTGGCCAGATGAATCTCCTCCACCTCTTCTCTGCAGGCCCAGATTTCAGATATAACCATCTGTTTTGTATGCCTGTCCAAGCCACCACCTGATCCTGAAATGTGGGACAAAACCATTTTTTAAAATTAGGCAGGCCTACATCTACATTACCTGAAGCTGGGTTAGTTATATGTTACTTTACCTGATGTGGTGGCAGGCTGCGCATCATCACCATCCCTCGGGGGTGTGGCTTGCTGGACTTCTTGCTCCCGTGTCGAAGCTTCATGACGCCCTACGAGAATGAAGAAAATGGAAACAGGTTTTTTCTAGCTTATAGGCCTGAAAGAGGAATATGATTCACTTTAGACAATTTCTGGGACTATTGATGTTTTGAAAAACCCCTCAGGGCAAAACACAGGATTGAAGGCATTCACAAAGATCCTGACAAATCTTGTAGCTTTGGTCTACTTTTAAACATGTAAGCCAACAAAGTATACACTGGATCACCTCAGCTCTGTGTGAATCCCAAAATGGGTTATTAAAGGGGACAACAATTATGCAAATGAGTCCACATGTGTCACCGACTGCTGAGCAGACTCTCCTTTTACTGTATATTTAATTAATAAAAAAAGTTTGGTGGTTTTAATAGCACATCTACATTATTTTCACGATTGATCTCACCACAATTTTAAAAAAATGTCCTAATTTCTAGGATTTTAAACACAATATTTAGTCGTTCCGAATGGACGTCCAGTTTGACGACAAATTATTGTGCCTAAAAAAATATTACAGTACAACCTGAAATCAAAAACACATGGCGCGGAACAAATCTTACAAAATATATAACAAACTTACTTCTTCTAATCACTCTCCTGATCCTCTTCATTTGTTCCGGCTCCCGTTTTTTAAGGTCACACCACCTTTTCCGGATCTGCTCCTTGGACCTTTTCACCCCAAATTTCTGATGGAGACTCCTCCTCACCTTCTCCATTATTTGGGCCTTGACCTTATTAGGGTACTTATATGGCCCATGCCTCCCATCGTAGTCCTCTGCTTTGAGGATGAGGACCATCTCCACCATTTCCTCAAAGGTCATGTTGGAGGCCTTACACCTGATTCGCCGTGCTGCCATCTTCTCCAACATGTGCTTCCAACAAAAAAAAGATGGAAAAGGGGCGGGGAAAATACGATACCATGAACGTCAGGGGCGGGGAGACGTGCGTAAAGTCCCACATGCGCGTGTATAAAGGGCTACCACGTGAGTAAAAGGGGCGTTCACAGTTTGTGGAAGACGGCGGAGATAACGATCGGGTCAAAGACCGGTATGTAACTACATTTTACATGTTTTTCTTGATTGAATGATTTTGTGGCCTACATCTTAGGTTCAGAAATTACAACATAGCCAGTTTTTAATTTGAAGGTAATGGTCCGCTATAGTGCCGTCGTACGTAAACAACGCTTTGATTATGCATTTTGATCCAACTACTGTTGTGTGGGCAATCTCGGTTCTCATCAGGATGTCTTCTAAAAACAAGTCGGTTTAAACATGATGCAAATGGTCGCTTTTATGTCTTGACCAAACTATATCGGAGTGCTTTTATCTAACTAACGTTTCATACACAAATGAGGATGAGATCTGGCTTATTAGTTCGACACAACTGGTCATCTGTTTCCTAGGAACTGACCCAACATGATCTCTTGCCAATTCCACCTTGTCGTTTTTGCGACGGAAGATAAGGGGCGGGGGGGGAAACATCAATTTTTTTTAAGCATGGGCGGATGTCGTGTGCGGAGTGTATATAAGGCTCGAACACATGTAGCGTCCATACGACCGGGTTGCGTAAGAAAGACGTTTGAACGACAAGCGTGTAGGTATGCTTCGAACTTGGGACAGCAGTGGCATATTCAGGAAAGACAGACATTTAAAGGAGCACTAAGCCAAAATTGTTTGGGGCAGAAATAACTAACTTTACATTATATCAGTATTGATTTCATGTCCTCATTGTCCCTTTTTGCTTTTAAGCAGCTGTAATCATTTGCATAAATCATCACTTCCTGGTTCTGCTCCCTCTCAAATTTATCAGGGGAGCTTGTCACTGTGGTCTAAGCTGTGTGTTTAAAAATCAACCAAAACAATGCTAATAATTTTTGACAATAAAAATATGCCCTGCTTTTATTTTTTTTTGGTTCTGTGTGTCTCTTTACTTCACAGAAACAATAACTAAATTTAAAACCAAAAGTGAAACTAGAGGCACATTATATGTATGCACTTGTATGTCTCTAGACACTGTAAACAGTAATTTCCTCAAAAAATATAGTTATCCATTAGTGACCCTTTAAGGGCTAGCTTGTGAGAAAGAGTAATTGACTTTCTAGATTGTGTAGTGACATTATTTTTTTATCCTTGGTTTTGGACAGGAAAAGATGAATCGCTTTAACCAACCCGACTTCTTGGAGATCTTTATTGATAGGTGGCAAGAACTTCCTGTTCTGTGGGCCACCAAAGACCCCATCTCTCGAAATAGAGAATTGCGGAAAACTGCACTGGAGAGCCTGCTCCCACTTGTGCGGAGACAGGTGGGGTTTGATGTGACAACTGACCAGTTGGAGGTCAAAATTGGGACCTTGAGAGGCACCTACAGGAAGGCACGCAACAAGGTCTTGGCTTCGATGAGGTCTGGAGCTGGAGCAGGGCGGGTATTTCAACCCAAGTTGTGGTACTACAGCAAACTGAGCTTCCTGGATGAACACCTGGAGGTTAGGGAGTCACTTTCTAGCCTTCGCCCCAGAAGCCACAGAAGCTCCAGCCTTCCCTCCAGCCAACCTGCTGCTCCCTCTGCAGAAGAACCCTCTCAGCAGCCTTCCATCCTGGATGAAGATCCAGATTTGCCCAGCTGGAGCCAGGTATATAGTACTTTCAATGTGCAAATATGTGGTGTTCAAATGTTGTTAAAGAGATGTAAATTAAGATATTAAAGGTAAAAAAAATTTAAATCTAAAAGTGTTATTCCTAAAATTTGTCAGTATTGGCCATGAATTTTTGTGGTGTGATTGACCATAAAACATGGGTCAGAATGATTGGCTTAGCTAAGTCGTGACCAAAAAAAAATGCTACAGTCAGGAGCTTAAATAAATAAACCAAAAATTTTAAAAAATAGTAAAACTTTACTTTTTTCCCATACACAGGACGAGACCAGGCAGCAGGAGGATCAGGAAAATGCCAGGCAGGAGGAGGACAGGGTGAGTGGCTTGGAGGAGGCTGCAGGCCCAAGTATCTTGGACGTGTTGGCAGGCCCAAGTAGCAGTAACGTGGTGGCAGGCCCAAGTGGAGCGGATGAGGTGGCAGGCCCAAGTGGGTTGCAGGAGGTTGCTGGGCCAAGCACGAGATGCCAGGTGTCTCCTCTTCATCTGCGTCCGAGAAGGCAGGTGAGGGATACAAGGGTGCGTGACGCCTCACTAGCCCTCATTCGGGATGCCCATGCAACCCTGCAACAGCCTCCCACTGCTCAGGAGGGATTTGTCACAGTTGTTTTGGCCAAAATGTCAGAAATGACATTAGACCAACGCCTCCTCTTTGAGGGCCTCCTCATCACCCTGGCAAATCAGGGGGTGAGGGGTCTTCTCACAGAGGACACTGTGATTTGCCGCCATCCCCATCCTCACACACCACATAACTCACAACCTCCCCCACCTTCTTCTTCTTCTCATGCTCCTTCTCAAGCTCCCCCACCTTCTTCTTCTTCTTCTTCTTTTTCTCATGCTCCTTCTCAAGCTCCCCCACCTTCTTCTTCTTCTCATGCTCCTTCTCAAGCTCCCCCACCTTCTTCTTCTTCTTCTCCTGCTCCTTCTCAAGCTCCCCCACCTTCTTCTTCTTCTTCTCCTGCTCCTTCTGAACATTCTTCTTCCTCTTCTTCTCCTGCTCCATCTGAACATTCTTCTTCCTCTTCTTCTCCTGCTCCATCTGAACATTCTTCTTCCTCTTCTTCTCCTGCTCCATCTGAACATTCTGCTTCCTCTTCTTCTTCTACTACTCCTCCTCCTTCTACTGCTCCTCCTCCTTCTACTCCTCCTCCTTCTACTGCTCCTCCTCCTTCTACTGCTCCTCCTCCTTCTACTGCTCCTCCTTCTACTGCTCCTCCTCCTTCTACTCCTCCTCCTTCTACTCCTCCTCCTTCTACTGCTCCTCCTCCTTCTACTGCTCCTCCTCCTTCTACTGCTCCTCCTCCTTCTACTGCTCCTCCTTCTACTGCTCCTCCTCCTTCTACTCCTCCTTCTACTGCTCCTCCTCCTTCTACTGCTCCTCCTTCTCCTCCACCTCCTCCTCCACCACCGTCGGCTACTCATCCTCCACCACCTTCGTCTACTCCTCCTCCTGGCATGAGTACTACCCCTGTGGCACCACCTCCAGCCAGGCATAAGAGGAAGGCTGCTGAGAAGGCTGCAGAGAAGGTGAAAGAGCAGGCTGCAGGGAAGCCACCAAGGAAGGCCTTGAAGAAATCAAGAAAGTGACTCCCTTACTTCCATGTGGTGTACCAGAGTTCAGGCTGCTGTAGTACCACAACCTGGTGACATCTGCCTGCCCTGCTCCAGTTTCTGACCTCGGGGAGTCCAAGACCTTGATGCGTGACTTCCTGAATGAACCTCTCAAGTCCCCATTTTGGCCTCCAACTGATCACCAGTCACATCAGGCCACACCTGGCTGTGCACAAATGGCAGCAAGCTCTCCAGTGCTGACTTTTGCATATCAAATTTTTTTTTATTACCAAAATAAATGGTACATTTTTTTTTTACTGTTCATACTTGTCCTTGTATTTTTTTACATTTCAATTTTGCAAGTGAGAAGGCAGGTTCTTATTTTGTAAAAATTGGATATAAGGTGTAATTTGAAAGGGACACATGAGATAAGACAAAGCAATAAGGTTTCTATGGGGGGAACTTGACATTACAAAAAATAAAAGGATTAGCATTTTCTAAAAATTTAGAAATAAGGTGATTAAAAGCAGGATTTAAAACACACGACCAAAATAAGGTGACAATAAAAAAAAAAAAAAATATTGAGTCCAGTAAGAAAAAGGTTCCACCTAATTTTAAGGAACTCTGTGTGAATATCGTAAAAAAAAAATTAGTATATTGCAGTTTTGTGCCCTTAGGAAAAATTGTGTAAAGCGCTGCAAATAAACGATTAAATAATGTTGGAAGCGACACGAATGTGCTATCTCCAATCCAAACGCTAGTTTTACCTATGTTGGTCTCCAGTGTCAAGTTTTTGACAAGTTTCTTAGCATACACACGACCGAGTTTCTCGTTTAAAAAACAGCCCGATGAAGAACTCGTCGAGCCAAAATCCACTGCCATCGAGAAAATAGAGAACCTGCTCTCTATTTGCTCGACGAGTTCCTCGGCGGCTCCATCGGGCCAAAAATGTACACACGACCGAGTTTCTCGACAGAATCCGGCTCTTCACCGAGATTCTCGACGAATTCTGCCGAGAAACTCTGTCGTGTGTACGAGGCCTGACATGGACAGAGGACACTGGCTTTTCATTTGGAAGTCACCGGTTTCTTGCAGATGTAACTTTTGCACTAATTAATTTAGCCTGTTGGATTCAAGTCCATCAAGAAACCTAAAATACATCTAAAAAAATAAAATGTAATATGTTGCAGCTTACCAGTCCTTAGATGTGGTGGCTGCTTTAGTTTTCTTTTTCACGTTTTTTACCTGGTGATCCTGCCAGTAATATGCTTCCTGTACTCAGGTGACAGAAACAAAGCCCCAACCTTTGTGTGCACTGCTGCATCACTCATTGTACTGTATGTATGGAGGAGTAGTGTTGAGCAGAATACGCCATATTCGATTTCGCGATATATCACGAATATATAGCCGAATATTCGAGAAATATTCGCTAAATTCGAATATTCGTGATATTTTATCGAAATGAAATGTTTGCGAAATTTCGCTATTGCGAATGCGAAAATAATTGCGAAATTTCGACAACTGCGGTAGGAGCCCTCTGATTGGCTCAGAATATTCGTGATATTTTATCGAAATTTCGCAAAATGCGAATGCGATATTTATTGCGGAATTTCGACAACTGCGGTAGGAGCCCTCTGATTGGCTCAGAATATTCGTGATATTTTATCGAAATTTCGCAAAATGCGAATGCGATATTTATTGCGGAATTTCGACAACTGCGGTAGGAGCACTCTGATTGGCTCTGATGCAAAAGAAGGGCGGAGAAAATAATCGCGCGATATTCCGATTGCCGAATAATCGCATTGCGATTTTTCGGCAAGATAAAATGATCGCTTCAGCTACTCGGCCCAAGGTCTCTAATCATACCAGCAATGCTTTTAGACGTCGATGGAGATCTCTAGGATGTGATCTGTTCTAAAAATAAAATTGAAAAAATTTGAATATTCGGAATAGCGAATATTCACCGAGAAATTCGAAATATATCGCGAATACTCGAATATGCCATATTCGAGCCGAATATTCGCAATACGAATATTCGTGAGCAACACTATGGAGGAGTAGCATTGTCACCCTAGGACAGTGAGGCTGCATTCACACCTGAGCATAGGGTCTTTAACCACTTCAGCACCGGACCATTTCGCTGGCCAGACCAGAGCATTTTTTGTGATTCGGCACTGCAACGCTTTAACTGACAATTGTGCGGTCGTGCGACGTGGCTCCCAAACAAAATTGACGTCCTTTTCCCCACAAATTGAGCTTTCTTTTGGTGGTATTTGATCACCTCTGCGGTTTCTTTTTAATTGCACTAGAAACAAAAATAGAGCAACAATTTTGAAAAAAAAAAAACAATATTTTTTAAATTTTGCTATAATAAATATCCCCAATAAATACATAAAAAAAAAAATTCCACAGTTTAGGCCAATACATATTCTTCTACATATTTTTGGTTAAAAAAAAAGCTCAATTATCGTTTATTGATTGGTTTGCGCAAAAGTTATAGCATCTACAAAATAGTGGATAGTTTATGGCATTTTTATTATTACATTTTTTTTTACTATGAATGGCGGCGATCAGCGATTTTTATCGTGACTGCGACTTTATGGCGGACACATTTTTGGGACCATTGTCATTTTTACAGCGAACAGTGCTATAAATATGCACTGATTACTGTGAAAATGACACTGGCAGTGAAGGGGTTAACCACTAGGTGGCGCTGAAGGGGTTAAGTGTGACCTAGGGAGTGATTCTAACTGTTAGGTGACGCGACGTCACCACCCGGAGCATGCTGGGACTGGGACGTCATAAGAGGCCTATATAAATTACTGCGCACCCGGCATTACAGCGGGAGGGAACGTCGAGTCAACATCGAAGAGGAGAAGAAGGCGACGCAGAAGACCGGGCCCCCGCTGGTGAAAGAGCTGAAAGAAGACAGCGGTGGTGCCCGGCAGAAGAGAAAAAGAACTGGAGAGCGGGAGAAGAGAGGGGAAAAGTGGGTAGAAGGGAGAAGACCGGGCCGCCGCTGGTATAAGATCTAAAAGAAGACAGCTGTGGTGCCCGGCAGAAGGGAGAAGTCGGAAGACCCCCGAAGTCGGAAGAAGACCCCCGGAGCTGCCTAATAAACTACTTTAAAAACCTGTGTAGTGTTTTTTATTGACATTTTTCTACCACCAGGTGAATGGGATGTACCCCATACTCATTCACATAGGGTAAGGGTCGGGATCTGGGGGCCCCCTTATTAAAGGGGGCTCCCAGATTCCGATAAGCCCCCCCGCCCGCAGACCCCGACAACCAAAGGCCAGGGTTGTCGGGAAGAGGCCCTTGTCCCCGTCAAAATGGGGACAAGTTGCTTTGGGGTGGCACCCCCCCAATGTTGAGGGCATGCTGCCTGGTACCGCTCAGGAGGGGGGGGCGCTCACCCCTCCCCACCCCCTTTCCTGACCGGCTGGGCTGCGTGCTCGGATAAGGATCTGGTATGGATTTGGGGGTACCCCCATGCCGTTTTTTCGGCTTTAAATCCATACCAAACCTAAGGGCCTGGTATGCTCCTAGAGGGCAACCCATGCCGTACAGGTTTAGGAGATATTCATTTTACCTACAGGTAAGCCTTATTATAGGCTTACTTGTAGGTAAAAATTACCAAGCGGACAATACAACCACTTTAAAGGGACCACCACCCAAATAATGGGGATACATACTGTACCTCCCATGAAGGACCCATTCTTGTTGTCCTGTTCAATATACAGTGGAACCTTGGATTACGAGCATAATTTGTTCCAGAAGAATACTTGTAATCCAATCCAATCAAGTGTTTCCGAGTGGCTTCAAATGCATCCGAGCGGCTCCGAATGTCACCGGCGCCCCAGCACCTCTGGCCAAATTCGGTACTGCACACAGCAGAAGCTTGAATCCTGCCCGTTTAGTGAGACAGCGCTCGCAAAACAAGTCAGGATTTTAAAAAAAATAGCTTGTATTGCGAAACGCTTGTTAACCGCGTTACTCGCAAACCAAGGTATTACTGTATATATACACAGTATATGCCTAGTATATATGTATATATTCCTTTAAATAGCTATCTCACCTTTTCTGCACATTTCATTTTATTCTGAGTCAGTCTGATTTAAATGCAGCAGTAGAATGTGTGGGGTATTCATTATGAGAGAGTACAGTACACACCTGTGACCTGATGAATGACACATCTCCCCGCATGAATCTGCAGCCTAGACACAAAACTGACAGCTACCACTTCATCTTTGCCAGGAAGCATAGCACAGTATCCCTGGTTTCTCGAAGCCATCAATAAATACTTATAGAATGCGGCGCACTCCTTTAGAACACTCTATATAACGTCTGTCATGTTCACTGGACCAGCACCAGGTAGTTCATCATATTATCCGGTTTCCAAATCCTCAGCAGTCAGATGCCTAAAGAACTCAGAAAAATGTTTGTCTCTTGCAGTCATTTACTTTTCTTTCTATTTATCTATATTCTCCACTTTTTTTTTAGGGGCCGGTTTATCAGATTCCTGTGCGTTCCCCTGCAGTGCGATTTGGTAGCCCATTTATTTGATTGGCCTGCAAATCACCCAAGACAACATAAGAAGTAGTGCATGCACTACTTTTGAAAAAAGCACTGTACCAAATTGCATGGTGCTGCATTACTATGCAATCTAGTGCCTGCAAATGCCCTGTGCTTGCAATCTGTATTTTTGGGGTGCCTTTAACCACTGGACCTTCAGAAGATTTACCCCCCTTCATAACCAGTAGTGTTGCTCACGAATATTCGCATTTCGAATATTCGTTACGAATATGGCATATTCGAATATTCGCGAATAACTCGAATTTCGCGGCCAAAATTCGATATTCCGAATATTCGTATTTTTTCAAATTTATTTTTAAAACAGATCACATCCTATCGACGTCTAAAAGCATTGCTGGTATGATTAGAGACCCTGGGCCGAGTAGCTAAGCTGAGGCGATCCTTTTATGTTGCCGAATATTCGCAATCGCGAATATTCGATTTCCGAATATTCGCGAATACTTTCTCCGCCCCTTCTTTTGCATCAGAGCCAATCAGAGTTCTCCTACAACAGTTGTCAAAATCTCGCAATCAATTTCGCTTTCGCATTAGCAAAATTTCGATAAAATATCACCAATATTCGATTTCCGAATATTTGCAAATACTTTCTCCGCCCTTCTTTTGCATCAGAGCCAATCAGATTTGTCAAAATCTCGCAATCAATTTCGCATTCGCATTAGCGAAATTTCGATAAAATATCACCAATATTCGATTTCCGAATATTCGCGAATACTTTCTCCGCCCTTCTTTTGCATCAGAGCCAATCAGAGTTCTCCTACCACAGTTGTAAAAATTTTGCAATCAATTTCGCATTCGCATTAGCGAAATTTTGCAATTTTTTTTTTTTATAAAATATCACGAATATTCGATTTTAGCGAATATTTCACAAATATTCATCTATATATTCGTGATATATCGCGAAATCGAATATGGCGTATTCCGCTCAACACTAATAACCAGGCCATTTTTAACAATACAGCACTGCGTTACTTTAACTGACAATTGCGTGGTCATGCGAACGCTGTACACAAATACAATTTTCAGTGCCTTAAAAAAGGGCAGCACAGTGGTGTAGTGGTTAGCACTTTCACCTAGTAGCAAAAAGGGTCGCTGGTTTGAATCCTGACCACGACACCATCTGCCTGGTGTTTGCATGTTCTCCCTGTGCCTGTGGGAGATGGCAAGAAGAAAGCCATTGTTGAAAAAAATGCCACATGAAGTCCCGTTTGCAGTTTGTGAGAAGCTATGTGGGGGACACAGCAAACATGTGGAAGAAAGTGCTCTGCTCAGATGAGACCAAGATTTTACTTTTTGGCCTAAAAGTAAAATGCTATGTGTGGCGGAAAACTAACAATGCATATCACCCTGAACACACCATCCCCACTGTGAAACATGGTGGTGACAGCATCATGCTTTTCTTTAGCAGGGGCAGGGAAGCTGGTCAGAGTTGATGGGAAGATGGATGGTGCCAAAAACATGGGAATCTTAGAAGAAAACCTGTTAGAGTCTGCAAAAGACTTGAGACTGGGGCGGAGGTTCACCTTCCCTTCCAGCAGGACAACAACCCTAAACATACAGCCAGAGCTACAATGGAATGGTTTATCAGGGATCTCCAAACTACAGCACTCCAGATGTTGTGGAACTACACGTCCCATGAGGCATTGTAAAACTCCAACATTCACAGACATGATTGGAATTGAAATTCCTGAACAATTGGAGGGCAATAATTTGGAGACCCCAGGTTTAGATCAAAGCATATTCATGTGTTAGAATGGCCCATTCAAAGTCCAGACCTAAATCCAATTGAGAATCTGTGGCAAGACTTGAAAATTGATGTTTACAGATGCTCTCCATCCAAGCTGGGAAAATCAGTGAGCCAATCACATAAGCACTTAAGCAGGAAATTGTGTTTCTAGGGGGCATTCTGTATACATTCTGTGTACAGGACACCTCCAGGTAGCCATATTGCATTACATTTTACAGAAATAGAGTGCTGCAGATTGAAAAGACAAGGTCATTTTTAATTGTTTATGCTATATATATATATTTTTTTATTCGCAATTTTTATCCCACAAAAGTGGAATTGCCTTCTAAACATACTTTAAAACTTATAGCACTCAAGACTTATAACAAACTTTATTATTCTCATGTTCTTCTAATCAAGCTTAAAACATCAATTAAGAAGAAAAAAATATTGAAAAACATTGTGGGATGATTAGGATCCCCACTGACATTCATCCAGATCAGCATCATTTCATGTGTTTGCGGTCAATTCATCAACAAAGTTGTTGCTTGTTAATTAGACAGATTGTAAAACTTTTCTGGATAATGTCATGTCAATTAAATGATCACATAATTATTCTCCATTAATGGAGTATATGGGGTAGATTCACAGAGGAGATACGACGGCGTATCTCCAGATACGCCATCGTATCTCTGAGTCCGGCCGGTCGTATCTATGCGCCTGATTCATAGAATCAGTTACGCATAGATTTCTATTAGATCCGACTGGCGTAAGTCTCTTACGCCGTCGGATCTTAACTGCATATTTACGCTGGCCGCTAGGGGCGTGTATGCTGATTTATGCCTAGAATATGTAAATCAGATAGATACGCAAATTCACGAACGTACGCCCGGCCGACACAGTACATTTACGCCGTTTACGTTAGGCTTTTCCCGGCGTAAAGTTACCCCTGCTATATGAGGCGTACCAATGTTAAGTATGGCCGTCGTTCCCATGTCGAAATTTGAAAAAGTTACGTCGTTTGCGTAAGTCGTCTGTGAATGGGGCTGGACGTCATTTACATTCACGTCGAAACCAATGACGTCCTTACGGCGTACTTTGGAGCAATGCACACTGGAAAATTCCACGGACGGCGCATGCGCCGTTCGGGAAAAACGTCAATCACGTCGGGTCAGGGTTGATTTACATAACACACGCCCACCTCTTCACAATTTTTGAATTAAGCGGGCTTACGCCGGCCTATTTACGCTACACCGCCGCAACTTTCTTTTAAGAATACGGCACTTGTCTGTAAAAGTTGCGGAGGCGTAACGTAAATAGGATATGTTACGCCCGCACAAAGAAACGCCATTCTACATGAATCTACCCCTATATATTTTACGGAGAATGTAAAACTTTGATATAACATTATAGCCATTATAGGATGTTCCAATTAGGCTTTGCTGAAGGATTCCATTATCTGTCATTTTGAGTGCAGTATGGCTAGAAATATCATTGGACAACTTTCAAAGTTTTCTTTAGAATGTTAGTAATGTTAATACAATAAAGTAAACCCATTGTTAATGTTAACATTCACACGTCATGTTGATCAGTAGTACACCAGTAGTACACAGGTCAGCACTGGCAGATGACGGTATTTCTTGTGCACACGGTCGGACCAAACCGATGAGAATGGTCCGTTGGTTCGTTTTCAGCGGTTCACCTCTGAAGTGGCCTGACGGCCTGATATGTGTACACACCATCAGTCCAAAATCCGATCGGGTCAGAACGCGGTGACGTAAAACACACGACGTGCTGAATAAAACGAAGTTCAATGCTTCCAAGCATGCGTCGACTTGATTCTGAGCATGCGCGGGTTTTGAACCAATGCTTTTCTGTACTAACCATCGGTTTGGTCCGATCGCCCAGCGGTCCAGCGGTTCGGTTTTGAAGCATGTTTAGAAATTTTGGACCGAAGGAAACCAGACCGATGGCCTATACACACGGTCGGTTTGGTCCGATGAAACTGAACTTCGGTTCATTCTCAGCGGACCAAACCGACCGTGTGTACGAGGCCTTAGGGTGAGAATATATTCCTGGTTTGTCGTAAATCAAAAAATAAATACAAATCAGCTCTCATTCTCCTTCATGAGAAGGTCAGGTAGTGCCTGGCTTTTGGAAGAATTGTAGGCTTTGATGTTATTAGAGACTGCAGAGAACCGAATGCAGCCTTCAATGACCTTTTTAACACAGAGGAACTATGGGCCATATTCTCTCTAAATATCCGCCTGCTGCGCTTAAGGCACTTACACTCCGCTGTCCCAACTTACTGGAGCAGGTGTTGTATTCCCCAAACACTTGCTCCATAAGTTGGGACAGCGGAGTGTAAGTGTCCCGGCGTAGCCTGGCGGATCTCCAAGGGGGCGGCTTCTATTCAAATGAAGCGCGCCCCCGATGCGAAAGAACTGGGCATGCGCCGGGCTGCAAAAAGCCCAGTGCGCATGCTCCAGTTCTCGGCGGAAAACGTCAATGACGCCGACGTGTGCGACATTGACGTAAAGTCGTATTCAAGAACGACTTACGTAAACGACGTACCCGACGAAAAAACACGACGGGGACCCGACGCCATCCGTAACATGGCCTACGCGAGACTTGCGGAAACTTACCCCTCATATAGCAGGAGTCAGTTTCCGCTTACGCAAACGACGTTAGCGACAGTTACGCGACGCAAACTCGTTCGGGAATCGGCGTAGAAGGATCATTTGCATACGCAAATGAGTCCTTCACGTAAATGCCATCTAGCGGCGGCCGGCGTCATTGCATTTAAGATCCGCCAGTGTAAGTGACTTACAGATGGCGGATCTTAAGTGTATCTATGCAAAAATGATTCTAAGAATCAGGAGCATAGATACACTGGCCAAAAAAGGGAGTTACGATGGAGTATCCTGAGTTACTCCATCGTAACTTCACTTAGAATATGGCCCTATGGAATTAACTTTCTAACATCAGGGAACCCCTACTAATAATTACTACAGTGGAACCTTGGATTACGAGCACAATTCGTTCCAGGAAAATGCTCGTAATCCAAAGCACTCGCATATCAAAGCGAGTTTCCCCATAGAAGTCAATGGAAACGAAAATAATTTGTTCTGCATTGACTTCTTTGACATGCAATACCGCACGTGGCCAGAGGTAGGGGGCGCCGGAGAGGCTAGGTAATACTCAGAAAGGCTCAGGGACAGTTCAGCTAAACTCAGAAAACCTTGGAAAGGCTCGGGAATGGAGTATTTTCAAGTTTTTCCAAGTATTTCCAAACGGCTCAGCTCAGTTCCGATCGGCTCCGGCGCCCACGCACCTCTGGCCAAATGCGGTACTGCACACTGCTATGTGGCTTGAATCCTGCTCATTTTGCGAGACAACACTCAGGATTTTTCTGAGGTTTCACTGTATTGTGTTCTACAACTCATGATACATCAGTATGATGGTCAGTGAGAAGAGTATTCCTTACATTTGTGATCATTGGGAAGAATTCTCTCCTTATAGATAGCTAAAAAAAATCAACGGTGCCAGATTATCTGATTATCTTATGCCGCGTACACACGACCAGTTTTCCCGTTGGGAAAACTGCCGTGACAGCTTTTGGCCGGGAAAACTGGCCGTGTGTATGCTCCATGGCAGTTTTTCCGACAGGAAAACCGCCCTGAATCCCAGCGGGATTCCTGCCACAATTCCTGGCGGTCTTTTTCCCGGCAGTTTCCCTATGGGAAACACTGCGGTAGAGCATACACACGGACGGGTTTCCCGACCAAAGCTCTCATGACAGTTTTCCTGCCAGGAAAACCGGCCATGTGTAGGGGGAAAAAGCTGCCGAGCTGTTTCTCGGCTTTCCCCTCGGGTCGTAAAAAGTCCACCGGGAAACCCGATCGTGTGTACGAGGCATTAGAGGCAGAAATTGCTCATTGCTGAAGGAGCCCCTACCGCATTTACATCTCAGGAGCCTTATAGGCTGAATATTCTGAAGTGCCTCCCCCCAAAAAAAGAAAAAAACTAAGAACAACTTAAAATTACTGCAAAGGCCTAGGAAATGCAAACTTTCAGTAAAAAGTACACTAAAGTGAATTTTAGGGCAAACAAATGCAATAAACGAAATAACCTTCCAGAAGGTTAAACAGCTTCTCAGTCTCCATCCTGAACATACGGCCACCAGCATGAGATTTTCTCCATGTCAGACCACACAGACTCGATATAACATCTTAAAAGGAGACATGGTCCGATGACTACAGCTACTGTGGAATCTGAGGAGCTTGACGGCTTGAAGCCTATTATTTTAAATAATGTTTTTTTTACTACATTATTCGTGTAGTCCAATGCTTAGGGTAAGGACCAGCGTGTGTCCTCATCGGTGGTGGTTCCTCACTATGACACCCATTTGTTTGGATTATCATCACTGGACTTTTATGAAACCTTTGATTCATGATATTATGGACCACATTTATATCTAAATACCTTTAGCCAGATTCACGTAGATCGGCGTATGTTTAAGCGGGCGTAGCGCAGCTCTTTTGCGCTACGCCAATGTAAAATAGAGAGGCAAGGCCAGTGTTCACAAAGCACTTGCTCCCTAAGTTACGTCGGCGTGACCTGAGGGCCAGGCAGAGCCAATGGGTACATCTATGCAGGCGCCATAAAGGTTGTGCCTAAGGGGAGGAAAATCCACTTGGAATGCAGACTTTACTTACAGCACATTTATCTTAACAGACAACAGTAGGCCTATCCAAAAGAAACATAACAAAGTTAATTAAATCCAAACATACAAAGTGAACAGCATTGCATATAACATAATCTCAAGGGTTGAGAAGAGAGGGAAATCACCACTTACATGCCCTCCAGCTTAGACAGAGTAATGGCGCGCCATGCACAATGTAGATGTAGCTCATGATTGATATGATACCATCAACAATTAATTGATAATCTATAAATCTTCCTAGGAACAAAAAACAGGATTTTTCTAAAATCTATGTTTGGATGAGGTATCTATATATATATATATATATACACAGTGGAACCTTGGATTACGAGCATAATACATTCCAGGAGAATGCTTGTAATTCAAAGTGCTCGCATATCAAAGCGGGTTTCCCCATTGAAGTCAATGGAAGCAAAAATAATTAGTTCCCCATTGACTTTAATGGCATGCAATACCGCATGTGGACAGAAGCGGTGGGGGCGCTGGAGAGCCTCGGAAATGGCTGAAAAAAGGCCCGAGGACAGTTTGGCTAACCTCGGCTAATCTCGGAAAGACTCCGTTCACGAGCCTTTGCGAGGTTTGCCGAGGTCAGCCCAACTGTCCTCTGGCCTTTCTGTGCATTTCTGAACGGCACCGATTGTCTGCGATCGGCGCCGTTCGGCTCCGGCGCCCCCCACTTCACGCCAAAAGCGATACTGCACACCGCTTTGGCCTGAATCCTGCTCGTTTTGCAAGACAACGCTCACAAACCGAGTAAGGATTTTTAGAAATACAGTGCTCAAATTGCGAAATGCTCGTTAACCGTGTTACTTGCAATCGGAGGTTCCACTATATATATATATATATATATATATATATATATATATATATATATATATATAGCCATCTATTTATTTTTTAGAAATTAGCAGTGATCGTAGTTGGTGTTTGGCGTCATTACGCACGTGACTTATCTTCCAGGATGGCAGCTGTGGACATGCACAGATGATCTGGTGGATGCTGAACCTGTGATGGACGTTTGGATAGTTGGATGCCGGTGATGTGTGGGTGATCTTGGATCCGGCTTGTTGCGATGCAGTGGAGCGGGATGTGGTTGACACAATCGAGGTGGTGAGATACTCCCTTAACCCATCTATGGTTAGATTTTAAACAATTACCTGGACTTTTCCCCACTCATGCACCCAGGCTCCTATCCTTCCAACTAATCAGCATACATCCACCACAGAGCAGCAGTAGCTTTCCGTTAACGCCTTTGTGTCAGAAACTGAGAATGTCCATCACTCTGTTATTACCCCCAGCGGGGACTACTCAGGCATTTCTCAACGCACATCTGCTAATATCATCTGCCACACAGAAACTCTCTAACCCTTTTTCACCGCTACAGTACAGACCCCGTGGCATTTATGGAGCATTCTTAATCAGTTGGCATTTAGCCTCAAGTATCCCAGTATCAGTGGAGGTCATTTATTGCTCCTCCCCTGGACTTATATGTCAGTTAGCTTATTCCAGACCACTTGTTGAGTGTTTGGTGGTATGTATGGACACGTGAGCAGCTGCTAGTACCTGATACCTGATCACAGACAATGTTGTCTAAATTTTAACTCTTGCTTGGGTGAAGGTAATAACTTTGTTTTTGTAATGTGCAATATTTTCAATAAAGCTGTGATTTTTTTTTACCGCTCAACTAAGTGTTCCACAATGTGACTTTCTTAGTAGACAATCTGGGCCATATTCTTAAACAAGTTACGTAGGCGTATCAACAGATACGCCTACGTAAGTCCGTTTCCTATGTTTAAGTGTATTCTCAAACTGAGATACACTTAAACATGCCTAAGATACGACGGCTTGCGCCGTTGTATCTTAGGCTGCAATATTTACGCTGACCGCTAGGTGGCGGTCAGCGTAGAATATGCAAATGACTAGTCACGCGATTCTCTAACGTACGCTTGCCCGCCGTAGTGTTTTAACGTAGTTTCCGTAAGCGATACGCGGCATAAAGATAAAGATGCCCCCTAGGTGGCGTACTCAATGTTAAGTATGGCCGTCGATCCCACGCCGAAATTTCAAAATTTAACGTCGTTTGCGTAAGTCGTCCATGAATGGCGCTGGACGCCATTTACGTTACAGTCAAAACAAATGACGTCCGTGAGACGTCATTTAGCGCAATGCACGTCGGGTAATTTACCCGACGGAGCATGCGCATTACGATCGGCGCGGGAGCGCGCCTAATTTAAATGATCCACGCCCCCTGCCAGGATCATTTGAATTAGGATGGCTTACGCGGGTGGACTTTACGCGACGCCGCCGCAAGTTTACAGGTAAGTGGTTTGGGAATCCGGCACTTGCCACTTAAACTTGCGGCGGCGTAACGTAAAGTACATACGTTCCGCCGCCTTAGATGTATAAGAATATGGCCCTCTGTCTTCATCTTTTATACGATCTCAAAACATGTAGGTGTATCACACAACAAGTATACCTGGAACTGTTAAAAAGACTGTAGTTCCCTTTCAGAAAAAGTTATGAAAAAGTCAAGTTAAGAATGATGTACTCATAGTAATCAATAAGATATCAGCTGTTATTCTATAGGTTTTAAAAAAGAAAGGAAAAAGTAATTGGATGCCACAAACAAATATTGCTAGTTCTACATTGCTAAACTTGTTTCTTGTTTATGTTGTTGTCATCAGCACTATCAGTGTTACAGCCAGTCTACCCAAAGGTGATGTGATATACGGCATGTGATAATAGAAATAATGCATTTCCTTATTTCCAAGAGATTTCAGTGGTGAGATATCTAGGCCATATGTCTCTACTGAATTCCTCCTCACCTTGGCTGTCACTTTTCTTGCTGCAAAATGAGCATTTCAGCTTATTTGCTTTCCTCCTTCTGAATTCTTCATAGCATAAACCACATTTTCCTTACAGCTCCGTGGCAGCATACTAATAGGGTAATCTCCGTCACTCATACCCTTACACGACCTTGAAGTAATGAATTTGAAACCCTACTAAGCCACTGCATTTATTTTCTTTCCTTGTCTTTCAATGTTCCGGTCTGCGTTTCACAGCCCAGCTCAGGGGTGCCCAACCAGTGGCCCGCAGAGTCCACGGATGTGGCCCACAACCTCCTGCTCTAGGATGGTGGGATGGTGGGTTGGCAAGCCCAGATCATGGGTTGCCGACCCCCCATCCCAGAGTATCGGTGTTGTGAATAAAGCCAGGGGTAGAGGAAGCAAGCGGCTGCAGAGCAGAACCGCATAGGCTGATGCTTCTTATATAGCGCCAACTCCTTGCACAGTGATACCAAATGGAAGACTGTTATTAAAGGTAAGTTTATTACTAAAATCACAGTGTATATATGGGCATATCTGTTCTGCAGTGGTTACTGGGTGCTTTCAAACTGATCCGCAGGTTCAGCGCAGGACACCTGTGAGTTACCTGCACTGAGCCATAGACTTCTGTTATTACCTGCAGGTTTTGTGTGCTTTCAGAAAGTGCTCATCTCTGACATCACTTAGAATGTATCTGGGTTGGCCTCTCCAAGGAACCCGGGGGTCAAGCTGCTAACCGATCCACCTGTTACAGGGGAACTGCCCATTTGGGATGCGGAACAGTTTACCACCTTTCCAATGGACTCTGCCAGCCCTTTTGTCACTGCTCTGTTGGCACCCACACTCGTGGAAATACCTTCAGAGCCACTCCCGGACATCACAGCACCGTAGTCATGCTGACTGCTGACCAAGAAGTACCCCTACCGGAAGCTTCTCCTGCTATCACTTCACCTGAAAAGCCCTGAGTCCCCACAGCATTCTTCTGCACAGCCATAAAAGTGGGTGAAGGTATCCCTGAGCACCCTTGTGTTTGGCAGCAGCGAGAAGGGATGGCCCACCTGAGGTTGTCATGTCTTTACCTTTGGTCCAGGAGAATGTATCCTGCATTTACAGTACCTCATGGTACAGTAGCTCATGGCCCCACAACGACCACCCAATATGCTGGGCATTTTGTTTTTTTTTGCAAATGCCAAGTAATCAAACTTTTGCTTGAGGTTTCCATACCTGCAATCATTGAGAATAAATCCTTTGACGTTGAACTGGTAAATCCAGTCGATGTATGCCAGCACTCCCAATCTTTTGTTATTCAAATTCTTGCAAAGGCTTGGTAAGGAAAAAAAAATGGTGCTGGCAATAGTTGCCATCTGGCTGAAGCGCCCATGGTCTTAGCTGCTACTACAGCTGAGCACTCGAGAGCTACTTTCATGACTCTTTCGATTCCTCTGTCTGAAGCACATCTATTCCCTCCAACGAGACCTTATCTGATTGCACGGATATTGAACGACAAAGGCTTATCAGGTTAAGCTGCTCAGCAAAAGTTGTTGATAACCTTTAGACATGTGCATTCGTTTTCGTCCGAATGCATTTTTGGCCAAATTTTGGGTATTTTCGTTATCGTTTTAACAAACGAAAACGAATGTGCAGAATCCGAAATCCCAAAGATCCGACATACAAAAATGCTTTATTTTCGTTTTCGTTCCTTCAGCAGTTTTATATAGATAGGAGATTCAACATGACGCTGACAATAGCGATCTGTGTCTATCGAACCTGTGGTCTAATGTGCCTAACCTAACTCCTTTTAGTCCAAAATTATTCTACATAGAGAGGAAATGTTCGACCTAGAGAGAAAATATTCGACATTATAGAGACAGTGTTGGGGTTGACCATTCGACATGAACGACGAAGCAGCGAAAAACATACAAACGTTGAATCTGTCATTGAAGGCTTATGGTGTCTGTTCTAAGAAGATTCGACAAGCAGTTAAACTGTACAACGACGCAAGCGTACATTTCCGGTCAAATGCTCGGCCCATAGGCTATAGAAGAATTTGAATGTTGGTTGACTAGTAATAATAATTTATAAATATAATTATTACGTGTCATACAACATTAGAATTCTTCTATAGCTTGTAGGCGGAATATTCGACCTGAAATGTATGATTCGTCGTACAGTTTAGCTGCTCCATCAAATCTTCTTAGAACATTCAACAGACACCATAAGCCTTCAATGACAGATTCGACCTTAATCAATTCGGATTTTCGGACAAATGCATTTTTTAACGAAACTAAATAAATAAAAACGATTTTCGGGAGTAACTAAATAAATTTATTTTTCAGATGAGAACAAAATTCCGAAACAAAATATTTCAGTGTGCACATGTCTAATATCTTTTAGAAATACAGGAAGAGTAGCACCAATAACACTTATAGCAGAGTTTGGCAACAATTTGCATCTAACAAGGACACACAGCTGCATAACATCTTGAACTTCCGGCAGTGAGGATTTGACATGAGTCTCAGCTTGAGTACACTGAAGAGCTATATCTCAGCTACATCAACATTTTCCAAAAATCAGTGGTCCTCCAGTGAGTCCAGTTTTTAAAAGCAGTAATAAGGTTGAGACTTCTAAAGAAACTGCTTATTCTTAAACAGGATTTGCCTGGAATTCTTGGCTTCTGATCGCTTTAGCATTGAGCGGGGTGTTTCTCTCTGGCATCTTACTCTGAAAGCGTCTTCACATCTGCAAGAAGAATCTCTGAAATAATTGGATTGGGGTTGAAAGAACTCTTTATTACATTCTTTTGTGGACAGAGTTGTGTTGGTGCCAGTGTTGGGTTTCACTCCTAAAGTTACCATGGACTTCCATCTGAAATATGGAATTGTGCTCCATTTTTGTCTGCAAGCAACCAGTAAATAAGCCATTTGGGCAACAGCAAAGCTCTTAATCATATACAGAGTCAACAGCTAGCATCAGATGTTCAAATCACCTGTTCATCCTTTCTTAAGGTTCAAGTGAAGGTGGAAAAGTTATCATGATCAAACTCATATTGTTGGCTTACAATTCAAAGGGGTAAAGGCAGGGCCGGATTTTCTCTCCCTGCCGCCCCAAGGCCAGGTTCCGCATTGCACCCCCTCCCCGCCAACCGAACCCTCCCCCCCCTAATCAACGGAGAATGGGCGGCACAGTTAGTTCAAATATTTTTTATTTATTTTTTACTTTATCACTTTTTTTGTAGCTTGTCGCTTACTTTTATTAATTTTTGTATAATTTTCTTATTATTTTCCTTATTTTTCTTATTCTTTACATTTTTATTTTATTAATTTAATTATTATTTCTTATTATTTATTTATTTTTTATCAATTTCTTTCACTTAACTTTTTTGCTATCACACAGGAGAAAACAATTCCCTGTATGATAGCAATTGGAGGTGACATGTTCTCTTTATTGACCATGTCACCTCCAAAACAGGAGTCCTAGCACTGTGCTAGAACTCCTGTCACAGCTGAGATGGGAAGAGCACAGCTCTCCCCTCTCTGTGTACATCGGCAGCAGTGACAGGAGACAGACTCGGTGGCCGGGGGGAGGATGGAGTCCCGAAGACAGAGCCAAGAAAGAGAGATATGTGGGGTGGGGGGGGGGAGGGGAGGACAGACGAGAGCACACAATTTACCAGTGATTTTGGCGACATCGGCGCAATCACTTGTTAACGAGAGAGCGGATTCCCCCATAACTTACTGCCCTTAACTGTATGTTACTGTACGTCGGGGGACTCCATGCCACTGCCGCCCCTTGGCGCCCTGCCGCCCCAAGGCCTGGCCTCAGTGGCCTTGTGGGAAATCCGGGCCTGGGTAAAGGGGTTTATGGCACATTTCTCTTGAAGCGTTTTTTTCTCCTGGGCAGTAGCTGCTTGAGTTGTCAAGTTATTTCCTATTAGTATGCTGACATGACGCTGTTGGAAAATAAGAAAATTTGGCTTCAATACTTACCGTAATTTTCCTTTCTTGACCGAACCAATGGCAGCATAGTATTCCCCCCCAGTCCGAATAAGCTGGTTATGCAAAGCTGTGGCTAGGTAGGGTTTCAAATGTATTAATTTATGTTGCTATAAGAGTGGAAAAGGTGGAGACTACTCCATTATCATGCTTCCACAGAACTTGTCAAAAAAGGAAAATTACAGTAAGTACTGAGCCATTTTTTTGATTATAAATCCAGGAAAGAGAGTGGAACTGGTCACAGAACAATCCGACTTGATAACTTATTGGAAGAAAGTCTGAAAATATAAAAGAAAAACTCTTAATTTGCATCTGTAAATATTAGTTTTGGTTAAGCTAACAATTTTTTTATATTATATTTCAAGCTGTCCAAAACATAGTTTATTCAGTCTGTACAGACGCTATTTTATTTAAAAGTAGAAGGTGCCATCTAGTGGTATTATTCCATATTACAACTCTTTAAAAAATGTTTACCCGGGATATTTTTTAAACTTATTTACTGCATGTGTGATTACATCAGGAGCTGAAAGTGCTTAAAAAACAGAGTTTTTTTATCACAATTTATTATCATTATCACTATCACAAAAAAATGAAATAGTAATTAACCCAGTCATTGCCAAAGTAACAAAAGTAGTACTTTTTGCATTACTCACCTCCTCTCTGGTGCTATTTCCTAGACACCACTCACTCTGCAATCTAGCCAATCATCTTCTGGGATGAATGATGTCTAAGATCTTTCAGCCCACCTCCTGTAAGCCCAGGGTATCAAGGACCTGCCTTCTTTGGATGCATTATTATCCTGCCCTAGACTCACAGAAGAATTCAGCAGGGGTCAGCACCATATCATTATGCGGTGCCACTCTGCAGCATTCAAGTCCACAAACTGTTGAAAGAAGAGGACTCATGACATCATTTTATCAGGCCAAAGACATGTGCAAAAAAAATTGCTCTTAAAGGAAAACTGTAAGGACTTTTGGTTAGTGTTATTTATTTTTTTACAATTTCAAATGTATAAATAATTTTTTATTGTATTTGAATAAAACATACATGCATAAATATTTAATATAGTGGGCATGCATGATACTCTAAAAATAATGCAGGACTTTTCGAAAGGAAAGTCCATCACTATCCTAAAACTTTCTGGCATTCTGTTCTATCCATGTAGTTATCATGTTGACATATTTTCTTGCAAAGGGGATATATGCCCCCCTGACTCAGAAGAGGAAAAGACTTCTCAAAAGACTCACCTTACATGGAGCTCCATCTGCAGTCTGCAAGTGGTAGAAATGCGGTGAAATGAAAATACTGCAGTATATTGAAGGGCATTAGTGCACTTTTACGGCAGTATATTGAAATGCGTTAATGCAGTTTTACGTGCGTTAGTGCACTTTTATTTCAGTATATTGAAGGGCATATTGAACATGCCTTAGTGCACTTTTACGGCAGTATATTGAAGGGCATCAGTGCAGTTTTGCTGCAATAAATTAAAGTGCCTTAGTGCACTTTTACTGCAGTATATTGAAGTTTCTTAGTGCACTTTTACTGCAGTATATTGAAGTGGCTTAGTGCACTTTTACTGCAGTATATTGAAGTGCCTTAGTACACTTTTACTGCAGTATATTGAAGTGCCTTAGTGCACTTTTATTGCAGTATATTGAAGGGCATATTGAACATGCCTCAGTGCACTTTTACGGCAGTATATTGAAGGGCATCGGTGCAGTTTTGCTGCAATAAATTAAAGTGCCTTAGTGTACTTTTACTGCAGTATATTGAAATTTCTTAGTGCACTTTTACTGCAGTATATTGAAATTTCTTAGTGCACTTTTACTGCATTATATTGAAGTTTCTTAGTGCACTTTTAATGCAGTATATTGAAGTGGCTTAGTGAACTTTTACTGCAGTATATTGAAGTGCCTTAGTGCACTTTTACTGCAGTATATTGAAGTGCCTTAGTGCACTTTATGGTAGTATATTGAAGTGCGTTATTGCAGTTTTGCTGCAATAAATTGAAGTGCCTTAGTGCACTTTTACTGCAGTATATCGAAGTTTCTTAGGGCACTTTTACTGCAATACATTGAAGTTTCTTAGGGCACTTTTACAACCGTATATTGAAGTGCCTTAGTTCCCTTTTATGGCAGTATATTGAAGCGCGTTAGTGCCGTTTTACCGCAGTATATTGAATTGCGTCAATGCAGTTTTACTGCAGTATATTGAAGTGCATCAGTGCAGTTTTACTGCAGTATATTGTCAGTGGAGTGTTTCTGTGTAGAGTGCTCAAGTTAAAGTGCACCAGTTACCACTTTCCATTGATCATCCAAGTACACATTTTCCCTTCTCTATTACATTTTGGAATTTAGCCCCCCCATTCATGTCTGGTATGACAAGAAGAGGCTGACGTTCCCATGGCACTGTGAGGGGACCAGCAGCGTCTGTGTCCACACGCATAGATGAATGTGGTCTATCTTCAGGCAAGGCACCATTTCCACATTGCCCCTTGTCCTCCTGTTGCCCGTGCTATCCAGCCACAGCATGCAGAGGAGGTGGTGAACTGGCTTACTAAACCACCCTCTAAGGCCCGGTACACACGAGCAAACATGTACGATGAAAGCGGTCTGTCGGACCGTTTTCACCGTACATGCCTGCCAGAGGGCTTCTGTACGATGGTTGTACTAACCATCGTACAGAAGTCCGCGCGTAAACACTACGCGGGGCGTGTCCGCGTCGTCGCCGCGACGACCTGGGCGGGCCTGCCATTTAAAGGCTTCCACGCATGCATCAAAGTCATTCGACGCATGCGAGGGACGGCGGGCGCTCGGACATGTACGGTAGGTCTGTACTGACGACCGTACATGTCCGCGCGGGCAGGATTCCAGCGGACGGTTTTAAAACACGTCCAGGAATATTTGCCCGCTGGGAAAAGGCCCGGCGGGCAAATGTTTGCTGGAATTCGGCCCGCTCGGGCCTACACACGACCGAACATGTATGCTGAAACTGGCCCGCGGACCAGTTTCAGCATACATGTTTGGTCGTGTGTACGGGGCCTTACACCCAAGCAGAGACTATTACGCAGTCCACCACAACTGCCAGAGCAGCTTATTCTGCCTCCTTGTCCACACCTATTCCTGCCATAGCCCCAGCATCATACATGGAGGAATAAGTTGAGTTATTTGAACACAGCAGCAGCTACTTGCTCCTTAACGATGCACAGACATTACTTGATTCTGATGTTGTTTCTGAGGTTAAGGAAGGTAGGAACATGAGTCTACAGAGAGGAGAGAACACTGGTAAACAACAAATTGGCAGTCATGCTCCACAATCCACAGTATATTGCCAAGTTGGCTCCAGTTATGATGAGGATGGAGGGGATGCTGATGATGAAGTCACTGACACAACGTGGGTGCCGGATAGAGCAGTGCAGGAAAGTTAGGGTGAGGCACAACGCCAATCATGGAGGAGTAGAGAGCAGCCACTGTATTCCATCACATTGCGGAGCTGTTATCTCCTGACCCAGTTCCCACAACTCAGCTGTCTGGGCCTTTTTTAGCACATGATCGCACTGTTGCAATTTGCTAACTTTGCTCAAGCAGATCAAACATGGAAAAAACACCAGCCATTTGGGTACCACATGTATGACAAGGGTCAGCAGGAGTGTCAGCGGTGCATGGGAGGCTGCCTGTAACACTTCCCTGCCATTTATTCAAGTTAGGCTGTCCCTCGGGGATCTTCACTATCTCCTGAGGAAGCCGGAGTTGGTGGAGGGGAGCCAGGGGTGTGACTGCCTCCTCCACTCCTCCCAAAGACTTGTTCACTCAGGCTGAGGAGGAGAGACCACAGCAGCCCAGGAGTGTTCGTATCCAGGAATGCACATTGTCACTGCATACAGCCCTAACCTGCCACTATTGCACCATGTACTATCCAAATCTACCAGTATACCTCCCTATACTACCCACATCTGCCACTATACCTCCCTATACTACCCGCATCTGCCACTATACCCCCCTATACTACCCACATCTGCCACTATACCCCCCTATACTACCCACATCTGCCACTATACCTCCATATTCTACCCACATCTGCCACTATACCTCCCTATTCTACCCACATATGCCACTATACCTCCCTATTCTACCCACATCTGCCATATATCTCCCTATACTACCCACATCTGCCATTATACATCCCTATATTACCCACATCTGCCACTATACCTCCCTATACTACCCACATCTGCCCATATACCTCCCTATACTAACCACATCTGCCACTATACCCCTCCAATACTACCCTCATCTACCACTGTACCTTCCTATTCTACCCACATCTGCCACTATACCTCTCTATACTACCCAAATCTGTACCTCTCTCTCATCCCCTCTTTCTCATACCTCCCTCTCACCCTCTCTCTCACCCCCCTCCCTCTCTCTCTCTGTGTCCCACCCCAATCTCCCACTCCCTCTCTCTCCTCTTATCCCCCCTCTCTTTCTCACTCTTTTTCTTTCTTTCTCTCACCTCTGTCTCTCTCTCTCTTTCATCCTCCCTCTCTCTCTCTCTTTCACCCCCACTCTCTTTCGCCCTCAATCTCTCTCTTAGCCCCCCTTTTTTTCACTCACTTTTACTCTAACCCCCCGCCTCTCACCCTTCCCTCTCTCTCACAGCCCCTCCCTCTATCGCCCCCTCTCTCTCACTCCCTTTCTCACCCCCCTCTCTCACCTCTTCCTCTCTCTCTCCCCCTGTCACCCCCCTTATCGCCCTCTCTTACCCTCCCTCTTTCTCTCACCCCTCTTTCTCACCCTTCTTCTTTCTCTCACTCCTCTCTCTCTCTCTCTGTTACATCCCCATCCCCCCTTTTCTCTCTCGTCCCCTCTCTATTTAATTTAATTTGTTTAAATATTTAATTTGTTTTACCAGAAATTGTTGGCATTTTCATTTTATTTATTTCGATAAAAAAGCCCACCAAAATTTTCAGCACCAGGCCCTATTCTGGCCCTGTGCAGTATGGAGTATTTCCTGTGATGTTCTACAGTGTATGGACACAGGAAAACACACCAAATTATAAATAGCCCCCCCACAGCATATTCGCTGGCCTACATTTACTGGCAATCACTGCATATACGCCTGCAGTCTCCCCTTGTTCATTCCCAGAACGCCTTGTATTCTATGAAAAGAATACAAGATTTGTGTGAATAAATCAAAGAACAGGAAAAGGAGAGTGAACGACATGATCCCCCACACTGTGCACTAGCCAGAACGGTCACAAGCAGTGCTGGAAAAAGAGCAATGCCTGTAGCATCCAGACTGTTAAAAACTAAGGGGCAGATTCACGTAGAGCTGCGTTAAAATTGTGCGGGCGTAACGTATCTAATTTACATTACGCCTCCGCAACTTACACGGGCAAGTGCTGTATTCTCAAAGCATTTGCTCCGTAAATTGCGGCTGGGTAGTGTAAATCGGCCGGCGTAAGCCTGCCTAGTTAAAATTTGGATCAGGGGGGGCGTGTTTTATGCAAAACTACTGTGACCCGACGTGATTGACGTTTTTTCGGAACGGCGCATGCGCCGTCCGTGGAATTTCCCAGTGTGCATTGCTCCAAAGTATGCCGCAAGGACGTCATTGGACGCGAACGTAAATGACGTCCAGCCCCATTCATGGACGACTTACGCAAATGACGTAACTTTTTCAAAATTCGACGCGGGAACGACGGCCATACTTAACATTGGCCGCGCCTCATATAGCAGGGGCAACTTTACGCCGGGAAAAGCCTAACGTAAACGTCGTAACTTTACTGCGTCGGCCGCGCGTACGTTCGGGAATTCGCGTATCTAGCTAATTTGCATACTCGATGCGGAATTCGACGGAAGCGCCACCTAGCAGTCAAAAAAAAATGCAGTTTAGATCCGACGGCGTAAGAGACTTACGCCTGTCGGATCTAATGGATATCTATGCGTAACTAATTCTAAGAATCAGTCGCATAGATACGACCGGTCAGATTAGGACTTACGACGGCGTACATGGCGCTGCGCCGTCGTAAGTTCTTTAAGAATCTGGGCTTAAGATTTGTACAGTAACCAGCAGCCAGCTGGCAATAAGACAATCAGCATTAGAGGTAAATTATACCACTTGTGCCTATGGCCAAAAAGATTTTGTTTTTCCTGGGGTTCCACTTTAACTTCTCCAAAAGCTTTGCAAAAGCTTCCTGTACACATTGCTTTTATAATAGCAAATATGACCAAGGCCTTACAGAAAGCATACGTCCTATATTAAGGTGACGAGATTTTGAAAATTAAATCCGGGGACATATTTTTTTTTTACTAGTAATGGCGGCAATCAGCGTCTCTCTGCCCGTCGCCACCGCCGACCGCCTCACAGCCTGTCAAGTCTTAGGCCCCATACACACGATAGAATTTATCCGCGAATACGGTCCAGCGGACCGTTTCCGCGGATAAATCCTCTCGAGGATTTCGGCGGATTTTCATGCGATGGAGTGTACACACCATCGCATTGAAATCCGCGCCGAAATCCTCTGGCGATGACGTGTCGCGCCGTCGCCGCGATTATGACGCGGCGACGTGCGCTACGCTGTCATATAAGGAATTCCACGCATGCGTCTAATCATTGCGACGCATGCGGGGGATCCCTTCGGACGGATGGATCCGGTGAGTCTATACAGACCAGCGGATCCATCCGTTGGGATGGACTCCAGCAGATGGATATGTTCTGCATGTCAGCGAATATTCGATCTGCTGGAATCCATCCCAGGGGAGATATATCCGCGGAAACAGATCCGCTGGCGTGTACACACCATAGGATCTATCCGCTGAAACCCATTTGCTGGGATTTATCTGCGGATGGATTCTATGGTGTGTACGGGGCCTTACTCTCCGGGCCCCTGCTACTACTAGGTGGGGAGTGGAGAAAGATCCCTCCGCCAGGGAAGTCAAGAAGATAAGCAGGCAGGCATCTGGCCGGGACTTTAGCTGGATTGGCATGCGTCCGAAACGGAAGAAATATCCCCTCCGCTCCAACCAGCACAAGATCATCAGAAAGGGGCACAGATAGTGGAAAATACACCCCCTAAGCTAGTAGGAGTGGCTGAGCAGGGGTGTGTAATTCCTTTTTTTTTTTATCAATTCTGCACTGACTGGGCCGGATTCGGATACATTGCAGTATCTGTCAGCGCGGCGTAACGTATCTCATATACGGTACGCCGCCGTAACTTAGGGCGCAAGTTCTGTATGCAGAAAGAACTTGCGCCCTTAGTTACGGCGGCGTAACGTATGTGTGTCGGCATAAGCCCGCCTAATTCAAATGGGGATGATGTGGGCGTGTTTTATGGAAATTCACTGTGACCCCACGTATTTGACGTATTTTACGAACGCCGCAAGTCGTCATTGATTTCGACGTGAACGGAACTTACGTTCAGCCCTATTCGCGAACGACTTACGCAAACAACGTCAAATTTTCAAAACTCGACGCGGGAACGACATCCATAATTAACATTGGCTACGCCTCATATAGCAGGGGTAACTTTACGCCGGAAAAAGCCTAACGTAAACGACGTAAAAAGATGCGCCGGCCAGACGTACGTTTCTGAATCGGCGCATCTACCTAATTAGCATATTCATTGCGTAACTATACGGAAGCGCCACCTAGCGGCCAGCATAAATTTGCAGCCTAAGACACAACGGTGTAAGACACTTATGCCGGACGGATCTTAGGGAAATCTATGCGTAACTGATTCTCTGAATCAGTCGCATAGATACGACCACGCACACTCAGAGATACAACGGCATATCCGGAGATACGCTGTCGAATCTCCTTTCTGAATCTGGCCCACTGTCTTTTTCAAATCCAATCTGGGGATAAACCCAGGGACAGACTTGGTCCAGGGACAGTGTGCTCAATCCAGGGACTGTCCCTGGAAACTGGGGATGTCTGGTCACCCTATCCTATATATAATGTATTGTATACGATTGTTATAATACTGAAATTAATGTAATACTGTCCTTAGTAAATTATATATTACAATAAATCACATAAAGGTTGATCGTTTTTCAGCAGTTCTGGGGTCAAAACGTTCAAATTATAAATTTTCAAACCTGGGACTGTCTCAAAAAATCAGGGACAGTTGGCAATTGTACCCATATAGGAGAGTCAAGCTGTGCTTGTTTTTCAGATTTTTCCACCTGACAGCACTTTACAGGTACATCTGCATCTGTATTCAAAAGGTGGAATGATAATTTCCATGCCTTTGAAAAACCTCTGTGCTTTAGCTTTGCATCTCCATCTGTCTTTTTAAACTGTGCCAACTGACATCTGCTAAAGGCTTCAGTTTAAAAAAAAAAAAAAAGGTATGATACTGAATTTTATTTTAATATAAGATGCTCCATTGCTGTATAGTAATAAAGGAATAAATAAATATATAAATGTATATACACAGATTGATACATACATACCGATAATGCAAACAACTTTTTTAACTTTATTGAACTGTATAAATAACTGTCTTTTTAAACAATATAAGCTTTTGTTATATAAAATGTGTCTGTCTACAACTGAGAAAGATGATGGCTAGGAATTCTAGAACTCTTTACAATGGAGAAGCAAATACTTCTATATGTGTTTTTAACTACTTCCGGAAGGTTTCACCCCCCTCCATGACCAGGCCATTTTTTGCTATTTGCCACTGTGCTACTTTAACTGATAATTGCGTGGTCATGCAACACCCAAATTAAATTTGTATAATTTTTTTTCACACAAATAGAGCTTTCTTTTGGAGGTATCTGATCACCGCTGTTTTATTTTTTATTTTTTATTATATATAAACAAAAAAAAGACCAAATATTTAGGAAGGAAAACTTCTTCGTGAATTTAGGCCAAAATGTATTCTGCTACATGTCTTTGGTAAAAAAAAAATCCAATAGGTGTATAGTGGTTGGTTTGTGTGAAAGTTCTAGCATCTTCAAATTATAGTATATATGCTGGAATTTATTTTTAATAATGGCGGTGATCAGTGACTTATAGTGGGACTGTGATAGTGTGGTGGTCAATCTGACACTAGGTGACGCTGGCTGGAGGGTGCACTAACTCACACTGGGGTAGATTCAGGTACATTTGCGCAGTTCTTACGGAGGCGCAGCGCAGCAGTAGCTCCGTAAATTGCGTGGGCGCTCCTGAAAAATGCCCGGCGTAAGAGCGCGCAATTTAAATCATCCCATAGGGGGCATGGATCATTTAAATTAGGCGCGTTCCCGCGCCGAACGTAGTGCGCATGCTCCGTCGGGAAACTTTCCCGACGTGCATTGCGGTAAATGACGTCGCAAGGAGGTCATTTGCTTCAAAGTGAACGTGAATGGCATCCAGCGCCATTTACGATTCACTTACGCAAACGACGTAATTTTTCAAAAACGCGACGCGGGAACGACGGGTTATATACGTAGCATTGGCTGCCCCTGCTAACAGGGGCAGCCTTACGCAAAAACCGACGTACGCAAACGACGTAAACTGCGTACGCAGGGCTCGCGTAGGGTTGTGAATCGGCGTTAGTATGCAATTTGCATACTCTACGCTGACCACTACGGGAACGCCCCCTAGCGGCCATCATAAGAATGCAGCCTACGATATGACTGGCATAAGAGCCTTATGCTAGTCATATCTTAGGCTGCAGTCGGCGTAACGAGGTTCCTGAATCAGGAGCATTCGAAACGCCGGCGCAAGTAAGCAATTGCGATGCGTAACTATGGTTACGCAGATGCAATTGCTACCTGAATCTACCCCACTGACAGTAATCAAAATAATTATGCCACAAAATGCAATCTTCAAAATCACAAAAAAGCTGCAATCCCTAAAAGTGTTCCCACATCAAATATGACTACATTAACCACTTGCCGCCCGCTGGCCGGCAAATGACGGCTGGGCGATGCGGGTCTTCTTCTAGGCGGGCGTCATATGATGTCCTCGCCTTCCCGGCCCACTAAGGTGCGTCCGCCGCGTCACTGGGGACCCGATGCGCGTGCCCGGGATTGTCCAGTAACAGAGCAGGACCATGGCTCTGTGTGTGAAAACACACAGATCCACGTCCTGTCCTGTCAGGTGAGAGGAGACCGATGGTGTCAGTCTCCTCCCCTTGTGAGTCCCCTCCCCCTACAGTTAGAATCACTCCCTAGGTAACATATTTATCCCCTTGAAAGTGACACAATTTTTATTTTATTTTTTTAACCGCTTAAGCCCCGGACCATTTTGGTGGTTAACCACATGCCGACCACGGTATAGACAAAATACGCCTACAGCGCGGTCGAGTTATTCTGGGTGGACGTCTATGGACAACCTCCCAGGATCTTGCTCCCGCATGCCCCCTGGGGTGCGCTCCCGGAATCATCCGTGACCGCCGGCGCATTACGGATCGTGGTAAAAAACGATTTTTTTACCATGTGTCCTGTTCAAGAGGTTTCCCTTTGAACAAATCTTTTCAAGGAAGTTAAATCTCCTCTTTCACAGTTGTCACTGGAAAAGATGTCCCAATTGAAAGATTTTCTCTCCTGTTCTGGTGGCAACTCACAATTTCAATTTTTTTTTTTTTTTCTTTTTTTTTTACCACCTCAGCTATTAACAAATTCAAGAGACCAGCTCATGATTTGATGCTTCTTACGTCTCTGTTTGTGGTTTGCATCATATGTGGTATATTATACAATTTCAAATTTTCATTCACTTTCAGTCCCCGTGGGGTTGATTTACTAAAAATTGGGAGTGCAAAATCTGGTGCAGCTCTTCAAAGAAACCAATGAGCTTCCAGTTTGTTTTTGTTTTTTTGTCAAAGCTTAACTGAACAAGTCAGAAGCTAAATTAAAGGGGTTGTAAAGGTTTTCTGTCTGGAATTACGTACCAAAAGCGGTACAATTATTTGCAAGGAAATTTGGTGTTTTATACTGTAGGCCTGCAATTCTTAGGAATAACTCATTTAAATCTGACCAAACAAGAATCTAATAGGCATCCCTGATTTTTTTTTAAAAACAAAATTATAAATTATAATATAATAAATAATTATAAATAATTATAACAAATAATAATATAATTATAATAAAAATTATTCAATAATGTAATCAACTCAAAATCACTGAAATTTGCTCAGTTGCAGAATTGTCGCTGTCATTACTTTTATTTTTTTATGACGAATTTCCCCACAAATCGCTATCGCACAATTCTGCAAGTGATAATAATTTATTATCGCTGTTTTCTAGCTGCTCTAAAACCATTTTTGACATAAAGGGACACTTTTGGTTGCTATGGACAATCTACAGTTTCCAGGCAGAAATAACAGTTTTTATTATATAAAAGTACATGTAGGGCACTGGGCAGACCACTAGGGACAAGGGGGGTGTGTATTTTTTACATACAGTGCTGTAATCTATAAGATTACAGTATACTGTATGTAAAGTGTTTGTTTACTTTTTGAATTTGGCGCCGTTCTCCGCCCCCGTGCGTCGTAACGTCGCAGGGAATGGAGATCGGCGGCACACGGGGACACTGTGAATCGAGCAAGGTCCCGCTCGCTCACACAGCGGAAGATAAGTAACTTGTCTGTGGATTCAGCGAGCAGGTAAGCCGCGCTGCTGCACACTCTGCACAGCTACCCCGAGCGTGACTCGGGGATACCGATAGTAGCATTGAAAAACCACCCCGAGTCACGCTCGGGGATACCGCCAGGGAGGTTAAGCTAGTGCATTGGTTCACTTACCTTTTCCTTCGATTTCCCTTTTAATTTTTTTTTCTTTGTTTTCTTTGTCTGAATTTCTCACTTCCTGTTCCTCCTCAGTAAGGTGGTCAATAAGCTGTTCTAAATGACTTTCCACCACTCGGATGATGGTGGAAAGCTTACTGAGGAGAAACAGGAAGTGAGAAATTCAAACAAAGAAAAAAATATTTAGAAGGGAAATGGAAGGAAAAGGTAAGTGAACAAACCATGCCCTAGCTTAAAGGAACCAATTTAGAAAATAAAAGACGAACCTTTACAACCCCTTTAATTACCATGCACAAGCACAAGTTTTTTTCACTTAACAGTTTTAGTAAATCAGCCCCTCACCAGGATAAATGGAAAGATCAATAAAAACCTAAAACGTCTTAATCCTTTAGCACTCTACCCTAATTGTCTGTTGTGCCAACAAATAGTCCCGGCTTCGTGGAGGGTATTCCTTTTCTATCAAAACTGAAAAAAGTTTTGCCTTTTGATACACCTTAGCCAAGGGTGCTCAACCTGTAGCCCTCCAGCTGTTGTGGAACTACTACAAGTCCCATGATGCATTGCAAGTCGCTGACCTTTACAAGTATGACTGCCAAAGGCAGATGCATGATGGGATTTGTAGTTCAGGTGAGCCACAGGTTGGGAACCCATGCTTTAGATGGTATGCCCAGCAAATCACAATTAGGAATTTTCAATTTCTTAAGAAGTCTTCATCTTCTAAATAACTATTTTTTTGCTACCCTGACACAACCATCTGTTTACACACCATTTCCCCTCCATTCACCAACTGCCTCCGTTCCTCCAGCACCTGTTACATTATCATCCCCTCTTCTGCTTTCTAATCTCTATGCTTCAGTAGAATTTATTTTTTTCTTACAGCACACGGTTTAGCAGACTAAATAATATCTGGTTTGGGTTAGTTTAATACAGTACTTATGAAATTTACATTATTATTATTTTTTTATTGCTGTGACCATTGTATATGTAAATTGAATATGTAGTCTTTTTTTAACTAGGCAAAAAAGGTCAGTTTGATAAAAATAATCAATGCGTTTTAATATTTTAAAATGTTTTAATTGTGTATAATTTGTAATTTTTATATGCATTGATCAAGTGCACACGTTTTAGTTTTAGGATCCCATAATACCTATACAATCCTTTGCTGCAATTCACTACCTATACTTACACTATATTGTCAAAAGTATTGGGATGCCTGCCTTTACAAAACACCTTGCAGTGTCTAGTCCCCACCCCCCCCCCCCCCCCCCCCCCCCGTCAGTAGGGTATTTTGGTTTGTGCTGCCCTATAGGCCTGACTAAACTTGTGCATCTCCTAATTTAAATATGACCCACCCCTTCCTGTCAAGGCCACACCCCTTGGCGGTATTCCCGAGTCTGACTCTGGGTTACATTTTTTTGCTGCGATCGATAACCCCGAGTCAGACTCGGGCTCGCCTCGCTGAATCCACAGGCAGTGTTTACTTACCCTGTCCCTGGATCCAGCGATGCCATTGCGCTGTGTGAGCGAGCGGGTGCTCGCTCGATTCACACAGTGCCTCTGTGTGCCGCCGATCTCCGTTCCCTGCGACGTTACGACGCACGGGGACGGAGAACGGCGCCAAATTCAAAAAGGTAAACAAACACCTTACATACAGTATACTGTAATCTTATAGATTACAGTACTGTATGTAAAAAATACACACACCCCTTGTCCCTAGTGGTCTGCCCAGTGCCCTACATGTTCTTTTATATAATAAAAACTGTTCTTTCTGCCTGCAAACTGTAGATTGTCCACAGCAACCAATAGTGTCCCTTTATGTCAAAAATGGTTTTAGAGCAGCTAGAAAACAGCGATAATAAATTATAATCACTTGCCGAATTGGCGACAATTCTGCAACTGAGCAAATTTCAGTGATTTTGAGTTGATTACATTATTGAATAATTTTTATTATAATTATATTATTATTTGTTATAATTATTTCCTATATCACCTAAAATCTGAAATAATCATACCGCCAGGGAGGTTAATTTTCAAATAGGGACACTAGTTCTGAGGGCCTGGGGGGGGGGCAATGAATTCCCTTAATTTGCATAGATTTCTTCTCACTTCCTGTTTTGCTATGGGGCAGGAAGCGAAGGGAAATTTCTGCAATGGGACAGGGATGGTAAAAAATAAACTGACAGGGACTGTAACCCTCCCTTACTCTATCCAAAATAAAAAAAAAGTGTTGCCTATAGTTCTTTTTTAAGCACAAATTTTTGATAATTTTAATTTTATGGAGAGGACTAAGAACATATAACCATGCCAATGGTGCAGTAGAAAACAAATTTAGAAGCAGCACCCCCCCCCACAGTTGCGGAATGCTGGCCGCTCGCATACCGGAAGCAGTGCGGCTGCTTTATGGGGGGCGCTAGACTAATTTGCCTCTCAGCCCAGTTTGCTCCATAAGACTGTAGAGCAAGCCAGCAGGGACTCTTTCCGTGCTGCCCCCTTGCAAAGTGCTGCCCTAGGCTTGGGCCTTGTTGGCCTAGGCCAGGATACAGCATTGCCCTCCGCAGCCATTGGCTCCCCCTGCTGTCAATCAAATTCAGTGACATGGGGACAGGGCTGATTCATACACTCGGCAGCTATGGACGCAGAGTGTATGACACGGAAGCGCACCCGCAAGGTAACCCCCTTGAGAAAGAGCTGCCGTGGGACCCCAGAACAGTGGAGGTAAGTATGACATGTTTTTTGTTTTATTTTTTTAAACGGGAACCATTACAACCAATTTAATGGCATCCCAGTCTGTAAGGTTCAATATTGAGTTGGCCCACCCTTTGCAGCTATAACAGGTTCAACTCTTCTGGGAAGTCTGTCCACAAAGTTTAGGAGTGTGTCTTTGGGAATGGTTGACCATTCTTCCAGAAACGCATTAAACATCATGTACGTGTAAAGGCAGGTGTCCCAATACTTTTGACAATATAGTGTATATACACCTTAAGGCGATTTAGTTCACATTTGTAGCGGTATACAAGTTACTCACTCACTATGTAATGTTTATGTACTGTTCGGAGCCGCTGTGGAGATATGTGAACCTTCTCCATAGAGAGCTGGTCAAATTCTCTTGCTATTGCAAATTGGATGCGGGGAAGCCAGTGTGAACCCAGCCTCAGATAAAAAGTCAATGATGGAATCAAACATCTGTGATAGGTTTACCTGATTGGCCGTCTCCACATCACAAACTGAGAGGAAAGCATGATTAAACTTAAAGCATGCTCTCTAAATTCCTTTCTATTTACAGTATTCTAGCTTATGTCAAACTCAGTTATGAAAAATAATGAATGCATTAAAGCAGAACTATGGTCTCCCATGAAAAAATTGGACGGATTGGTGGGATTGTATGTAAAAGAAGGGCGTACTTACACATGTCGGTTCCAAGGGGATACTTTCCCCATCGTAAGCAACAAATACGGTATATACAGTAATGGGGCTGGGCGTAGGTTACGTTCACGTCGAAAGCATTGAGCCGACGTATCTTAGGGAGTATATGCGACGTGATTCTGTGCATGCGCCGTTCGTACGGCCATTCATTTACATGGGGTTACGACTCATTTTAATACAACACGCCCACTACCTGCCTACTTTGAATTAGGCGGGCTTACGCCAGCCTATTTACGTTACGCTGGCGTAAATATGGGAGCAAGTGCTTTGCGAATACTCAGCTTGCCTCTCAATGTTACGTTGGCGTAGCGCATATGAGATGCGCTACGACCGGCACAAAGATACGCCAATGTACCTGAATCTGGCCCTTACTATATATACACACAGTTCCGATCCTGGCCTCCCTGAGGCCCTAAGCAAAATGACATGTCACATTAAATATTAAAGTTGAGAAGCAGGGGGAGGGGGTGTTCTGCTATCGGAACTGACATCTTACATTAAAGTGAGAAGGCGGGGGTGCTGACTTCTTACCTCTTCTCCCATGCAGCCAGCAAGTTGAGAAGCGGGGTGAGGGGCCAAAAATGACTTCTCACCAGGTGGGGCCTCTAGTAATTTGGGGGGTCCCCTGCAGCTTTATATATTGTGAGGGTTTAGCTCGGTAGCGGGGTGTGTGACCCCTTGGATGGGTTCACCACACACTGAATTTATACAGACTGGCAGTCGAAGATGGTTGAAAACAAAGTTTTGGGTTTATTTTTCCATCTTGCTGGAAAACAATTGCAAGCATCCAAACAGCATAAACAAAATCAAACATAAAATAAACCCTAGCCACTCTGGGCGTCTACCTTCCACACAGGAACCTATCTATGGAGTCTGACTCAGCCTAGCGCTGGGCAGACAGTGCTGGTCGTACAGCACAAAACAATAGTCTTTTGATTTTTATCACACAGAAAAATCACTCCTCTCCTCACCTCCTCAGAAGACTTTCAGTGCTGCTCTCCTACTCACAAAGCCTTAGGAATGATGCAGCAATTCAGTGGTAATCCTTTGGACTACTTATAGAGGCCTTAATTGCCTCATTCTGAACAGCTGGAGACTTTCAACACCCTTAGACCTTGTCTGGCTATTTTTGCAGCTGACGCCCAATAACAATTTGTGTATTGTCTAAACAAGGCAGAAATGCATGTCCCGTCTGTGACAACACCCACAGATTTACCTGACTTCCTGTCATAAACCTGACTGTCCTGTCACAATATATATATATATATATATATACTGTATATATATATATATATATATATATATATATATATATATATATATATATAGTCATTATCACTACATCAAGAATGTATTTTAAGCAACTGAGTAAGAAATGGCAGCTCTCTTATTTTTTGCCCTCACAGGTTTCCTTTAAGAGTTAGTGTTTTCATGGGTAGCCAAGAGACAAAAAGAATGAGTCAACTAAAATGAGAGGAACAGTCATATTTAACATCCCGGCTGCAGTAAATGTAGCACTGAGATTCAGCTTGGCAGAGAGAGGCAAGCAGCAGCTGAGGTGATAGATAGTGCCATATGCTATGTGCTGTTAATGCTGGCTGTTAAGATTAACACATTTAAAGTGGTAATACAGGCTTAAGGATTTTTTTCTCTGCTTTCTCTGCATTAAGGCAAAAAAAAATTCTGGTCCCAAGAACATCGGCTCTTTCTGCTCTCTCCCTCCTCACAGGACAGGCAGCAGCAGGAGCCAGTGACAAGGGCGAGGGGGGGAGCAGGGTGGAGACACACTGTCTAGGTCTATGGATGCAGGCAGCATGGCTCAGGATTGAGCCCGCACAAGTGCACCATAGATAGCGGCTTCCTATGGGGGGGACTCGCTGAGGAGGAGGAGCCAAGAGCATTGGCGAGGAACCCCAGAAAAAGAGGATCAGAGCTGCTCTGTGCAAAACCATTGCACAGAGCAGGTAAAATGTGTACTATTTTTAGAAATTAGGTTTAGAATGACTTTAGGGCTGCTGGGTTTCTTTATCTTAAAGTGGATGTAAACCCGAAAAAAAAAATCTTTGCCGTCACAATGTAGAGTATAAGATTTCCTATCATCTGTGCCCAGTCTTGCCACACAGAGTTAATCCAGCTCTGAGCAATCCTCTTTTATTGTTCAGGGAAATAAAACGGACTTACAGAGAAAACCCTTAGTCCGTTCCGCCCCCTTGCTGTGAGTGACAGGTTATTTACATATCTCATGCACTAGCCTGGACAGGCATTATTTTTTAATTCCCACCCCCACTCCTTTTCTGAAGTCATGTGGGTACTTTTCTGGATTTTGACTGGATTTTAGTGATCATAGCAGAATTTATTGTAAGGGGAGTGTAGAGGTGGGCTGGGAGTCTACTGACATTACGACTCCACCCACAGAGCTCCAGACAACAGATCCACCCACAGAATCTGCAGTTTTGCAGTCCTTATAACAGACAGAGGGGAGACATTTGACAGGTAAGGATACATGCATGAGGCATCTATAGCCTTAAAGATCAGCACCATGGCAGTAATTTAGAAAGGATGAGAGTGGGTTTACATCCACTTTAAGCAAAGCGTATAAAGTAAACAGGCTATAGACCTAATAGGAGAGAAAGAGTTGGGCACCTCTAGGACTATCAGTTTGATAATTGTGCAATAAATGACATAGACTCACCTAATACTTTAGCCATGCATTGATGGTTGAACGATGCTTTCACTACACGTTGCTTACACACTAGATAAGTGTATGCATACGCAGTGGTGGCCCGTCCATTAGGGGCTCACAGAGCGCCGCACCCCCCCCCCCCCCCAGCCATGCTTTCGAAATATTCGAAATTTGAAAAATAAAAAATTTGAAAAAAAAATGAAAAATTAGAAATTTCTAAAATTAGAGAATTTGAAAATTAAAAAAGGGTGATTATACTGCGCTGCTTAAAACACACTAATTAATAAGACCAGCTGCTCACACTGCTAACAGAGACACATTAGCTGGAACAAACAGAAACAAAATTGTGTAGCGCTATGGCAAATTAATATCTATAGTGGTAGTTCCTCATGGGAACAAAGGGAACATAAATAAAGTAACAAATGCAATAAAGAAGTTCTCGTGAAAGATAAAGTCCAATGGTTGTAAACACAAAGTCCATATATCTGTAGACACCACGTGCAAAATGAGGGAACTTGATTAGAATCCCATCGAGACAAATAGTGTAGTGAGTAATCACCGCCACCAGTGGTAGTAAATGGAGGCTTACCGAAGATGGTGGACCTGAAATGACGTACGTCAATCAAATCATAACAAGCTTCAAGTACCAGACAGGGTACACAAAGTAGCAATCACCAAGAAACTTGCTAGAAGTAATCAATCAGTGTATGATCATAAATGGATAACCTTGGATCTTTGCAGCTCAGCAAGGGGTTAAATAGTTGAAAGAAAATGGAAAGAGAAGGGCCACATAGCCGGTATAAAACTGGGTATTTATTGTAAAAAGATAGCAAGTGCACTCACATGTATCTGGATAAAAACTTGCATATTCTATAGTATGAGGCGGCAGTGGAGCCTCCACTGCCGCCTCATACTATAGGTCCACCATCAAATTCGAAAATTTGAAATTCCAAAATGAAAAATTCCAAAATTAAAAATTCGAAAATGAAAAATTCCAAAATTCGAAATTGAAAAATTCCAAAATTCCAAAATGAAAAATTCGAAAATTCGAAATTGAAAAATTCGAAAATTCGAAAATGAAAAATTCGAAAAAAAATATTTTTTTTGAATATTCGAATTTGCGAATTTTTTAATTCGCAAATTTGAATATTCGAAAAATAAAAAATTCGAAAATTCAAAAATGAAAATTCGAAAAAAAAAAAAAATTGAAAATTCGAATATTCGAAATTTGAAAATTCGAAATTTGAATATTGGAAAATTCAAAAAATTCGAAAATAAAAAATGAAAAATTTGAAATTTCGAAAATTCAGAATTTCTAAAATTTGAAAATTAAAAAAAACGAAAAATTTCCGAAAATCAGAATTTCCGAAATTCGGAAATACGAAAATTCGAAAATGAAAAAATTTGGTAATACGAAAATTCGGAAATTAAAAATTCGGAAATTAAAAAATTTGGAAATTCGAAATTTCGGAAGTCCGAAAATTCGGAAATTGAAAAATTCAGAAATACGAAAATTGGATTATTCGGATATTCGAAAATTCAAAGTACGAAAATTCGGAAATAACAAATTTTCGTTAAAAAACAAATTAGAAACTAAATGAATTGCACATGTCTAGGAGCAGCTGCGTACCCCATTAGTGGTGGTAGGGCCTCTGATGAGAATACCTACCATCACCAGCACTTCTTGGATTGATCCTTTTCCCGGCTTGCCATCACTGTTCTTCTGTATAGTTTGGAGTCTAGAGATCCATCATCCGGATGAAGAGGCCAAGTTGGAGGAAGCTTAACCAGTTCCCGACCCCCGCATGTACATATACGTCCACAATATGGCACGTACAGGCACATGGGCGTACACGTACGTCCTCGCCTATTAGCGGGTGGGGGGTCCGATCGGGACCCCCCCCCGCTACATGCGGAGGTCGGGTCCGCTCGGGGAGCGATCCGGGACCACGGCGCGGCTATTTGTTTATAGCCGCTCCGTCGCGATCGCTCCCCGGAGCTGAAGAACGAGGAGAGCCGTGTGTAAACACGGCTTCCCCGTCCTTCACTATGGCGGCGCATCGATCGCGTCATTCCCTTTATAGGGAAGACACAATCGATGACGTCATTCCTACAGCCACACCCCCAAACAGTTGTAAACACATACTAGGTGCACCCTAACTCCTACAGCGCCACCTGTGGTTAACTCCCAAACTGCAACTGTCATTTTCACAATAAAGAATGCAATTTAAATGCATTTTTTGCTGTGAAAATGACAATGGTCCCAAAAATGTGTCAAAATTGTCCGAAGTGTCCGCCATAATGTCGCAGTCACGAAAAAAATTGCTGATCGCCGCCATTAGTAGTAAAAAAAAAATAAAAAATAAAAATGCAATAAAACTATCCCCTATTTTGTAAACACTATAAATTTTGCGCAAACCAATCGATAAACGCTTATTGCGATTTTTTTTACTAAAAATAGGTAGAAGAATACGTATCGGCCTAAACTGAGGAAAAAAAATGTTTTTATATATGTTTTTGGGGGATATTTATTACAGCAAAAAGTAAAAAATATTGCTTTTTTTTCAAAATTGTCGCTCTATTTTTGTTTATAGCGCAAAAACTAAAAACCGCAGATGTGATCAAATACCACCAAAAGAAAGCTCTATTTGTGGGGAAAAAAGGACGCCAATTTTGTTTGGGAGCCACGTCGCACGACCGCGCAATTGTCTGTTAAAGCGACGCAGTCCCGAACTGTAAAAACACCTTGGGTCTTTAGGCTGCATATTGGTCCGGGGCTTAAGTGGTTAAGGAACTGAGGATTCAGAGCCTGTTTGACCCACTGCCGTATGGTATGTGTGTCCATCATATTTAGTAAGAGTACCCAAATATTTTCTTCTTGGAAGTCTTTGAAGTAACTACAGGGATCCGAATAGTTCATTTTAATTACATACTGTATATACTCAAGTATAAGTCGACCCGAATATAAGATGAGAAAACATATTGACTTGAGTATAAGCCTAGGGTGGGAAAATGCACCAGCTACTGGGTAAACAATGCCCATCTGCAGTCTCACTGTGCCCATTTGCATTCTAATTGTGCCCATTTGCAGTCCAATTGTAGTCTCACTGTGCCCATTTGTAATCTCACTGTGCCCATTTACAACCGTACCTTTCATTGCTGAAAACAGCGTGTGTCTCCCGCTTTGTAATGCATTTGTAGTCCCACTGTGCCCATTTGCAGTGGTACTTTCATTACTAAAACAGCGTGTGTCTCCTGTGTAATGCAGTCTGTTCGGCCATCCATTGAAACAAAGCCCCGCCTCCGTCTGTGATAGAGGAACACTGATACGATGCTGGGAAACTGTATCAGTGTTCCGCCTATCACAGAAGAGAAGGCTGGGGTTCCGCCTATCACAGACGAGGAGGAGGCGGGGTTGCCTATCACAGACGAGGAGGAGACGGGGCGTCTATCACAGATGAGGAGGAGACGGGGCGTCTATCACAGACGAGGAGGAGGTGGGGGCACCTATCACAGATGAGGATTAGGCGGGGGCTTTATTACAATTGACGGGCGAACAGAAAGCATTACACAGCGGGAGACACACGGGAGTTTTTTAGCCGTAAAAATGGGCTGAATCACTCGGCTTATTCTTGAGTATATACGGTACTCCAAATTACATCTTGAAGTGGATTTTCCTCTTTGTCTCTTTGGACTTCGGTGCTTATTGTTTGTGCATTACCACGCCTTTTTGCTTTGAGTGGACTTATATTCACTTATGCTTTTGTGTTTGAGTGGATTCACATTCACTTATCCCCCCTTGTATTTTCTTTTTGTTATAGTGGTTCATTATCACTTTTTGTATATCTAAATTTTCTGTTTTGTTATTATTCTTGTGCATATCTAGCGCAAAAAAATATCATTATCTATGTAGTTTCACAATTCAGCGCGACACTATATTTTTATACTGTAGATGATAGCAAATGCCTGAGTGTTCGCGTTCACAAAGTCCATGTTGCCCTAGGATCGCTTCCCATTAGAATGGGCCCATACAACTACCTGGGAACAAGGGCAACCTAAAACAATGTGACCCTGTTGAATTCCCGGGGTAAATGTGTCTTAGCTCTGGATTAAATTTCCTGTTTTTATGAGGTACTCTGTGGCTTTAAAAGATGAAATGACTTCCTACATTCTGAATAATTACACGCTGATAAAATATGGTGGTAAATAGGGTTAAAAGTGCAATTTTCCCTTCAAGTCTTCTATTACAAATATTTTTAATTTTCCCCATTCTTCAGTGATTAGTGAATGACACAAATTAGGATGATATAGGAGAGAAGGCAGAAGAAAATCTGTCGTAGCCAGCAGTAAATGGTAGCAAAACAGGTGTGTTTTGCCTTTGAAAACCCATTCAAGCATATGAAGATGGCACAGCAGCTGGTAAATGTAAAGGTTGAAATGATGCCAAGCACTGTTTTTTATACTTTAATTATGCAAAATGACAGATTCATTGATCGGCCTGATCTAGCATTTTATGGGTATGATTTCTATTCCTTTCCCTTCATCACATGTAACATTTTTCTTTGGATCAATGTAAAAGTTGGTTTGCTGAACTGTGACACACTCAAAGCCCTGTATAACATTGTTTTATTAAAATTAAAGTATATGTAAATACAATCAGTAAAAAAAAAAAAATCGCTAAATCGCTCTCATATAAGCTTTAAATTGTTGATATTGTTTTAAAAAGTAAATTTCAATGTGTTTAAATCTGTAGCTTTCATTAAAATAATACCCTGTGTGTGATCCTGTTATGAATGGTTTAAGCACTTCCTGTTATCAGGTGACAACACTCTGTCCCTGGCTGACAATTAAGCTCCCGTGTTGTCACATTTTTACAGGGGCTTTTAATGGCCCCAAGCCTCTCTTCTATTAAAGGTCCTCTCCAGCCAGCAGGCCTAATGCCGCGTACACACCATCACTTTATGTGATGAAAAAAAACGACGTTTTAAGTCATGAAATAAAATAACGTTTTTGAAACTTCATTTTCAAAAACGACGTTGCCTACACACCATCGTTTTTTCAAAATGCTCTAGCAAAGCGCGGTTACGTTCAGCACTCTTTTCCATTGAAGCTAGCTTCATAACTTGCTTCTGAGCATGCGCGGGTTTAAAAATGTTGTTTTAAACGTCGTTTCGCCCACACACTATCATTTTAATTGACACAAAAAAGTACGTTTTGAAAAACGACACAAAAAATTAAAGCATGCTTCAATTTTTTTTGTCATTTTCCACAAGACATAAAACAACGTTTTCCCCCACACACAGTCATTTTAATTGACGTTTTTCAAAATGTCGTTTTTTTTTCACCACATAAAGTGATGGTGTGTATGCGGCATAAGAGTCGGTTCACAAAGCAGCGGCACGACTTCAGGGGCGATTTGCAAAACAAATTCTGTATAGAAGTCAATGCAGGTCGCCCTAAGCCACCCCCAAAGTCATACAGGAACCTTTTTCTAAGTCGGAGCGACCTGCGTCGCTCCTATTAGAACGGTTCCGTTGCATTGAATGGGACGCGACAAGTCAGGCGGCTGAGCTGTCTGACGTGTCGCCCCAGTGTGAACCGGGTCTAAGGCCTCGTACACACGACCGAGAAACTCGTCGTAAAAGAAACATTGTTTTCCTCGACGAGTTCCTTGTCAGGCTTGTCGAGAATCTTGACAAGCTTTCTTTGCATACACACTGTCAAGACAAAATCTCGTCGTTCTCAAACGCGGTGACGTACAACACGTACGACGGCACTATAAAGGGGAAGTTCGATTCCACTGGCACAACCCTTGGGGCTGCTTTTGCTAATCTCATGTTACTGCGTGTTAGTAAAAGTTTGGTAAGAGACGATTTGCGCTTTTCAGTCTGTTACAGCGTAACGAATGTGCTATCTCCATTACAAACGCTACTTTTACCGAAGGTGCGCTCCCGTATCATACTTTATTGTGAGCATGCACGGGTTTCTAAGCATACACACGAACATGTTTCTTGTTGTAAACCAGCCCGACGAGAAACACGACAAGGAAATTGAGACTCCCGACGAGAAAAAAGAGAACTTGGGTTGCCATCCTGGGCCCTGGGGACCTCCGGGCCCCTAAAAATATATATATATATATATATATATATATATTTTTTTTTTTATTAAACACCCTTACAGGTGTACTGCCTGTACCCCCCTGATGGCGGCCCTGCTCCTCAGCACTGCTGCTCCATCTTCCACCTGACTACTGCTGGCATGGCCCATGTCTATTTAGGGGTCATCCCAGTTTCCTGCCAGGCACACTCCTGGGGATTAGCTGAGAGCCCATAAATATTCTAGGCAGCTCCTCCTCACCTCCACCCACTAGTTCTAGAATGTTCTCCAACTTTCCAGAGTTATTCAGCCCCGGCCTCTAATAACCCAGATTCAGTAACTCAGGTTTATCCCAGAGTCATAAAAATGCTTTTACCTATTCTCACTTCTAGTAGCACACACTAGAGGGTGCTACGTTAGGGACACTTTTGCTTAGGAAAGAAAAAAAAAGAGAATTATTTATCATATACAATGCATTACCAAACGAAATGTCATTCAGTTGGGGATTACATGAACTTTAAAGGGCCACCCTATGCAAACAAACTATACTACTACCTTGATGACCTCACACCTGAGATCCTGAGATCTATCCATCCTCTATCAGTCTCCATCAGAGGCCTGTGTTGCAGGGTGACAACTAGGGGAAAGACTTTTGTCACCCTATAAGAGGAAGTGATTGAACTGAAGGACCTTCATAGCAAAATCACAAGGTATTATTTTAATGAAACCTGCAAAATGTAAATATTAAAAATTACATTTTAAATTACATTAACATGCAGCCAATTAACACTTTGCATTTCTTAATTAACACAGGTGCTTTTCGTGAGCATGTATAAGTACCTACTCTGCAATGCGGTCTACAATCTGATACCTTAAAATGATATTAAAGGCTAACCTTTTTTCTAATAAAATAAAAAAGGTTATACTTACCTGCTCGGTGCACTGCCACTGAGTGGTTCCTTAAAGTGGATGTAAACCCGATTCATGAAATTTGAGCTGGGCACATACCAGTAATTCTGCAATATTTTGTTATCTCTCTTCAAAGAGCAAAGTCCCATAGCTCTCTCCTGAACCGTTCTTCTGTTATCAGCCAGATAACTCCTGACACATTCTCTGACACATCAGATAAAAGCAGCCTGAAATTTCTGTCAGGGGAGGTTACTAAAATAGATTAGCAGGGAGCTGGCCCTGTTACAAAACACCTCTGAGAGTCTCTGCCTATAAGGAGAGAGGGTGTGTGCCTTTCCTCTAATCAAAATTGTTAGCTATCTTGGCTATATGCCCAGACATCACACTCTGAGTTAAACAGGAAGAGAAAATCTCCTAACACGATCTGAACTTTCTAAACTGTATATAAATCTGAAGACAGCAGATATACATGTAAAACTTATGTAGGGAGATTTGGTTCACCCCTGTGTATCATCTGAGGCTGTTCACATCACTGGGTGTTTGGAGAGTTTACATCCACTTTAACTCCTCTTCTGGATGTCTCCTGCTGGCACTGCCACTCTGGGTGCCTTTTTAGCAAGCCAGGTGCTTCCATAGACACACATGCCCCTGTTCCCTCCTCACAAGAGTTTGACTGACAGTTGGGGGAGTCTTTAGCTCCCCCTGCTCTGAGTGTCTCCTGTAAAAGCAGGAATTCGGAGGACTGGTGCTGGAGACATAGATAGCACCAGAGTAGTGAAATAGAGCGAGTCAGCGTCCTTGGACACCGTTGTGCGCATCACAGCCTTTTCCATGCCAAGTGGCCTGGGGGATGGGATGGACTCCCGCTGAGGTTCCCCATACATTGGGTTGGGTTTTCGCTCCTTCCACGACTAACGCAATGACACATGGCATTGGCGGGGACACGCCCTAGGATGTGGGTACTTAGGCCAGGATAGTCTCAGCAGTTTCACTTCACGTATTTTTTTCATCTGGATGCTCCATGTTTTTCCATTCACACCTACAGGTAATTCAGGGTTCCTATATTAGGACCCACACCATACCTAGTTATACAAGCTTTCCCACCCTCCAAGCACACGCATCCTTTCCTGTACATTCAATCACTTCATCTTACTTACACTCCTACCATTGTTGTGATAAACATATGGGGCCAGATTCACAGAGAGATACGATGGTGTATCTCCTGATACGCCGTCGTATCTCTGACTTACACTGGTCGTATCTATGCGCCTGATTCATAGAATCAGTTACGCATAGATATGGCTAAGATCCGACAGGTGTAACTGTGTTACACCGTCGGATCTTATTTGCAATTTGAAAATGGCGCGGGGGGCGTTCCCGCTGATTTACGCTGAATATTATGTAAATCAGCGAGATACGCGAATTCACGAACGTACGCGGACCCGACGCAGTGTTGTTACGACGTTTCCGTAGCGGCTTTCCCGGCGTATACTTACCCCTGCTTCTATGAGGCGCAGCCAACGTTAAGTATAGCCGTCGTTCCCGCGTCGATTTTGAATTTTTTTACGTCGTTTGCGTAAATCGTTCTGTAATACGGATGGACGTCGTTTACGTAAGCGTCGAAACCACTGACGTCCTAGTGACATCAGTGGGAGCCATGCACGCCGGGAAAATTCACGGACTGCGCATGCTCATTTAAATCGGCGCGGGGACGCACCTGATTTAAATAGTACACTCCCCCTAGCCGCGGAATTTGAATTCCGCTGGGGGATTTGCGATACGCCGCCGCAAGTTTGGAGGTAAGTGGTTTGTGAATTACCCACTTGCCTCTCAAACTTGCGGCAGCGTATCTTAAATCAGATAGATCATGCGGATCTAAAGATCCGCTGATCTACCTGAATCTAGCCCATGGTCTCTATTCATCATTTTTACAAACATCCTTCATTAAGCCCCATTGCCATCTCTGGCTTAACTCCTTTACTCATGTAGCGCTACCCCCGAAGGAGCCGCTGATTGATTTGGGATCGGCGTATTAAGTTACCTCTATGTAGTGTCTAGGGGTGAAGGTAGTGAGTAGAGCAGTAATCGAATGTCCAATCTGTAGTTAAAGGTTTTGATTGCTTTATTTTCCTGGCCCAACACGACCAACATCAACTTGAGGTACACAGAAAAGGTTCATGAAAATAGAGTAACTTCGCAGTGTCAGGCTTTGGATAAGGAAAGCAGTCCTGCCTTCTGTAATTGTATCAGTACGTTGCCACTCCAGCCAGAGTGGGTGAAGTGCCCCCAGACAGACCTCTGCCACAGGCCTGGCAGCCAGAGCATCACACAAGGTTGCTGGAAGGAACAAGTCTCTGCCACAGACTTGGCTCTGATAAAATGTTGAGACCACTGCCACAGGCCCAGTGCAAGGTTAAGCTGAATGATAGAGCGAATCCTCCCAGTAAATCACATCAGGGTCACCAGTTGACAGTATAAGTGTACCTGTCAATGTCCGGTCACCAGATCCCCGATGGTTCGTTCAAGCCCTTTTGGATAACCTGCCTCCGGGTTCTCCTCAAGCCGATCCCCCACCGAATAGCATACAGCCTGGGATCTTCTCAATAAAGGTGGGGACCCAGTAAGTCACTGGGGCTCCTTGGTAGCATCAGTTGCTCCAGGCCAGGAGGGCCCAGAGTCAGGAACTCCTCGTAGCACGCGACCCCAGGCCAGGAAGGCCATAGTGGTGGGGCCTGTGATGTGCGCACACCCCAAAGGTGGGTGCCGCACCTGGAACCAGGAACCCGCGAAGAACCCAGAGCAAAGGCCTCCGCCACAGAAATACCCCTCCCCAGCATGCCCCGCGAGGGAAAACTCCTCCAATTGGCTGCTGGGAAGAAGCGGCTCCGCCTGGACCCCTCTGGCGCCACCCGCCGCCCAGAGATGGAACCGCATCCCTGGAATGCAGACTGACCCACAGAACAATCCAGACTTGGCGACAGCCAAATTTGACAAAATCAAAAATGAGAGCAACATAACTCTCTCATTCCCCCACTAAATTTAACAAAACATCCTTTCTGAAAGTAAAGGGGCGCTACACTCATCAACCATGGGCGCCCACACCTCCATCATGATCCCCCCTCCTAATATTTTTTGTTGGGTTCACAGTTATTGATAATTCTCTCACTCACCCTTTTTCTTTTATCAGCACCTGCATCTGTGCCCCATATGTGCCCTCCTCACAATTGGGCATTTTGTTGTGGCTGCTCGAGTTTCTCCTTGGCTGATGTCCCACGCCATCCTCTCCTTGGCTCTCCTTTCGGTTGGAGAGTCTTGTGGAATGTGGGGGTTCCATCCCCGCCTTAACCCCTGGGGGAGACAGTTCATCCAGGACTACCATCCCACTCCATTTTTGGAACGCCTGTGCTACCCTTTTGGGCTTTGCCATTGGTAATGTATCAAACCATGTGACTCTGTTTTTTGTTTTTAAGCATGACATAACCTTTGAGACCTCATTGACCTACCTATCTATCTATTTATCCCCCCTTTAGCCAATATGTACGCACCCCACTCCTGATGACTGGCTTTAAATGCCAAGAAACGCTTTGAGTCCATGCTCAGGGATGCCAAGTAAAGCCCAGCCCAACCATGTATTTTATCAATTGTATTTCGTATTTGTTTAATTGTATAATCATGTTCACTGTATCTGTATGTCCATTTATTGTGATTGCTTTCACTAATCATGTCCTTCATTATAAATATTAATTATACCAATGTGACTATTACTACATGTACTATGCCTTTGTCTGCATGATCTTTGTATTATATATTATGATAGCTATTATATTATGAATTTTATATCTACTCATTGACTTTCATTTTTGGATTGATTACACAGCAATTCCCTATGGCCACAGATTTCCCTGAAGGGACTGTGACAGTTAACCTTCCCTTGTTATCCTAAACAATTTTCTAAACCTATCCATGCCTCACTCAAAGTCCCACAGCCCACTTCTTCTTTTTTACATTCAATTAGGGATGGAGGCATGGTTACGGCTCTTGTGGGTTCCAACAGGTCACTTGCCTTTTATAATGTTAGAGCCGAGTAAGCGTTTTAGGGATGGGGAGGTAGGACAGTAGTAATTTTTTCAGCTTTCCATCTATTAAATCTTCTGCCCTTGTTGTTTTAACTTTGGATAGGAAAACATTTTTTTTTTCTGCCAGTAAATACCATATTTATCTGCCTATAGCGCGCACCGGCGTATATCGCGCACCCCTAATCTAGACGTGAAATTCCTGGAAAAAAATGTTTTATTACTTACAGTTTTGGTATCTTGCCCGGCGTCCATCGGCGGCCTTGTCCGGTCCGGCGCCCGTCTGCGGCCTTCGTGGTGTCCTCTCCGCTTCTCCCGCGCTGTCTCTGAGCCGATCCCAGCTTCCCGCGCTGTGTTTGAACGCCGCCGACGACATATACCGAGCGTAGTACACTCGGCCACGCTCGGCTCCTCTTGGCTCTTCTCGCATAACCGTGAGGGGAGCCTGGCCGAGTGTACTGCGCTCTGTATATGTTGGTGGCGGATTCAAACACAGTGCGGGAAGCGAGTATCGGCGTATATCGCGCACCTACGATTTTGCCCTGATTTTAAGGGCAAAAAAGTGCGCGGTATACGCCGATAAATATGGTACCTTATACAGCCCACTTCTTGTTTCTTGTCTGGTCATTAGTCTAGGCTTATGACATAATACACAGCTCTCTCTCTCTCTCTCTCTTACTCTCATGAGAGTTTGCCAGGAAGGGAGGGGGGGTGAGTCATAAGAGGGCCAATGAGAGCTGCAGAGCTGGAGGTGTGTCTCTGTGTTTGTGTAAATCCAGGAAGTGAACAGGCAGCTGCCCAAAGTTAAAATGGAATGCCAGACGCAGAGGAGGGAGATTTATGCAGCATATTTGGCAAGTACAGAATCACAGTATATATAAAATAATATGCAAAGTGGTTGGAGGGAAGCTTCAGAATGGAAAAGTTGTTTTTATTACAAATTATGTGAGCAGACTGCAGTTCCTCTTTAAGTTGCTTTGTGGCTTTGTGCTGTCCCCTCCCTCCCTCACCCAACACCCCCTCCCCATTGCATAACAGAATTTTTTTTTTCCAGACCAGCTCACCTATAACCAGCTGAAGAAAAGTAGCAACCACATTCCAGAACAAAGTACCTGCATGTATCGATTGCCTTTCGATGCCCGGGGACAACATAGAGATGGGTTTTGGCTTCCTAAGACTTAATGTACACGGGACATTTTACAACCTCTCCTGAACAATTTAAAGCGGTGGTTCACCGTAAAAACAACATTTTCTTAATCCACTGCCCCCCCACATTACAATTCGATTAAGGCTCTTATTATTTTTTCCATGCTGTACATACCTTAGTACAGCATATTCACCCGTGCATCCGGGTTGCGAGTCCCGCGGGAGTGGGCGTTCCTCACATGTGTTTGATTGACATTTTGCCCAAAAACGAGCCAACCGTGACGCGTAAGCCGCGTCACGGTTGGCGAAAGGAGCCGAACGGCGAGTCGGCGCTATACTGCGCATGCGCATCGCCGTTCGGCTCCTTTCGCCAATTGTGACGCGGCTTACACGACAAGGGGGGAGCTCGTTTTTGGGCAAAATGTCAATCAAACACATGTGAGGAACGCCCACTCCCGCGGGACTCGCAACCCGGATGCACGGGTGAATATGCTGTACTAAGGTATGTACAGCATGGAAAAAATAATAAGAGCCTTAATCGAATTGTAATGTGGGGGGGCAGTGGATTAAGAAAATGTAGTTTTTAGGGTGAACCACCGCTTTAACCTCACAGATAGTAGCCGACATTTAAAAAAGTCAGCTTTACCGTGTTTACATGCCGCATTTGCATTTAGAAGCTTTTTTTTTTTTTTTAAATAGTCAAAAATTAAAAACACCTGTAAATACGTGCGCCGTTTAGAAGATATTTACTGTATACTGTGCTGATGATGTAATCGGCGCATGCACTCTGAATGAGTGCTGTGACTGGTGTCTCCCTCGCGGATGTGCGAGAGTGACTTCACGCGGCTCCAGCCAGTCACACAGCCGGAGTTCGCGCCCTCGGAAGAAAGATGGGCAAACATAGATGCGGCCTGCAGTGGGACGGTGCGGGTAGGGTGCCCACATGTCCCAGATTGCCCGGGACTGTCCCGCAATTGACATGTCTGTCCTGGGTCCCGGGCACCTTCATTCCGGGACAATACAATGTCCCGGAATGAAATAGAGGACACAGCCACCCCCTACTAACTACATTTCCGGAACTGGTTGCTAGGGCCGGCTCTGCCTGGCATCTTGCAACCAGTGACAATCTATTCTCAGACAGTGAGACTGGGAGCGAGGCCTGCGCCTAGTGCAGCACTGCTGTCGCCACCCACCTCAGAACCTCCTTCTCCGGCACCCAGCAGCAAGGACTGGTGTGATCTTCACTCTCCAGATAGTGACGCCACACCTTTCCTTCTACGCACACGGCTCATGCAGAGGGAGTGACAGCAGCACTGCATCTCGTGGCAGGCTAGGGGAGGCAAGCGGCACTGCATCTGGTAGCAAGTGGCACATTCACCTGACAAATAACCCGCCGCCAAATTCAACCCCGATACTACATTTCCCCCCAGCCCCCCCTCATTTTTTTTTGGGGGGGGAGGTGAGAGAGGGGGTGTGTCCCTGAATGGCACTTTGGAAATGTGGTCACCCTAGGTGCGGGCCTCGTTTGAAGGTAAGTGTCACATAATGTGCTAGTATGCGATGCACACTAGTTCATTATGCCTTTACTTTGCCGGGAAGGGGGAAACTTTTTCTTCCCTGCAGGGTTTACTTCCTCTTTAATGTCTGTTTACCAGCAGCAGTGTACATGAAGCCTAACAAGACATGAAGGTTGTATAAAATGACAATGGAACATCCCAATCACTAATATGCTTAGCTGTATCCTTTTATAAAGACTCGCAGATTTTGCTGCACTTGTTGGAAAGTCACAGCCGGGTTAAAACATTTGCTAGGACAGCACACCTATAAATTTGCAATTTTACAGAAAGAGGAAGTGTTAGAAACAATTACTACAAGGATCGGAATTTGAATTTTAAGCTCAATAGTGACATTGATCCGATTTTGTTTTGTATTCGACCGTTTGCTGATCTATATTTATAAAGCATATACAATTTTTAGAACATTAACAAAAATTTGGTTTTCTAAGAAAGAAAAGTGCGTTATCTAAGAACAGTCTACTCTTATAGAGCAGTTTGGGTTAAGAGATACTGAAAGCAATTGGTTGACAACAAATAAGGAAGCTGAGCTAGGGGATTCCCCCTGGAAGTTCCCACACTAGAGCTGCAATTACCATCTGCACAGGCCAGTCTGATTGCTGAAACTTCATACTCAAGACCTGTCGAGCCAGCTACAATCTCTTATGTTTTACATTATTTTCCTGTGAAGCACAATAATCCGGGGCACTAAGGTAACTCACTTCACTTTTTTAAAAGCATGCTGTTTTAAAACTTTATTAGTAAAGCTGCTAGTGAGAATCATTGTCTGCTTGGGCAGTAGAGTGCTGTAGCAAGTTAATATTTTGCACTTTTTGGCCTGTTGAGTAAAGAATTTAATTCTTTTGAATGTGCTGTAGATATATACTGAGACCAAAACTGGAAATGATTTACTGGTTACAGTGTTTAAAATATACTGCTGAAATTTGATTTAAAAGTACAGTTTTAAAAGTTTTGCTAGTAAAATAATAATTGTAATAATATATTTATTAATATACTTTGTATGTCATCGGTTATTTTCAAAATTACTTTTTATATTTTTTAATTAAAGTAAATACTAAGATCTGTAGGAAACTGATTGTTGGCACTAAAAAATATATATATATATATATATATATATATATATATATATATATATATATATATATATATATATATTGTATTGTATTATATATATTTTTTTTTATATGTGTATTTGTTATTACTAGATACAAAATGCTACACCAACACAAAGGTATTTACATAGTTAGTCAGGTTGAAAAAAGACACAAGTCCACCTAGTTCAACCATTTAAAAATGTTTCCACTCATAACATTGACTGACTTCTAGTCACACAAGTAGTAATAAATCATTTTCCAAAATACAATGCTCCCTAAACTAAATTCAAATGTCATGATGCCTTTATTTTGTATGTGTTTAGTTATTTCCTACATTGTATGAATTGAGCTTTTTAAAAAGTTAAGTCTGAAACACAAGTTAAATCATTTTAGCCGTGTTGTAAAAAAAAAAAAAAAAAGCAGTGCGCAGTCTCAGAAAATGTATAGCCTATAGTGTTTTTTTTTTTTATAAGTCATGGCTGTGTATATTATCCTTTTTCATTTAAATGTTTAAGCGTAATAAAAAAAAAATTACTTTGCCAGTAATAAAATAAAAGTCATTTAAATCGGTAAATATATATATAGTTCAGTCATTGAGCTGCTAAGGCCATTTTTTTTTATTAAATTTTTTTAACGTAGAGGGTAGATTTTATGAGAGGGGGGGTGTAATCAGGAAAGTTTGGTATATTCAATTTTATCATTTTGTTTGTGGGGGGACAGCCATTTTTTTTTTATTTTGCTCAAGAACGGGTCCATGATTAATAAAGGAATTTCTGTAGTCTTCTGGAGCCATTTAAAGCTCCCTGATAACCACAGAAATTTCACTTTTCCAATCTTTCTAATTTCACCAAAATTCAAGACAAATATAAACCCTATACAAGCAGTCCCCGAGTTATAAACACCCGAGTTATAAACGGCCTCAAATGCCGGCCACTTGTGCATGACCAGAAGAGCCCCAGATAACATAACAAGCACCCGAGAACATCCCACATCCATGCACAGGTGGACATTACACTTACGAATGCAGTGTTCCAACCGGAAGTTACACTTACAAATGCAGTGTTGCGACTTGCGTACAAACCTACAGTCCTTATTATGTTTGTAACTCGGGGAATACCTGTATTTGGTTTATTCCTACCCCATAAACTTATTCAGTAGCTCATAGCATCCAAATTCCAGAAATTTTGGATTTGATGAAGACGAATTTCACCAGGTGTGACCAAGCGTGTGTGTGTGTGTGTGTGTGTGTGTGTGTGTGTGTGTGTGTGTGTGTTTTATGAGCGTTTTCTGCGTGTAGGAAAAATAGCCCATTCATTTCAATGGGGTTCCCTGTGAGAAACACACAAAATAAGTTCCTGACCCTTTTCCAAAAACTCACTAGACCACATGCGTTAGCAGATGCATGGAGGTGTCATTACAGTGAACAGCACCGCCGCACATCTTCTAAAAGAATAGTGTGTTTCTGTGTGTGTTGGAAAAGTGGCTAATGCTGTATATATGCATAGATATTTATCTTTTAGCCCTGGTTCACACTGGGTACGATTTGGAACGATTTGAGATGCGATTTGACATGTCAAATCGCATCTCAAATCGGCGGCAATTGTCGGCAATCAGTGCGACGCCGCATCTGCGATTTCAAAAAGTAGTTCCTGTACTACTTTTTGCGATTTCGGGCCGCGATTTACAGTAAATTGCGGCCGAAATCGCGGCAAAATCGCAGCCGCAAAATCGCGGTAAAATCGCGCATTTTACCGCAATTTGGAATTCGCAGCAGTGTGAACCTAGGCATAAACAGAGCAAAAGCATGTATATGGCATTATTTCACAGGCATTGTTTGCTCAACCGAGGAAAAAAACTCCCTCGTTATATCTGGGTTGTATTTTACTGGCATAAGCTGTAGTCAACAAATTCCTGTTTGCCACAAAAAATATTTTGCTTGGGAAATTTCAGTTTAAGATGAAAACACTTCAAAACAGGATATGTCCTGTAATGTTTGTAGTGGATTTCAAGAAAGCTACGTCAGGATTACTTATGTTTGAGTTGAATGATATTTTTTTTTTCAGAGCAAGCTAAAAAAAAAAAAAAGCTAAATTTCAAGTTGGATTTATACAAATTGCAGTGTATTTGGTGCGTACTAAATGCTCTTGAGTTGAGGTGCATTGACATGAGGCTTTTTTAACCCCTTGCCTACTGGGCACTTTCACTCCGTTCCAGCCAAGGCCAATTTTCAGCTTTCAGGGCTGTCACATTTTCAATGATTTTCAATTGCGCGGTCATGCAAATAAAATACCCAAACAAAATATTTGTCATTTTTTTTTAGACAGTTAGAGCTTTCTTTTGGTGGTATTTAATTGCTACTGTTTTTTTTGTTCTTTGCTAAACGGAAGAAAAACATTTTGAAAAAACGATTTTTAAATTTACAAAATATTGTAAATAAGTAATTTAATTTTTCTCCTTCACTGACTTGCACTGATGAGGCTGCACTAATGGGCACTGTTGGGACTGAACCGATTATCAGTGTAGATGTCCCCTTTTCCACTGGCCAGTTACCGGCTCTCCTCTCCTCATGCTCTGTCAGTGTGAGAAGAGGATTGCCGATAACACACAAATCCTGTTTACACTGTGATCAGCTCTGATTGGACACAGCTGGTCACATGGTAAAGAGCCAATATTATTGGCTCTTTACCCCATTTACAGAGTGATTCCGATGCAAGCCGACGTCGATAGCTGTCCTCTTGGAAATCTGTGACCATGCTGTAGCCGTCATTCAGGGTTAAAATGCTGTGTTGTTGATTTATTTATTTTTTACATCAGAAACCACAATACTTTATTTTTCAAAAGAAAAGTGCAATGCTCAGACAGATTCCCCATGAAGGTGGACTGATGGTGCTCCTGCTCAGAGCGTCTTCCCAACACTAATGGAACATGGAGGTATAAAGTGAAAAAACAGCATCTCGTCCTTCCAAAAAAGTCACTTTATTACATCGAGTGGAGTTTACAAAGTACAGTGGCTTGCGTGTTTCTGCAATAAGCCTTAATCATAGCCACCATTGGCTATGATTAAGGCCTACTGCTGAAATGCGTAAGCCACTGTGCTTTGTACACTCCACTTGACCTTTTTAAAGGACGAGTTGCCGGCTCTTCACCTTATACCTACACAATAATTTTTTTTCCTTAAAGGATAAAGCTGGCCATACATTAAACTATTTTCTTATTCAAATTCCTTTTAGATTTACCTTCAACCATGTAGTGCTAGGGCCTGCCTGATTGCATACAAATTAAACGTGTTTAGGTTTGAACTTATAACATATGGTTTGGTAAATCTAAAGGAAAATTGTACAAGAAAATTGTATGGCCAGCCTAAGTGCACTTTGAGACACTGTGCACTTATCTTTTTTTCCCCTGAACTAAACTCACCCACCTTCCCCCTCCACAGATGCATATTTAGCAGGGATCAAGTCCTGGGGAAAAAAGTGTGGGAACTCCCACCCAAGATCCACTCCCCCCACCAAAAAAAATTAAAAATGATACGCTCATATGCATAATTACTAAACCGCATGTTTTTTTTTCCGATCCACTGTACCTTAGTAAACCTTTATGTTACTGGCCGCTTCCTGTATATGGATTCATCATGTTTTGTGCAGGTATTCCGTCACTTCCTCGATGTGAAGCAAGTTCTTTTGCGGCAGACCTCTGCAATGTCTCTTGGGAACAATGACAAAAGCTCCCAGGAGACATTGCGGCATTGAGGAAGTGACGGAATACCCGCACACTACCCAATGAATCCATATACAGGAAGCGGCCAGTAACATAAAGGATTACTAAGGTTCACCTGCCCCTGACAGTGACTCGAGCTGGGCATCGCCGATTAGTGAAGGATTGGCTCAGTCGGTTCGGCTGCTCTCGTCCTGCAAAGGGAACTGAGTTCCTGCAGTGAAAAAAGTGCAGGAACTCCGTTCCCGCAGGACTTGAGCCCTGATATTTAGGCTGGGTTCACACCATTGCAAATTGGATGCGGGTTCCCGCAGGAGATTTTGACTGGCTCTCTATGGAGCCGGTTCACATAACTCCGCTGCGGCTCTGGTGTGAGTTTGCACAAGAGTCCTGTGCGTCTTTTGGTCTATTTCAGGACTGAATTCAGCCCAAAATTCAGGCTAAAATCGAACCTGAAAAGGTGACTCAGGACGCACCGGACCCCTGCTGGGAGCCGCATGCGGCGATGGTGTGAACCCAGCCTTAGCCTAGGTTCACACTGCTGCGAATTCAAAATCGTGGTAAAATGCACGATTTTACCGCGATTTCGCGGGTGTGATTTTGTCGCGAAATCGCAAAAAGTAGTACAGGAACTACTTTTTGAAATCGCAGATGCGGCGTCGCACTGATTAGGACAGTGCCATTGCCGCCGATTTGAGATGCGATTTGACATGTCAAATCGCATCTCAAATCGTTCCAAATCGTACCCAGTGTGAACCAGGGCTTACAGTACCTTGATTCAGTGACCACAAGTCTCAATCTCCTGACTGCTCCTGCACATTACAGATCCATACAATGCTATGGGGCCATGTCCCTCTATGGGGCTGTAGTGCACAGGCGCGGCCAGGAGAGTGAGCCTTGTGGAACAGGATCTAAACAAACACGACTAAGCTAAGTATGCCTCTTTGGGGGGGTTAGGTCAGGACAAAGAGGCAAAAAAGATAAGGACACTTTGCAATGTATTTCATTAGAAGCAATTCACACCAGTGCACTCACTAATGTGCCTTGCCCTGAACTGAAAAATAAATAAAATAAAATAATAATAAATAAGCTTTATTTTGTTTTCAACACAACACGGTGCAAAACATTTGAATGCATGTAAGCGCACCACAACCCGTATACATGCAGGAGTCAAAAAGAGTCAGCTGAAGTTTTCTTTACAAATAAAGTTTTCTTAAAAAAAACTTAAACAGTATTGCAGTGCATGTTAAATTGCAATGCAGCATGCAACCGCATGTCAATGCATGTGCATCTACGTACACGCAACACATACTTTGCGGTGTGAATGGACCCTAAAGGGAACGTGAACCCTAAAAAAAAAAAACCAAGCAAGAATAGTTTATTGTTATGTCTTTTTAATTAACCATTGGAAGTACTTTGTTATATCTGATTCATTTAATGCAAACAAGTCCCAGTTGATCCTTCCAGAAATCTTGTCATCTGATAACTTTTACAGCACAGGCAGGAAGTTATCAGTTAGTATTGTTCTAATTTCTCTGTTCTGTAGCCTTAACACACATTGTCCTTACAAGGCAGGATTTACATCTCAGGAGCCTATAGGCAGAGAATTCTGAAGCGACCTTGTTTTCTCCAGTCATCTTCCAGGACGGCACACCGGAGATGACGGTCCCACCTGACAGGAAACACAATCAACAACAGAGTTTAAAAGGCCCAACCCTTCCCTCTGTCCCTCAGTTATTGATTGTGTTTCCCACAGGATGGCAGCGAAACAATTTGTTATTTTTTTTCTAAGAGACTAAGGTCTGGGCCCCCCCCCCCCCCCCCTGGAATCCTGACCAAAGGCAGTCAGTGGGGGCTGCAGAGTCAGATAAAAAGCTCTAGCTTTACTCCAGGGGGGGGGGCCCCTTTCTATTTATACTCAGGGAGTGAAGGTGCTGGTAACGGCCTCCCTGAGAATACTGGGGGTGTTTGACACAGTGAGGTGTCCACATCCCCAGGGACCATCCATCCCACTCTCTCCGGGCATACATTTACATTCGTACGTGTTTATATGTGGGGGTGGGTGGCCACAACATGTTTTTTGGGGGGATTTTATGTGCTTGGGTGTAACGTTATCATTTTGTACTGTTGGTGTTTCTCTACAAGATAAAGTGGTCCCAGTGTCAGATTCACTGCCGGATCACTTTTAGAGGTGACGGGAGAGGTGCGCCTTCCCTCCTGCTGCTTCCCGGTCATCTCCGAGCGCACCGGAGCTGTTGGTAAGTCCGGAGCCGATCCTATCCTTCTGATGCCTGGGCAGGAAGTCCAGTGAGGGCAAGATGGCCCCCGCTCGGCTCTATGCCCTTGGAGGCCTGGAGCGACACTTCTGCCTCTCGGGTTTGAATGGATGTTTTTTTTTTGGGGGTTTTCTTTTTGTTAAAGTCAAAGTGAGTTTCTTTTTTCTTTTAAGGGTAAATGAGAGATCTGGGGTCTTTTTGACCCCAGAACTCGCAATAAGGAGGACCTGTCATGCTTATTTTTATTACAAGGGATGTTTACATTCCTTGTAATATGAATGAAAGTGATAACAAATAAAAATAAAGGGACAGTGTAAAAAATGTATAAAATTAAACTAAATAAGAAGAAAAAAAGAAGAAGCGAACGCATATATGTAAATGGTGTTCAATCCACACGTGAGGTATCGACGTGATCGTTCAAGTTTTTTTGTAAAGTGTTGTCTATAGAGATTTTTCGGTGCCCTAGTTTGTCGCCATTCCACAAACATGCACAATTTTAAATCATGACATGTTGGGTATCTATTTACTCAGTGTAACATCATCTTTTACATTCTACAAAAACTTTGGGCTAACTTTAGTGTTTTTTTTTTCAATTCTTAAAAGTGTATTTTTTTCAAAGATATTGCGTTTGAAAGACCGCTGTGCAAATACAATATGACATAAAATATTGCAATGATCGCCATTTTATTCTCTAGGGTCTCTGCTGAAAAATATATAATGTTTGTGGGCTCTAAGTAATTTTCTAGTAAAAAATACTAATTTAAACAAAGAAGGCACAATAAAAAAAACGGGACATGGGTCGGATTTTAGGGACCGTCCCAGAAAATTAGGGACTGTTGGCAAGTATGAGTGTAGGGTAACAAATATAACATCACTAATGCAGCTGTTGTATAGCATGGTATTCTGTGAATAGAATGCAAACATTTTTGTGAATAGAGGAGGGGGAGAACTACACAACATGATCCCTGCACTGTATGAGAGTCAGAACTTTCACCAGCAGCACAGGAAGAGGAGTGCTGCCATTCCGGGATCAGAGAAGCTATAATTTGTACACAATACAGCAGGACCAGATCTTTGCAATTATATTTTTTCATCACAGACTCAAATGTTTTTACATCAGGCCCATGAAATGTGACTCAATTCTCTCTGTAGAATGCAATGCATTCTTCAGCCTCACCCTTCTCTCCAAATAAAAGCATTACAATGAGAAGGAATTATTAAGGTCGAAAGGGGTCACTATTCCAGGAGATGCTGTTGTCACTTGAAATACCTAAATTGGACATTTTTGTACATGAATAGATGATTGAAGTGAAGGCAGATTCACAAGGATAAGAGAACGTTAACTCTCAGTTAAAGTATAGGTTTACCTTAAAAAAATAATAATAATAATAATTTACATCTTTTTGCAGGTAGAAAAATTTGCATTTTTTTTTCCTAAGATGCCTGAAGAGCATTGCACCCAGGAACAGCAGATTGCAGATGCAATGTCCAGATTCTGCAGACTCTCAGCACAGCTGTCTTCCCACACCTTGTGCAGGCAGACAGTAACCTGGGAGTAGAAAGATCAATGGACTACAAGGACACTCACCAGTGCCCTCACAGCTTATTGAAAACTATAAGCCGTCAGCCACATTGTCGGATGGTACTTGTAGGCATCCATTCACAGAGGAAACTGTGAATGAATGGCGTGGCCTTGTGGGCAGAGCTCCGCATGGCCACGCTGTTTTCAAATAGATGGATGGCAGGCAGAAGATCCCTGGCCCGCTGTCACAGGAAGGGGGGAGGGCAGGGAGAAGATCCCTGCCCCACTGTCACAGGTAGGGGGAGGGGGATGGCAGGGAGAAGATACCTAGCCTACTGTCAGAGAGAGAAGATCCCTGGCCCACTGTCACATGGAGGGTTGGGTGGGCAGTAAGAAGATCCCTGGCCCACTGTCACAGGGAGGGTTGGGGGGGCAGTGAGAAGATCCCTGGCCCACTGTCACAGGGAGGGTTGGGGGGCAGTGAGAAGATCTCTGGCCCACTGTCACAGGGAGGGTTGGGGGAGCAGCGAGAAGATCTCTGGCCCACTGTCACAGGGAGGGTTGGGGGAGCAGCGAGAAGATCCCTGGCCCACTGTCACAGGGAGGGTTGGGGGAGCAGTGAGAAGATCCCTGGCCCACTGTCACAGGGAGGGTTGGGGGGGGCAGTGAGAAGATCCCTGGCCCACTGTCACAGGGAGGGTTGGGGGGAAGTGAGAAGATCCCTGGCCCGCTGTCACAGGGAGGGCAGAGAGAATATCCCTGGCCCGCTGTCAGAGGGAGGGCAGTGAGAAGATCCCTGGCCCGCTGTCACAGGGAAGGGGAAGGGGAAGGGCAGGGAGAAGATCCCTCCCTGTGATAGTGGGCCAGGGGGGAGGGCAGGAAGTCAGGGGGGAGGGCAGGGAGAAGATCCTTGGCCTGCTGTCACAGGAAGGGAGGGGAGAAGATCCCTGGCCCGCTGTCACAGGGAGGGGGGGCAGGGAGAAGATCCCTGGCTTGCTGTCACAAGGAGCAGATCAAGTAAATCAAGGCTTGTCATAAACCCATATAGACCTCCATAGAATCACTGTGAGGTTGAAGCAGAGTTCTTGATGGAAGTAAAGCTGTCGAGCTTTAGGCTGGAACATAAGCATCAGCAGCTTCCAGAAATGGCAAGACGGCTGCTGCTCCAAACAGCACTTCTCTCAGCTGGGTGATGACAGGAAGTGGCTATATGTTTCAGGGCAGAAGGAGGGCTCCTTTATCCAACCATAGGAAAACGTATTCAGCGGTAAAAACATTGGTATGGTCCAAAGCACAGCACACATAAGAGACAGTTCATAACTACCTAATGTTGGCCTTCCGGTTCATACCTTGCCCAGAGGTAGCAAGTCCCTAGCAACAGTCCATAATTGGTAGTTTCCTGGCTCCAGGTGAATTCCCATGCGGGTGACCCAGCGGTGGGGAATCCATTGCTCCAATAAAACTACATGGCTCAGCAGGCCTGGTACAGCACTCCATGATGAATGCCCTTCCCAAGTCCTCCCCTCCCAAATATTTAACAATTCACTATAAGGGGCAGGACCCACAAAAAACGCAGCAAAGAGTTCAGTACGGTTAACCCCTTCCCATCACAGGCAGCCCAAACTAGCTACATAGTGCAAATACCTTACCAGCGAAAATACATTCAATAGCATCCTGTAAGCACCTGCTTACAATTGTAACTGCTTAAAAAATATTAGCTAGAGTTTATCTTCAATTTCTTAGTGTATCTAAATCTACTAATGCATAGACATGTGCACTGCCGAAAAATGTGTGCATTTTCGTTTAATTTGGTTATGTCTGTTTTTTTCTTATTTTGTGTCAGTAAATTAGAAAATTCGTAAATTTGAAATAACTATCTATTAAAATATAGGTATTGGAATTTTCCCTTTAAACTTGGCTGTTAGTGAACGTAACGAATACGAATTAATCCGAAGTTACGAATTATCCGAAATAACGAATGTCGCATCTAAACCAATGGAACGGAACAAATGAATAATTAATAATAAAAAGTTTTTATTATTGTTATTTATTTGTTACCTTGCATTCATTAAGATACGGCATTCATTAGTTCATTAGTTAGTAATAGTTAAGTTATTATTAGTTTGTTACTATTTCAGATTTTGAAGTTTGGGTATTTTTCCCTTCTTCCTATGAATTGTTGATTTTTGGATTTTAAAATTTCTGGATTTTTGAATTTTGAAATGTACAAATTTTCAAATATTATGCCGCGTACACACGACAATTTTTAATGGTCTAGAACAGGGATATGCAATTAGCGGACCTCCAGCTGTTGCAAAACTACAAGTCCCATCATGCCTCTGCCTCTGGGTGTCATGCTTGTGGCTGTCAGAGTCTTGCTATGCCTCATGGGACTTGTAGTTCTGCAACAGCTGGAGGTCCGCTAATTGCATATCCCTGGTCTAGAAAAAACAATTGTTGTCAAGCCTGCCTTGCCTACACACGATCGTGAAAAAAAAATGCTTGACCAAGCGCATTCGGCTGGCGCCACCCTCGGGGCTGCTTTTGCTGATTTCGTGTTAGTAAAAATTTAGTGAGAGACGATTCACGCTTTTCAGTCTTCGTGCTTTTCAGTCTGTTACAGCGTGACGAATGTGCTATCTCCATTGTGAACGCTAGTTTTACCAGAACGAGCGCTCCCGTCTCATAACTTGCTTCTGAGCATGCACAGTTTTTTCACCTCGGTAAAGCCTATACACGACCATTTTTTACATCGGAAATACGACAACGTGAAAAATTTAGAGCATGTTCTAAATTTTTAATGGCCATATATCACGTCATGAAAAATGCTCTAGAACCCACACTTAAAAAAAAAATTAAATTTTTCACGTCATGAAAAACGGTTGTGTGTACGCGGCATTAGAATTTTAAAATATTCGGACTGACATTGCAGCAGTCCAAACGTGCCCCCTGTTCTCCTTCATCCAGAGTGTAGACACTCTAATATACAGGTAGTGTGTTACTGTCAGGATCACCAGGTAGTAAAATGAGGGGGAAGTCTAAAAAAGAAAACAAATGCAAAATATATACTACATTTTTTACCAATGAAAGTATACATATTCCACACCTGTGGGATACCTGTGAAAGCGGAGACTCGCTGTAGTAGCCTCCACTACTACTATGATCCTCGCTGTCTTTTTGGTCCTGTGCCAAGTGGCTGCCCTACTGCATAGTGAATACAGAGGATCGCTTGCTCAGCACAAGCCCTATTCACTATTCACAGAACGCCTTTTCTCATTGAATGCAAAGCATTCTCTGATTTGACTAGGTGGAGAGGCAGGGCGACGACATTGCAATGTCCACCTTGTCCAATCGGAGAATGTTTTGCATCATCAATACACAATACAATACAATTCTGATAAGCGGGTTTGGGTTTGCTATGTAGCAGGGCAGCCGCTCAGCACAGGATCCAGAAGACCGGGAGGATCCTGCAGTACCAGTGACTACTACAGTAATTCTCTGCTTCCACAGGGACCGACCAAGTATGGAATATGTAGACTTACATTGGTCCAAGCTGGATGAATGTACCGTATTTATCGGCACATACCGCGCACTTTTTTGCCCTTAAAATCAGGGCAAAATCGTGGGTGCGCGATATACGCCGATACTCGCTTCCCACGCTGTGTTTGAACCCCGCCGCCGACATATACCGGGCGCAGTACACTCGGGTACACTCGGCACCGCTCGCGGTTATGTGAGAGGAGCCGAGCGTGGCCGAGTGTACTGCGCTTGGTATATGTCGGCTGCGGCGTTCAAACACAGAGCGGGAAGCGGGGATCGGCTGGATCGGCTCAGAGACAGCGCGGGAGAAGCGGGGAGGACACCACGAAGGCCGCAGACGGACGCCGGACCGGACAAGGCCGCCGATGGACGCTGGGCAAGACACCAAAACTGTAAGTAATAAAAAAAAAATCCAGGAATTTCACGTCTAAATTAGGGGTGCGCGCTATACGCCGGTGCGCACTATAGGCAGATAAATACGGTAACTATGCAAAAAACATACCTGGAATTCAGATTTAATGAGAAGTGTGTTTGTGAAATGAAGACAAAAGCCTGGTCATGTTGGTGAAATGTTTTTCTAGAAGCTGCCATGTATTGTACTATACATATGACCGAGAAAGCAACCTCAATCATAGTTTGTGCTGTCTGCAGCCATTCAAATGCTATGTTAGGAGTCAGAAAGCCGCCCTCCGCCCATACTGCAATCTGCCTACGTACTCTCTGTGGTAAGAGGATAACTGACAGTTATTTCTTATCTCGCTCTCAGCATCTTCCTCCTATGTCTTATCTTCCCTCTTCAAATGTGTATTGGAGCCAATCAGATGATGCCGTGCTTTGTGAAAATGACATGATGGTGTGTATTGGAAAATCAAAATATATATTTAACTCTGCAGCTTTATATACATGTATATGTTTATCAGAGACAAGCACTCTGTGCTGAAAAATTCCAACATCAGCTTGACCAGTCTACTCATGATACCTCTACTGATTCCTGTAGACCAGGCATGGGGGATGATTTACTAAAACTGGAGAGTGCAAAATCTAGTTCAGCTCTGCATGGTAGCCAATCAGCTTCTTACTTCTAGCTTGTTCAATTAACCCCTTAAGACCCGGACCAAAATGCAGCTAAAGGACCCGGCCAGGTTTTGCGATTCGGCACTGCGTCGATTTAACAGACAATTGCGCGGTCGTGCGACGTGGCTCCCAAACAAAATTGGCATCCTTTTTTCCCCACAAATAGAGCTTTCTTTTTTTTTTGTGCTATAAACAAAAATAGAGCGACAATTTTGAAAAAAAATCAATATTTATTTACTTTTTGCTATAATAAATATCCCCCAAACATATATACTGCGACATTATGGCGGACACTTCGGACAATTTTGACAAATTTTTGGGACCATTGTCATTTTCACAGCAAAAAATGCATTTAAAATGCATTGTTTACTGTGAAAATGACAGTTGCAGTTTGGTTGTTAATCACAGGGGGCGCTGAAGGGGTTATGTGTGACCTAATATGTGTTTACAACTGTAGGGGAGTGTGGCTGTAGGCGTGACATCGATTGTGTCCCCCTATAAAAGGGGTGTGACATCATCGATTGTGTCCCCCTATAAAAGGGATCACACGATCGATGACGCCACCACAGTGAAGGACGGGGAAGCTGTGTTTTACACACAGCTCTCCCTGTTCTCCAGCAGCGATCGGGTCCGCGAGTCCCGCGGTCACGGAGCTTCGGACCGGGTCGCGGGAGCACGCCACAGGCGCGCACCCGCGACCCTACGCCTGGGCTTGAAGGGCAACGTACATATACGTTGATGTGCCCAGCCGTGCCATTCTGCCGACGTATATCGGCATGAAGGGGTCCTTAAGTGGTTAAGCTTTGACAAAAAAAAAAAAAAAAAACTAGAAGCTGATTGGTTTCTACACAGAGCTGCACCAGATGTTACACTCTCCGGTTTTAGTAAATTACCCCCTATATAGTGTGTTTTTTTTTTTTTTTTTTTTTGCTGCTTCAACTGTCTGTAAAGCTGCAAAACTCCACCAGTCACTCAACTTCAGCCAAAACCCTTTTTTTCTTGGATTGAGAGGAAAACATAGGATAGGACCTCTACTGGGCTTTGCATTTGCAACAAATCCTGGAATTTTCTGGAACTGTGTGATGTCCAGGAAGTTGGGGATATGGTAAGTAGGGTGACCGCATGTCCCGGATTGCCCGGGACAGTCCCGGGCACCTTCATTACAGGACAATACAGTGTGCCAGAATGAAACGGACACAGCCACCCCCCAACCCTAACTAATGGCCACAAAAAAGGCCGCCACATCACTGTTTTACTTACTGACAGTGCTTGCCCTGGCCGGGAATGCCTGGAGGAGCACAGTCTTCACCCCCTGCTTGTGATTGGAGAAATCATAAATCCCCGCTCTTGTGTCCAATCACTGTGCTGTGATTCGTTACAGCACAAGCTGATTTTTGGGAAGGGGGGTGTCCCTGAATGGTAGTTTGGAAATGTGGTCACCTTAATTAAGCCCTGTACCAACCTGTGTAATATACTTTGGTCAACAAAAGTACAGCTTACCCCCTCCACTTTAAAATTAGAAATAGTATCTTGAACCTCCCAGTATGCCATGTCCTGGAGTTATGGAAGTGCTCTGATGTACAGTAGCCTAGGACTAGCCTTATGGCCACTTTAGAGTTGATAAAGTAGACATCCAATAGCATAACTAAACATATTGGAGCCCCAGTATGGACTTTGGACCAGGCCCCCATAATGAGCACCCCATCTCCTATTCTCTCCTCTGGCCTGAAGAGTATGATGGTTATTAGGGGGGCATGACTGGGGAGATACTGAAATAAAATAGCAAAAGTGCAAGACCATAACACATCCCAATGTATTCTTTATGCATAGTCATGATGATGCAAGGGCTCAGCCAAAGATGTGCTGTGTCTGCAGTTCTAATGTTACTGTGGTTATTACTCTTTTTATAGCGGCTTTGATTGAAACTATGCGATTCAAGTACACGATTAGTATGATAGCAATCCTGCAGAGATATACTGTAAATATGCTGCAGGTTTGCAGTATATTGTTATCTGTTTTAACTAATTTTGGTAGAAAAGTAAACATTTGTTCGATTTTTCTAAAGGTTGGTGGGGTCAAATCGACATTTGTTTTAACCACATTGGCGAGGAAATCTGAAGGAGCTGGATAGAAATTTTTGCTCGAATGAACAAATTTGAACAGTGAATGTGATTTTTCATTTGGGAAAATGGCAAAAGTAAACTTTTTTTTTTTAACTGCTTGCCGACCAGCCGCCACAGTTTTACTGTGGAACATGGCTCGGCTGGGCGAAACAACGTTATGTTACTTTGCTTTGCCACTAGGGCCGCTCGCCCCCGGAGCCGATGTCACAGAGCGAGAACCAGGAGCTGTGTGTGTTCATACAAACTATGAACAGCGATCTGTCATTTACCCTAGTAAGTCCCACCACCCCCCCTTCAGTTAGAACACAGAGAGGGAGCACAATTAACCCCTTGATTGCCCCTTAGTGTTAACCTCTTCACTGCCAGTGAAATGTTCACAGTACTCTGTACAGATCAGGCCCTGTACACACGACCAGTTTCCTCGGCAGAATTCAGCTTCCGACCGAGTTTCTGGCTGAATTCTGCCGAGGAAACTGGTCGTGTGTACACTTTCGGCCGAGGAAGCCGACGAGGAGCTCGGCGAGGAAATAGAGAACATGTTCTCTATTTCCTCGTTGTTCTATGGGAGCTCTCGTCCCGCCGAGCTCCTCGGCGGCTTCAGTGCTGAACTGGCCGAGGAACTCGATGTGTTTGGCACGTCGAGTTCCTCGGCCGTGTGTACGAGGCTTCACTGTAAAATTGTCAATGGTCCCAAAAATATCCGATCTGTCAACCATAATGTCGCAGAAAATCCTGGACTGCCGTACTCCTTAAAACGATGTATTTATTGTATAAATAAAGTCCAAAAAATGACCAAAGCGATGCAGTCAAAATGAAGTGAACAACAGGAAAAAGGTGGCTGACCTGTTTCAAATCATGTGATACTTACTCGTAGCTCGTAGTAATGTCGTAGTAAAAATCACAGATCACTGCCATTACTAGTAAAAAAAAAAAAAAAAATACTATGGGCCAGATTCACAGAAGAAGTACGCAGGAGTATCTACTGATACTCCGGCGTACTTTCAAATTTGCCGCGTCGTATCTTTAGTTTGAATCCTCAAACCAATATACGACGGCTTCTGGCTTCGATCCGACAGGCGGAGGTGCAATACTTCGGCGCCCGCTGGGTGGATTTTGCGTCGTTTTCCACGTCGGGTATGCAAATTGGCTTTTTCCGGCGATCCACGAAGGTACGCGCGGCCGTCGCATTCTCTTACGTCGTCGCTAGTCGGCTTTTCCCGGCGTATAGTTAAAGCTGCTATTTCGTGGCGTATAGATAGACGTGCCATGTTAAAGTATGGCCGTCGTTCCCGCGTCGAATTTTGATTTTTTTTTTGCGTAAGTCGTCCGTGAATAGGAAAGGACGTAACTCATGTCTACGTTCAAAAAATGACGTCGGTGCGACGTCATTTTGCGCAAAGCACGGCGGGAATGATACGCGGCGCAAGTGCAAATGTATCTGAATCTGGCCCCAAAACTCTATCCTCTATTTTGTAGACGCTATAACTTTGGTGCAAACCAATCAATATAAGCTTATTGCTATTTATTTTTTTTGATAAAAAAAAAAAAAAATGTAGAAGGATATATATCGGCCTGAACTGAGGTGAAAAAATTGAAAAATAAAAAAAATGGGGATATTTATTATAGCAAAAAGTAAAAGATATTGTGTTGTTTTTTTTTTGTTTGTTTTTTCAAAACGTCGCTGTTCTTTTGTTTATAGCGCAAAAAATACCACCAAAAGAAAGCTCTATTTGTGGGGAAAAAAGGATGCAAATTTTGTTTGGGTACGGCATCGCACGGCCGCGCAATTGTCCGTTAAAGCGAAGCAGTGCCAAATTGTAAAAAGTGCTTTGGTCAGGAAGGGGGTAAAATCTTCTGGGGGCTGAAGCGGTTAAAGTCCTTTTGAACAACATTCATCAAGTCATCAAATGTACTAAGCAGAAGATTCATATGAACGTATGAAAAATCTACTAGTGGTCAGCACCTCCACCTAGTAGCACTAGGGTCGTCGGTTCGAATCTCTACCACGGCACTACCTGCCTGGAGTTTGCATGTTCTCCCTGTGCCTGAGCGGGTTTCCTCCCAAAGTCTAAAGACATGCTGGTAGGTTAATTGGCTCCTGTCTAACTTGGCCCTAGTATGTGTATGTATGAATGTGAGTTAGGGACCTTAGATTGTAATCTTCCTGAGCGCAGGGACTGATGTAAATCTACAATATATATGCAAAGTGCTCTAGTGGCCTTATTTATAGGCTTACCTGTAGGCAAAAGTGGTTATAAAGGGTTTACAACCACTTCAATGCAACTAACAGTAATGCAAACCACTCTGGGCAGGGCACTGCAGTGCCTTTTATTCTGAAAGATGCCCCAAACGACTACAGTAGGTGCTGAGGGATTTTCTCTGCGGTGCACCATAAAGCTTTTACCATGTGGTGTGTTAAAACTTTGCTTAAAGGGGTTGTAAAGGCAGAATGTTTTTTTTTATCTTAATGCATCCTATGCATTAACCACTTGCTTACTGGGCACATATACCTCCATCCTGCCCAGGCGAAATGTCAGCTTTCAGCACCTGTCACGCTTTAAATGACAGTGGCTCCCAAACAAAATTTGACGTCCTTTTTTCCCCCACAAATAGAGCTTTCTTTTGGTGGTATTTGATCATCTCTGCGGTTTTTATTTTGTGTGCTATAAACAAAGAAAGAGCAACAATTTTGAAAAAAAAAATATATTTTTGACTTTTTGCTATAATAAGTATCAAATTTAAAAAAAGGCGTTATAGCGCCTACAAAATACGGGATAGAATTATGATTTTTTTTTTATTATTATTATTTTATAATGATGGCGATCTGCAATTTTTGTCAGGACTGCAATATTACGGCGGACACATCGGACACTTTTGACAAATTTTTGGGACCATTCACATTTATACAGCGAACAGTGCTATAAATATGCACGGATTACTGTATAAATGTGACTGGCAGGGAAGGGGTTAACACTAGGGGGCGATCAAGGGGTTAATGTGTTCCCTGCTAGGTGATTCTAACTGTGGGGGGAGGGGACTGACAGGGGGAGGTGACCGATGGTTGTCCCTATGTACAAGGGACACACCATCGGTCGCCTCTCCCTGACAGGATGTGGATCTCTGTGTTTACACACAGAGATCCACGTCCCTGGCTCTGTGACTGCCGATCGCGGGTGCTTGGCGGACATCGCGGCCGCTAGGCATGCACATCGGCACCTGAGTGACGCGGCGCGCCCCCGAGCGCCGGGAGGCCAGAGGCCGTATATTGACGGCCTCCCGGCATTTTAGAGCCAAATGTCGATGGGCGGACGGGAAGTGGTTAAAGGGGTTGAAAAGCTACAATTTTTTCCCCCTAAATAGCTTCCTTTACCTTAGTGCAGTCCTCCTTCACTTACCTCATCCTTCCATTTTACTTTTAACGGTCCTTATTTGTTCTGAGAAATCCTCACTTCCTGTTCTTCTGTCTAACTCCACACAGTAATGCGATTCTTTCTCCCTGGTGTGGAGTGTCGTGCTCGCCCCCTTCCTTGGACTACAGGAGAGTCAGGACGCCCACTAACACACAGCTCCTTTCTCTATCTGCAACATAGAGAGCGTCCTGACTCTCCTGTAGTCCAAGGGAGGGGGCGAGCACGACACTCCACACCAGGGAGAAAGCCTCGAGTCACATTACTGTGTGGAGTTACAGACAGAAGAACAGGAAGTGAGGATTTCTCAGAAGAAATAAGGACATTTAAAAGCAAAATGGAAGGATGAGGTAAGTGAAGGAGGACTGCACTAAGGTAAAGGAAGCTATTTAGGAAAAAATGTTTTTACCTTTACAACCCATTTTAAGATAAAAAGCCTTCTGTGTGCAGCACCCCCGCTTAGCCCCCCTAATACTTATCTGAGCCCCCTCTCTATCCAGCGATGTCGTCTGGGACTCTCCTTCCTGATTGGCTGAGACACAGCAGTGGCGTCATTGGCTCCCGCTGCTGTCAATCAAACTTAGTTAGCCAATGAGGAGAGAGGGGCAGGGCCTAGGTGTGGCTCTGTGTCTAAATGGATACAGGGAGCTGCGGCTTGGCTCAAGTGCCCCCATAGAAAGCTGCTTGCTGTGGGGGCACTCAACAGGAGGGAGGGGCCAGGAACACAGAAGAGGTACCCGAGAAGAGGAGGATATGGGCTGCTCTGTGCAAATCCATTCCACAGAGCAGGTAAGTATAACATGCTTGTTATTTTAAGGTAAGAGTACCTACCCCTCCCTTGAGTGGTGGAAGCACAGCCTCGGATATTTTTTCATAAAAACATTGTAGCATCTACTTTTTCAGACGTAATTTTACAATTACTTTAATTGAACAAGATGAAGTTACAAGCTGATTGGCTACCATGCCGGGCTGCACCAGATTTTGCAGTCTCCAGTTTTAGTAAATCAACCCCACAGAAACTGAGGTTTATGACGATCCTATGCCCACTGGGTGGCACTGTTTCCTGGGAATCATTCAGGATAACATATAAATATTATATTTAATGGCATGGCTAGGTAATTTAAGGTGAAACTAGTTTCTTCATATAAATGCAGATTTTGCTGTCAGTAAGGATTTGTTAAATCAACAACACTTAATTAGGCGCTTAGCTGAGATTTTCTTCAAAATTTTTATTTTTATTTTAGAGGCTTGGATTTTGGCCATATTTAGGACAATTTTGTTTGATTTCGTGTTTTAATCCTTTGCGTCTTTTTTTTTTTTTTTGTTTCCTATTGTTTGTTATTTTTGCTTTCTGTGGGTTTCTTTTCCCCTGTAAACAAAGTAAAAATATGAAGCTGATGTGGATCCATTTTTTGGCAGAAGAATGGGCCCAGGATAGTTAAAAGGCACTTCAGTAACCACTGGAAGCTATTTGAAGGCCATTATACTCCTGGAAACCACCAAAACTACCACAAAGTAGAAGGAAAGACTAACTACCATACTAACATTTGAAGTATAACTAAAAGCAAAACATTTTATTTGGTTTTGGATAGAGTGTACAGGGCAGCCATCACACATGTTGGGGCCCAGGGCGGACAACTCCCGCACCCCCCCCCCCCGGCCACCCAAGCCCCCTCTCCCCCCTTCACTAGCCACTAGCCGCCACTAGCCGTACTACTTTATTAGAGTAGAACGGCTGGTACTGGTACTTTTAAAGGCAGTACCAGTGGGGAAGCTAGACATTACTTCACCTGGGGAAAAGAATCAGTTCAGTGCCCCCCTTATGGGACAAGATTAGGCATAAGTGAGAAACTCCCAGGCCATAGCTGTTGAGTCAGCTGTCTGTCCCCTCCCCCCATGCTCCTCTGGTCTTCCCCCTGCTTCTCTGTTCCCCCCAGGTGAGCGCTGCGGGGAGCGAGAGGTGGTGAGTGCTGCGGGAAGGGAGAGACAGAGGAGCGGAGGGGGGCGGCGGTCCGCTGTCACTGAAGCCGGCCCACTGAGCCATCGGCCCACCGGGAAACTCCCTGTAGTCCCAATGGCCAGTCCATCCCTGTTGGGGCCCCTTACACAGCTTTAGGCAGGGCCCTCCTGGAGCAGAGAACCAAGGGGGGCTATCGAAAAAAAGTGTAATCTCTTCTGTCCTCTCTCCTGGCACGAGATAAGCGGAAACGCGCGCGGGCGGGACGGGACCATCGGGCCCCTTACAGGTGTAATGCAAAACAAAAAGAACGGGAGAGGGGCCAGTCAGGCCCCTGGGGACCATCGGGCCCCTTACAGGTGTAATGCCTGTACCCCCCTGATGGCAGCCCTGGGAGTGGAGAGGGATTAGAACGCCTGTAAGGCCCCATGCACACGAGACGCTGGTAAACTCGAGTTTAGAGGCATTTGGGCATTTTTTTCAACTGCCCCTGAACACATTTAATGTTATCCTATGTGTCCATGCACACATTCACGTTTTTTTGCGTTTTAAAGCAGTTGGGTTTAGGCTCGTTTTTTCAGAAGCAAAATTTTGGGTTCAAACGCAAACGTTTTTGCGTTTCAAAGCTTTGGGAGGGTCTACAAGGTCTTTGTTATAAACGCTAATAGCTGCAAACGCGGTAAAACGCCGCTAAACGCGGTAAAACGACGCTAAATGCTGCAAAACGCCGCAAGATTCGCGGCAAAAACGGGCGTTTTAAACGCCGGTTTTTGCCTTCGAAAACTTGAGTTTACATGTGTTTGCATTTGCTTCTCGTGTGCATGGGGCCTTAGTTGTTATTGCTGTCTGTGCCCTCATTAGGGAGATTCACACTCTCTATTTGTCTGTGCAATTTGCTCCGCAGCCGCCATGGAGATGTGTTAACCGCCTCCATTGAGAGCCGGTCACTGTCTCCTGTCATGCAAATTGGATGTGGAGAAATTTGCATCCAATACGCATAAGTGTGAACCCAGCCTAAAAGTGAAAGTAAAAGAAAATCCCAAAATTGGGGATATTTCTTACAGCAAAAAGTACAAAATATTGTGTTTTTTTTTTTTTTCTCAAAATTTACGCTTTTTATTTATTTTTTCTTGTTTATAACGCAAATAAATAAAAATTGCAGAGAAGATCAAATACCACCAAAAGAAAGCTCTATTTGTGGGGAATTTTTTTTTTTTTGGGTACAGTGTCTCACACGACCGCGCAATTGCCAGTTAAATCGACACAGTTCTGAATCGCAAAAAATGGCCCGGTCATTGAGCAGCCAATTCTTCCGGGGCTGAAGTGGTTAACTCTGTGAAAATCCCACACATTTACTTCCTTGAATTCTGTGACAGGTATTCACTATGTCCTGTAGGGGGCACTGCAGTGTCACACATTCCAGAGAGCCTGCCTTATGAATTACAGAGGAGCTGAGAGGAGGAGTCAGTACAGTAATCTCTGCTTACAGGCAGCAAGGTACCATTGGATATGTAGTCCTAAGAAATGTAAAGTAAACAGCAGAGGAAAAGCTGCAAAGCATACAGGGAATCCAGGTAGTTGTGGAAATAAATGGCCAGCAGACAGGCAAAACTCCCAATATGAAAGGAGTTTGTTCAAGTATGCTTAGATTGGATTGTCAAAAATAACTATTGTTTGTAGTGTTGTTACAATGCTGATGTTATAAAATGAAAGTCATGCATGCTGTGACCACAGATCTACTTCATATCTGATTGTGTAACTGGGGCAGTGAATGAGGAATATGATGACAAGTCATAGAAGAGGATGGAGATCCGCTTGTTGCAAAAACAAAAATTTAATATATTGCAGTTTACCAATCCTTAAAGGCAGTGGCGGCCCATCCATAGGGGGTGCACGGGCGGCGCCCCCCCCCCCCTCCAGTAGTCACAAAAAAAATCCCTTTTTAAGGATTTTTTTTTTCCTTAAAATGCGCCGTGCCCTCTGGCTCTCACAAATAACATAAATTCATGCATTGCATGAATGTATGTTATTGTTGCCAGCTGCCGCTGGTCTATTCAGGTGGCCGGATGTTGAGCGCCGGCCACCTGAATAACGGCAGCTGGTTTGCTGTGCGGAAGTGCCTATCAGAGCCAGCGGCTTTCCAAGTACCGCCCTCGTCTCCCGGATGTCTTATCCTCGGAACGTACGGGGGGGGGGGGTGCGTTCCTTGGATAAGACTGACGGCCGTCTCAGCAAATCAGGTTCCCCGATTCTGGTTATCGGTAACCAAGGCGGGAGAAGACATCGAGGCCGAGGGACGTGGAAGTTGTAAGGTAAGTGCATTTCACAGTGGCGACAATTAAAGGGCAAATGTTCGCTGTACATGCTCTCAAACTTTCCAACAACAAATGACTGATGGAGGATCATCCGATCGTGTGTACACATATCCATCGGACTAAAGTCCAAAGTCCAAACACACATGCTCAGAACCAATGCTAAACATCAGACAACAATAGCAGAAGTTGCCCAAAGGGTGGCTGTAAAGAGCTGAAAAATCACGTGATTTGGTGAATGTTGGCTGAAAATGTTCTGCCGTGTGTATGCATACCAAGTTCACGGCCAAGGCCCCTTCGGACCAGAATCCACGGAAAAGTCTGATGGAAGTCCGATCGTGTGTATGAGGCTTTAGATGTAGTAGCAGGAGATTGACTTGACTGACACATTGAAGCTGAACTCGAGCCAACACTTTATAAGCAACAGGACCGGGACAAGGGGTGGCCAGGAGGGGGCGGCTGCCCTGGGCACATATGTGTTGGTAAAGGGGCGGTAGGGGGCAGCAGGGGGTACGGATTGTTCGAGGAGGGAACATTTGGAGTATGTGCTAAGAGTGGTGATTTAGGCGGATTTGTGTTGGGAGGGGGGGAAGGATTTGTGCTAGGAAGGGGATTTCTGGGTTTTGTGCTAGAAGAGGTCACATGGTAGTGGTGGGAAGGGAACTTTTTTTGGAGAGGATTTGTGCCAGGAGGGTATTTTTATTTTTTGTGGGGGAAGAATTTGAGCTACAAGGGAGATTGGGGGGGGGGTCTGTGCTGGGAGGGGGATTCGGAGTGTGGGGGAGATTTGAGGAAACTCAAGGCATTTAAAAGGTAGAGGGTTTGTGCTAGAAGGGGTGATTTTTTTTTTTTTTAGTTGGGGGGGGGGGGGGGGGGGGGCATTTGTGGAATTTCTGCAGGAGACGTGGATTTGTTCTGGGAATAGGGAGAATTTATCCCTAGAGGATAGTGCTAGCACTAATAAGCAATTGCGGTCTACCGATTGACTTCGACTTCTATACAATTAGCCTGCTGGATAAATGGTATTCGATCCGTGGCGGTCTGTCCTAATCTACCGTATTTATCGGCGTATAACACGCACCCTAATTTTAAGAGGAAAGTTTCAGGGAAAAAACTTACCACAGCCCCCTGCGTATAACACGAGCAGGAAGGAGCGGTGTATACACCGCTCCTCCGCATTGAAATGAATGGACACCACTGCCGAAGCGCCTGCAACGCGACTCGGCAACGGCGCTACACGGGCGTATTTAACCTTTAACGCTAAAATGATTGTAAGGTTTTATCGTCAACGCCCAGTCCCAGTGTGAAAGCAGCCTTTAAGTTTGTGTGCGTGTAAAGGCAAGCGTTCCAATACTTATGACAATATCATGTATATTAGACCCCTTTCACACTGAGGCGGTTTTCAGGTGTTTTAGCGCTAGAAAAAGCGCATGCCATTTGGTTCAGTGTGTCTTTTCACAGTGGGGGCGGTGCGCTGGTGGAGCATTAGGAAAAGTCCGGCAAGCGCTCCCAAAACGCCCTGCCCATTGAAATGAATGGGCAGCGCTTCCAAAGCGATTAGGAAGTGCCGCCACACTCCTTCTTTGGAGTTAAAAGCGCTCTGCTAGCGGCGCTTTAGTGTGGAAGGGGGCTTACAGAGGCCATTGGTGTTTACAAGCGGCCAGCCATTGACTTGTACACGTCTGTAGGCGGCGAAGGAAAACGGCGGGAGATTTTTCGCCTCATGACTCGGGAGGGTGTAGACGTCGATGTGTATAAGGCAGGGGTGGCAAACACAAGGCCCGCGGGCCGAATCCGGCCCGCCAGGCCTTGCTATGTGGCCCGCACGGCGGATGCAACGGATTGTCACCGATCCGTGACACCATGCGATCCGCTCCGGAGACTCGGCCATAGGAAAGTCCCCGGCTTTGGCCTAGCTCCGGAGCGACGGCCATCTTGGTACACCCGGCGGCGGCTGTCTCGTCAGGAAGTGACGTTTCGCCGCCGCCATCTTGCTCCACCCCAGTCTGCTTGCCTAGTAACCAGTGCACGGCGTGGCACTCTGCACTGCCTCAGCTCACTGATTACAGACCCGGGACCACAACCGCAGACATGAGGAGAACTGAGAGATCTGCACCTGCAGGTAGGAGAGACACCATCACCCGGGGAGCATGGCTGTTGTACATGGCATATTGTACTGAGTGGAGGAGGGGGACACCTGTGACACCAGAGAGGAGAGAAGGGGGACCAGTGTCACTGGGGTCCCCCTCCTCTCTGGTGTCACTGGGATCCCTCTCCTCTCTGGGGTCCCTCTCCTCTCTGGTGTCACTGGGGTCCCCCTTCTCTCTGGTGTCACTGGGGTCCCCCTTCTCTCCGGTGTCACTGGGGTCCCCCTCCTCTCTGGTGTCACTGGGGTCCCCCTCCTCTCTGGTGTCACTGGGGTCCCCCTCCTCTCTGGTGTCACTGGGGTCCCCCTCCTCTCTGGTGTCACTGGGGTCCCCCTCCTCTCTGGTGTCACTGGGGTCCCCCTCCTCTCTGGTGTCACTGGGGTCCCCCTCCTCTCTGGTGTCACTGGGGTCCCCCTCCTCTCTGGTGTCACTGGGGTCCCCCTCCTCTCCTCTCTGGTGTCACTGTAGTCCCCCTCCTCTCTGGTGTCACTGGGGTCCCCCTCCTCTCTGGTGTCACTGGGGTCCCTCTCCTCTCTGGTGTCACTGGGGTCCCTCTCCTCTCTGGTGTCACTGGGGTCCCCCTTCTCTCTGGTGTCCCCCTTCTCTCTGGTGTCACTGGGGTCCCCCTTCTCTCTGGTGTCACTGGGGTCCCCCTTCTCTCCGGTGTCACTGGGGTCCCCCTCCTCTCCGGTGTCACTGGGGTCCCCCTCCTCTCCGGTGTCACTGGGGTCCCCCTCCTCTCCGGTGTCACTGGGGTCCCCCTCCTCTCCGGTGTCACTGGGGTCCCCCTCCTCTCCGGTGTCACTGGGGTCCCTCTCCTCTCCGGTGTCACTGGGGTCCCCCTCCTCTCTGGTGTCACTGGGGTCCCCCTCCTCTCTGGTGTCACTGAGGAGGGGGCCCCCAGTGACACCGGAGAGGAGAGGAGGGTGACACAAGAGAGGAGAGGAGGGGGACCCCAGAGAAGGTGGGGGACACCAGAGAAGGTGGGGACACCAGAGAAGGGGGTGGACACCAGTGACACCAGAGAGGAGGGGGGGACACCAGAGAGGAGGAGGCAGCGCACTCCTGAACCCTGCGCTCGCTACGCAGCACACTCCTGAACCCTGCGCTCCCTATGCAGCGCAAGAAAACTGGAGTGCAGATACAACCGGCCCTTTGAGGGCAATGAAACTGCTGATGCGACCCCCGATGAATTTGAGTTTGCCACCCCTGGTATAAGGTGTAAGTGAAGACACAAATCCTGACACAGGACTCCTGCAGACACATGATCTGTAATGTAGGAGAATCAGAGTGGTGCCCTTAGGTGAGTGGGAATATTACAGTGAGGGGGAATTTTATCAAAACTGGATCCAGGATCTGGAGCAGCTGTGCATTACAACCAATCAGCTTCTAGCTTTCATTTTCAAAGTTTACAGATAGAAGCTGATTGGTTGGTATGCTCAGCGTCTCCCCATGCAGTGAGTCCCCTCAGTGTCAGTCCTCTCCTCCCCCCTCAGCCCTCCGCAGAGACTCTCTCTGAAGGGATGGAAGTTACAAAACTCAATCCGCGCTGAACTTTCTGTGCGGTGTGCAAAAGGGGGCGTGTACGGCGCTGACGTCACGGGGGCGTGCCTCACCTCATTCAGTTTCCTTTTCGCCGGAGAAGTTTGTAGCGTTACCTCGGCTCATCAGCATAAGGGGCGTGTCCTGGGGAAGTCCTGTGTGTGTTCTTCCTATAGACTCCCAGCCTGCACATCGCTTCCGTGTTGGTGCCCGGAGATGACCGGTGAGTCCAGGGGGGGAGATCTGACCTTTCTATGGGGAGATTCATTGTATTCACTCATTGTTACATCGTATCCTTCTCATCATACACATACAAAGTGTATTCTACACACCTCAGGTGACCTTCACCTTGTGTTTACTTAGATTGTATGGTGTATGGCCACCTTGACTCGTACAATCTGATTGTACAACTTCTTCTCCTTTAACCACTTGACCTCGAGAAGATTGACCCCCCCCCCCTTTGATTACCAGGCCATTTCTTGTGATACGGCACTGCGTCACTTTAGCTGACAATTGTGCGGTCGTGCGACGCTGTACCCAAATAAAATCGATCTCCTTTTCCCCCCACAATTAGAGCTTTCTTTTGGTGCCATTTGATCACCTCTGTAGTTTTTATTTTTTGCGCTATAAACAAAAATTACTGAAAATCAAAAACAAAATAAAAACATTTTTTTTTTATTTTTTGCTATAAAAATTGTCCAATAAATTTCTTCATCAATTTACGCCAATATATGTATTCTGCTACGTATTTTTGGAAAAAAATAAATAAAAAATCCCAATAAATGTATATTGATTGGATTGCGCAAAAGTTATTGCGTCTACAAACTATGGGATAGATTTTACGTTTTTTTTGTTTTGTTTTTTATTTGTATTGGCGACAATCAGCATCTCTACGCAGATGCTTCAAGTCACTGATTGCTGCCATTACTAGTAAAAAAATAAATACAAGTCCATAAATCTATCCCATAGTTTGTAGACGCTATTACTTTTGCGCAAACCAATCAATATACGCTTATTGGTATTGCAGCGGAGAATTTGGACACTAATGCCGCGTACACACGGTCGTTTTTTGTCTTGTAAAAAAACGTTGTTTTTTTTTCTCATGAAAAAAAACGAAGTTTTTCAAACTTCATTTTAAAAAAACAACGTTGCCTACACACCATCGTTTTTTCAAAATGCTCTAGCAAAGCGCCGTTACGTTCAGCACGTACGGCGGCACTCTGTTCCGTTCAAGCTCGCGTCATAACTTGCTTCTGAGCATGCGCGGGTTTAAAAACGTTGTTTTAAACGTCGTTTTAGCCCACACACGATCATTTTTTATGACACAAAAAACGTTTTGAAAATTGACATAAAAAATTGAAGCATGCTCGGATTTTTTTTTTGTTGTTTTTCAGAAGACATAAAACGACGTTGTCCCCACACACGGTCATTTTAAATACGTTTTTAAAAAATTTTTTTTTTTTTCATCACAAAAAACACCGTGTACGCGGCATTAGTGACACTTTGGGGAACAGTAACACTAATAAAGTGATCAGTCCAAAAAAATATGCACTGTCACTGTACTAATGGCACTGGCTGAGAAGGGTTGATCATCAGGCGGTGATCAAAGGGTTAAAGGATCACTAAAGGATTTTTTTTTTTAGCTCAATAGCTTCCTTTACCTTACTGCAGTACTGGTTTCATGTCCTAATTGTTCGTTTTTGCTTTGAAGTTGCTGTAATTCTGCTGTGATCTCCACACTTCCTGGTTGTCTGTTTCCTTATAACCACAGTACTGGGAGCTTTTCACGGTGGTCTAAGCTGTCATTACTGTGTGTCTAAAACTCCTCAGAACCAATCAGATTCATTTTAAAAACAAAACACTGCCCTGGATTTGTTTGTTTTTGTTCTGTGGGTCTCTCTAGTTCACAGGAACATGAAACCAGTTTAAAAGTGAAACTAAACTGCAGGCACATTATAGGATTGATTTTTATCTATTTGTAATCATTTTTAAAAGGAATCAGTTAACTTTTATGTCTCTATACCCTGTAAACAGTCATTTCAGCAAAAAATTGTTTTCCTTTAGTGACCCTTTAAGTGTGTCCCTAGGGGGTGCTTACTAATTGTATGGGGGGGGGGGAGGTGCCTTTACTGTGGGAAGGTAGAGATCTGTGTTCCTGCTTTTGTAGGAACACAGGATCGCAGTCTTCCCTTCTCACAGAACGGCGATCTGCCTTGTAGAACGGTGGTCTGTCTATGTAAACCTGTGTTCCGAACGATCGGACGGGCCCCGGTGGACATTGCGTCCGCAGGACCCGCTGATTGGCCCCTGAGGTCATCAGTGGTGCGCTTCCCAGACCCGGAAATGTGGGATCACGTAGAGGTATGTGATCCTGCCCAGGGGAGGAGTCTTGCCTTTAAAAATGCCCCCCTCCCCCCCAACACTTCTGACTAACCTGTGTAAGAAAGAGATTATACATAATGTATATACTGTATGTGTGTGTATAAAAGAGATATATATATATATATATATATATATATATAATATTTTTTCTATATCATATTTTTTTTTTGCTTGCTCTGGTCTGGTCACGTGATCTGGCTCCCTGGTGTCAGTCAGTGGCGGCTGCAGGGGAGAGGAAGGAGCGCTCAACAGCGGATGGCCTAACAGGGGCCCGGATTCAGAGAGCAATTGCGCCTGCGTAACCATAGTTACGCAGCGCAATTGCTGACTTGCTCCGGCGTTCCGAATGCTCCTGATTCAGGAACATCGTAACGCCGACTGCAGCCTAAAATCTGCGTGGCATAAGGCTCTTATGCCACGCAGATTTTAGGCTGCATTCTTGCGATGACCGCTAGGGGGCGCTCCCATTGTGCTCAGTGTCTAGTATGCAAATTGCATACTAACACCGATTCACAATGTTGCGCGGGCCCTGCGTACGCAAGTTACAGAGTTTCCGTACGGCGTCTTTAGCGTAAGGCTGCCCCTTCTAATAGTAGGGGCAGCCAATGCTAAAGTATACCCGCCGTTCCCGCGTCGTGAAATTTGAATTTCACGTCGTTTGCGTAAGTGATTCGTGAATGGCGCTGGACGCCATTCACGTTCACTTGGAAGCAAATGACGTCCTTGCGACGTCATTTGCCGCAATGCACGTCAGGAAAGTTTCCCGACGGCGCATGCGCTCTACGCTCGGCGCGGGAGCGCGCCTAATTTAAATGATTCCCGCCCCCTACGGGATCATTTACATTAGGCGCCCTTACGCAGAAAGAGCTACTGCTCCGTGAATCGCGCGCAGCACAGATAATTTGCGGGGGCGCAGGGCAAAAACGCTGCCCTGTGCCTCCGTAAAAAAGGGGCAAATTTCTTTGAATCCGGGCCAGGGCCTATGGATGATGTCACAACACCCAGGCATTCCAGCCATTGTCAAGCATTCTCTCCTCTCCCCTGCAGGTGGCGCTGACTGACACAGATGATCATGTGACCTGGCCAGAGCAGATCGCTCAGTGTGAATGTAGCGGGTTCACTGGATGAATAGCTATGAGATTTTCTTTCCAATACACCCCCAAGTCTCTTATCGTTGCCCACCTCTGTTTATTTCAGTCAACTAGGTACTTGCCCACACACCAGAGGGTCAGCGAAACCCCGTCCTATAATGATTGTACCTTTCACTTTCATTTATGTTTTGTTTTTGGTGCTTGATATTTAGTCACCACTTGTGATCACACCAAACACTTTAGGTGGGATTTGATGAGTAAAACGGAAAGCTTTGTGCTGAGCGCAGACGTGTCGGAGGATCTCGTTTTTGCAAAGATGTTTTTAAGCTGGAAGGTACTTTTCATAAATTGTGTCCCATACAGAGTCCTTCTTCACAACTAATACGCTTCCTACAAACTAGATCAGCCTTCCTAAACCTTTTCACTCCAGAGGAAACCTTGAAATAATTCTCAGATCTTGGGGATCCTCTGCTAATACCAATTCATTGGGGGTCAATGGGGAAAATCCCCCTTACATTGGTGATCATTGGGAAGAATGCGACTCTGAGGCTTCATTTCCACTGGCGTTTTTACAGCCACTTTTCTGAGCTTTTTTTTACAGCTTAAAAACGCCTGTCCATGTTATTCTATGGCATCATGCCCACATATGCGTTTTTGAGCTGCAAATGGCATAGGCGTTTTTGAGCTGTAAAAAAAACGCAGGACTCCAGCTCAAAAAAAAATAAAATAAAATAAACATGGACAGGCGTTTTTAAGCTGTAAAAAAGGCTAAAGAAAGTGGCTGTAAAAACGTCCATGGAAATGAAGCCTGACAGTGGTGGTCAAAATGCCACCCTTACGAACAGCTAAAAAAAACATAGTTGGGTCATGCCAGTGGCGGCTGGTGCTCCAAATTTTTGGGGGGGCACAAACAAACGAAAAAAAAAACATCAATTGCAGCCTTACTGTGCCCATCAATTGCAGCCTTACTGTGCCCATCAATTGCAGCCTTACTGTGCCCATCAATTGCAGCCTTACTGTGCCCATCAATTGCAGCCTTACTGTGCCCATCAAACGCAGCCTTACTGTGCCCATCAAACGCAGCCTTACTGTGCTCATCAAACGCAGCCTTACTGTGCCCATCAATTGCCAGTTTGCCCTGTAAAATGTCGCCAGATTGCCCAAAATGTCGCCAGATTGATTGATTCTCGGTCAGCCATCCTCCTCCACAATCCCTCAATGTCTTCTCCTGTCCTCGATGTCGCTTCAGCCAATCAGGTGACCAGTAACCAGACCCGGTGAACCTGCTTGGCTGAGACACATGTCAGTGTTAACCAGGGAACGCACACCCTGTGCGCCCTCTGGTTAACCATTTGGAAGCCGATTTAGAGCCCACAGGCTGTAATCGGGAAGCCTATCAGAGCCAGTGGCTCTGATGGACACTTCCAAAACACACCCACCGCTGTTATTCAGTCGGCCGGCGCTTAACAGGGGGCTGGCCACCTGAATAGTGGGTGTCAGCGGCGACAAAACATAGATTCATGCAATGCATGAATCTATGTATTGGGTGCAGGAGAGAGGGGGTGGCGCTCTTGCACCCACTATGGACGTACTGCCACTGGGTTATACTGTTGGATTTTCCAAGTAGCAATGGACCTAAATAAAAGGAAGGCGCTGTCAGATGGGAGGTCAATCAGCCACAGCTCAAAGAACACCTAGTAACCTCTGGAGGAACTTCACTGGAGTAACCACTTCTGGACCACCGCACGACTAAATACATCGGCAATTTAAAGAGGGATATCTCTGTTCAAGCCGCAGCTGGCTGCCATAACCCAGGTATCCTCGTCTTCTGCCGGTGGTCTGGTTTCAGATAATGGTGGTCTCTGCTGCGCATTCGCCGCAAGATCACGGTTATCGGCGGCAGGAGAGGGCTCCCCCCCCCCCTGCCCTCCGCTGCTTACCGGAGCCGTCGGTAGCGGCGGAGGCGATCGGGTCCTTCCTGGGTATGGATACGAGTGAGGGAAAGATGGCCCCCACCCATAGCGGGGCAGAAGCAACGTCAAAACGTCACTTCTGCCTATAACTCTTAAAGGGCCATTTAAAAAATAAATAATTTAATTGCATTTTAGTCCAAATATGAGATCTGAGGTCTTGTTGACCCCCAGATCTCATATTTAAGAGGACCTGTCATGCTTTTTTCTATTACAAGGGATGTTTACATTCCTTGTAATAGGAATAAAAGTGCCACTTTATTTTCTTTTATTTTTTTAGAGAACAGTGTAAAAAATAAAAGGTAAAATAAATAAGAAAACATTTTTTTTTTTTTTAAACGTGCCCTGTCCTGACGAGCTTGCGTGCAGAAGCCAACGCATACGTACCGTATTTATCAGGGTATTGCGTGCTCCGGCGTATAGCGCGCACCCCTAAAGTGGACCCGCATTCCTGTGGGAAAAAAGATTTTTGTACTTACAGTTTTGGTGTCTTGCGCGGCGGCCTCGTCGGGCCCGGCGTTCTTCTGCGGCGTCCTCCGCCCTCGATCCCTGCTTTCCCGCGCCGAGTTTGAATACTGCGCCGGCATATACCGAGCGCAGTACACTCCTGTCGGGCAGGCTCGGCTACTCTCGCGCTCACGTCCTGTACGTCCAGGACGTGAGCGCGAGAGGAGCCGAGCCTGCCCGACTATACACAAGTGTACTGCGCTCGGTATATGCCGGCGCAGTATTCAAACTCGGCGCGGGAAAGCGGGTATCGGCGTATATCGTGCACCCACGATTTTGCGGTATACGCCGATAAATACGGTAAATCATGCCTGCATATGAAAATGGTGTTCAAACCACACATGCGATTGGTAGAGCGAGAGCAATAATTCTAGCCCTAGACCTCTGTAACTCAAAACATTTTGTAAACGTCGCCTATGGAGATTTTTAATGGTAAAAGTTTGTCGCTATTCCACGCGTGGGCGCAATTTTGAAGCGTGACATGATGGGTATCAATTTTCATTATCTTTCACAATGTAAAAAAAAAAAATTGGGCTAACTTTACTGTTGTCTTATTTTTTAAGTCAAAAAGGTGTATTTTTTTTTAAAAAAAAAGTGCGCTTGTAAGACCGCTGCGCAAATACGGTGTGACATAAGTATTGCAACGACCGCCACTTTATTCTCTAGGGTGTTAGAACTTTTTTTTTTTTTTTTATAATGTTTGGGATGTTCTAAGTAATTTTCTAGCAAATCTTGTAAACAGCAAATCTCAGAAAGAGGCTCGGTCCTTAACCGGTTAAGGACCGCCGCACGACTATTTACATCAGCAGAATGGCACGGCTGGGCACATGGACGTACAGGTACGTCCTCTTTAAGATGCCCAGCCGTGTGTCGCAAACTTGCCGCTACCCGGTCCTGTCCTCCGTGACCGGACTCGTGGAACCGATCGCCGCCTGTGTCCCATGATCGGGTCACAGAGAGGAAGAACGGGGAGAGGTGAAAGGGGTGTAAAGAAACTTTCCCCGTTCTTCCTAGTGTGGCTGTCAGTGATCGTCTGTTCCCTGTGTTAGGGAATGACGATCAGTGACGTCACACGCACAGCCACGCCCCCCCCACAGTAAGAACACTCCCTTAGTACATACTTAACCCCTACAGCACCCCTCCTGGTTAACCCCTTCACTGCCAGTGACATTTTCACAGTAATCGGTGCATTTTTATAGCACTTTTCGCTGTGAAAATGACAGTGGTCCCAAAAATGTGTCAAAAGTGTTTGCCATAATGTCATGAAAAAAAACGCTGTTTTAGTAGTAAAAAAAAATATTAATAAAAATGCCATAAAACTATCCCCTATTTGGTAAACACTATAAATTTTGTGCAAACCAATCAATAAACGCTTATTGAGATTTTTTATATTTTTTTACCAAAAATATGTAGAAGAATACGTATCGGCCTAAACTGAATATATATTAATTTTTTTCAAAATTGTCGCTCTATTTTTGTTTATAGCGCAAAAAATGAAAACCGCAGAGGTGATCAAATACCACCAAAAGAAAGCTCTATTTGTGTGAAAAAAATTACGCCAATTTTGTTTTGGGAGCCACGTCACACGACCGCGCAATTGTCAGTTAAAGCGACGCAGTGCCGAATCACAAAAAGTGCCCAGGTCCTTTACCTGCATATTGGTCCGGGTCGTAAGTGGTTAAGGACCAGGGCTATTTTTCAAACTTTTTGTTTACAAGGTAAAATCAGTATGTTTTTTGCTAGAATAAATATGTATAATGTTTGGGGTTCTGACACCCTAGAAAATTAAATGGCGGTCATTGCAATACTTTGTCACACCGTATTTGAGCGCGCTTCTCCTAGGGGGGGTTATACGATGCACGGAGGAGCTACCAGCGTCGCCGGGGGACCCCGGGAGTTGAGGATTGGGGCCACTCTTTGCAAAACCACCTGCACAGAGGAGGTAAGTATGACATAGTTGTTAATTACAAACAAACAAAAACAAAGCTTTACAATCACTTTAGGCTTCATTTCCATGGACGTTTTTACAGCCACTTTTCTGAGCATTTTTTGCAGCTTAAAAACAGCTCTCCATGTTAGTCTATGGCAGCCGTCACTAAATGGCGGCCCGCGGTCCGAGTCCGGCCCGGGTGGCGCTTCTGCCCGGACCACCATGCCGCCAGAATAATTTTAAATGTCAGCGTTTGCTGGGGCCGCGGGTTTCCACAGCAACCAGTGACGCTGAGAGTGGAGAAGACAAGCTTGCGCTCACAGGGCGTGACGTCACGTGCGTGCCCCGCCCCCTGCAGCTTGCGGGTCCACTCCTGGCTCTCTGTGCGAGATTGGGGCGTGACGTCCCATGCGCGCCCCGCCCCCCTGCTACTCGCGGTCCCGGGCTCTCCTTATCGTGCAGCTTTCGCCCATCTTGCATGCAAGGTATGTGACAAGTTAATTAGTTGTCACTAATGGGCAGATTTGTTATTGTGTACACTGCTGGGCATACTTAATAATGGTCACGCTGATGGGCAGCTTTTTTTTATGTTAAGGGACACTCTGATGGACGAATTTTATATTAAGGGGCACTCTGATGGGCACAGTTTATTTTAAGGGGTACGCTGATGGGTATATTTTGAATGTGCACACTGATGAGCATATTTTGTTAAGGGGCACACTGATGGACACATTTTGTTGTGCCCATCAGAGTGCCCCTTAACATAAAATATGCCCATCAGCATACACATTAAAAATATACCCATCAGCGTACCCCTAAAATAAAATGTGCCCATCAGAGTGCCCCTTAACATAAAAGGTGCCCATCAGCGTGACCCTTATTTTATGTTAAGGGGCATGCTGATGGGAACATTTTTTGTTAAGGGGCACTCTGATGGGCATATTTTATTTTAAGAGCAACACTGATGGGCACATTTTGTATTAAGGAGCACTCTGATGGGCAGATTTTATGTTAAGGGACACGTTTTCTTGTGCCCATCAGTGTGCCCCTTTATATAAAATGTGCCCATCAGGATGTCCCTTAACATAAAACTTGTCCATTAGAGTGTACCTTAACATAAAATGTGCCCATCGGCGTGACCCTTATTTTATGTTAAGGGGGACTCTGATGGGGACATCTGATGTAAAGGGGTGCTGTGATGGGGACACCTGGTGTAAAGGGGTGCTGTGATGGGGACACCTGATGTAAAGGGGTGCTGTGATGGGGACCCCTGATGTAAAGGGGTGCTGTGATGGGGACACCTGATGTAAAGGGGTGCTGTGATGGGGACACCTGATGTAAAGGGGTGCTGTGTTGGGGACACCTGATGTAAAGTGATGTTGTGATGGGGACACCTGATGTAAAGGGGTGCTGTGATGGGGACCCCTGATGTAAAGGGGTGCTGTGATGGGGACCCCTGATGTAAAGTGATGTTGTGATGGGGACACCTGATGTAAAGGGGTGCTGTGATGGGGACCCCTGATGTAAAGGGGTGCTGTGATGGGGACCCCTGATGTAAAGGGGTGCTGTGATGGGGACACCTGATGTAAAGGGGTGCTGTGATGGGGACCCCTGATGTAAAGGGGTGCTGTGATGGGGACCCCTGATGTAAAGGGGTGCTGTGATGGGGACACCTGATGTAAAGGGGTGCTGTGATGGGGACACCTGATGTAAAGGGGTGCTGTGATGGGGACACCTGATGTAAAGGGGTGCTGTGATGGGGACACCTGATGTAAAGGGATGCTGTGATGGGGACACCTGATGTAAAGGAGCTCTGTGATGGGGACCCCTGATGTAAAGGAGCTCTGTGATGGGGAAAAATGGGAACTTGAGATTCGGACCTCGGCCCAAAGAAAATTTTAGTGACCGGACCTCCTTGAATTTTAATTCAAGACCCCTGGTCTATGGCCTCATGCCCACCATGAAGTTTTTGAGCTGTAGATGGCTGAGCCGTTTTTAAGCTGCAAAAAAAAAACCCAGGAAAAGTGCGTTCTAAAGCTCCAGAGTAGAGCTGTAAAAACGCCAGGCGTTAAAAAACGCTACCGCTGCGTTTTTGAACTCCAGCTCAAAAAAATAAATAACATGGACAGGCGTTTTTAAGCACTTAAGGACCGGACCAATATGCTGCCTAAAGACCCAAGGTGTTTTTACAGTTCGGGACTGCGTCGCTTTAACAGACAATTGCGCGGTCGTGTGACGTGGCTCCCAAACAAAATTGGCGTCCTTTTTTCCCCACAAATAGAGCTTTCTTTTGGTGGTATTTGATCACCTCTGCGGTTTTTATTTTTTGCGCTATAAACAAAAATAGAGCGAAATTTTGAAAAAAAATGCAATATTTTTTACTTTTTGCTATAATAAATATCCCCCAAAAACATATATATATTTTTTTTTTTCCCTCAGTTTAGGCCGATGCGTTTTCTTCTACCTATTTTTGGTAAAAAAAATCGCAATAAGCGTTTATCGATTTGGTTTGCGCAAAATTTATAGCGTTTACAAAATAGGGGATAGTTTTATTGCATTTTTATTATTTTTTTTTTTTTTTACTACTAATGGCGGCGATCAGCGATTTTTTTTTCGTGACTGCGACATTATGGCGGACACTTCGGACAATTTTGACACATTTTTGGGACCATTGTCATTTTCACTGCAAAAAATGCATTTAAATTGCATTCTTTATTGTGAAAATGACAGTTGCAGTTTGGGAGTTAACCACAGGTGGCGCTGTAGGATTTAGTGTACACTTAGTGTGTGTTTACAACTGTAGGGGGGTGTGGCTGTAGGAATGACGTCATCGATCGAGTCTCCCCTATAAAGGGGATCACTCGATCGATGCAGCGTCATAGTGAAGCACGGGGAAGCCGTGTTTACATACGGCTCTCCCCGTTCTTCAGCTCTGGGGAGCGATCGCGACGGAGCGGCTATAAACAAATAGCCGCGCCGTCGTCCCGGATCGCTCCCCGAGGGAACCCGACCGTTGCGTGTAGCGGGGGGGGGGTCCCGATCGGACCCCCGACCCACGTCTAGGCAGGCACGTACAGGTACGTTGATGTGCCTGTCCGTGCCATTCTGCCGACGTATATCTACATGCGGCGGTCGGGAAGTGGTTAAGCTGTAAAAAAGGCTAAAGAAAGTGGCTGTAAAAACGTCCATGGAAATGAAGCCTAATACTGATTTCAGTTTGGATCTATTATTTCAGCTGAATATTTGACATCCAGGTGGAGCAGAAACCGGATTGTTCTTGCATCATTTATGACACTTGTATATTATTTATGCAATGTTTGTACATCGCCTTTGCGCTCTCCCGGATTTATGACTCGTCCAGAACTTTTATTATGGGATTACAGGAGACAAGAATAGTTGGAAAGCCAGCTTGTAAAAAGAACCTGGTTTACAGAGGATTACAAGTACTGTATGTTTAAAAACCTTCTGATGATGATGATGTATCACTCTTCATGGGTTTTATTTTTATATGGGATAGATTAGCACACCTTACTCCACTGTCCAATGACCTTCCTTCTTGCCACTTTCGGTTGTGATGGTTGGTCCACCAAAGCTGCTCTGCATGTTGGTATTTATCTGATTTAATAGGTCTTGTTGGTGCCCTTCTGGCCAACACCATGATGCCTGCATTGTAATTGGTGCAGGAACACTTAGCTAGATTCACATAGAGTTAGGCCGGCGTATCAGTAGATACGCCGACCTAACTCGGAATCTGCGCCGACCTAAGTTTTAAGTGTATTCTCAAACAGATACACTTAAACCTATCTAAGAAACGACGGCTTGCGCCGTCCTATCTTAGGGTGCAATATTTAGGCTGGCCGCTAGGTGGCGCTTCCATTGCGGTTGGCGTAGAATATGTAAATCACTAGATACGCCTATTCACGAACGTACGCCCGACCGACGCAGTACAGATACGCCGTTTACGTAACGCATTATCAGGCCTAAAGTTATTCCAACAAATAATTGGAATAGTAATGTTAAAGTAAAGTAAAGGCCACAGTGGGATGCAATAGAATACCTACGCAAGGGCTTGATAAAGTCTGTCATTTATTACCAGCGCCATGGCCGGCGAAATTCGGAAATTTTACGTCGTTTGCGTAAGTTGTCCGTGAATAGGGATTTACGTCATTTACGTCCATGTCGAAACCAATAGGCCTGTGCGGCGTCCGTTGCCGCAATGCACACTGGGATATGTAGGCGGACGGCGCATGCGCCGTTCCAAAAAAGTCAATCACGCCACATTAACATAAAATACGCCCCCTCAGCTAAATTTGAACTAGGCGCCCTTATGCCCGCCCGATTTACGCTACGCCGCCGTAACTTAGCAGGCAAGTACTTTGAGAATCATGTACTTGCCTCGCTAAATTACGGCGGCGTCGTTTAAATGCCATACGCTACGCCGCCGCAACTATGCGCTCGCCATCCTGAATCTAGCTAACTGGCTACATCATCAAGATAGGACAATGCCAATGGTGGGAGTGCCCATCCAATTTCCAGCGCTGGAGAGCAGAGGGCCAGACTGGGCAGTAAGGTGTGTTTTACCATGTGCCAGCCCATACCATAGACAACAAATACCAAAAGATTTATGGGGGGGGGGGGGAAATTACTTAGAACCCCCAAACATATATAGTGACCCAAGAGAATAAAATGGTGGTTGTTGCAATATTTTATGTCACACTGTATTTGCGCAGTGTTCTTTCAAATGCAATTTTTTGGGAAAAATTACTTTTCAAATCTTTTCTGTATAATGTGAAAGATTTTACGCCGAGAGAATCTTGATCACAAAAAAAAAAAAAAAAAGGAAGTGATCAAATACCACCAAAAGAAAGCTCTATTTGTGGGGAAAAAATTATACAAATGTTGTTTGGGGTACAGCGTTGCATGACTGTGCAATTATCATTCAAATTGTGATAGCGCTGAAAATTGGTCTTGACAGGAAGGTGTATAAGTGGCCAGTATTGAAGTGGTTTAAGACTAGGTTCACCTATAAGACCTGGTTACATGCCACACCCGTATTTAGGGTGTCTTCCATTGGTTCTCATCGGTAAGCTCAATAGAGTCCCCTCATTGGCTGCTTGAACCAATTTTCAGGGAGGTTTAAATGATTGGGCATGTTGGTAAATAAGGTTGGCTTTTTGTTCTTGAATAATGAAAGCCATAATATATTGCTTGATCTTCTTCTTCTTCATTGTAATTCCTGTAGGTAGAAGTATATTGCTAAACCTCCCAAGAATGACTTGATTGAGCAAGACACTGAGCAGAGCCGTTGGGAAACCATTCTTTGTCATTTTTCAGGTAACTATTTCGGTGATGTAATCCTGGTTATGTACTGTGAGTGTTCCTGTGATTCAGGCAAGCTTTCATTATTTTCTGTCTTTTGAAGGTTGCAGTTATTATCCACACCCTTTTTAGTGATGATACAGAACTGGGAAATATGGATAAAAGCCAAGGAGATCAGCTTAACAGAGCCTACGAAGCATATCGTCAGGCATGTATGGATAAAGAGCGCTACAAAAAAGAACTACAGCAAAAGGTAAAAGGTTACCGCCAGCGACTTGAAACGTGGGCCAGACTTTCACAGTTGTCGCGCTCACTTCTTGATGGAATGAGTTGCCTGAACGCAATGTAAAAAAAAAAAAAAATATGATTCATTTCCAATTTGGCATACTTACCATGTTATTGAAGAAAAGGGACTCTTGCTGCTTATCCTTTTTCAGTCTCTGTTTTTCCTTTATTTTAGATCTGAATTCAGGAAAGACATTTAAAGCGACGCTGTCTACCAAAACATTTTTTAACCACGAGTCCCAGCACTTAATTCATGGTGCTGGTAATAAATGACAGACTTTATCAAGCCCTTGCATAGGTCTTCTATTGCATCCCACTGTGGTATTAATAACAGCCACTGCTGAAACCCTGAAGAAAGGGCGTGGCTTTCCCCGAATCGTGTTGGGAGTATTTGATGCTCTTTTATACTCCTCAAATCCTACCCAAGAGTTTGTCTGCTGAGCGCTCCTTTTGTATCTTTAACCACTTGCTTACTAGGCACATAAACCCCCTTTGTGCCCAGGCGAAATTTCAGCTTCCGGCACTGCGTCGCTTTAACTGACAATTGCGCGGTCGTGCGACGTGGCTCCCAAACAAAATTGACGTCCTTTTTTTCCCACAAATCAAGCTTTCTTTTGGTGGTATTTGATCACCTCTGCGGTTTTAATTTTTTGCGCTATTAACAAAAAAAGAGCCACAATTTTGAAAAAAACCCACAATGGCCCAGATTCACGTAGAATCGCCTATCTTTAGGCGGGCGTAGCGCATCTCAGATACACTACGCCGCCGTAACTTAGAGCGGCAGGTCCCGTATTCTCAAAGAACTTGCGCTTTAAGTTACGCCGGTGTAGTGTAACTGGGACGGCGTAAGCCCGCCTAATTCAAATGTGGAAGTGGTGGGCGTGTTTTATGTAAATTAATCGTGACCCAAACGTATTTGACGCTTTTAACGAACGGTGCAATTATGCCGCAAAGACTCAATGCTTTCGACGTGAACGTAACTTACGCACAGCCCCATTCACGGACGACTTACACAAACGACGTAAAACATGAAAAAATTCAACGCTGTTCCGACGTCCATACCTAACATTGGTACGCCTCATTTACGCCTCATAGAGCAGGGGTAACTTTACGCCGGTAAAAGCCTTACGTAAACGGCGTATCTGTACTGCGACGGCCAGGCGTACGTTTGTGAATAGGCGTATCTAGCTGATTTTCATATTCTAAGCGTAAATCAGCGTACACGCCCCTAACGGCCAGCGTAAATATGCAGTTAAGATATGGCGGCGTAGGAGACTTACGCTGGTCGTATCTTATACAAATTCTGGCGTATCTGATTCTTTGAATCAGGCGCCAAGATACGACGCCTCACACTCAGAGATGCGACGGTGTATCTGGAGATACGCCGTCGTATCTCCTACGTGAATCTGGGCCTGAATTTTTTACTTTTTTCTATAATAAATATCCCAATTTTAAAAAAAAAACATTTTTTTTCGCAGTTTAGGTCGATAAGTATTCTTCTACGTATTTTTATAAAAAAAAATCGCAATAAGCGACTGGTTTGCGCAAAAGTTATAGCGCCTACAAAATAGGGGACAGAATTATGTTTTTTTTTTGTTTTGTTTTTTACTAGTAATGGCGGCAATCTGCGATTTTTTTTATTTTTTTTTTATTTTTTTATTGTGACTGCGACATTACGGCAGACATATCGGACACTTTTGACACATTTTTGGGACCATTCATATTTATACAGCGAACACTGCTATAAAAATGCATTGATTACTGTATAAATGTGACTGCCAGTGAAGGGGTTAACACTAGGAGGCGAGGAAGGGGTTAGATGTGTAAACTGGGAGTGTTTCTAACTGTGTGTGGGGGGGGCGACTGACTGGGGGAGGTGACCGATGCTGTGTCCCTATGTACAAGGGACACAGATCGGTCTCCTCTCTTCCTGACAGGACGTGAATCTGTGTGTTTACACACACAGATCCACGTCCTTGTCTGTGTATCCGCCGATTGCGGGTGGCTGGCGGACGTCGCAGCCGCCAGGCACGCGCATCGGCACTTCAGTGATGCCGCGGGAGCGCGTGCGCACCGGCGGCGGCGCTCGCGCGCCCCCCAGTGGCCGGAGGAGCGGAGGACGTCCATAGACGTCCTCCCGGCAATTGAGAGCCACCTTGCGGCTGTCTTTTGACAATTGGCCGGATGCAAAGTGGTTAAGAAAAGGAACATGGTCCACATACTCTATACCTTCATCATGCATATCTGGATTGGGATCTTGCTGGTAGATAATGTTATGTTTAACCAATCAGTACTGCAAGAATCCCAGAAATGAGAAGGTGAACATGTCACTTTTAATACAATAAATGATAGGAAGAGCAGAATGTGGACTCTTTGGGGGAGATTTACTACACAGTTGGGTTGAAAAAGACACAAGGCCATATAGAACCAATAGAAGGAAAAAATAAATATAAATATACGCACACAATCCTATACCCACAGTTGATCTGGAGGAAGGCCAAAAAAAAAAGCATGATCCAATTTGCTCCAGCAGAGGAAACAATTCCTTCCTGATCCCCCTAGAGGCAATGGGATATTCCCTGGATCAACTTTAGCTATAAATATAAATATTAGTATCCAGTTATATTATGTCTATCTAGGAAAGAATCCAGGCCTTTATTAAAACAATCTACTGAGCTGGCCAGAACCAGCTCTCGAGGGAGTCTACTCCACATTTTCGCAGCTCTTACTGTGAAGAAACCTTTCCATATTTGGAGATAAAATCTCTTTTCCTCTAGACGTAAAGAGTGCCCCCTTGTCCTCTCTGATGACCTTAAAGTGAATAACTCAACACCAAGATCACAATATAGACCCCTTATATATTTGTACGTGTTGATCATATCCCCCCACTAATCTCCTCCTCTCAAGTGAATAAATTCAGTTCCTCTAATCTTTCTTCCTAGCTGAGCTCCTCCATGCCTCAGTTTAGTTGCCTGTAACAAGAGGGCCCGTGGGACTAGAGGCGCTTGCAGGGTGTGGGGTACTTCTGTTTCTGCTTCACCGATGACTCTTGTGTCTAAAGTCATCTTATGTCCACTAGGGGCATAGGATGACTGAGAAATTATATCTTGGACTACATGAGATGGGGCAGTAATGATAATTCACAATGTATTCCAGGATATCTTGAAATATTACAGGTTGTTGATTCTAAACCCAACCGGTCAATAGAAAGAGTGATTCATTCAATGTGGGAACACTGACTGTTAAGGTGTTTAATGTTGTCTGCTACTGTCATCTAAATGAACCTTAGTCTGGCTCTCAAGAACCTTTCATGGTGTGATGCTAATTGACACTGTATTGTGTGAATTTCTATTGATGATAAATGAGAGAGAGAAGAGCTTATCTCAGAGTCATGATGATTAGTAATTAGCTCATGTAGATTATCTCGGAGTCAGAATGGCTGTCTCCTAAAATGTGTGTATTTAGCTTTATAAAAGGGGAAAAAAAATAGCCTTTAGTATTGCTTTAAATGGTGTGTGTGTGTGTGTGTTTTTTTTTTCTTAATACAAGTGGCCCAAGTACCTGAATTTGACTTGGTATGAGCCTCTTGCAGTTTACTTTACAGAAAAGCTGAGAGAGGTAGAGGGAGGAATAGCACAAGGAAACAATCAGGTGTGCTACACTGCAAACCGCATGCTACTTGGGGGAGAGAACAGAGAAATACGTTCATTGGTGTGCTGCTTCTCATTGCACTGTCCAGTCACAGGGAAGGGGTGGTGGAAGTTAAATTGAAGTTTGCTCTCTGAGAGGGAGCTGTATTGGGGGGCAGAGCTGTGTAATTCTGAGGTGCAGAAATGCAAATCATTTGGCATAAAAAAAATGGTTTCCCTGGAATTCAGCTTTATTTTCCAAAAAAAAAAAAGATCTTGTTGGTACCCAGGGTGAATCCAGATCCCTACAACCTAGTATCCTTGCCTTTCTTGTTTTCTAGGGATATGACACCATCTATAAAATTTTATAATTTTCAGTGTAATTATTTTATTTTATGTTAATCCCATTTTTTATGTCATCACTTAAGAGCTGCTGGGTGTAATGGAAATCTGGTTTACGTATTGAGAAATAGTACGGCATGTCCTGACATTACTGTAAAACAAGCATTAGGCAGACCGTGTGATGCTTCACTGACGTGAGGCCAGATAATTAATAGCTACGTCTCTAAGTAATATTCTGGCACAAAATTCTGATTTTTAACGTGTGTAAAACATGAAAAAAGTGTCCGGACAGCATGCGATTAAGCTTTTTACCCGCTCTGTATTTTAACCCTTCGCCTCCCTTATCCTGCACAATAACCAGAGCTTTTTTTCTCAGA